>NC_138768.1:513014821-513614821 GCF_965119305.1 Pelophylax lessonae | reverse complement strand
CAACGTACATACGCCGACAGCTGAGAGTGTTAGAACCATTTATCTACACAGACGGCTGTCATAGTAATGATACACACAAAGCCTAGCTGGGATGGATGGATGCCACCTATACAGCGGCCTATGCTCACATCTCAAAATTAAGGAGCAGAATATTTCCTTACACACATTGATATGTACGTGTCTATTTGCTACAACATTTACAATCTGACACCCTGCATAACTCCCAACTGTGAGATATTAACCACTTTACCACTAGAGCATTTTGCTGTCTTACGTCTGGGCCACTTTTTGCGATTCGGCGCTGTGCGACTTTAACTGACAATTGCGCGGTCGTGCGACGCCGTACCCAAACGAAATTGACGTCCTTTTTTTCCCACAAACAGAGCTTTCTTTTGGTGGTATTTGATCATCTGTGCGATTTTTACTTTTTGCGCTATAAACAAAAAAAGAGCGTTTATTTTGAGAAAATAACAATATTTTTCACATTTTTTTATATGAAATTCCCCCCAAAAAAGATGTAAAAACCAATTTTTCTTTACATTTTTGGCCAATTTGTTTTCTGCTACCCATGTTTGGTAAAAAAAATCGCAATAAGCGTATTTTGATTGGTTTGCGCAAAAGTTATTGCGTTTACTAACAAAGGGAAATATTTCTGTCATTTTTGGTGTTTTTTTTTTTAACGAGTAATGGCGGCGATCTGCGATTTTTTTTGCGGGACTGCGACATTGCGGCAGACAGATCGGACCCTTGACTGACATTTTTGACACTTTTGGGGGTACCAGTGACATTACTGCAGTAATCAGTGCTATACATATGCACTGTTACTGTAAAAATGACACTGGCAGGGAAGGGGTTAACTTTATTGGAGAGGGAGGGGTTAATGTATGCCTGGTGCTTACTGACGTGTGGGGGGGGAGGTGACTGTGTGAGACAGGGACAGATCGGATGTCCAGCTATGCTGAACACTCCGATCTGTCACTCCCTGTCACTGAGGAGATCCGCCCGCTTGTGTTTACACAGGCGGGCGGATCTCCACACTAGATCCCCGACGATCGGGGCAGAGCAGCGGCGATCGCCGCGGCTCCTCCTCTGGCCCGACTCCCACTGTGAATAAAAACAGCGGGAGCGCGCCTCCGGCGGCGCGTGAGCGCTGCCTACAGGGGAGGAGTCTGGCGACGTAGGTCTACGTCGTCAGACCTACAAGAGCCACTTTGCCGCAGTACTATTACAGTACTTAGTGGTAAAGTGGTTAAAGAGAAACATATGCCGCCCTACATCAAAGTTCACTATTAGGACAGTACAGTGCAGGAGAGGACTGGGCCAGGAGGCAGGGGGGGAAATTGCCCCCCGGGACGCTCTGATGCCTTGTTAAAAGGCTACACTGCTTTTGCCACAGACAGCCTAAAGGATTCTTGGTGAAGAGGAGAAGTAAAAAGTCCCCACTGCTGTCTTACTGATTGCAGGATGAAGACAGGCACAGAGAGCAGTCCCCTCCCCCCCGCCCCCCCAGCATGGATGGTGTAAACTGTGTCTGAGAAGGGGCTGGTTCCATGCCCCACTGGAGAATCTCCTTCACCAGGCAGCTCTGACCGAGCGGTCCCAGCTCCCCCCAACTGCCCCCTGCTGGCCAGATCAGGAGCCCGGATTCGGCCAGTGGAGCAGAGCTTCAGCCTGGAATGGGGGTCAGGAGGAAGATGGGAAGAGGGAGAGTGGGAGGGGGGCCGGGTTGCTGCACCATGGGCCTCTGGTTTGTACTTGCCCACTGGACCGAAAGTTGCCAGTCAGCCCCTGGTGCAGTGCCATATATACTCTGGAAATATATAAGGGCTGCATGGCTGAGAATATGCAATCACTTCATAAAGGGATTGCAACCATTTAATATATTGACTGGATAATATGTGATCAAGTGAATTGGATCTATGCACCTCGAAAGATGGATTGTTATTATCATATGACCACTAAGAGCAGCAATTGAAGTTGAATTGAATTCTTCATGTTTTCAGAATACCGTTTTTTGCCACTGATAGCACTTTACTTTACCTATTTAAGTACTGACCCTCACTTGCCTATATAGTTGAGAGGGAGTTTAGGGGGACTGAGTGGTTAGCGAAGGATTGGCATCCTCATCAGCCAGCCAGTGGCCACTTGTGACTTTTTTTTAAAGGAGTTGTAAGGTCAGAAGGTTTTTTTCATCTTAATGCATTCTATGCATTACCCACTATTGGACCGGAAGGATTTACCCCCTAAATGACCAGGCCATTTTTTGTGATACGGAACTGCTTTATTTTAACTGACAATTATGTGGTCGTGCGTCGCTGTACCCAAAAAATATTTATGTCCTTTTTTCCCACAAATAGAGCTTTCTTTTGGTGGTATTTGATCACCTCTGCAATTTTTATTTTTTTTGCGCTATAAACAAAAAAAGAGCGACAATTCTGAAAAGAAATAGCGGGGGACAGATCGGACACCAAACTGACATTTTTTACACTTTTGGGGGGACCAGTGACATTACTAAAGTAACCAGTGCTAAAAATATGCACTGTTACTGTACTAATGACACCGGCAGGGAAGGGCTTAACACCAGGGGCAATCCCTAGGGGGTGCTTTCTAACTGTGTGGGGGATGGGCTTTCTGCCTGAACTCAGAGACCTGTGTTCCTAAATAAGAGTAACACAGGATCCCTAAGATCCCCTTATTTAAGAATAATTCTTAGGAAAATTAAGAAAATCATTTTTATTTTTACAATTTACAAAATTGTCATATTAACGAGTTATTTTTCACACATAGCATATACATACTTGCAATTACACCCCAAATACATTCTGCTACTTCTCCTGAGTATGGCGATACCACATGTGTGAGCCGTTTTCACAGCCTGCCCACATACAGAAGCCCAACATCCAAGTAGCACCGTCAAGCGTTCAAGGTACATAAATTACACATCTAATTTCCTGAATACCTATCACATTTTTGAAGGCCGTGGAGCACCAGGACAGTGGAATTACCCATAAAATTACCCCATTTTGGAAAGAAAACACCCCAACCTATATTCTATGAGGCATAATGAGTCTTTTTAACTTGTCATTATATCCCACAAATTTTGATGAAAGAAAATGAAAACGTATTTTCTTTTACGCAAAGTTGTCAATTTATAAAATATTTCTAACACATAGCATGTACATAGCAAAAATGACACCCCAAAATACATTTTGCTACTCCTCCTGAGTATGTCAATACCACATGTGTGAGACTTTTTCACAGCCTGCTCACATACAGAGGTCCAACATCCAGGTTGTCGGGATTCGAACCCGTGACCAGCCACACCCCCAGGTAGCCCTGCTTACTAGGCTACCGTCCTTTCTGGACATTCCTCCCTGAAGCATATTATTCAACCTTAGTCTTGTCAAGCCTTGCTCATTAACCTTGATTCCCCACACCTGGTACTTCCCTATATAAGTCCAGCCCCTTGCATTCCAGCGTGCTCATTATTGAGCTCCTGAGCCTTGATCAAGCTTCTCCTCATATGTTGCTCTTGCCTACTACTATAAGTCCACGGCTGACCAGGAATTGACTACCGACTACCCTTCTGCTTTGCCCCTATCTACTCAACTGCTACCACCGTTGCAGACCCGGATTGTCTGACCACACTTACGGCTGCCCGCCCTGACCTTTGGCTCGTCTGACTTCTCTACGGTTATCCCTTGTCTGCTCCTGAACCTCCGGACCGAACCTGCACTCTGCCTGACTGGGTGATCCTGGGGACCGCGACCTGGTGTTAGCTTGCAGCGCAGTCTATCCCCACCATCAGGGGCTCTGGTGAATACCAGCTAGCACTTAGTTTCTGCACCTCAGGTGAACCCGTGTCCTCGTCAGAGTTCTACCTAGTGTCCATCCGGTATCCAGCACTGCTACCACCGTTGCCGATCCGGATTGTCTGACCACGCCTCTGCCAGACTTCCTGCACCTACTACCTGCCTGCGGTCCTTGCCCCTGGGCTCCACTCCTACCTCCAGCCAGCTGTCCTCTGACTCAAGTGAGCCTGTAGGATTGTTACACAGGTGTTCTAGGAGCATAAATTACACATCTAATTTCCTGACTACCTATCACAGGACAATAGAAACTCCCACAAAATGACCTAATTTTAGAAAGAAAAGACTCCAAGGTATATTCTATGAGGCGTGGGCTAGAGAGAGGTACTCAGGTACTCTGAAAGGCTGAAGATAGATTCTTTGATGGGCTGCAGATAGGTACTCAGGTACTCTGATGGGCTGCAGATAGGTACTCTGGTATTCTGATGGGCTGCAGATAGGTACTCCCGTACTCTCATAGGCTGTAGATAGGTACTTGGGTACTCTCATGGGCTGCAGATAGGTGCTCTACTGTTAGGGGTCTCCATTCGAAAGGACGGGCATGACATGAGGTGGGGTTGTTCTCTTTGAACTGTTGGGCAAAAATATTTGTTTGGGCCACGATGCCTTGAAGGAACTCATTAGGGAAAAATACATTTAAAAAATCAATTAGAGAAAAATTTTGGGTGCTGACCTGAAAAACCTGGCTGTGCTGTGAAAGGGGGGATTGTAGCTGACCCTGAGCTAGAAGGCAGCCACAATGGATTTGCTAAGGCATCCGGAAGCTGCATTTGGGCTCTAATTCTTTGGGGCTTGTGGGAAATTCCAGTGCTTGTACTGGGCCTTTCCTCTTGGGGTCTAGCTCCGTAGGCGTTTGCTGATTGGCCAACGGAGTGTATTTCAGGTATTTCAGTGCGTCTTCTTTTAGGCCCAACTTCCTCCTCCTCCGATTTGGTCCCCGATGTAAAGCCTTCAAAGGGCTCGGATTCTGAACCTGATTCGGAATCAGACAGTGAGAGCTCCCCGCTGCTCTCATCTGTCAGGGTTAGAAGTTGATATGCCTCTTCGGCAGTGAAAACTTTTTTAGACTTGGACATGGTGGCTGTATGAAAGGTGACAGGTACTCGGGTACTCTGATGGGCGGGTGACAGGTACTTGGGTACTGATGAGCAGGCAGCAAGTACTCAGCTCCTTTGATAGGCAGGCGGCAGGTACTCTGATGAGCAGGTGGAAGGTACTTGGGTACTTTGATAGGCAGGAGGCAGGTACTCTGATGAGCAGGTGGAAGGTACTCGGGCAATCTGATAGGCAGGTGGCAGGTACTCGGGTACTCCGATAGGCAGGTGACAGGTACTTGGGTACGCTGATGGGCAGGTGACAGGTATTCGGGTACTGATGAGCAGGTGGCAAGTACTCGGGTACTTTGATAGGCAGGCGGCAGGTACTCTGATGAGCAGGTGGAAGGTACTCGGGTACTTTGATAATCAGGCGGCAGGTACTCTGATGAGCAGGTGGAAGGCACTCGGGTACTCTGATAGGCAGGTGGCAGGTACTCCAATAAGCAGGTGACAGGTACTTGGGTACTCTGATGGGCAGGTGACAAGTACTCAGGTACTCTGATGGGTAGGTGACAGGTACTCGGGTACTCTGATTAGAAGGTGATAGGTACTCAGGTACTCTGATGGGCAGATGACAGGTACTTGGGTACTCTGATGGGCAGGTGACAGGTACTCAGGTACTCTGATGGGCAGGTGACCGGTACTCAGGTACTCTGATGGGCAGGTGACAGGTACTCAGATGGGCAGGGGACAGGTACTCTGATGGGCTCACAGATAGGTACTAGTTCAGCTGGTGACAGGTCTTTTTTATTTGCTGGGGCAATCAGGGCACAGTAGTATTCACAGTATAGTGGTAACTCACTGTTTCGAGATCTCCTCCTCACACTGGATCGGTGTTTGAGGAGGAAAACCTGGTAACAGTGAGTTACCACATCTTTGTTGACATTTGTGACTGGCTGTGATTGGACACAGCCAGTGACGTGGTAAAAAGCCAATTTCATTGGCTCTTTACCTAGATCGGGGATGGGCTCTGTCCGGGGGCTCGTATTGCAGAGAGAACGAGCGGCTCGCACTGGAGCCTCTTGTGTGATCGGCTGTGTTTGGACACAGCCGATCACGTGGTAAAAAGCCAATTTCATTGGCTGTTTACATTGATAGGGGATGGGCTCTGTCCGAGGGACGAGCCTCATCCCTGATAGCCTCGCTGCGCGCCCTGTAGCGGCGAGAGCAGGCAGACGCCATATGACGGCCTCCCGGATCGAGTAGATGTTCCTGCCGGCGTCATATTACTATGGCCCGGTATGGAACTGGTTTAAGGAATGAAGTGGCAACCCTAGTGTCCAAGAGACATGCCTCATCCCCGATCATCATGCTGCGCACCCCAGGGGCACACAAGACTGGGGGAACATCATATGATGGCCCCCTGGAGGGATGAGAGGTTCCCACCAGTTTCATTATATAATACGCTGGATGGGAACAGGATCAATTGATTGAAATACACTACATAACTTTCTAACTTAGTCTGCATATATGCCGCATCAGCTCCACAAAAGAACCTCTTTTTTAGGGTGCAGATTGTGGGGGTTCCCCTAGAGGTGGGACTTTTTAGGCACAAATTATGAAAAAATATAGAGATGATTGGAAAAATATAACAATTTTATTAGAATACAATAAGATAAATAATCAATAAATATTTTGTTTTTATTGTTTTTATTGTTTTTACTGATTATTTATCTTATTGTATTCTAATAAAATTGTTATATTTTTTCCAATCATCTCTATATTTTTTCATAATTTGTGCCTGAAAAGTCCCACCTCTAGGGGAACCCCCACAATCTGCTTCTTGATTCAGGGATGTGGCACATACCTTAGAAACCCGCTCAAGAGCACACATTTCCTTTTTTTAGGGTGGGGTCCTTTCTTTCTTACCCCCTCTTTTTGTGTATGTATGTTGCATTTATGGTTACATGGCACCAGGGCTGCTGTTAGAAATCGCGGGGCCCCGTACAGACTACCTGGCAGACCCCCCCCCCCAAGAAAATATTAAAGATATATTTAGCTAAAATTACAACAAAATCACTATTAGCAGACACAAATATAACATAACTCGCATAATTCCTGCTAAATCTAAAAAAAAAAAAAACTATGTTAAATAAAAAAGAAGATGAGATGAGAAAAATATACAGGCTGGGCAGTTGGAGCTCAGTGATCAGAGAGACAGAGAGAGAGAAACAAAGTTACAATTTACAAATAAACTCCTGAGCAGAGATAAGTGCTGGTTGGGGGGGCCCACACAAGGGAGGGGGATTAGTGAGGGACAACTTTTTTTTTCTCAACAGATGAAAGCTGATAGCAGGGAGAGGGACAGATCAGATTCAGGTGATGGAGGAAGATTTCTGTATTTGTTGTCCATCACTAATCCCCCTCTCTGTGTGGGCCCCACTGTGTGCTCGGGCCCCCTACAAGAGGGCTGGTGCCCCCCCCTATCAGGGGCCCTGCATGGCACTATACCTAAGAGGTGAAGAGTTATAATCTTTTAGAACTATCAAAAGTATGTGGATCTTTATTGGCATCAACCTTCATCAACCTTTGCCCAGCTGTACTCAGACTGGGAGAGGCTGTTCTAGAATCCAATCAGGTCTGGCTGAAAGCACATGTGCTGACAGGGAGTATACTGAGGGGTGAGATAGCAGAGTAGGCAGCGGCGATGAATGCGTCACTGCTCCTTCATTGCTCAATCAGCAGCCTGCTGAGCTGTTTGGGGATGCCACTGTATGTCTTTTAAGCTGGCCATAGATGGATCAAAATTAGGTCAGTTCAGAAGGAAACCGGACAAGGTCAAAGATTCATGTGTGGCCTTGTTGGAAATTTCTTCGTGATTAGCGGCTGCAGTCGCTGATCAGTGTTTTCCAACAGCGGAGAGTCCCTGCTGTCAGAATACAATGGGGTTCATTTTCAAAAACTGGAGAGTGCAAAATCTGGTGCAGATGTGCATAGAAACCAATCAGCTTCTAACTTTAGCTTGTTCAATTAGGCTTTGATTATAAAAAACTGGAAGCTGGTTTGTATGCAGAGCTGCACCAGATTTTCCAGTTTTAGGAAATCACCCCAATGTCTCAGATGAGAGGATTTTTCTGTCTACCTTGATGGTGTGGATGGAGTAATCTGTTAACTTTGTTTAAACGATCCATCTTTGACCAGCCAGTCATAGGCGGTTTGAATCTCAGCAGGCTCAGTAGGGACTGGCTGAGATTTTAACCATTTATGGCCAGGCAAAAGTGTACCTAAGTTGATAAATCAATCAACTTGGGTACAACCAGCCTGCTGAATTTTAAATGCGATTATTGAAAGTGGCTGTTATAGCGAGTAGCAATAATCACTGTCTTCTCCCGGGTTCCACAATGAACACAATGGCTCGGCAGGAGAGATTTCCCTCTCAAGACAGTCTGTAATGTAATGTGTTGGGAATGAAAGGATGGCACATCTTTTGATGGAAAGGAAAACTCTCAACCAACAGAGAGAGCTGAATTCAAAGACCCCCTGAAAATCAAAGTGAACAAATGATGCAGCAGGCTAGTCCATTTTGCTGAAATTTAATTGCAGCAACTCAAAATGGTACTCAGTAGTTTGTTCTGCCCCCACATGCTTGTATGCATGCCTGACAATGTCGGGGCATGCTCCTAATGAAATGATGGATGGTGTCCTGGGGAATTTCCTCCCAGATCTGGACCAGGGCATCACTGAGCACCTAAACAGACTGAGGTGCAACCTGGTGGCATCGGATGGACCGAAACATAATGTCCCAGAGGTGTTCTATTGGATTTAGGTCAGGCAAGCATGGGAGCCATTCAATGGTATCCATTCCTTCAATCTCTAGGAACTGGCTGCATACCTTTTCCACATAAGGCTGGGCATTGTTGTGCACCAGGAGGAACCCAGGACCCACTGCGCCAGCGTAGGGTTTGATAATGGGTCTAAGGATTTCATCCCGATACATAATGGCAGTCAGGGTTCCATTGTCTAGCCTGTAGAGGTCTGTGCATCCCTCCATGGATATACCTCCCCAGACCATCACTGACCCACCACCAAACCGGTCATGCTGAATGATGTAACAGGCAGCATAACATTCTCCACGGCTTCTCCTGACCCTTTCACATCTGTCACATGGGCTCAGGGTGAACCTGCTCTTATTTGTGAAAAGCACAGGGCGCCAGTTGAGGACCTGCCAATTCTGGTGTTCAAAGGCAAATGCCAATTTAGCTCCACGGTGCTGGGCAGTGAGCACAGGGCCCACTAGAGGATATTGGGCCTTTAGGCTAAGCTGATGAAGTCCTATTCTGATTGTTTAGTCAGAGAAATACACACCAGTGGCCTGCTGGAGGTCATTTTGTAGGGCTCTGGCAGTGCTCATCCTGTTCCTCCTTGCACAAAGAAGCAGATACCGGTCCTGCTGATGCATTATGGACCTTCTGCGGCCCTGTCCAGCTCACCTAGAGTAACTGCCTGTCTCCTGGAATCTCCTCCATGCTCTTGAGACTGTGGTGGGAGACACAGCAAACCTTCTGGCAATGCAAGTATTGATGTGCCATCCTGGAGGAGCTGGACTGCCTGTGCAACCTCTATAGGGTCCAGGTATCGCCTCATACTACCAGTAGTGACACTGACCCTAGCCAAATTCAAAAGTAGTAAAAAACAGTCAGAAAAGAGGAGTAGGGAAAATGTCAGTGGCTTCCACCTGTAAAACCATTCCTGTTTTGGAGGTCATCTCATTGTTGCCAATCTAGTGCACATGTTGGTAATTTCATGAATACCAAAGCAGCCGAAACTGATTAACAACCCCTCTGCTACTTAACTGACCAGATCAATATCCCAGGAGTTTAATTGACTTGATGCTTGTACTCTGATTAAAAAGTGTTCCTTTAAAAAAATTTTGAGCAGTGTATTTTTTTTAAATAATCTTTATTTAACAAATTCAAGACAGTACAAGTATATGCAATTAATCTGAGTATCCTGAAGCTTATAGTGTGCTGAAATGCCTCAATGACTTCAAATGTATCAGACTGACATTCTACAGTGAGATCTATGTTTGCTGTATTTATATAAACCCAAATAAAATCTATATAGTAAATCAATATAAAATATATACATATGTATAATTTAAAAAATAATGTGTTAATAAGAAAGGTAAAATGCATGTCTAGCAAGCACACAGGAGTTACCACTTTCTAGCATCACATTTACAATTCAGCATGCGAAGACTATAAATTCTACAGCAGACAACTATAATTACAGGCTAAACATGAAAACACTCTGACTTGGAGTCTGGGGAACAGCATAATCACTTGTCATAGGTATAAAAATAAGACAAAATACAATTTTTTTATGTACTACAGAGGAAATGGTTATTATAGTTGTGTAATATACATAAAATATAGGTTTCCTCTTCATAATGCTTGGTTAAGATGCATAGCTGCTCATCTCTAGGGAAGTTTTGCCAAGCTACTTGACGGTTATCTGACTATGATAGAACATTGAAGAATTTGAAACTTATAGAACTGCCGTGAGCTGCGTGGAATAGTAATTGCTGTGAAGCCCCTGTGAATTGAATCGTTTATTATGGTATAAGTACACTGCTCAAAAAAATTAAAGGAACACTTTGAAAACACATCAGATCCCAACTGGGAAAAATCTAATGCTGGCTATCTATACTGATATGGACTGGGTAATGGGTAAGAAAGGATGCCACATCACTTGATGGTGATGAAAATTATCAACCTACAGAGGGCTGAATTCAAAGACACCCCCAAACATCGAAGTGAAAAAATTATGCAGCAGGCTAGTCCATTTTGCTGAAATATTATTGCAGCAATTCAAAATGGTACTCAGTAGTGTGTATGGCCCCTACCTGCCTGTATGCATGCCTGACAACATCGGGGCATGCTCCTTATGAGACGACGGGTGGTGTCCTGGGGTATTTCCTCCCAGATCTGGACCAGGGCATCACTGAGCTTCTGAACAGACAGGGGTGCACCCTGGTGGCGTCGGATGGACCGAAACATAATGTCCCAGAGGTGTTCTATTAGATTTAGGCCAGGCGAATGTGGGAGCCATTCAATGGTATCAATTCCTTCATCCTCCAGGAACTGGCTGCATACTCTCGCCACATGAGACCAGGCATTGTCATGCACCAGGAGGAACCCAGGACCCACTGCACCAGTGTAGGGTCTAACAAAGGGTCCAAGGATTTCATCCCGATAACCTGTGAAGGCCTGTTTCCCTCCATGGATATGCCTCCCCAGACCATCACTGACCCACCACCCAACTGGTAATGCTGAATGATGTTACAGGCAGGATAATGTTTTCCACAGTTTCTCCAGACCCTTTTACATCTGTCACATGTGCTCAGGGTGAACCTGCTCTTATTTGTGAAAAGCACAGGGCGCCATTGGAGGACCTGTCAATTCTGGTGTTCAATGGCAAATGCCAATCAAGCTCCACAGTGCTGGACAGTAAGCACAGGGCCCACTAGAGGACATTGGGCCCTCAGGCCACCCTCATGAAGGTGGTTTCTGTTTTTTTGGTAAGAGATATTCACACCAGTGGCCTGCTGGAGGTCATTTTGTAGGGTTCTGGCAGTGTTCATCCTGTTCCTCCTTGCACAAAGGAGCAGATACCAGTCCTGCTGATGAGCACAGACCTTCTATGGCCCTTTCCAGCTCTCCTAGAGTAACTGCCTGTCTCCTGGAATCTCCTCTATGCTTTTGAGACTGTGCTGGGAGACACAGCAAACCTGGCAATGACACAGATTGATGTGCCATCCTGGAAGAGTTGGACTGCCTGTGTAACCTCTATAGGGTCCAGGTATTGCCTCATGTTACCAGTAGTGACACTGACCCTAGCCAGATGCAAAACTAGTGAAAAACAGTCAGAAAAGATGAGTAGGGGAAAAAAAAAACATCAGTGGCCATCACTTGTAAAGCAATTCCTGTTTTGAAAGTGGTCTCACTGTTGCCCATCTAGTGCACCGTTTGGTAATTTCATAAACACCAAAGCAGCTGAAACTGATTAACAATCCCTTCTGCTACTTAACTGACTAGATCAATATCTCAGGACTTTAATTGACTTGATGCTATACTGTGAATAAAAAGTGTTACTTTAATTTTTTTGAGCAGTGTACATAGGTCTGAAGAGGTTGTCTTTGGATTTTTTCTAATTTACAAAATCTTTTTACTGTGGGAAAAAGCTTTAGCTTCACTAGTTTTAGGTCACCAAGAGCTTGCTGGTATAGGATCTCAGGTAAGGACTGGTAGATTTTGTTGTCTGATGGCCTAAAAGCATCTTTCAGTGGTTAATCAGTGTAAAGCCTCGTACACACGCAACGAATTTCCGCCGACTGGTCGTCCGTCTTTTGTCCAGAGTGGTGTCTGTTGGTTGGAATGTGCTCTAAACTACACACGAATTTTCCCGCACGACAGAATTCTACTTCAGAAGTGATGTCATGTGTTGGATTGATTTCTATGTGTTCTTTCATCTCTGAGCATGCCTAGTCTTGCTCATAAGATTTTTCCCCATCGAAATCTGTACTAATGAGACGAAAATCGGACGACACCAGGATTTTTTCAGCCGAAAAGTCGGAGTCGGTTGTCGGAAGCATCATACTAACAAGCCGAAAATCGGCAGATCGGTCGTCGGACGAAAATTCCTGGCCAAATTTCCACTCGTGTGTACGGGGCTTTAGAAATTACTATGTTCCGGAAATGCGTCGTATATGCACTTGCATGGGTAAACCCCCAAACAAACAAGCATCAGCTAAGCATTTAAAAAAGTATGGCCACATACAGCCAATGACTTGTATGGCAGGGTGTATGTGGCATCTGTGGATACTGGGCATGGGAAAATGTCCAGATTTCTATGCCTCCCACCACTTAAGTTCATGAGGCCTAAGGGTTAGAAACTGTATACATTTTATAGTGTATTGTAGTCTCAAAGTGAAACTGTAGGAACAGCAACTTTGCACATTATAGCAGACTTACCTTTTAGTTTGGTCTTCTGCAGGACGGACAGGTTCATGTTCCTGTTTGCTAAAGCTGCCACCTTTTCCTGTTTTTTTTTTTAACAGCATGTTCTCTCCTGAGCCATTGGGTGGCCACTAATGATGCATGTATGCACTCGAGTTACCTTACAGATCCTGGGAGTGAGTTGAGGGTGTACACTGCATGCACAATGTATACACATTAAAAAAAAAGCCAGCAGACAAGTTTTATTACACCAAAAACTAGTGGATAGCATTTTTTCATCATTTTATAAATGATGGTTTAGGTTTTAGGGGTAATATTAACAGTTTAATTGAATAATAGTAACCCTAGGCAGAATAGAACCCTAGGCGGTATGTAGAGCATACTTGGACTTAATGGCAGACTAGTCTGCTTTTGCAGCAATGACAGGTCCACACTCACTGTCACCACTATTGCTATCTTCTCCAGTAGCGGGGTGCCCATTTATTTACCATGCTCAGATGCACACAACTACCTGGGTTTCTGGACATGCCAGGGGAAAATAACTTTCTCAGCAGCTCAGAGATGCCACACCTGATAAGGTGGAGGTAGCTAGGTAAGTGATTTGCAGACAGGTGAGATTAAGCCCTGTGAAAAAAGAAATGCTGAGGATGGTTGGATGGGGAGGATTTGTTTGCTCTAGATTGCCAAAAACCTGGTTGATCCTGTGTTCACTGCCTCTTCCTCCTTGTCTGTGTTCCAGCTGCAATCTGAAATTGTGTGGACCAACTTTTGCCATAGCTAGTGATCATGCTCCAGTTTCAGTTCCCTTCTAAGCTGTTCATTTTCCTTATCTGTGCAGCCCATGTGACTATAGATTCACACATGGTATATTACACTCCGCCCGTCCTCTACGTCCTCATATTGCTAAATACTATGGGGCCAGGATATAAGATCTTGATTTATGTAGGCATCACCTAGCTGTTGGTCCCAGCACATACACACCATAGACACAGGATGGAGGGGTGTGACAATGCCTGTGATTAGCAGAACCTTCTTCCATTGTCAGACTGTAGACTTCGCCTACACCATGTAATTACAAAAAAAATAACATTTACTTTTAAATATAGTTTTGTAATAAGCTTTAACCACCTAAACCCCAGGAAGGTTTTAGCCCTTTCATGACTAGGCCATTTTTTCCTATTCAGCACTGTGCTCCTTTAACTGGCTATAACGTCATCATGCAACATTGTATGCAAATTAGATTTATATCTTTTTTTTTTTTTTTTTTACACAAATAGAGATTTCATTGGGTGGTATTTGATCACCATTGGTTTTTTTTTTTTTTTGCTATATAAATGAAAAAAAGACCAAAAATTTTGAAAAACAAATCCCTCAATATTTTTTACTTTCTGTTATAAAATCAAATTTCTTCATAAAGTTAGGCCAAAATGTATTCTGCTACATGTATTTGCTAAAAAAAAAGTGTATTTTAATTGGTTTGTGTGGAAGTTACAGCCCCTACAAACTATGGTGTATATATTTAAAAATTGATCTATCCTGATGTAGTGACGACCTCATATCTTAAGGTCATTAAAATGGCAGGACAGTACAAATATCCCTCAACGACCCTTTTTGGAAGGTATACAGTCTGAGGTATTTAGTAGGGCTCTGCTCACACCATGGTGTTCCGGATCGCGGGCAGACTCATCGTGATTCTACCCGGTATCCCAAATTGCCCCAAAAAGCTTGACACGCCCAATTGCGGTGCGATTGTACCTACGATTGTCGCCCGATGAATTGTGGTAAAATCGGCTGTTGTCCAAAAGAAGTTCCTGGCGGATTTGCTGCGATTGGGGTGCAATGGAAAGTAACGGGAATGGCAAACGCGTCCCATGATTTGTGGCAATTCTGGATCATGAGCAGAATCGCTGCGTTTCCACCCACGATCCAGGACGCCTATGAGACATGGCGAGTTTTTTTAAGTTGCAATTTTTTGTCACAATTTTTGGAAAAATTAAGAAAGTCAAAAAAATGTTTTTATTTTTTTTTTTTACATACTGTCACCAGTGCAGTACAGCGTCACCATATGACAGGTGTGGCATTGATCAGAGATACTGACTGATGACAATCAGTAAAAAAATTAATTAATTAATATTTTTTTATGAAAAGCTTTACATTTTTTAAACATTTTATTTTCTTTAACATTTTTACAATACTCTCAGAGTAGTTCAGTGTCACCATAATAACACTGTGCTACTTTGGAGGGAGTGATCAGGGATTTTTTTTTTTTTTTTTTACACTTTGATTGCTGTTACAATCATGATCATTGTAACATCTTTTTGAACTGTCATGAATGGGTTACCTTCATAGCAGCTGTAATTACTAGTGATCTGTGATTAGCTACAGCTAATCACATGGTACAGGGCGCTGAGTTTTGCCCAGGTACCATGTGATAGCTGTGGGCCAGTCACTGCTTTACTCTATAGGAAACGCAATTGTTATGAATGAAATTCATTTATAAATGCTTTGTTGACATTGTGATCATGTGATTGCATAGGGATCACATAAACCCCCAGCTGCCGAATGTGGCCATGTATCAGGATCCGCAATCCTGTGTCCAGTGGGAGCAACTTGCTGCATGCCCTTAACCCGGAACAGGCTGGATGACGTACATGTACGTCATCCAGGCGCCTGTGCCCACTGCCCGCAGTAAATTTTATTTTGTTTCTCTATTTTGAAAGCCATTTTTTTTTGTCATGTGACTGGCACAGCACCAACCAGCACTGTGCAGATGTTTTTTTTTTTTTACAATAAAGTAAATACAGTGGCATGATTTTTATACTTCAATAGGAGTGATAATGGGAACTAAATATTTGTATGTGTAATATAACTTTAAAGTGGTTCTACATGGCTAAAGTGGTACTAAAGTCTCGTTTTTTTTTTTATGTTAAAAAATAACAAACATGTTATGCTTGCCTGCCAAATGCATTAAGATAAAAAAACCTCCTGCCTTTACAACCACTTTAAGGTTTTTTACCTTTATGCATTCTATGAAAACCTTCTCTATGCAGCAGCCCCCCCCCCCCAAAGCTACATCCACACCTGAGCGTAATGAAATCGCAGGTGGGAAAAACAGGGGACATGTTTGCAATGCCATTATTTCTTAATGGCACCCCAAACGCGGGGCGATTTTGCCACAAGTCGTGCAACAAAACACACTAAAATATTGGCAAAAAAACGCGCCTGGCTCTGTGCCAAAATTTGGTACATGAGCTTCTTTGGCTCGTTTTTGAAGCAGAGGGAGGCCCACTCCAATGAATGGTGTCGCTCTAAAAACGCGCCACAAAAACACACTAAAAAAAAGCTAAAAAAAATAAAAAGTGGTGCAGCAGGTGCCGCTACAGAACACTTAGGTGTGAATAAAGCCTAATACTTACTTGAGCCCCATCTTCCTCCACTGCTGTGCACGAGAGCCTCGGCTCTCCGGGGACTCCGTCTCCTCATTAACTGAGACAGGGATCAGGGAGATTCTGGGGTATGCTTTCTTTTTTACTTGTTTATATGAAAAGAAACCTGTAAGAATGTAACTATAGGTGCTTACATCACTGATCTGGTTGTGAAACTACATGTGGTTATCTCTATTCTACATGTAACTACCCAAAGCATCACTGACCTACAAGTATAATCATATTAAGTTGTAAAGCGCTGCGTAACTTGACGGTGCTATATAAACCCTATATAATAATAATAATATTAGGTGGCTGAGATTTAATAGGCAACAACTTGTTAATAGTCAATAACAAACTAAGTAATGAAGGAATAGAGTGACACCCAGAGTTTTTAAAAACAAGTTAACAATAGTAGCCCCCTTAATAATGTCCTGACAGATACATGTGAAATATGAATGGGTAGCCTAAATAAGTAAAATAATAATATAGTCCCAAGAACAAAAACCCATGGTCAGTCAGCATTCCTAATGCCCCCTCACACTAAATAAAGAAAAGGTAGGTTGAACTGAAGAATATAAACTCAAAAGCGTTAAGAGAAGTATTGGTAACATGCAGTAAAAATATCACGAGCTGTAAGGTCTATTGGTGTTGTTTGTTCATTTGCTTTTCTCTTCTCAGTGAGGAAAGTAGTGATTGCCAAAGTCAAGGTCTCTACATGGTGCTCGCTATTTGTTGTTGGCCTTGGTTCAAGCGTGGTTGACTTCAGTCTATGCATACCCAGGAATAACCTACATTAATGCTTAGCACAGTCGCACTGCATTCTGGTAGAATAAATTCTCATAAATATGTTAAACAATGTGCCAGCTGGAAATATGAATGTGATTTTTAACTGGCATATTACATTTGAGTAATGAAAATTAATTTCCTTTATTGGGTAGAGCACTGATACACATAGTAACTGAGCCTTGTAGGAAAGGGGTCGATTTTCTACTGAAGGAAAGGCAGTTTGCTAATTATATGAAAGGTTTGTCTGGAGGAGCATGTAATTTAGGAATACAAGTGATGGCTTTAAAAGGATCATATAATTAAGATCCTAAACCTTTTGTAGAACAGAGACTATGTGAAAAAACTGGGCATTTGTCCCGGAATGTTATTTAGAGAAAATGACTAAAAATAAATATCTGTTTTTAAGGTTCATTGCTGCTTTTATGCAGGCAGACTGGGTTTGCTGTCCATGGTGATAGCAATTTTTTTTAAAAAAAAATAAGCATTTAGCTCATCTACATACTCACATAACATACAGGTGAAAGTAGAACACATCATATGAGAGAGTTGCCCTCACAGAACCTATATGACTGCCATCCATCTTGGAAATGTAATAACTCACCCACATGATGAAGCCAAAGATTCATACTCCAAAGACATGCTGGTAGGTTAATTGGATCCTGTATAAAAAAAGAAAAAAAAAATGTCTCTACTGTGTATGTATGTGAGTTAGGGACCTTAGATTGTAAGCTCCTTGAGGGCAGGGACTGATGTGAATGTGCAATGTATATGTAAAGCGCTGCGTAAATTGACAGCGCTATATAAGTACCTTAAATAAATAAATAAAATAAATACTTCCTCAGGACATAGCACAGTATAGCATTCTTTAACCACTTCCTGCCCGTAAGAGATCACACGACGTCCTGGATTTTTAGATGATGCCTGCAGCTAGAGGTAAATTTTCTTTAGGCGGCGATGCTGTTTTTTTTTTTTTTGCTGAAATGTTTTTTTATTGATTAGGAAAGCATCATAAATATAATTGCACATACAGTACATTGAAGCACAATAGTCACCATTAAACAACAGCACACATATATATAGGATATATAAAAGCATTACACAGAATCCATAGTCACAGAGAGGTCACCAATCTGGGTAATATCACTCACCACTGCCTGCCAAAAATCTCGAAGAAGCAGACATTCCCAGACCATATGAAGAAACATCCCCACCATCTGCTTACACCTGGGACAACTCTCAGATCCGGTAGTGTAGATTTGAGCAAGACGCTGAGGGATAAAATATGGCCTGTGAAGGAAATTAAGCTGGGTAAACCTATCTCTTGCCAAAATAACCCAGGGAACAAATCGAGGAAGCTGTTCAACCCAGTCATCCTCCAATAGGGTAGGATTATCATTCTGCCATGATTGAAAGAGACGAGTCCCTCTGCCCATGACTGAAAATAGAAATCTGGGGATAAATTGAGGAGAGAAGCCTATCTGCATTACGGGTATTGAGGAATAGTTCCACCTTATGGGGGGGGGACTACTGTCACTACCACCAGGAATGGCGCTTGCACCACATGTCACAGCTGCAGGTATCTAAAAAACATCCACGAAGGAAGTTGATAGGTTTCCCAGAGACAAGGAAAATAAAGGAGATGCCCAGATGGCATAATCTGTTGCACTTTTATAATACCATATCTACCCCATACGCTAGGGTCAGGAATGGAGCACAAGTGCTGCAGCTTGGGATTGCCCCAAAGCCCAGTATATGGGGAAAGAGTATTAGTCTCAAACTTGTCAAAGTCTACAGCAGGGGCGCATGGTCTGAAATGCCACGTGGTAGGATGGAAACCTTACAAATATGGGTAAACAGAGGAGCACTCACTTACATCATGTTGATTCGGGAAAGTTTAGCATATGTAGCCGAGAGACATGTACATTACATCTCCCGGGGATGTCTCCACTGCCATGCATCAAACAGACCATAGACCTCTGCCCATCGAGACAGCTTTGAGTCCAAAACCACATATTAAAGTCTCTGGCCTGGAGAATATTATTAGTAGAATAAAAGGGCCAGTATAGACACCACTTTTTGAAGTAGCAAAGGATTGGCAGGTGGTGGTTTATTGATTCCTTCGATAAGCAATTCAACGTGATCACACATTGTGTGAATAATTAAATATTTCCCCGCTGGGTTGAGATGGAGTAGGAGCCCACACTAGGTTTCTTAAGGGAGAGAACCCAACTTCCCATAAGATGCATCTCTTATATTATACAGATATGGGGATAATGTTTCAGGAAATTAAACATATTAGAATGTTTAAATTTAGAGTTTAAGCCCCTGACCTTCAAGGAGATCACTCTAAGGTGTGAGGGATTAGCTCGGTGGCGGGTGTGGATGACCCCTTGGGGGGTGCGTTTTCCCAGAGAGGTAGCCGACAAGTGCTTGCAAACAAACAGTGTGGTTTATTAAATGGTGTTTTCTTCACCAGGCTGTATGCAGCAAAACATCCAAAATAAAATAAAACAGAAAATAAATCCTTGCCTCTGTGGGCGGCTACCTTCTCACAACTGGAACCTGCCTAAGTGTCTGTCTCCAACCTACCGTCGGGCAGACTTCCTTGTCCTACAGCGGACACTCAATAGTCCTTTTATAATAGCTTCACAGGGCAACACAGTCCTTTTGTTTCTTTCACATCAACAGTTCGTCTTCTCACCTTTGAGACGTATTCACCCTTGGTTACCGTCCCGGGCACACATCACTCCGGGGGGTCTTCTCCCAGGCCCACACATCCTGTCGGGAGGCACACGCTGACTGTCCTCCTGCTCCCAGCCCACATGGCTTCAGGATGCAGCTTCTGGAGGCAGCAAACAATAGGACTTTCTCTGACCAAATTATAGAGCCTTAACTCCCTCATTCTGAACAGGTGAAGGCCTTTCAACTTCCTGCTGGCTAGCTCTGTAGCCAACACCCTAAATTAATTAATGGACTTTCTAAATCAGGTGGAAATGTATCTCCTTCCTGTGACTACATTCCCAGATTTAGCTGACTTCCTGTTACATACCCCCCCCTCTTGTTTCAACCCTAGGGTTGGGACACAGATTTCCAGGCACGCATGTGTCAAGCACTGCTGACTCACTGATAAGCCTCCTATTATCCTCAAGCTTCCGGATGAAACTGTTTTGTCATCTTCATTGACGGATTTCTCATAAATGCCACACAGTTTGTCTCTCATCTCATATACACATTCTTCAACTGCATTTTTGGCATCATTTCGCTCCTTCTCGTTTCTGTCATCTTCATTGACAGCTTTCTCATAAATGTCAGACAGCTTGTCCCTCATAACCGTCTGTCCAATCCACCATGGAGGACCGTGATCCATAGGCAACTCAATTGGGCTAGTCTTAATGTCTTCAACATTCTTAAGACGCCTCTCTCTGCAATCCATAAATGTTTTCCACAAAACTTTGAGAACCTTTGCTTCACTAAGCTTTGTTCCAAGTAGGGACTCTTGACATCCCTCTGTGACTTGAGTTGCCTCTCCATACAGCTGTACACAATCATTGACTTTTTGTTGTAAAAGGGAATGATCTTCCTTCTTGAGCTTTGCTTGCTCTAAGATGCTGTGCAGAGGATTTTCCAATTGAGACAACAGGCTGTCACACATTTCTTCAAAGTGACCCCTGTTCCTTTTCCCAGAGATATCAATATCATTCAAACATTTCATATTCATAGGCAGATCTGAAGCATTTGCACTCATCAACTTCTTAAACTTTTCGCCCTCCTGAGCGAGTCGCAGTAAAGGCCTACTATTTGATTTGATATTCAGTTTATATTTCTTGCCAAACTCTTCACAGAAGTAGCCAACCAGAACATCATCAACTTTCCTTCCACCAACATAGGGGTCAAAGGCAACAACACAGTTGAACCCAGCGATCTGGGTGGTATCCATTATAGACCTCCTCTCTGCATCAGTGAAGAAGCATGGAACTGCAACACATTCTTTTACAGGTTTCTTCAATGCACTTTCTGCTGAACTATTTGACCGCTCAAGGTCACCTAGTTGTTTTTCTCTATCTGAATTCCACATGGAATGCATCTCAAGATCACGATCAAACTTCTGCCACCCGTCTTTCACCAGTTCCATTTTGGAAACACTCCCTGAAAGGCACTTATTCATTTGCTTCACGTTTTCACCAACAGCCTTAGTTTTCTCCACTAGGTTTTCAGCCTGAACTGAGAAATCATCACATTTCTTACACAACTCTTTTGTTTGCTGAAGCTCTAATGATACATTTTCCAATGCTTGAAGTTTTTGAAGGAACGGTTTATTCCAAAGGGGTGATTCAAGCCACGTGTCATCACATTTCTGAGGCTCACTCAGGACAGACCCCAAAACACTGATCCTTTTAAAAACTGCATCAGGCACACTATCCCCTCTTTGGGACAGATCCTCTGTTGCCTGGAATTCCTCTTCCAGTTCCTGCAACGGAATCTTCATCTCTTCTACTTGCTGTTCTAAGGCTCGCTTAGACTTTTCTAGCTCCTGTATGCTTTTCACAACATCATCCTTGGAGCTGACCAATTCTTCCATTTCTGTACACAGCTGTTTAACACTTTCTAGTTCAGCCTTACACTCTAGAGCTTCCTCCAAAGAGCGAGCCAAGAACAGGGCTTTGCTCTCGTTATCACGCACCTCCGTTTCTGCACGTGCGCGTTCTTCTGCATATTTTGCAGACACAGTCTTCTCTTCACCAAGCATCTGATCAAACTTCTTTTTCACATCTTCAACACACTGTAATGAACCAACGCTTTCTTCCATGCGTTTTTTCATATCCGCTATCTGAGCTTGCAATGTTGCGACTTGCTCTGATAGGTTTTTCTTTGCTTCCGCCTCCTCTTTTAATTGTTCCAGGAAGCCATTTTTCTCATCTTCCATTTGTTTGAGCTTTGTGCTAAAACTCAGCCTTTGACACCTCTCTTCCTGTAAGAGTTCCTGCGTGTCTTGCAGCTGCGATTCCAAGATAGAAAAATCTTCCGCAATTTCTCTAGATTTGCTGTCTGCTTGAGAAAGCTGATTTGTAACATTGTCCAACTCAACCTGCAGTCGGTTTGCCTTCTCTGACAGCTTAGCACACAATCGGTCACCTTCTGACACCTTGACTTGCGATTCCAGAAGCTGTGCCTCTACTTTTTCCCTCTTATGTTCACAATCTCCTTTTCCCTGCATAAGAGCCTTCACCTCATTGGCTAGCATCTGGGAATAAGAATGTAATTCTGCCACACAGGCTTCTTTCTCCTTTAACTGCTGCTGGACACGTTGGGCTTCCCCTTTCCAACTTTCACAGTCCGCACGCCATTCATTTACCACATTGCTCAAAGTAGTGAGCTCATACACAGTACTCAGTAATTTAGCCTCTCTTTCACTTTTCTCGTTGTCGCTGAGAGACAATGTCGTTTTCAGAGCGACATTCTGTTCCTGCGACTCCTGCAGGTCTATTTTTGTAGCTCCCAAAGACTGAAGACTTTTTTCCAGCTGATTACGCAACTCCAACATATCAGCCATACTTTGCTTCTGCAAAGTCTGAATTTCACTTTCCTTTTCCATGAGGATGGTATCTTTCTCCATTATAGTCTCTCTGCGTTTTTGCAACTCGACCAAAAGAAGAGCAGTGGATTCTTCCCACTGTAACACATGAGACTTGAGTAGTTCATTCATTTCCTGCAAGTTTCTATGCTCCATTTTAAGCAATTCCAAGGCTTGTTCCTTTTCTTCCATTTTCCGTTGCAAGGCATCCAACTCAGCCCTGCACACATACTCGGTTTCCTCCAAACCGATGGCCTCCATTGGCTGCTGGCGTCTCTGTTTCCAGCCTGCCATGCTCTCTTGATGAGCCTTTTGTTGAGCTGCAAAGCTCTGCTGAAAATCCGCATTTGCCTGCTGTTGAGCTGCATTTGCTTGCTGTTGAGCTGCATTTGATATAATCAGATGTTTCAACATCTCCTCCATTTTGAGCTTACTTTTCATCTGAGCACACTGCGTCTCCATAGCAGTTTCATCAGTGTTGCTAGGGACAACAACCTTCCTCTTTAGTAGACTCTCTTTAGGCATGGATGGGGCTGGTTCAGACGGCAACATCCCCTCCATCCATAGAATCCGGTCTCTCATTTCATCTATCTTTGCATTTTTCAGGCGTTTGGAACGCCCCATCTTCAATAACTCCACAAACAAATTTTTCACAGTCCAGCAAAAATTTTTCAGACCACTGTCTCTTTAACACATGTAGTTTTTCTCTCTCTTGCAAGATCTCTTTTCCTGCGCACACAGTTTGTGCAGTCACTTGCACCAGACACAACAAAGTTCATCAAATAATTTTGAGACCGCTGTCTCTTTAAAACACTTTTTTTTTTTCTGTCAGGATCTTCTCTCCTGCACACATAGATTGTGCAATCTCATGCACCAGATAAAGTTCATCAAACATTTGCACTTCCTTGCAGGGATCTCTGCTTATGCCCACTGCATACCTCCACCATATGTGAGGGATTAGCTCGGTGGCGGGTGTGGATGACCCCTTGGGGGGTGCGTTTTCCCAGAGAGGTAGCCGACAAGTGCTTGCAAACAAACAGTGTGGTTTATTAAATGGTGTTTTCTTCACCAGGCTGTATGCAGCAAAACATCCAAAATAAAATAAAACAGAAAATAAATCCTTGCCTCTGTGGGCGGCTACCTTCTCACAACTGGAACCTGCCTAAGTGTCTGTCTCCAACCTACCGTCGGGCAGACTTCCTTGTCCTACAGCGGACACTCAATAGTCCTTTTATAATAGCTTCACAGGGCAACACAGTCCTTTTGTTTCTTTCACATCAACAGTTCGTCTTCTCACCTTTGAGACGTATTCACCCTTGGTTACCGTCCCGGGCACACATCACTCCGGGGGGTCTTCTCCCAGGCCCACACATCCTGTCGGGAGGCACACGCTGACTGTCCTCCTGCTCCCAGCCCACATGGCTTCAGGATGCAGCTTCTGGAGGCAGCAAACAATAGGACTTTCTCTGACCAAATTATAGAGCCTTAACTCCCTCATTCTGAACAGGTGAAGGCCTTTCAACTTCCTGCTGGCTAGCTCTGTAGCCAACACCCTAAATTAATTAATGGACTTTCTAAATCAGGTGGAAATGTATCTCCTTCCTGTGACTACATTCCCAGATTTAGCTGACTTCCTGTTACAAAGGGTAGTCATGGTAACTAGAAAATATAATTAAATAGCCACCTAAGCAGTAATCCTTAAGCTGGACCCAGGGAGATTCTCACAGCTTCAATCATCTATAGTGGATAAAATAGGAGCAGGCGGTGAGCCTGAGCTTACCACTTTAAAACGTCCCAACCTGGACACCATGTGCTTCAAAAAAAAAAAAAAACAAAACAATCCAACAAATCTTCTCCTCCTACTCCCTTCCCAACAAAAAGGGATCTGAGAAATATAGTGCGTAAGTCAAACAGTAGTCCAACATTAAGGTGCAGCCTGGAAGGAAACAAGGGGTTATACAGTATATCCCTGCAGATCAAGAATCCCCCAGATAGTACTGGGGGCACCAAACTTAGTAAAGAAAACCAAGAACATAGAACAAGTTCAGCTGAAGTAGGCAGACAGTGCCTATCTCACCACTGCCCAGTGACAGAGTATCCAGGAGATGTCATTCTCACGGTCACCAGGACGTAGGCATAGTAGAAGAGTCCCCGTTAGCCACAGTAGCGCTGAGGGGGTAAGTATAAATATATATTTGACAAAAATGTGAGAAAAACGATGATAGGATTGGAGGTATTTGTCTCTGCATATAACTAAAGTATAGTTCTAATTTCCAATTCTTCATTCAGGCCATTAGGCTTGAGGGTATCCAAAGTGAAAATCCAGAACGTTTCGCACTGGCAAAGTCTGAAAAAACGTTCGGCCTCCGAAAGATTTTGGGGATAGCCTCAATAATCCACACACGCAGGCCTGCTGTCGATTTATTGTGTACCTCCAGATAATGTCTAGGAACACTAGATTTGTCGCAACCTTCTATAAAGCAACTGTGTTTACCAAAATGTTGTCGCTGGGGGCAGATGGTACATCCCACATATAAGGGTTTACATGGGCAAGTCAAACAGTAAAATACATGGTCAGTGGAACAAGTGTTAGGCCGCAGGCCTGTATTTGTGGGAGGAGTTAGCGTGCCTTTAAGACGCTGCTCCTCCCTTCCCCGCCTGCCGCGCCCACTCGCGGTCATCCCGGACAGCCGAACTTCCGGTCCTCCAGGCACCGCACCGCTCTGCTCCGCACCGCAGCATTGAGCAGCAGCCGCTGACCCCACTGACCGTGCCGACCCCGCCGCCACCGCTGCCTCCACCACCACCGCCGCCATTTCCCTCCGGCCTGCCTCCAGCCTGCTTCAGCCTCCTGCCCTGACTTCATCCGCTCGTGCGGCCGTCCATCCATCCGGCCGCCGGGCGGCAGGTACCGTTGGGGGGGAGGGTTTCCTGCGGGGGCTTGATTCCTGCCTTGCCTGCACCAGGCCACGGCCCTGCTTCTTCGGGGGGGTTTCTGGGGGGGGGGGTCTTGATTCCTGGCTTGCCTGCACCAGGCCACGGCCATGCTTCTTGGGGGGTTCTAGGGGGGGCTTGTTCTGCCTTGCCTGCACCAGGCCACGGCCCTGTTTCTTACCTTTCCCTACACTTACTGTTACCACTGGTACTAGCTGTTGTACTTCATGCTGTTGTTTTTTCTACTGCTACTTGTGTACTGTTGCTCTGCCTATGGACACTGCTTTGTTACTTGGGTACTGCTACTCTTAATTATTATTGTGACTAGGGGTACTGTTACTGCTAATACTTTTGCTATGGGTATTGTTACTCTCATACTAGTGTTACTACTGCTACTGCTACTCTAATACTGTTGTCACCAGGGGTACTGCTACTCTGCTAAGACTATTATTTTGATGTGGGTATGGCTACTCTAAACTATGTTACTATAGGTATTGATACTCTTATTACTATGGTTAGTATGCGTACTACTACTCTGAGATTACTATTTTTCTATGGTTACTGCCGCATTGTTACCGTCATTCTACTGTTACTGCTGATACCTCTTGGACTATCACCTTACGTGCTGCTACACTCCTATTTCTGTGCTCTACTGTTCATGCAGCTACGCTGCATACTATTACTACCACAACTAACCGCGTACTGATACACTGCTTCGCCTTTTATGTGCGCCATGGCGATATACTGCCTTATTATCGTTTACTACCGCACGCGCTACTGCCTTACACTACGGACACGCTGCCAATACCATTACCTCACGTGTACTATTGCCATACATGCCGTCACGCATGTCACTTCTGTGGACGCTACTATACGGCCACGCCACATCACGGCTGATACTATTACTACCATATTTTGCCATACACTATTTTCTTCACTACTAATGCTGTTACTACCGCCTGTGCTACGGCCATATACACTGCTACACCACACGACTACTAGATACTATCGTTACCGTGTGCATTACCACTATTTTTACTACTACACTACTTTGCTACATTGTGTACTACTACTACTTCTTCGCTAGGTATGTTGCACTACCCCTTCGTCAAGCCCCCGTATAGGGTTAGAGAACTGGCTATTTAGGGCTAGGTGCTGGCCTTAGTCTCCCTGGTAGCTGGTCCCACGAGGCCAACTCCCCAATCTCAACATGGAGATTTTCGCCCTCGGGCCAAATCATAGTTAGTGCCTCGCACCCCCCATCTCTTGGGGTCATAGTTAGGGCCTCACCTGTCACGGCCACACGTTTTAATCTTTTACTGTCATCGAGAGGCCAACACCCCGCCACCACGCTAGTGGCTCGTGCCCCACGCCCAAATCATAGATAGAGCCTCTCACCTGTCACGGGGTAGTCAGCTTTTCGCCTCGGCACTAGTTAGCCAGCCAGTTCTGTGTTAGCTTTACGGTGTTGTTTAACCAAGTTCCTTTGTTTGTTATCTTCTTTTTTTTTCAGCGTGTCTCAAGGTGCCAACATAGGTGAAGGGTCGTCTCCCCCAAGCACACCCCCTAGGCCTACCACCCCTGCTAAGAACTGGTACCCCCAGGGAATTCCGAGAACCTTCCACGCCAGGCCCTTTAAGACCCTGGACCATCCCCAGGATTTCGTCTGTTTTGCACCACAGGGGCGCCCCTTTTTCAGCTACGGCAAGAAGGCTGAATTCTACGTACAGCTCTCAGCGGATCCTGGACTGGGTACCAGCTCTCGGGGGGGGGGGGGGGTTAGGACGGACATACAAGGGACACTAGACACCATCCTGTGATCACTACAGTCAAACAGTGACAGACCGTCCAACTGGATACGCTGGCCATCCCACGTGGTCCCACCTCCCTCTAGGCCGTTACAGGCTCTCGCTCCTAACAGTTGGCAGGGTAGGCCCCCAGCCTCGCCACTTTCTCCCCTTCTGTTTCCCCAGTCTTTACCCCAGCACACATGGTCCCCCTAGCCCTCCGTTAGGACATCTTAGATGGAAGGACATGAATCCGGTTTCCTTGCTGGTTGTCTCCCAAGACGTTGTAGGGTACTGGGTGTAGAATTACGGTGATTTGGCCATCGTTTGAAGGCTGAGACCCAAGACTCAACAAAAGCTTGCCATACCAGATTTTGTCCTAGCCTTCGGCATCTACAGGGACATTGCGTGCTCCGTGCGTCTGCATGCCGGGAGGTATTCGATTTATTCCTTCATGAAGTGGTTGACTTAGGCCACAAGTACGGGGGGGTTTTTTCTCATTCTACGACTTCCACAAGTCTGTGTCAGCTAAACAGTTGCAGCCTTGGCCCAGTCTAACATCCATTCTCACTAGAGCTTCTTGGGCTCGGAACTCTTTTTCAGATATTTTGCAGGCTTTGTGCCCCGTCTTGTGCAGTCTGCTCTTTCACCTCTCATACTGCCGACCTGGGCCCCTCAGAGGCCGATCCCTCCTTTCCTGGTTCCTCGTGGGGAGCTAGTAAGCTTGATCAACGTGGCCTAAGGGACAAGCTTGGTCGTCCCGTCGTTTATTTGGCTCATTTATGCAATAACCTTAATGGAGGTGCCTGTAATTTCAGCGCCGGCAGACTACTGCACGTCTGTTCCATATGCTTTCGGGCCTATGCAAATCCATGTGCCCTTCTAAGCCTTCTGGTGCACAAACCCTATTGGGATAGCCTCTAGTGTTTATTAAAAAAAAAAAAATAATAATAATAATCTGGTCATTAATCTGCTCCTCATTCGTCCACTACCCGAGCCTGAATTGCCCTCGTTCCATCTTCCAAATTCTCTCTTTACTTCTTCTCCGTGGATTATGCCATTCAAGCAATCTTGAAGGCAGGTAGGGCCGCATGGCTCAGTTAGTCCGATAACTTCAAACGCCTTCAATCGTTTCCCGTTCGTTCCTCCTTTTGGCATGTTCATGGTGTCAAGGGCAGAGGAATGTTACTTTGCTGTTAGTTCGAGAAGATTCGTCACATTCGCCGAGACTCTCTGCTGGTTCCTCCTCTATGTCTTTAGGTGCCCCACGATGTGACACCATGTGGATGGTTTTCCTGTTGGTCGTACATAGCGACTGCAACCCTGTCTGTCTCAAGGCACTGTAGCACTGTTACTACCTTAGGCGTCCCCCTGTCACTAGACTAGACTACTGAACCCACCACTAGTCTAGTCTTCCTAGTCATCACACTCGATTCGGACACCACGCAGTCTAGTCTCCCCGTGGACAAGCTCGGGCGCTTTCGCAAGGGCGTAGTCAAGTTCCTACAAGTTGGAACTTTTACTCGTAAGGTTCTACAATCCTGGTAGGTTCTTTGTTCTTTGCGATGTGCTTTATTCCCCAAGGTAGGTCAATTATTTTTAGGCATTGGGCTTATTACCAGGCCTTCCAGATGAACTTTGGTCACTCAGATTCCCCAGCTAGGGCAAACCTGGCCATGTGGATGGAATTCCTGGAACACTGAAATGGGGTCTCCATGTTCATCCCTCCGTTATCCGCCTGTCCACAGTTTCCGGACGGACGCAGCCACCGGTTCCGGGGTTGCAGCAACATACAAAACTCTTGGTTAAGAGATTGTTGGCTGGAAGAGTCTCTTGGCTTACCGGCCTTTCGCGAGACTTCGGCCTCATCAGGAATTTACCTGATAGTGACGGCGGCTTTCGCATGGGGCAATCCTGGTCAGGAATGGCTGTGAAGTGTTACAGTGTCAACAGGACAGCCTGCGACGTAATCAATTTAGGGCCGTTCATCTTCTTTGATCATTGTGAGGCTAGTTCGCTGGCTGTCCTGGTTGGCGGCCACCTTTCAGTTCTCCCTCTTCTGCGTTCTCATCACAAGTTCCCCAAGTTCGACAAGTTGATCCTGGGCCAGCCTGGATTTGGCACACAGTGTCAAGTGTCTCGGGTAGCCTCCTCTGCAAACACCAGGAGGGCTCGCGTCAGAGCCATGACCATCTTCCAAGGTTCTCAGTAGAATTCGACTTACACGTTCGTTCAGTTAAACCATGGTCGCATTCGCTGTTTTGCCACCTTTCAGCTCAGACTTTCATTCAACACGTTCAAACTTTACTTGTCTGGCATTCGACACCACATCTTGTCATCTGTTCCAAGCTTTCTCTTTTCCTCAGGGCTTACCCGGTGAAGGAAGTATTGGAAGGTATTAGTAAGGTTGTTCATCATGAGACAATGTACGTTTGCCCATAGATGGGAATTCCGGACCTTTTCTGGCGTACTGGTCACATTACCATTCGAACCTCATACAAACCTAGTCATCAAACCTCCATGCTTTAGCCTCATGGGTTCCTTAGACCCGGAGAATTCACCTTTGCGACCCAGTCAGTCAGGCTATCATGCCTCCTCTAGAGGTTTTAGGTAGAGGACCACTACGTCCTTTACACTCCGACGTTCAAAGACCGGGCAGATACGCCATCCGTTGGCTTCCCTTCCACCCGACCGAGATTAACTGGTGCCCTAGATTTCCTAAACATCTACCAGCTCAGGCCACTCCCGGCCTCTCTCCGCTATTCTTCCTGTCAGGTAGTCCCCTAACCACTACTAAATTATTTTACATACGCACGTTATGCTTTGAATTAGGCTGGGGCCCCTCATCGCATTCCGGACATTCGTTCTGAATAGGGGCGGCTTCAGCTGCTTCTAGTGCCAATACGCCAGGGCACATAATTAATATCTAGGGCGGTGGGAATCAGCTATTTTCCACGCATTCATCTCACATCCGGAGAAACAGGTAAGGTTGGCTTTCAAGAATCTTGTATCATAAGTTGTGTCATGAATAAGTGTGTTTATTGCTTCCTTTTTTCCCTCTTTTATTTACAGGCCTACCCCCTACTTAACCAGACTCGCAGTTTCCAATCACCATTAATTTACCGACCACAAGTGTTAGGCCGCAGGCCTGTATTTGTGGGAGGAGTTAGCGTGCCTTTAAGACGCTGCTCCTCCCTTCCCCGCCTGCCGCGTCACTCGCTGTCATCCCACCCACCTTCACCCCTTTTTTCCTTGGTACACTATCCCTCGGGTGGCCCTCTTTTATTTACAGGCCTACCCCCTACGTCGGTTCCGGCACACCACACCGACTTAACCAGACTCGCAGTTTCCAATCACCATTAATTTACCGACCACAATTGTAGAAATTCTCTAGATGATAGGTCCATATGCGATAGCTGAGAGCCGGAACTTGTATATCTCCTCGCATAGACACCACGCCAAAGGAAGAAAGGCACTCCATAACACAGTTTGAATGCCAGGTTCTCTCCGCCCCTACAGCAGTCACACCATTCTCATTTAACCCATAAGTGAGTTTTTGATGTGGTAAATGCTTGTGACCCATTAAATATTATACTCAGAGGCGCTCTCCTGTTTCTTTTATGGACCCTTGAGTTGGCTTCACTCTGCAGGAGATACTCTAGCCCTAGTGTGGATTATGTACTGACTTTCTACAGCCTACCCAATTGACTCTTTGGACTATCCATGGATTTATTGTCATTTTATTTACCGTCTCCATTTTTTTTATATATATATAGTTCACTATTTGATTTTACCTGTGCGCCAGCATTTTATGTAATTTAGAGATTTACCAAGGATCAGAATGTCCCTAATCCTCTCTATGGTCTAAGAATCCAGAAACAATGAGTAGTTTGTCACTCCTGGTTTTGCCCGGATGTAAACAAGCCTTAAAGTGTTACTAAACCCAGAACCTGCATTCACTATATCTGGTCTCCCACAGTACACAGAACATGGAAATGCAAATATTTTAGTAAATATAGACAAATACATTTTCTCATCAGCAGTATATAGCAGCCTTGTGTCTTGTATCAGTCCCTAGTAAAGCTTGTAGGAGGAGCTTTCTTTCCCCCCTGATCCTCTGTCTGGACAGTGCTGATTGGCCCTGTGCCGATCACATGCACTCCAAGAAAAAAAAAAACTCTCTAGCAATACACACCAAACTGAGCTTGTGCAGCTGTCCCTTGATTCTGTAAATATCAGGTTATTTTTGGAGACATTGAAAGAAGAGGAGGACCCGAGAGACAGGATCAAACAGCCTTTATACACAATGCAAAGGATTAACCCCTAAACCCCTTATACTCCACAGTGAGTATAACAAGCCTGCTTTACTGCATATACCGACTGATTTTACTGTTGTGGGTTTAGTAACACTAACTGGGTTGTGAAAGCATCTGATTAAACCAATCTCAGTTTGATCAGATTATTTTAAGGGCAGAGGAGAGATCTAGGGTCTAATAGACACCAGATGTCTAAGTAAAGAGAAACTGTCACTGTCCATGCTTTCACAAGGGATGCTGTTCATCCCTTGTGATAGCAATAAAGTTGAATCAATACAATTAAAGAGACATTGTAAAAATACAATTTTTTTTAAATAAAATAATGAAATTGAAAAAAAAAAAAAGAAATTAAAAGGCATCTGTGCCTGTGCTCACACGCAAAGGCAAAAGCATACATAAGTCCAGCACACATATGCGAATGGTGTTCGCATCACACATGAGGTATTGGCGCAAACATCAGAGTGAGAGCAGTAATTCTAGCGCCAGAGCTCCTGTGTAGCGATAAACGGGTAATCTGTAAAGTCTTATAATACGTAACCTATGGAGATTAGGTACGAATTAGGAAGTATTTTAGTTCCACGAGTCTACACAATTTTAAAGCTAGACATGTTAGTTATCTATTTACTTGGCGTAACTTTTTTTTTTATATTTTATTTAAAAATAGGTATTATATTGTATTTGTGTGCACTAACATTCATTAAAGTGTTTTTTTTTTTTTCGAAAAAATTGTGTTTAAAACATTGCTGAGCAAACACTGCAAGACATAAAAAAATTGAAACCCACCCCCCCCCCCCCCATTAGGGCCTCTGCTAAAAATATATATATATGTTTGGGAGTTCTAAGTAATTTTCTGGCAAAAAAAAATACATTTTCAGTAGGAGTTAAATGTCAGAATTGGCCCAGTAGGGATGTAGTTAGAAGTGCATAGTTGCATAAAAAAAAAAGAAACTATTGATTAAAAATAAAAAACCTGCACATATATATCCATACACTAACTCTGCATACCCCTGTTACTTATAGATTCAGATCCGTATGAGTTTTCACAGTCAAAGAGTGGACAAGCAGTGCTATACAGAGGATTCCGCATACCTCCTTTGTTAAAACACTGTTCTAAAATAAACATTTTATTAAAATAATGAACAAATTTAAATTTCTTTGGGTAAACATAAAAAAAAATATTATCCAAAGTGAGCTAAATTTTAATAAAATTCTGCAAAATACAGCAGTTAACAAATCAATAATTTTCATAAAAAAAAATAATGCAATATTGATTGCAGAAATAGCATACTAGATTGTAGATCCAGACAAGAATTTTTTTTATGTTAGTAATTGCCACTACCCTTTAGAGATGTTACAACGATAACCAACTCAGTGGAATATTTTATGCTTGTGGAGATTCTCAAACAAATGCTAGATTAAAAATGCTTCCATGTCATCCAGCCTTTCATAAAACAGGAAATAATATTATTCTGAATAGCCATATATAAAATCAACTGTTCTTTTGTATTTTTTAGGGCTCAATTACATCATGTGCACTGCATAAAGCAGGTCAACCCTAGGGCAAATGATACATTATTTTCTATGATACCCGTCCGCATGACAACAGTGTGTGCAGTGTGGAAAAATGTAGCATGACTGCATTTTTCCACACAGAACTGGATGACATTGCTTCTTACTGTGCTGTTATGCAGTGACATAAATGAAGTGCCATTTTAAATAAAGTTTAAAAAAAAAGGCAGTACAATATGCTGAAATGGACATCACACTGTTCCCTTCCAAAGAAAATACATAATCTTTCCTTGAAAAGTTCAGCTGTTTAACCACTTGCCGACCGCCGCATGACTATCTACGTCGGCGGTCAGCCCCTCACAGGCAAACTAACGTAGGGCTACGTTGCTTGCTTGTGAGGGTCTAGGGAGCGAGCGCGCACCCCCGGAGGCGCGCTCCCGCTCCCGTGTGGTCACGGACCCCCCCGCGCGTGTGACCAGCGGACCCGATGTCCGCCGGCCACTCGGCGATCGGCGGGGGAGAGGGAGAATGTCAGGCAGCTTGTGTAAACAAGCTGCCTGTCATTCTCCTCGCTGCAAAGACACTGATCACATGGATCTACTATGTAGATCCGTTGATCAGTGTCCTTACAGCTGAAGCCACAGCCAATCACAGTAGAAAGCACGCCCCTAGGGACACACACAGCCCCTCCCTCCCAAATAAAGTTAACCCCTTCACTACCAGTGTATTTTTACAGTAACAGTGCATATATATAGCACTGATTACTGTAGAAATGTCACTGGTAACCCCAAAAGTGTCAAAAATGTCAGTCAAGGGTCCGATCTGTCCGCCGCAATGTCGCAGTACCGCAAAAAAAATCGCAGATCGCCGCCATTACGCGTTAAAAAAAAAACAACAAAAATCTTTCCCTTTGTTAGTAAACGCGATAACTTTTGCGCAAACCAATCAAAATACGCTTTTTGCGATTTTTTTTACCAAACATAGGTAGCATAAAACAAATTGGCCGAAAATGTTAAAAAATTTTGATTTTTACATTTTTTTTGGGGGAATTTCATATAAAAAAATGTGAAAAATATTGTTATTTTTGCAAAATTGACGCTCTTTTTTTGTTTATAGCGCGTGATCAAAAAATCGCACAGGTGATCAAATACCACCAAAAGAAAGCTCTGTTTGTGGGAAAAAAAGGACACCAAATTCGTTTAGGTACAGCGTCGCACGACCGCGCAATTGTCCGTTAAAGTCACGCAGTGCCGAATCGCAAAATACCCCCTGGTCGGAATGGGGGTAAAATCTTCCGGGGCTTAAGTGGTTAAAGCCTAGTTGCACCCCCTAATTTATTATTGTAATGCTGCATATGCAATAATAAATATATATACAGTGGGTACGGAAAGTATTCAGACCCCCTTAAATTTTTCACTCTTTGTTATATTGCAGCCATTTGCTAAAATCATTTAGGTTCATTCTTCTTCCTCATGAATGTACACATAGCACCCCATACTGACAGAAAAACACAGAATTGTTGACATTGTTGCAGATTTATTAAAAAAGAAAAACTGAAATATCACACGGTCCTAAGTATTCAGACCCTTTGCTCAGTATTTAGTAGAAGCCCCCTTTTGATCTAATACAGCCAGGAGTCTTTTTGGGAAAGATGCAACAAGTCTTTCACACCTGGATTTGGGGATCCTCTGCCATTCCTCCTTGCAGATCCTCTCCAGTTCTGTCAGGTTGGATGGTAAACGTTGGTGGACAGCCATTTTTAGGTCTCTCCAGAGATGCTCAATTGGGTTTAAGTCAGGGCTCTGGCTGGGCCATTCAAGAACAGTCACGGAGTTGTTGTGAAGCCACTCCTTCGTTATTTTAGCTGTGTGCTTAGGGTCATTGTCTTGTTGGAAGGTAAACCTTCGGCCCAGTCTGAGGTCCAGAGCACTCTGGAGAAGGTTTTTGTCCAGGATATCCCTGTACTTGGCCGCATTCATCTTTCCCTCGATTGCAACCAGTCGTCCTGTCCCTGCAGCTGAAAAACACCCCACAGCATGATGCTGCCACCACCATGCTTCACTGTTGGGACTGTATTGGACAGGTGATAAGCATGTGCCTGGTTTTCTCCACACATACCGCTTAGAATTAAGGCCAAAAAGTTCTATTTTGGTCTCATCAGACCAGAGAATCTTATTTCTCACCATCTTGGAGTCCTTCAGGTGTTTTTTAGCAAACTCCATGCGGGCCTTTATGTGTCTTACACTGAGGAGAGGCTTCCGTCGGGCCACTCTGCCATAAAGCCCCGACTGGTGGAGGGCTACAGTGATGGTTGACTTTCTACAACTTTCTCCCATCTCCTGACTGCATCTCTGGAGCTCAGCCACAGTGATCTTTGGGTTCTTCTTTACCTCTCTCACCAAGGCTTTTCTCCCCCGATAGCTCAGTTTGGCCGGACGGCCAGCTCTAGGAAGGGTTCTGGTCGTCCCAAACATCTTCCATTTGAGGATTATGGAGGCCACTGTGCTCTTAGGAACCTTAAGTGCAGCAGAAATCTTTTTGTAACCTTGGCCAGATCTGTGCCTTGCCACAATTCTGTCTCTGAGCTCTTCAGGCAGTTCCTTTGACCTCATGATTCTCATTTGCTCTGACATGCATTGTGATCTGGAAGGTCTTATATAGACAGGTGTGTGGCTTTCCTAATCAAGTCCAATCAGTATAATCAAACACAGCTGGACTCAAATGAAGGTGTAGAACCATCTCAAGGATGATCAGAAGAAATGGAAAGCACCTGAGTTAAATATATGAGTGTCACAGCAAAGGGTCTGAATACTTAGGACCATGTGATATTTCAGTTTTTCTTTTTTAATAAATCTGCAACAATGTCAACAATTCTGTGATTTTCTGTCAGTATGGGGTGCTATGTGTACATTCATGAGGAAGAAGAATGAACTTAAATGATTTTAGCAAATGGCTGCAATATAACAAAGAGTGAAAAATTTAAGGGGTTCTGAATACTTTCCGTACCCGCTGTATATTTTTTTAAATCTGCTATGTGTTGCAGCAAGGCTCTCTGATATGCACTTCATCCCAAACACTGCTCTAATCAACAGCTCTACAATGCTGTTGACAAATTTTTTTAGTGGGGTATGTAGTGTAGGGATTGCAGGAGAGCTGGGCACTGCTTATAAGTAAGAGCAGTGGCCCATTTTTCCTACTGCTGCCAGGAAGGAAAAAAATAAAAGTAGAACTTAGGTATATTTTGGCATATGTATTACTATATATGCAGCCTGACTACAATACAGTAATTAAGAAGGCTCCTTTGAGCTTTAAAAATTTGGAAGCCTTGTTCAATTATGACCCTGGTTTGGGAAAGTGAAAATGTAAAAAGAAATGTAAGAACATGTGGCTGTCGGTACATCAATAGAAGAATTACATTTTTAGAACACACCATTTGTCACTATGTAGTGTGGGAATATCCCACTCTCTACATGCTTATCGCATTGAAAGATTAGTAAAAGGGGGGGGGGGGGGGGAGTGTGTTATCGATCATCAGAGACTGGGGTGTTAAATACCCCAGGTGAAGGAATGGCAGTGCTCAGCAGCAGTATGAGAATCATTCTATTTCGGGTCCAATATAGAAAAACAAAGCTAAGATGAATCAGGCTGGCAATAGATTAACATTGAAGAATCCATTGTACCAGTAATGAGAGATCTATACTTACCTGAAAGGCCACACACTCAAGAGCATAATAACTCTATGTTACAGGGCAAAAAAGCATGTTTGACTTGAAATATATTAGGTCCATCTTGTGAGGTGGAGCGTTATTATAATGGTGGAGGGATAAGTGCACTACAAATACAAGCAAGCCCATATTATCCACTGGTTGAGAAAAAGTTATGTACAAATCTTTATTCCTTTACCTACCATCTTCTGCTGCCAAAGTATAGCACACTAATGAAAATGGACACAGGACATGGAGATATATATTATATACAGTATCTCACAAAAGGGAGTACACCCCTCACATTTTTGTAAATATTTTATTATATCTTTTCATGTGACAACACTGAAGAAATGACACTTTGCTACATTGTAAAGTAGTGAGTGTACAGCTTGTATAACAGTGTAAATTTGCTCCCTCAAAATAACTCAACACACAGCCATTAATGTCTAAACCGCTGGCAACAAAAGTGAGTACACCCCTGAAGTGTAATTGTCCAAACTGGGCCCAATTGGCCATTTTCCCTCCCGGTGTTATGTGACTCAGTGTTACAAGGTCTCCGGTGTAAATGGGGAGAAGGTGTGTTAAATTTGGTGCTATCGCTCTCACTCTCTCATATTGATCACTGGAAGTTCAACATGGCACCTCATGGCAAAGAACTCTCTGAGGATCTGAAAAAAAGAATTGTTGCTCTACATAAAGATGGCCTAGACCAGCCCTCAAATTTTCCACTCGCCTGCTCGCATTTTGCGAGTGGAAAATTATGTAGGGCGAGCTCCGGGAGCCGCTCAGGTGAAGAGAGGAGAGGAAAGCCGGCCAGCCGACGGATTGGATAATGTCAGAGCGGCGGATCATCCAACTGTAACAGCTTTAATTGTAATTGTCGGGCGCTCGCATGACACACACAGTCCCGCCTCCTAGCCCGGCTTCTTTGATAGACAGAACGCCTGGCCAACCAGGACGTGTGATGTCTATCAAAGGAGCCGGGCTAGGAGGCGGGACTGTGTGTGTCATGCGAGCGCCTGGCAATTACAATTAAAGCGGGATGATCCGCCGCTCTGACATTATCTGGCCAGCAGTGGCAATGGGGGGTGTCAAGCCGGTACTCGCGCCGATCAGCTGCTGCCTTGGTCTGTGCTTGCGGGGGCTGGAAGAAGGTGAGTGCCCAAGGATTGAGAGAGGAGAAAATCAGCGCTAGATCTCTAAAATTGGTGGACCATAAATAAATCACTGATGGAAAAGTAAGAACATATACAAATAAATACAGATAAAAGCAGTAATATTCTTATATGCAAAGTAGTACAACAATAAATGATGTATAAAGTGCAATAGCGGTGATCAATCAAGTGCTCTTGTGCTCATTCATAAATAAGGATAAATTAGAGAAAGTGCTGCAAGTGATGGGTACAGGTGGTGATCTTCTTATCACAGTATAAAAAAATGCTCAAATGGCAATGTAAAGATGAAGTGATCTATGCCCAAAATAAATAAATAAAAAAAGAATGATGAACTGCAACTTCAAAGTTGCTAAATGATGAGAAGTGGAAAGCTGCAACTCCAGGTTGCAAAGTGGTATTCTAAATAACAGAATCAAGTGCAAATATCAATAGATTATTCAGTGAAAATAAAAATCACTTAAAGTAATAATATCCAATAAATAAAGGAATAAACAATAATTTTAGATAATAATAGCATAAAACCGCAAAGTCCCAAAAAAATAGGTCTATTTCTTTTTATTGTGCCCAAGGATTGAGCAGCCTCCCTGTGTGACTGGATAGGAGGAGCGGTGGGGCGGCTGCATATAATTGATCTTTCCATATTACTCCTGCAGCCGCTGGATGCCTGATTCTCCTCTCTGCAGGCATTCAACAGCTGCAGGAGGAATTTGGAAAGATCAATTCCTCTATATGCAGCTGCCCCACCGCTCCTCCTATCCAACTTCTTTTTTCTTTTGCTGGCCCCCCCCAGTGCTGGAAAGGCCCCCCTCTCCAGCCCCTTAGTGCTCTTCAGCCCTCCCAGTGCTCTTCAGCCCCCCCAATGCTCTTCAGCCCCCCCTCTCTAGCCCCCCCAGTGCTCTTCAGCCCCTCCTCCAGCCCCTTAGTGCTCTTTAGTCCCCCCCTCCAGTGCTCTTCAGTCCCCCCCCTCTCCAGCCCCCCAGTGCTATTAGCCCCCACCCTCCAGCCCCTTAGTGCTCTACAGCCCCCCCAGTGCTCTTCAGCCTCCCGACCTCCATACTCTTGATGGGCACTGATGAGACTGCACTGATGGGCACTGAAAACGTTGTTATTAATATTTATTTTTGTAACTTCTGCATTAATGCAAAAACATTTAACAGTGTAATTTTATGAGATAATTTATGAGGGCGGAATTAGGGGCGGAGCAGGGTAGGAGTTGGGTAGGGCAACTGGTGGCGAGTAACCCTTAAGGCCTGGCTAGTAGCTCAGGACATTAAATTTTGAGCCCTGGCCTAGACTATAGGAAGATTGCCAAGACCCTGAAGTTGAGTGCACATGCTCAGCGCCATATCCAGAGGTTGTCTTTGGGAAATAGACGTATGAGTACTGCCAGCATTGCTGCAGAGGTTGAAGGGGTGAGGGGTCAGCCTGTAAGTGCTCAGACCATACGCTGTACACTGCATCAAATTGGTTTGCATGGCTGTAGTCCCAGAAGAAAGCCTCTTCTAAAGATGATGCACAAGAAAGTACGCAAACAGTTTGCTGAGGACAAGCAGACTAAGGACATGGATTGCTGGAACCATGTCCTGTGGTCTGATGAGACCAAGATAAACTTATTTGGTTCAGATGGTGTCAAGTGTGTGTGTGTATGGCGGCAACCAGCTGAGGAGTACAAAGACAAGTGTGTCTTGCCTACAGTCAAGCATGGTGGTGGGAGTGTCATGGTCTGGGGCTGCATGAGTGCTGTTGACACTGGGGAGCTACAGTTCATTAAGAGAACCATGAATGGGAACATGTACTGTGGCATAGTGAAGCAGAGCATGATCCCCTCCCTTCGGACACTGGGCCACAGGGCAGTATTCCAACATGATAATGGCCCCAAACACACCTCCAAGATGACCACTGCCTTGCTAAAGAAACTGAGGGTAAAGGTGATGGACTGGCCAAGTATGTCTCTAAACCTAAACCCTATTGAGCATCCTCAAACGGAAGGTGGAGGAGCGCAAGATCTCCAACATCCACCAACTCCGTGATGTCGTCATGGAGGAGTGGAAGAGGACTCCATTAGCAAACTGTGAAGCTCTGGTGAACTTCATGCCCAAGAGGGTTAAGGCAGTGCTGGAAAATAATGGTGGCCACACAAAATATTGACACTTTGGGCCCAATTTGGAATTTTCACTTAGGGGTGTACTCACTTTTGTTGCCAGCGGTTCATAATTTAATGGCTGTGTGTTGAGTTATTTTGAGGGGACAGCAAATTTACACATTTATACAAGCTGTACACTCACTGCTTTACATTGTAGCAAAGTGTCATTTCTTCAGACACACACACACACACACATACAGATACACACACATTTTTTGAATGGACTGTTTGCAAGTTTATTTTATTATATTATTTATGTGAAACGTTTATTATGAAATGCACACATTGTATTATTTATGGCACAGAAAGCACTTTACTGAGTATTGAAAATTTGTAATAATTTCACATTGTGAGGATTATAGCAAATAATTTATTGCGTAGGCACAGTTTTATTTTAAAACAAAAAAACCTGTTGCATTAAGAGACCTAGCGCCTAGATCATATGAACTTATGTTGCTAAAAGCACTGAGAATGTTTCATAGCATTTGCGACTGCAGAGGGCCTACTGTTTTCAGTCACACATGATTCAAGAGAGTAAGCAAAGTACAATCGGGAAACAGAGTCTGTGTAAGTGACAGGTACCAGTCCCAAATATATTTATACAGTATACTATATATAGGTTTCAAAACAAAAACACTGATAGCATTACAAGAGCTTTTTAATATGTACAGTATATGTAAAAATATTAAAAATACTATACTTTCTTTTTAAAGGCAATTTAGTAGTCATAAAGAGTCCTTTCTTTGAAACTCATAACCTGGATCCCTCTAGTGGTCATAACTAGAGTTTTACTAAACAAAACAGTTCAGTGTTTATCACTTTACAAAAGGAAACATTTAGTAACTCACTTTAAAAAAAAAGCTGATGTTTTTTTTTTTGGTAAACAGACACTTTTTTGTTTACAGGAGGAAACAATTATTTCGCATACCAGATTCAAATAAATGCAATCAGTTTAAAAAACTTTACATGTTTTGAACCAAAACTTTCATGAAGAATATTCCTGAGGACAAATGACAAGAAGAGATTGACAAAAACTGATAAAGAAGGCATTGTTTTTTAAATGTATTTTGCTTCCTTTTTTGCATGGTTTTATTCAAACTCTTTATTTACTTCATTTCTTTTGTAAAATGGGCATCCTTCCAAAATCACACCACTAGAAAAAGTTATGTTTTAAGGAGAAATGATATGTGAAAATATAATGTAGTGCACACTGTAAAAGATAACTGTGCCTTTGGCTCCATGGTCTCATTCATATTTAAAGCTGGATTCCTATAAGAAGCCAGGTTCAAGGCAACCTCCAGTGGTACGGTAGAGTAGGGTTCTCCCTGTAGAATTGAGTGGGGTCATGGTGTGTATGCACAGGATAAAGAGGACCCAGCAGGAATGTTTTTGGAATAAAGGGTGTGCAGTTCCAGGCAGTGCATACCCCAGATTGATAGAACCATGAAACCGGGGGCAGAGGTAAGCAATGGACTGTGGGTAGAGCAAATTGAGGCAACCAATTGTCCTTTAAAGTAGATTTAGAGAACTATTATTACCAAAAGCAATAAAGATCTCCATGGCCAGGCTGTAATTTTTTATTTTTTTTGTTTTGTTTTTTAACTTGCAATATGCAAACACATTTCCCTGGCAAGTGGATTAAAGTGGTTGTAAAGGCAGAAGTTTTTTTTTTATCTTAATGCATTCTATACATTAGGATAAAAAACCTTCTGTGTGCAGCAGCCCCCCTCAGCCCCCTAATATTTATCTGAGCCCCATCTAGATCTAGCGGTGTTGTAGGAGTGTCTCGGCTGCCTGGGACTCCCCTCATTGGCTGAGACAGCAGCGTGGTTCCATTGGTTCCTGCTGCTGTCAAAGTCAGTCAGCCAATGAAGAGAAAATGGGGGTGGGGCGGGGCCTGGCCATGTCTCTATGTCTGACACAAGAAGCTGCAGTTTGGCTTGGGTGCCCCCATAGCAAGCTGCTTGCTGGGGGGCACTCAATAGGAGGGAGCAGTGACAAGGGACCCGAGAAGAGGGGGACCTAGGCTACTCTGCTAATCCACTGCACAGGGCAGGTAATTATAACATGTTTTTTATTTTTAACTTAAAAAAAAAAAAAAAAAAAGACTTTAGTATCACTTTCATTAATTTTTTGCATCACAAGTCATAGCTTTTCTCTAAGGAGGTGAAAAAAATCATAGAGTTATGGAAACTACAGCATCCCAACACCTCTAGGAAATTATGGAAAGCACCTTCTAATGGTAAAAGGATGAGTGCCATCTGTAAGGAAGCAAATAATGGCTTGTTTTATCTAGTTTTGTATGACACAGACCTAGTTGCAGTGGTTGTGAATGCACACTAATATTGACATGTGGTGACGTGAAAAACAAAGTGCATTGCAACATGTATTAAACCATGGGTTGATGTGCTTTCATCGATAGCAAAACACATCTTGTAAAAATACAAGTATAAATAAGCCCTGTTTTTCACGCATAGAGAGTGGTTATTTCTCTCTCTATATCTGCCTTAGGATTTTATTAAAGCGACAATTTAGCAGAAAATACAGTTTCTTGGATTTCTTTTAGACCCGCTTTCATAAAATTAATTATAACATTTCAAAGTCCTACATTAAACTTAAATTTTATCCAGCTGCATTTTTATTAAAAAAATAAAAATCTAGTCAAGCAAATTACTAGGATACCTGCATTGCAGGACATGCCGACTACTACCGTGATTGTGCCTAAATAGCAATTCGCTTACCACACACTGATTATTTATATCAGCATTTAAGGACAGTGGATCAGTCCAGTTTTAGAGAAACATAGTTCAGGCAGAAGGCAAGGTGAACCCACAAGGTTTTAAGCCCACTCTTGTGTTCCTTATCTCATACACCTGCAGCACTTCCCCCAACAGCAGTCTGGTAGATCCCAATCAATGATGAGATTGTCCCCATCAGACCCACCAACCATGTAGGAAAGCAACCACCCCACAGAAAACCAGGTGGCATCCAGTGGATGGCATTAGTCAGATCGGAGAGGCAGCTGACGATGCACAACATCTCTGACCTTATCTGAAATTTGATTTCACCCCAGCTTTTTGGCATACCACTCCTGCAAAAAAAAAAAAAACACAATTGCATATCAAAAAAACATTATATATATATATATATATCTATATATATATATATATATACACACACACACACACACACACACACACAATATGTTTCATAAAGGAGCAGGTTGTTAATTCTAACAACAATCGGGGCAGGTTTTCTATTCTCCTTCATTAACTGTTCCTGCTGCGGCTGTCCTATAGCTATGTGATAATTGCCAAATCCAGTCTTAAAGTGATTGTAAAGTCTCATTTTTTTTCAATAAAAATAACAAACATAATATACTTACCTGCCCTGTGCAGTTGGTTTTGATCCTCCTCTTCTCTGGTCCCTTTTCGGCTCTCCTGGCCCCTCCCTCCCTTTGAAGTGCCTCCACAGCAAGCAGCTTGCTATGGGGGCACCCGAGCCAAGTCACAGCTCCATGTATCTATGCAGACACGGAGCTGCGGTTCGGCCCTGCCCCCTTTCTCTCCTAATTGGCTAACTGACTTTGATTGACAACAGCGGGAGCCAATAGCGCCACTGCTGTGTCTTAGCCAATGAGGAGGGGAGTCCTTGACGGTTGAGACAGTCATGGACATCGCTGGATCGAGAGGGGGCTCAGGTAAGCATTAGGGGGGCTGCTGCACACAGAAGGTTTTTTATCTTAATGCATAGAATGCATTAAGATAAAATAAAAAAACCTTCTGACTTTACAACCCCTTTAATGGCCTTTAATCTCCTTCATGGTGTGCAGGTGTCTGGCACAGCCAATATTTTCTGTGGCCAGACTCAACACATGCACTGTTAATAAAGCATATTTAAACCCAAAACAAAAATGTAATATATTGCAGCTTACCAGTTACATATGTTGGCTCTATTACTTTACTCTTTTCAGGCTTTTGCCTTTATTTTTACATGGTAATCCTGCAAATCCTGACCCTTTGGTAATCTCAATTACTTGGTAATTCATGAGATGAGAAGTCATTTACACAAACAAAAAAGGGAAGATAATGTTCAGGAAGTGACAATTACTGCATTTCTGGCAAGATAAAGAGATATTTTCTGTTCTTGCTAAAAACAATATTTTCCCGAAAAATAAAATATTGCAGCCACATCTAAGGAATGGTAAGATGCTATATATTATTTCTGTTTTTTTTTTTTTCGTTTGGGGGTCAGGTATGCTTTATGAGGTATGAGTGTCGAAGTAGAAGGATTTTGTAGGGACCTGAGCATGCCAGACCAGGTACACTTGGCTTTTTGAGTGTCACAGTTATGCCCCTCTATTTTTCTGAATGTGCTCCTAGGCATGGGTTCAAAGCAAAGGAATTCCAGATTCATCCTAAGAGCAAAAAAATTCTTGCTATACATATGGCTAATTGCCTAAACGAAATATGTCCCTAGATCCATTATTGATCTTAACACCACACCCTGAAAACTACAAACTTTTGTAGGTGTCACACCACCAAAAAATTCCTCTTCCTGAATATTAAATCCAGAATTTTATGCATATGGTTAATCAGTCAAAACATTCAGAACATACCTTTATCTCTAAACATGCTTCAAAATAATTACAAGCAACTTACTCAGAATGCTTTCCTTTACTTCTTCTCAGTTTTAGTAAAATTCTTAAAGATCTAAATCAGAAAAAAAGAACAATCCAATAAGAAAAACCAAGCCTTGCATTAAACAAATTTAAATCAACCTATGAAAAAAAAAAAAAAGAAAATTGAAATTGTGTTGTCATTCCCAACCCCCTTCTAAAAAATGTAACTGCCTAGCTGTCACCCTGATCTTCAAGTCTTCCTACTTAGCGAGTCACTGAATGCTGAGCAAGCATTCAGATTGGGTGTTGCAACTTCACTATTCACATTCATCTTCCAGATTAGTGAATAAGTATTGAAAGGTGAATGCTGAGGATGATAGCCAAACAACTAGAATTTTCAAAAAGAGGCCAGTATGGGCAGAACAGTAATTTTTGCTATTGACAATCTTTACCGTAAATCTGTAGATTCCTGTGCAGAAACAATTTGCACGTGATACCTGTGTTCTGAACAGGGCACATAGAGAACAATCATGGGTGTCTGCAGGTAGGGTCGGGGGGGGGGGAATGCCACTTTACACCATCCTGTCTAGTCTGTTTAATAATCCTATGTGCCTGTGTGTATGTGTTTTAAAAAAATAAGCCGTTCTTTACCAGTTTTCAGAGGGTCGAGCACCGCTCACGTGACCCGTTGGCTTTCTCCTCTCCCTGTCTGACAGCTGCTTGCAGTGGGCGGGGCCAAGGATTCCTCACTGATGTCAGTCGGGAGGGGAGTAGAGAAGCGGAGGGTCACGTGAGCTATTAGTTGCGCTCTGAAAAGTTGTAAAGAATGGCTTATTTTAATTAAACACAGAAACAGGGGCACACAGGATTATTAAACAGATTGTACACAGGATATGAAACGTTAAATGAAACTACAGCAGCAGGAGCAGACAGGCAGGGAGAGAGGACAGAGGAGGACAGGAGGGCTGCGGATGACGGAGGCTAGTAAACTGACCACGGTTTCAGGGCTCAGCAGCCATTATATACCGTGGTCAGTTTACAGAGGGGAGGACATAGCCAGGCAGGATAAACCAGGTATTTCAGGTGATACAAGGGGCCAAATTACACAGCAAATCACTGTGCTGTATAACATGCTGTAAGGGAACAGGATAATTTTTTAGGTTAACAAATGCTTTAAAAATAAATGCTGCTGTTGGCTCTTTAAAAAGAAATACTCAAAATAAGTATGACTAAAGGGGGGGGGGGGGGGGGGGGAGTACTGCGCTTCAGGGAGGTAATTAGTATAAATTCAAATCAAATATCACAATTCATCACATAGGTTATACCATCATAAAAGACATCAATATGTGAGTATATAAGTGGTGCACCAGTGGGCTCCTTTATATTAAAGTGCTTGTGTGCATAAAATAATCCATACTGCAATTCCGATTGCATTGAATTCGGGATGGAGGTGATTACATTTGACAGTGCGAGACCATTCTATCTATTATTTGCCTGAACCCGGGTGGAAGACACCCATTGCCCGCCTTTGGTCCTGCACTGTCCTATTCTGACATACAGTGCATTGCAAAAGTATTCGCCCCCTTGAACTTTGACCTTTTGCCACATATCAGGCTTCAAACATAAAGATATAAAACTGTAATTTTTTTGTGAAGAATCAACAACAAGTGGGACACAATCATGAAGTGGAACAAAATTTATTGGATATTTCAAACTGTATATCGGCGCCATGCCTCCCGCCCACCACGTGTGAACGCCGTTTTCGGGGCTTGCACGGACTGGCGGTGGTTTCAAATCAGTGGTTGTGGTTGCCAGCTCCGGCTGGCTCTTACCACTGGACGGCATGTGTGCACCCGTTGCACCTCTGCCCTTATTACCACACACATCACTCTGGGACTGGACTTCTATGCTTATGCTGTGGGTTGTCAGGTGAGGATTAACATTATGTTTCAATTGCCACCTATCTCTGTTCCATTTCCTTCCCCGTCTTCTCACTATGGTGTTTCACTTCAGAGGGATGTGTTCTGTCCCCTTACCCTTTTCATTTGAGGCTCACCCTCCTTTTCCCTTTTTTCAGTCCACTCCTGGCTGACTTATCATCAACACTTTGTTTTAACCACCACTTTTCATCAATTGGTTTCCATTCATTGGTCTCCATATTACTCCTGAAGTTCAAACCCTGTTTTTTTATATTTTTACATATTCTTATATTGGTCATGTATCACTTCAGTGATACGGTACTCTATCTATATAATTAGCATCATAGCCAACCCAGTATACTTTTGCATACCTACCAAGATCAGACCCTTTTTCAACTCACCTCACCCTTTTTCTTTTTCCTTTTTTCCCTCACCATTTCACATCTGCTCACTGGCTTTCTAACAGCCTGGCGGCACTCTTTGGTGGCACTCTAGCCTCTCCTTTTCCTTTACTACTTGCCTTGGCTGGATTATTGTTATAAGTATCGAGACCCTACATATACATATATACATCTTTACTTTTTCTGATATCACTGCGTGATATATTAATCCTACTTTTATACTTCTTTGAGATGTATGTTCATTCATTTCCAGCCAATGCTATGCTATCAAGCAGAAGCTCTGTACTCTACAATCCACGTTTCCTCGCCTGGCTTCCCATTTTGTTCGCCATATTTTCATGTCCTGTCAGCTCCCGGATTAGACTCTGGCAACTCCTTCCTTATGGTAGCATGCATCCATAATTTTTCTTTGGGCCGCATGTGAGTGCGATTTCCCCACTTGGGTTTTACATACAGATGTTGTAATCTCACACTTGCTGGTTTACCTCATGCATATTAACATGTTGTTTATTGTTTTATTCATAGATATGCTTTATCTCATATATACTCCTGATGAGTGAGCTTACCAAAGACTCTAGAAATGCGGTGAGTTTCAATTCAATATATGATTTCAACACATGATATATATTTGTACTATTGATATTATTCTACATGCCTATTGTGCTGTATATTTATGATTGCTGTTATATTTATTGTATGGTTGTATGAATAAACCTGCCATGGTACAGTCATGGTTACTTATTGTCATTACCTCATTTAAAGTCCAAAAGGGAACCCCTTTTTTTCCTATTGCATTGAATTCGGGATGGAGGTTATTACATTTGACAGTGCGAGACCATTTTATCTATTATTAAAATAATCCATACTCATCATAAAGATTAAAGTGCAAACTAAATAAGGTGCTTATAAGTGTAGCCAGTGATATATAATAATTTTTAATTCATATAAAAAGACTGAAACTTATTATAATAAAGTGATGCGTGTGCAGAAAAATGTGCAAATAGTATCACAAAGCCCCTCCCCTCCATGACATTGTTGAAAAGGGGCGGCGCATGGGTGACCTTAAAATGATGCCCCCCCCCCCCCCCCCTGAAAAGAGTTCTGTGGACGCCCATGAGAACAATTGTTTTTTTTTTTGTACCCTTGCAGAACGCATGCAGAAAAACTGACCTCTCTGTATTATGATGGGAACGAGCCCTGCAGGTACGGTATACAGTTCTAGGATATGTCTGGCTAAAACTGCTAGAGGTTAAGAGCTGAACAAGGGGGCCCTAAAGTTAACCCATCCTGAATTACAAACATTGGAGTATTATTTACTCACAGCACTTGGCTCACCTTACCCAATGGCCAACTTGAACTTGAACACCGGGCAAATTAAAAATAAAAAACACCAATATGTTCAGGTGTGTGTTCATTAGGAAATCAATAAGTGTACTTTTAAAAAAGTAACTAGAGTAAGTACCCGAATTTGATTTGGTATCAGCCTCTTGCAGTCCCTTTACATTAAAGTTTAGGCTGGAAGCAGCACAAGAAGCCAATAATTTGTACTACAGAGCTAATGGGTTAACAAATAATATGCTGATAGGAGGGGGATAGAATAACGGACAGATGAGCTTCTTCTACTACTGCTCCTTCACCATAACTGTAATAGAGCAAAATCAGGTCAACAGGCTAACTGTGTGGCAGGCCTGTGTAATATATGGACAGAAATACAAACCTTGTTACAGGTAAAACAGCCTAGAGTTGAGTTTTAAAGTATAGATGAAATCCAAATGTTCCACAGCTGCGTGTTTTTACGTACAAAAGTACAAAAGTCCCGTTAAGTTATCTTTAAAGGTTTGAAGCAACATACCTTATTATTCCTACTAGAAGTGAAAGACCCCAAAGGGCAGTGCTCGCAGTCCACCAAATATCAGATTTGGTGCGAATCACCCCAGCATCAGCAGCCCAGGCCACATGCTCACACGGGTAGTAGAGCTGATCAAATATGTTACCAAGGACAGATATCCATCGGATAAGACGGTCCTCCTCCTGGTCAAATTTATATAAATAAAGAAATACTGTCAGTTAAAGAGTTCACAATAAATGTGGAAATATTAGGAAACTGAGGTTGCTTCTTTTTCTTTTCATGTAGCACACTAACAGTTTATGTACAGTTGTAATATCTTGGAATATTTAACTCTTTGCAAAAATGCATTAAAGGTAATACTCAGTGTAATGTGGGGCAGGAACTCAGGTGATTTAACTCACAGGCCCCATGCACACTGGTTAATTGTACACAAATTCCACAATGCATACTAAACGTAGGATATTTTTCATACGATTCTGGAAAAGCTTCCTGGTTGCTTAGCTACGTATCAGATAGAGCAAAACAAAAAGAATGGCAGCCAGGCTTTTTCCGGGTTATTTTCGCGTTTCTGATCATGCGTGGTCTTTGTCTATCGATTTTTAGCAGACGCATACTGTACTGATTAAACGATTGTTGTACGTTAGTCTATCGTACGACAAATGTTTTCGTGTATGTCCCTTCGGATTTTGTTGGACGAAATGTCCTGATCAGCTGTCGAAAGCTTTGTACTAACGATCAGATTATCATGCGATCAATTCAAAAGCGATTTTTTTCCTAAGATTATCTGATCGTGTGAATGAGGCATAAGGCCCTGTTCACACCAGAGCGTTTTTCAGCTTGTAAAACGCTCATCTCTGAAGTCTCAAAATGCCCAACAAGTAAAAACCCATTAATTTCAATGGCCCCTGTTCACATATGAGCATTTTGTTGCCTGGAGCAAAACGCCTGAAGCTCAAAAAAAGTACATGAGCTTCTTTTTTGGCAGATTACAAGCGTTTTTGTTAGATGTCAATGCCTCCAAACACCTGCAAAAAACGCCTGAAAATGATACACTCAAGGTGTGAATAGAGCCTAAAGCCTAGTACACACGGGCAGTAGAGCTGCATTACTAATCGTTAAAAAATCACGTTCTCGCTTATCCCCCCCGTCACGATCTTCAAACAGCATGCCCTTGATTCTTGCAGAGCCGTTCTCTGCTCACTCACAAGCTGTCAAAAAAAAAAAAAAAAAAGCCTCCGCAAATGTTTGTCAACATTGTTAAGGCTGCTAGATAACTATAAACACAATGCTTTACAATGTATCATTTGGTTCTTTTAGATTAAGGCTCCGTTCACATGTTAGCGTATGGATCACGGGCAGAACCGCCGCGGTTCCGCCCGCGATCCGGAGATTATTGCAAATCGCGGGACGCCTGTGCGTTGCCCGTTGATTTGCAATAGACCCCCAAACGCTGAGCGATGTTGCCGCGATTTCCGCCTGCCGAATCGCGGTAACATCGCGCAAAAAAAAATTGCAGGACGCATCACGACCAAAAAAGTACAAGAGCTTCTTTGGAGTGTAACGCGTCCCGCAATTTTTTTTGCGCGATGTTACCGCGATTCAACAGGCGGAAATCGCGGCAACATCGCTCAGCGTTTGGGGGGCTATTGCAAATCAACGGGCAACGCACAGGCGTCCCGCAATTTGCAATAATCTCCGGATCGCGGGCGGAACCGCGGCGGTTCTGCCCGTGATCCATACGCTGACATGTGAACGGAGCCTTAAGGAATGAACTTCTGTCTGTAAGTGACGGCAGTTTAACCTCTTAAAGACTTAGGATCCATGTACACGGGACGTTGTAAATGGCCGTTTAGGAGCAGTTGGGTGTTTTTTTCAGAAGCCCCTGAACCCATCTACATTTTATCTTATCTGTCCATGTACACAGGGTCGTTTACAGTCATTTGCAGGCAGTTGAGTTCAGGGACGTTTTTTGGAACGCAATTATTTGCGTTCGAACGTGTGTTTCCCAGCGTTTCAAACGCAGAAATGCGGCCAAACGTGATGAACGTACGTTCAGCCACGTTATAATTTTTTTTCTTCCATTCAAAATCAATGGTTCCCTATGGGAGCCTATTGATTTGAATGGAAGTCGCACCGCAAGTCGGATGAGGATGATCCCACTTGTGGCGCGACTTGCGCAGTGAGAATCTTGAGGGGGAACTCCACGCCAAAAATGGTAAAAAAACTGCGTGGGGACCCCCCCAAAATCCAAACCAGACCCTTATCCGAGCATGCAGCCTGGTAGGGCAGGAAGGGGACGAGCGAGCGGCCCCATCCCCCCTGGACCATACCAGGCCACATGCCCTCAACATGGGGGGGGTGTTGGTGCTTTGGGGCAGGGGGAGCTCTGCACCCCCCACCCCAAAGCACCTTGCCCCCATGTTGATGAGGACAAGGGCCTCATCCCCACAACCCTGGCCGGTGGTTGTGGGGGTCTGCGGGCAGGGGGCTCATCGGAATCTGGAAGCCCCCTTTAACAAGGGGGCCCCCCAGATGCCGGACCTCCTCCCTATGTGAATGGGTATGGGGTACACTGTACCCCTACCCATTCACCCCATAAAAGGCAGTGTATGGAAATAAGGACAGGAGTCGTTTTGGAAAGTTTACTAAAAATCTTCATCTGTTCTTCTCTGCTCTTCTCCCTCTACTGGTCTTCTGCTCCTTTGCTGTCTGCTCTTCTGCTGTCCGCTCTTCTGCTCTTTTGCTGTCCGCTCTTCTGCTCTTTTGCTGTCCGCTCTTCTGCTCTTTTGCCCTTGGCTCTTCTCTTCTTCTTCTTCCTCCGGTCCTCCTCCGACGATGTCTCCTGTGATTATGCCGGTCTCTGCAGCTTGTTATATAGCCATTGTGGGCGTGGCCCCCGATGACGTCATCGGGAGGCCCTGCCCCCTCATGTCGCAGATGACGTCATAAGTTAAGTCCCAGTAGAAACTGGGTTAAGTCAGATAACCACCCTGAAACCTACTCTATATTGAATTATATGTCATTATTTTTTAATGATATAAAATAATCTTTAATGACAGAATCTGAGAAAATAAAAATGTACCATTTTATCTTACATGAAAAGAAAAAAAAAAAAAAAAAAAGGTATTTCTAGGATTTGAATTCCCGCACTTCATTTTTACCAGTTACATTAGCGCTAAAAAATAAGGTACAGCTTTTGATGACAAAGAAGTAGAAAAAGTTTAAGCAACACAGTTAAAGCGGAGTTCCGGCCTCATTTTCTTCTTTTCTGATTCCTGTAGGAAAAGCATGTTAAAAACAATAGGACATTCATTTTTTTTTGGGGTCACCTACCTTATTTTAGGGGCATCTCTGTCCGACTTCCTTCCTCTGCGGCCGCGGCCCCAGATGTCACTTCTGGTTTCGCATTGCGTCCTGGGAGATGTGAGTCATCCATCCCAGGATGCAATGGGATAGGCCGGCCTCTACTCCGATTGCCGATCGCAATCTACAGCGCATGCGCGATATTGCGATTGGCATTCTGGGTAGCCAGAAACCAGAAAGAGGGACACAGCGGGGGACACAGCGGCTTCAGACGCCCACACCGGAGATGGCCGCGCTCTTCAATCAATTTTACAGCTAAGATTTTATCTATATTAATTTACTGTACTGTAATGTGGGAATAGTATTAATGTAATTGGGTATAGTTAAGGATTAGGGGGTTATTTTTATCCCAAAAATGTGTATGTGGCCGGAACTCCGCTTTAACTGCCTAAAAAAAAAAAAAGAAAAATAATAAAAAAATAAAATCTGTTCTTAGCAATAGAAGAGCCCTGGTAGCCTATTCCAATGGCCTTTGTTTCTTTAGTTTGCCCCATTCTAGAAATGTGGCCTTTGTCAGACTCTTCAGCATTAGACGCTTTCTGGAATGTCAGATACCTGTGTGCTGCAGTTCTATCCCTTAACGTCACAGCTGTGTACTGTCTATGATGTCTGAGGATGTACACAACGTACAGTGGGAAATCTAACACTTCCAAGTGTGGAATGCTAAAGAGTCTGGAATGGAGAGACAAAATACATAGAGTCCCAGATAAGTGGGCATAAAGAGAGAAGACAAAATACAAATGGGGCCCAGATAAGTGGGCATAAAGAGAGAAGACAAAATACATAGGGTCCCAGATAAGTGGGCATAAAGAGAGAAGACAAAATACATAGGGTCCCAGATAAGTGGGCATAAAGAGAGAACACAAAATACATAGGGTTCCGGATAAGTGGGCATAAAGAGAGAAGACAAAATACATAGGGTCCCAGATAAGTGGGCATAAAGAGAGAAGACAAAATACATAGGGTTCCGGATAAGTGGGCATAAAGAGAGAAGACAAAATACATAGGGTCCCAGATAAGTGGGCATAAAGAGAGAAGACAAAATACATAGGGTCCCAGATAAGTGGGCATAAAGAGAGAACACAAAATACATAGGGTTCCGGATAAGTGGGCATAAAGAGAGAAGACAAAATGCATAGGGTCCCAGATAAGTGGGCATAAAGAGAGAAGACAAAATACATAGGGTCCCAGATAAGTGGGCATAAAGAGAGAAGACAAAATACATAGAGTCCCAGATAAGTGGGCATAAAGAGAGAAGACAAAATACATAGGGTCCCAGATAAGTGGGCATAAAGAGAGAAGACAAAATGCATAGGGTTCCGGATAAGTGGGCATAAAGAGAGAAGACAAAATACATAGGGTCCCAGATAAGTGGGCATAAAGAGAGAAGACAAAATACATAGGGTTCCGGATAAGTGGGCATAAAGAGAGAAGACAAAATACATAGGGTCCCAGATAAGTGGGCATAAAGAGAGAAGACAAAATACATAGGGTTCCGGATAAGTGGGCATAAAGAGAGAAGACAAAATACATAGGGTCCCGGATAAGTGGGCAGAAAGAGAGAAGACAAAATACATAGGGTCCCAGATAAGTGGGCATAAAGAGAGAAGACAAAATACATAGGGTCCCAGATAAGTGGGCATAAAGAGAGAAGACAAAATACATAGGGTCCCAGATAAGTGGGCATAAAGAGAGAAGACAAAATACATAGGGTCCCAGATAAGTGGGCATAAAGAGAGAAGACAAAATACATAGGGTCCCAGATAAGTGGGCATAAAGAGAGAAGACAAAATACATAGGGTCCCGGATAAGTGGGCATAAAGAGAGAAGACAAAATACATAGGGTTCCGGATAAGTGGGCATAAAGAGAGAAGACAAAATACATAGGGTTCCGGATAAGTGGGCATAAAGAGAGAAGACATAATACATAGGGTCCCAGATAAGTGGGCAGAAAGAGAGAAGACAAAATACATAGGGCCTCAGATAAGTGGGCATAAAGAGAGAAGACAAAATACATAGGATTCCGGATAAGTGGGCATAAAGAGAGAAGACAAAATACATAGGGTTCCGGAAAAGTGGGCATAAAGAGAGAAGACAAAATACATAGGGTCCCAGATAAGTGGGCATAAAGAGAGAAGACAAAATACATAGGGTTCCAGATAAGTGGGCATAAAGAGAGAAGACAAAATACATAGGGTCCCGGATAAGTGGGCATAAAGAGAGAAGACAAAATACATAGGATTCCGGATAAGTGGGCATAAAGAGAGAAGACAAAATACATAGGGTTCCGGATAAGTGGGCATAAAGAGAGAAGACATAATACATAGGGTCCCAGATAAGTGGGCATAAAGAGAGAAGACAAAATACATAGGGTCCCGGATAAGTGGGCAGAAAGAGAGAAGACAAAATACATAGGGTCCCAGATAAGTGGGCATAAAGAGAGAAGACAAAATACATAGGGTCCCAGATAAGTGGGCATAAAGAGAGAAGACAAAATACATAGGGTCCCAGATAAGTGGGCATAAAGAGAGAAGACAAAATACATAGGGTCCCAGATAAGTGGGCATAAAGAGAGAAGACAAAATACATAGGGTCCCGGATAAGTGGGCATAAAGAGAGAAGACAAAATACATAGGGTCCCGGATAAGTGGGCATAAAGAGAGAAGACAAAATACATAGGGTTCCGGATAAGTGGGCATAAAGAGAGAAGACAAAATACATAGGGTTCCGGATAAGTGGGCATAAAGAGAGAAGACATAATACATAGGGTCCCAGATAAGTGGGCAGAAAGAGAGAAGACAAAATACATAGGGCCTCAGATAAGTGGGCATAAAGAGAGAAGACAAAATACATAGGGTTCCGGATAAGTGGGCATAAAGAGAGAAGACAAAATACATAGGGTTCCGGAAAAGTGGGCATAAAGAGAGAAGACAAAATACATAGGGTCCCAGATAAGTGGGCATAAAGAGAGAAGACAAAATACATAGGGTTCCAGATAAGTGGGCATAAAGAGAGAAGACAAAATACATAGGGTCCCGGATAAGTGGGCATAAAGAGAGAAGACAAAATACATAGGATTCCGGATAAGTGGGCATAAAGAGAGAAGACAAAATACATAGGGTTCCGGATAAGTGGGCATAAAGAGAGAAGACATAATACATAGGGTCCCAGATAAGTGGGCATAAAGAGAGAAGACAAAATACATAGGGTCCCAGATAAGTGGGCATAAAGAGAGAAGACAAAATACATAGGGTCCCGGATAAGTGAGCATAAAGAGAGAAGACAAAATACATAGGGTTCTGGATAAGTGGGCATAAAGAGAGAAGACAAAATACATAGGGTTCCGGATAAGTGGGCATAAAGAGAGAAGACATAATACATAGGGTCCCAGATAAGTGGGCATAAAGAGAGAAGACAAAATACATAGGGTTCCAGATAAGTGGGCATAAAGAGAGAAGACAAAATACATAGGGTCCCGGATAAGTGGGCATAAAGAGAGAAGACAAAATACATAGGATTCCGGATAAGTGGGCATAAAGAGAGAAGACAAAATACATAGGGTTCCGGATAAGTGGGCATAAAGAGAGAAGACATAATACATAGGGTCCCAGATAAGTGGGCATAAAGAGAGAAGACAAAATACATAGGGTCCCAGATAAGTGGGCATAAAGAGAGAAGACATAATACATAGGGTTCCGGATAAGTGGGCATAAAGAGAGAAGACAAAATACATAGGGTCCCAGATAAGTGGGCATAAAGAGAGAAGACAAAATACATAGGGTCCTGGATAAGTGAGCATAAAGAGAGAAGACAAAATACATAGGGTTCTGGATAAGTGGGCATAAAGAGAGAAGACAAAATACATAGGGTTCCGGATAAGTGGGCATAAAGAGAGAAGACATAATACATAGGGTCCCAGATAAGTGGGCATAAAGAGAGAAGACAAAATACATAGGGTTCCGGATAAGTGGGCATAAAGAGAGAAGACATAATACATAGGGTCCCAGATAAGTGGGCATAAAGAGAGAAGACAAAATACATAGGGTCCCAGATAAGTGGGCATAAAGAGAGAAGACAAAATACATAGGGTCCCAGATAAGTGGGCATAAAGAGAGAAGACAAAATACATAGGGTCCCGGATAAGTGAGCATAAAGAGAGAAGACAAAATACATAGTGTTCTGGATAAGTGGGCATAAAGAGAGAAGACAAAATACATAGGGTTCCGGATAAGTGGGCATAAAGAGAGAAGACATAATACATAGGGTCCCAGATAAGTGGGCATAAAGAGAGAAGACAAAATACATAGGGTTCCGGATAAGTGGGCATAAAGAGAGAAGACATAATACATAGGGTCCCAGATAAGTGGGCATAAAGAGAGAAGACAAAATACATAGGGTCCCAGATAAGTGGGCATAAAGAGAGAAGACAAAATACATAGGGTCCCGGATAAGTGGGCATAAAGAGAGAAGACAAAATACATAGGGTCCCGGATAAGTGGGCATAAAGAGAGAAGACAAAATACATAGGGTTCCGGATAAGTGGGCATAAAGAGAGAAGACAAAATACATAGGGTTCCGGATAAGTGGGCATAAAGAGAGAAGACATAATACATAGGGTCCCAGATAAGTGGGCAGAAAGAGAGAAGACAAAATACATAGGGCCTCAGATAAGTGGGCATAAAGAGAGAAGACAAAATACATAGGGTTCCGGATAAGTGGGCATAAAGAGAGAAGACAAAATACATAGGGTTCCGGAAAAGTGGGCATAAAGAGAGAAGACAAAATACATAGGGTCCCAGATAAGTGGGCATAAAGAGAGAAGACAAAATACATAGGGTTCCAGATAAGTGGGCATAAAGAGAGAAGACAAAATACATAGGGTCCCGGATAAGTGGGCATAAAGAGAGAAGACAAAATACATAGGATTCCGGATAAGTGGGCATAAAGAGAGAAGACAAAATACATAGGGTTCCGGATAAGTGGGCATAAAGAGAGAAGACATAATACATAGGGTCCCAGATAAGTGGGCATAAAGAGAGAAGACAAAATACATAGGGTCCCAGATAAGTGGGCATAAAGAGAGAAGACAAAATACATAGGGTCCCGGATAAGTGAGCATAAAGAGAGAAGACAAAATACATAGGGTTCTGGATAAGTGGGCATAAAGAGAGAAGACAAAATACATAGGGTTCCGGATAAGTGGGCATAAAGAGAGAAGACATAATACATAGGGTCCCAGATAAGTGGGCATAAAGAGAGAAGACAAAATACATAGGGTTCCAGATAAGTGGGCATAAAGAGAGAAGACAAAATACATAGGGTCCCGGATAAGTGGGCATAAAGAGAGAAGACAAAATACATAGGATTCCGGATAAGTGGGCATAAAGAGAGAAGACAAAATACATAGGGTTCCGGATAAGTGGGCATAAAGAGAGAAGACATAATACATAGGGTCCCAGATAAGTGGGCATAAAGAGAGAAGACAAAATACATAGGGTCCCAGATAAGTGGGCATAAAGAGAGAAGACATAATACATAGGGTTCCGGATAAGTGGGCATAAAGAGAGAAGACAAAATACATAGGGTCCCAGATAAGTGGGCATAAAGAGAGAAGACAAAATACATAGGGTCCTGGATAAGTGAGCATAAAGAGAGAAGACAAAATACATAGGGTTCTGGATAAGTGGGCATAAAGAGAGAAGACAAAATACATAGGGTTCCGGATAAGTGGGCATAAAGAGAGAAGACATAATACATAGGGTCCCAGATAAGTGGGCATAAAGAGAGAAGACAAAATACATAGGGTTCCGGATAAGTGGGCATAAAGAGAGAAGACATAATACATAGGGTCCCAGATAAGTGGGCATAAAGAGAGAAGACAAAATACATAGGGTCCCAGATAAGTGGGCATAAAGAGAGAAGACAAAATACATAGGGTCCCAGATAAGTGGGCATAAAGAGAGAAGACAAAATACATAGGGTCCCGGATAAGTGAGCATAAAGAGAGAAGACAAAATACATAGTGTTCTGGATAAGTGGGCATAAAGAGAGAAGACAAAATACATAGGGTTCCGGATAAGTGGGCATAAAGAGAGAAGACATAATACATAGGGTCCCAGATAAGTGGGCATAAAGAGAGAAGACAAAATACATAGGGTTCCGGATAAGTGGGCATAAAGAGAGAAGACATAATACATAGGGTCCCAGATAAGTGGGCATAAAGAGAGAAGACAAAATACATAGGGTCCCGGATAAGTGGGCATAAAGAGAGAAGACAAAATACATAGGGTTCCGGATAAGTGGGCATAAAGAGAGAAGACATAATACATAGGGTCCCAGATAAGTGGGCATAAAGAGAGAAGACAAAATACATAGGGTCCCAGATAAGTGGGCATAAAGAGAGAAGACAAAATACATAGGGTCCCGGATAAGTGAGCATAAAGAGAGAAGACAAAATACATAGGGTTCTGGATAAGTGGGCATAAAGAGAGAAGACAAAATACATAGGGTTCCGGATAAGTGGGCATAAAGAGAGAAGACATAATACATAGGGTCCCAGATAAGTGGGCATAAAGAGAGAAGACAAAATACATAGGGTTCCGGATAAGTGGGCATAAAGAGAGAAGACATAATACATAGGGTCCCAGATAAGTGGGCATAAAGAGAGAAGACAAAATACATAGGGTCCCAGATAAGTGGGCATAAAGAGAGAAGACAAAATACATAGGGTCCCGGATAAGTGGGCATAAAGAGAGAAGACAAAATACATAGGGTCCCGGATAAGTGGGCATAAAGAGAGAAGACAAAATACATAGGGTTCCGGATAAGTGGGCATAAAGAGAGAAGACAAAATACATAGGGTTCCGGATAAGTGGGCATAAAGAGAGAAGACATAATACATAGGGTCCCAGATAAGTGGGCAGAAAGAGAGAAGACAAAATACATAGGGCCTCAGATAAGTGGGCATAAAGAGAGAAGACAAAATACATAGGGTTCCGGATAAGTGGGCATAAAGAGAGAAGACAAAATACATAGGGTTCCGGAAAAGTGGGCATAAAGAGAGAAGACAAAATACATAGGGTCCCAGATAAGTGGGCATAAAGAGAGAAGACAAAATACATAGGGTTCCAGATAAGTGGGCATAAAGAGAGAAGACAAAATACATAGGGTCCCGGATAAGTGGGCATAAAGAGAGAAGACAAAATACATAGGATTCCGGATAAGTGGGCATAAAGAGAGAAGACAAAATACATAGGGTTCCGGATAAGTGGGCATAAAGAGAGAAGACATAATACATAGGGTCCCAGATAAGTGGGCATAAAGAGAGAAGACAAAATACATAGGGTCCCAGATAAGTGGGCATAAAGAGAGAAGACAAAATACATAGGGTCCCGGATAAGTGAGCATAAAGAGAGAAGACAAAATACATAGGGTTCTGGATAAGTGGGCATAAAGAGAGAAGACAAAATACATAGGGTTCCGGATAAGTGGGCATAAAGAGAGAAGACATAATACATAGGGTCCCAGATAAGTGGGCATAAAGAGAGAAGACAAAATACATAGGGTTCCAGATAAGTGGGCATAAAGAGAGAAGACAAAATACATAGGGTCCCGGATAAGTGGGCATAAAGAGAGAAGACAAAATACATAGGATTCCGGATAAGTGGGCATAAAGAGAGAAGACAAAATACATAGGGTTCCGGATAAGTGGGCATAAAGAGAGAAGACATAATACATAGGGTCCCAGATAAGTGGGCATAAAGAGAGAAGACAAAATACATAGGGTCCCAGATAAGTGGGCATAAAGAGAGAAGACATAATACATAGGGTTCCGGATAAGTGGGCATAAAGAGAGAAGACAAAATACATAGGGTCCCAGATAAGTGGGCATAAAGAGAGAAGACAAAATACATAGGGTCCTGGATAAGTGAGCATAAAGAGAGAAGACAAAATACATAGGGTTCCGGATAAGTGGGCATAAAGAGAGAAGACATAATACATAGGGTCCCAGATAAGTGGGCAGAAAGAGAGAAGACAAAATACATAGGGCCTCAGATAAGTGGGCATAAAGAGAGAAGACAAAATACATAGGATTCCGGATAAGTGGGCATAAAGAGAGAAGACAAAATACATAGGGTTCCGGAAAAGTGGGCATAAAGAGAGAAGACAAAATACATAGGGTCCCAGATAAGTGGGCATAAAGAGAGAAGACAAAATACATAGGGTTCCAGATAAGTGGGCATAAAGAGAGAAGACAAAATACATAGGGTCCCGGATAAGTGGGCATAAAGAGAGAAGACAAAATACATAGGATTCCGGATAAGTGGGCATAAAGAGAGAAGACAAAATACATAGGGTTCCGGATAAGTGGGCATAAAGAGAGAAGACATAATACATAGGGTCCCAGATAAGTGGGCATAAAGAGAGAAGACAAAATACATAGGGTCCCGGATAAGTGGGCAGAAAGAGAGAAGACAAAATACATAGGGTCCCAGATAAGTGGGCATAAAGAGAGAAGACAAAATACATAGGGTCCCAGATAAGTGGGCATAAAGAGAGAAGACAAAATACATAGGGTCCCAGATAAGTGGGCATAAAGAGAGAAGACAAAATACATAGGGTCCCAGATAAGTGGGCATAAAGAGAGAAGACAAAATACATAGGGTCCCGGATAAGTGGGCATAAAGAGAGAAGACAAAATACATAGGGTCCCGGATAAGTGGGCATAAAGAGAGAAGACAAAATACATAGGGTTCCGGATAAGTGGGCATAAAGAGAGAAGACAAAATACATAGGGTTCCGGATAAGTGGGCATAAAGAGAGAAGACATAATACATAGGGTCCCAGATAAGTGGGCAGAAAGAGAGAAGACAAAATACATAGGGCCTCAGATAAGTGGGCATAAAGAGAGAAGACAAAATACATAGGGTTCCGGATAAGTGGGCATAAAGAGAGAAGACAAAATACATAGGGTTCCGGAAAAGTGGGCATAAAGAGAGAAGACAAAATACATAGGGTCCCAGATAAGTGGGCATAAAGAGAGAAGACAAAATACATAGGGTTCCAGATAAGTGGGCATAAAGAGAGAAGACAAAATACATAGGGTCCCGGATAAGTGGGCATAAAGAGAGAAGACAAAATACATAGGATTCCGGATAAGTGGGCATAAAGAGAGAAGACAAAATACATAGGGTTCCGGATAAGTGGGCATAAAGAGAGAAGACATAATACATAGGGTCCCAGATAAGTGGGCATAAAGAGAGAAGACAAAATACATAGGGTCCCAGATAAGTGGGCATAAAGAGAGAAGACAAAATACATAGGGTCCCGGATAAGTGAGCATAAAGAGAGAAGACAAAATACATAGGGTTCTGGATAAGTGGGCATAAAGAGAGAAGACAAAATACATAGGGTTCCGGATAAGTGGGCATAAAGAGAGAAGACATAATACATAGGGTCCCAGATAAGTGGGCATAAAGAGAGAAGACAAAATACATAGGGTTCCAGATAAGTGGGCATAAAGAGAGAAGACAAAATACATAGGGTCCCGGATAAGTGGGCATAAAGAGAGAAGACAAAATACATAGGATTCCGGATAAGTGGGCATAAAGAGAGAAGACAAAATACATAGGGTTCCGGATAAGTGGGCATAAAGAGAGAAGACATAATACATAGGGTCCCAGATAAGTGGGCATAAAGAGAGAAGACAAAATACATAGGGTCCCAGATAAGTGGGCATAAAGAGAGAAGACATAATACATAGGGTTCCGGATAAGTGGGCATAAAGAGAGAAGACAAAATACATAGGGTCCCAGATAAGTGGGCATAAAGAGAGAAGACAAAATACATAGGGTCCTGGATAAGTGAGCATAAAGAGAGAAGACAAAATACATAGGGTTCTGGATAAGTGGGCATAAAGAGAGAAGACAAAATACATAGGGTTCCGGATAAGTGGGCATAAAGAGAGAAGACATAATACATAGGGTCCCAGATAAGTGGGCATAAAGAGAGAAGACAAAATACATAGGGTTCCGGATAAGTGGGCATAAAGAGAGAAGACATAATACATAGGGTCCCAGATAAGTGGGCATAAAGAGAGAAGACAAAATACATAGGGTCCCAGATAAGTGGGCATAAAGAGAGAAGACAAAATACATAGGGTCCCAGATAAGTGGGCATAAAGAGAGAAGACAAAATACATAGGGTCCCGGATAAGTGAGCATAAAGAGAGAAGACAAAATACATAGTGTTCTGGATAAGTGGGCATAAAGAGAGAAGACAAAATACATAGGGTTCCGGATAAGTGGGCATAAAGAGAGAAGACATAATACATAGGGTCCCAGATAAGTGGGCATAAAGAGAGAAGACAAAATACATAGGGTTCCGGATAAGTGGGCATAAAGAGAGAAGACATAATACATAGGGTCCCAGATAAGTGGGCATAAAGAGAGAAGACAAAATACATAGGGTCCCAGATAAGTGGGCATAAAGAGAGAAGACAAAATACATAGGGTCCCGGATAAGTGGGCATAAAGAGAGAAGACAAAATACATAGGGTCCCGGATAAGTGGGCATAAAGAGAGAAGACAAAATACATAGGGTTCCGGATAAGTGGGCATAAAGAGAGAAGACAAAATACATAGGGTTCCGGATAAGTGGGCATAAAGAGAGAAGACATAATACATAGGGTCCCAGATAAGTGGGCAGAAAGAGAGAAGACAAAATACATAGGGCCTCAGATAAGTGGGCATAAAGAGAGAAGACAAAATACATAGGGTTCCGGATAAGTGGGCATAAAGAGAGAAGACAAAATACATAGGGTTCCGGAAAAGTGGGCATAAAGAGAGAAGACAAAATACATAGGGTCCCAGATAAGTGGGCATAAAGAGAGAAGACAAAATACATAGGGTTCCAGATAAGTGGGCATAAAGAGAGAAGACAAAATACATAGGGTCCCGGATAAGTGGGCATAAAGAGAGAAGACAAAATACATAGGATTCCGGATAAGTGGGCATAAAGAGAGAAGACAAAATACATAGGGTTCCGGATAAGTGGGCATAAAGAGAGAAGACATAATACATAGGGTCCCAGATAAGTGGGCATAAAGAGAGAAGACAAAATACATAGGGTCCCAGATAAGTGGGCATAAAGAGAGAAGACAAAATACATAGGGTCCCGGATAAGTGAGCATAAAGAGAGAAGACAAAATACATAGGGTTCTGGATAAGTGGGCATAAAGAGAGAAGACAAAATACATAGGGTTCCGGATAAGTGGGCATAAAGAGAGAAGACATAATACATAGGGTCCCAGATAAGTGGGCATAAAGAGAGAAGACAAAATACATAGGGTTCCAGATAAGTGGGCATAAAGAGAGAAGACAAAATACATAGGGTCCCGGATAAGTGGGCATAAAGAGAGAAGACAAAATACATAGGATTCCGGATAAGTGGGCATAAAGAGAGAAGACAAAATACATAGGGTTCCGGATAAGTGGGCATAAAGAGAGAAGACATAATACATAGGGTCCCAGATAAGTGGGCATAAAGAGAGAAGACAAAATACATAGGGTCCCAGATAAGTGGGCATAAAGAGAGAAGACATAATACATAGGGTTCCGGATAAGTGGGCATAAAGAGAGAAGACAAAATACATAGGGTCCCAGATAAGTGGGCATAAAGAGAGAAGACAAAATACATAGGGTCCTGGATAAGTGAGCATAAAGAGAGAAGACAAAATACATAGGGTTCTGGATAAGTGGGCATAAAGAGAGAAGACAAAATACATAGGGTTCCGGATAAGTGGGCATAAAGAGAGAAGACATAATACATAGGGTCCCAGATAAGTGGGCATAAAGAGAGAAGACAAAATACATAGGGTTCCGGATAAGTGGGCATAAAGAGAGAAGACATAATACATAGGGTCCCAGATAAGTGGGCATAAAGAGAGAAGACAAAATACATAGGGTCCCAGATAAGTGGGCATAAAGAGAGAAGACAAAATACATAGGGTCCCAGATAAGTGGGCATAAAGAGAGAAGACAAAATACATAGGGTCCCGGATAAGTGAGCATAAAGAGAGAAGACAAAATACATAGTGTTCTGGATAAGTGGGCATAAAGAGAGAAGACAAAATACATAGGGTTCCGGATAAGTGGGCATAAAGAGAGAAGACATAATACATAGGGTCCCAGATAAGTGGGCATAAAGAGAGAAGACAAAATACATAGGGTTCCGGATAAGTGGGCATAAAGAGAGAAGACATAATACATAGGGTCCCAGATAAGTGGGCATAAAGAGAGAAGACAAAATACATAGGGTCCCGGATAAGTGGGCATAAAGAGAGAAGACAAAATACATAGGGTTCCGGATAAGTGGGCATAAAGAGAGAAGACATAATACATAGGGTCCCAGATAAGTGGGCATAAAGAGAGAAGACAAAATACATAGGGTCCCAGATAAGTGGGCATAAAGAGAGAAGACAAAATACATAGGGTCCCGGATAAGTGAGCATAAAGAGAGAAGACAAAATACATAGGGTTCTGGATAAGTGGGCATAAAGAGAGAAGACAAAATACATAGGGTTCCGGATAAGTGGGCATAAAGAGAGAAGACATAATACATAGGGTCCCAGATAAGTGGGCATAAAGAGAGAAGACAAAATACATAGGGTTCCGGATAAGTGGGCATAAAGAGAGAAGACATAATACATAGGGTCCCAGATAAGTGGGCATAAAGAGAGAAGACAAAATACATAGGGTCCCAGATAAGTGGGCATAAAGAGAGAAGACAAAATACATAGGGTCCCGGATAAGTGGGCATAAAGAGAGAAGACAAAATACATAGGGTCCCGGATAAGTGGGCATAAAGAGAGAAGACAAAATACATAGGGTTCCGGATAAGTGGGCATAAAGAGAGAAGACAAAATACATAGGGTTCCGGATAAGTGGGCATAAAGAGAGAAGACATAATACATAGGGTCCCAGATAAGTGGGCAGAAAGAGAGAAGACAAAATACATAGGGCCTCAGATAAGTGGGCATAAAGAGAGAAGACAAAATACATAGGGTTCCGGATAAGTGGGCATAAAGAGAGAAGACAAAATACATAGGGTTCCGGAAAAGTGGGCATAAAGAGAGAAGACAAAATACATAGGGTCCCAGATAAGTGGGCATAAAGAGAGAAGACAAAATACATAGGGTTCCAGATAAGTGGGCATAAAGAGAGAAGACAAAATACATAGGGTCCCGGATAAGTGGGCATAAAGAGAGAAGACAAAATACATAGGATTCCGGATAAGTGGGCATAAAGAGAGAAGACAAAATACATAGGGTTCCGGATAAGTGGGCATAAAGAGAGAAGACATAATACATAGGGTCCCAGATAAGTGGGCATAAAGAGAGAAGACAAAATACATAGGGTCCCAGATAAGTGGGCATAAAGAGAGAAGACAAAATACATAGGGTCCCGGATAAGTGAGCATAAAGAGAGAAGACAAAATACATAGGGTTCTGGATAAGTGGGCATAAAGAGAGAAGACAAAATACATAGGGTTCCGGATAAGTGGGCATAAAGAGAGAAGACATAATACATAGGGTCCCAGATAAGTGGGCATAAAGAGAGAAGACAAAATACATAGGGTTCCAGATAAGTGGGCATAAAGAGAGAAGACAAAATACATAGGGTCCCGGATAAGTGGGCATAAAGAGAGAAGACAAAATACATAGGATTCCGGATAAGTGGGCATAAAGAGAGAAGACAAAATACATAGGGTTCCGGATAAGTGGGCATAAAGAGAGAAGACATAATACATAGGGTCCCAGATAAGTGGGCATAAAGAGAGAAGACAAAATACATAGGGTCCCAGATAAGTGGGCATAAAGAGAGAAGACATAATACATAGGGTTCCGGATAAGTGGGCATAAAGAGAGAAGACAAAATACATAGGGTCCCAGATAAGTGGGCATAAAGAGAGAAGACAAAATACATAGGGTCCTGGATAAGTGAGCATAAAGAGAGAAGACAAAATACATAGGGTTCTGGATAAGTGGGCATAAAGAGAGAAGACAAAATACATAGGGTTCCGGATAAGTGGGCATAAAGAGAGAAGACATAATACATAGGGTCCCAGATAAGTGGGCATAAAGAGAGAAGACAAAATACATAGGGTTCCGGATAAGTGGGCATAAAGAGAGAAGACATAATACATAGGGTCCCAGATAAGTGGGCATAAAGAGAGAAGACAAAATACATAGGGTCCCAGATAAGTGGGCATAAAGAGAGAAGACAAAATACATAGGGTCCCAGATAAGTGGGCATAAAGAGAGAAGACAAAATACATAGGGTCCCGGATAAGTGAGCATAAAGAGAGAAGACAAAATACATAGTGTTCTGGATAAGTGGGCATAAAGAGAGAAGACAAAATACATAGGGTTCCGGATAAGTGGGCATAAAGAGAGAAGACATAATACATAGGGTCCCAGATAAGTGGGCATAAAGAGAGAAGACAAAATACATAGGGTTCCGGATAAGTGGGCATAAAGAGAGAAGACATAATACATAGGGTCCCAGATAAGTGGGCATAAAGAGAGAAGACAAAATACATAGGGTCCCGGATAAGTGGGCATAATAGCTCTCCTACAGCATGGAACTGCTACTTAGATTGCTTTATGTGATTGACAGAGGTACTTTAATGGGCTATCATCATACTGGTAAAAGATTTTAGGCAGTATATTGAGAAATGGCCTTCCCTGTATGCTGGCTTTTCACTAGGTGTTGATCAGGTAATATACATACAAACATATTGGTCTACTCACTTTTTTTCCTAGGCCATACTGAAACGAGTATACAAGCATAGACAGGTCATCAAACAGCCTCAGTACAGTCCGGCAGTGGCTTAGTTGTGAAGCTATAATGAGAAAGCTTTTTCCATACTGCTGTTTATCTCCATGCTTCTGTGTAATGACACCCCCAAGTAATTGGCAGCTGTAGCACAATGTTCGCATCTATGAAAAGAATATGCAAACATTCACAAGTATAGGACCTTTAAAAAAGAATCTCATCCAAAACATTATACAGTATTGTTATTAACTAAATGCTTCAGACTTTTAGGGCTATCTGCAGCTCTGCTAGTGAGATGTCCCCAGTGATAATGGTTTTACCAATCAGGAAGTGAGGAGAAATCTGCAAAAGCAGTAAAAATGCTTTATTGTAAAGAATCCCTGTCGACTTTTTCTTTGCAGTCTGTATCAGTGATAGAGATTTTTTTCTTTCTTCCCGCATGGTGAAACAGATAGCACTGTGACAATAAGGAAAGGGAAATCTCTTTACTGGAGCACTGAACAGCAGTGATCTACATGTTTTTTCCAGGTCAGTGACTCAGAAATATCATCATGAAAGCCAGACAGCTAGCATTTTTAGGATAGTGATGAAAGCAAAAATATTTTTACAACCATTTTTTGTTATTTCCACAAAAAATGTATTCCATGTGCATGACAAATGCCCCAAAGTAGCTCTAGAACCTTTTTGGTCACAGAGCGTCAGGTGTTTTTTCATCGTGCTATTTGTCGAGAGTCTGATACCTGTGCTTGGGGAGCTACTAACATTTAATGCCACTGCAAGCACCACTGCAACGCATGTGCAGCAAAAGGCACTCTTTTGTGGGTTTTGTTGTGCATTTAACCACTTGCCGACCGCCGCAAGTACATATACTGCGGCGGTCAGCCCCCCTGGGCAAAGTGACGTATTGATACGTTACTCGCCCACGAGCCTCTAGGGGGAAAGTGCACGCCGCCTGAGGCGCGCTCCCGCCCCCGCTCGTTCCCGGACATCGGAGCCACCGGTCACTAGCGATCTCCCGCTGGAGAGGGAGAAAGGCAGGTGGCTAATGTAAACAAAGCCGCCTGTCATTCTCCCTTGGTGTAACTGCAGAGATCATACGATCCTGCTATGTAGGATCGTATGTCTCTGTGGTTACATCACAAGCCACGCCCCTTAACCGTTAGACTCACGCCCCTAGGGACACACTTAACCCCTTAATCACTAATAAAGTTAACCACTTCCCTGCCAGTGTCATTTTTACAGTAACAGTGCATATGTATAGCACTGATTACTGTAGTAATGTCACTGGTACCCCCAAAAGTGTCAAAAATGTCAGTCAGGGGTCCGATCTGTCCGCCGCAATGTTGCAGTCCCGGAAAAAATAAATAAATAAATAAAAATAAAAATCGCAGGTGGCCGCCATTACTAGTTAAAAAAAATAAAACAATAAAAATGACATAAATCTTTCCCGTAGTTAGTACACGGAATAACTTTTGCACAAACCAATCAAAATCCGCTTATTGCAATTTTTTTTCCAAAAATATGTAGCAGAAAAACAAACTGGCCTAAAATGTTAAAAAATTTTGATTTTTACATTTTTTTTTCAGAATTTCATATTAAAAAATTGTGAAAAATATTTTTTCAAAATTGTCGCTCTTTTTTTGTTTATAGCGCAAAAAATAAAAAAAAAAAATCGCACAGGCGATCAAATACCACCAAAAGAAAGCTCTATTTGTGGGAAAAAAAGAACGTCAATTTCATTTGGGTACAGCGTCGCACAACCGCGCAATTGTCCGTTAAAGTCACGCAGTGCCGAATCGCAAAATAGGCTCTGCGCTTTGAGCAGCCAAATCCTCCGGGGCACTCTTTTGTGGGTTTTGTTGTGCATTTAGGAAATGTGTCCCTGGTAGGTGCTGGCATTTTCTCCTGTACTCCGGTCTTTGTCCATCTTCATTGGCTGGCATGACGTTCTTCCTGTTGCACACGCAGGTGTCAGTCATCTCCGCACACAGGGACCATGCCTGCTCAGTTTATGAAAGACTGTGAGCAGGCAGGTAGGTGGATTTTATCGCATATCAACCATTGCATATCTCTTTAGCACAAAAATCCTGCCTGCTCACAGTCTATTATAAAACACCTTCTGTTCCCCTATAAGTGTCTGCTAGATTTCACCTTGCATGCTGTAGGTTTTGCACATACACCTAAATGACTGAGTAAGGACAATATGAACAACAACCTGGGAGGTGTTTATTGAAAAATAAATTGGAGGGGGTACCTTTTGCCTTTAAAGAGGTTGTAAACCGATAATTTTTTTTTTATTTTCTTTACATCCTGAAAGATAAAGACATAATGAGCTAGTATGCATTGCATACTAGCTCATTATCAAATACTTACCTTAGAACGAGCCCTCGCCGCGCCGCTCTCTTACCTCTATGACGGGCGACATGTACAGTCGCCCATCTTCCGGGATCGCGGCATCCGGCCATCTGATTGGCCGGAGCCGCGGTGACGTCACTCCCGCGCACGGGAGCCAACGGTCACGGCACAGGGCTCTGAAGGAACGGTGTAACGTTAGAATTCCATACCCCGTGAAGAAACCATACCCTCGTCACTTCCTGTGGGAAACAGCTGAGCAGCGCAGCAGTGCGCATGCTCAGAGCCCCGGATACCTAATTGACAATCAAAGAATTTGACAAGTGTGCATGCTCAGAGGTTAGGAAAAACTCACGGCACTGTGTGAAATTTAATGCTTGCGGCGGGTACATTAAAACAGTTCGGCTGCAACATAATTCATCTCCTCTGCTATCGCTGTCACTTCCCTCATCTCCAGAAATAAATATAAAAGCGGCGGCAGGAGTATGAGAGGTAAATGACGGCGATCGCGGCTCCGTGATCCGCTTTTATATTTATTACCGGAGATCAGGGAAGTGACAGGGGAAGGAGCGGAGATGATTTATGTTGCAGTGGAGCTGTTTTAATCGAAGCGCCGCAAATGGAACTACCGTGAGAAATCCATACCCTCCGTAGGAGCACCGGAAGTGACGAGGGTATGGTTTTCTCACGGGTATGGTTTTTTCACGGAACAACGGCACGATCTGCCGTTCCTTCAGAGCGCATGCGCCAGTGACGTCACTGGCTGCATCAAATGTAAATATCTCCTAAACGGTACAGGTTTAGGAGATATTTACAGTACCTATAGGTAAGCCTTAGCATAGGCTTACCTATAGGTACATTTCCTGAGGAGGGTTTACTTCCTCTTTAATCTATGAGGGCACCCCTCACTAGGGTCCCTTTAAACCATGACACAGGTTCTGTGGCTGATTAAGATGGTAATTAAACTCAATTAGTGCATTATATCAGCCTCAGAACCTCTGTAATTAATGTGTCCTGGATTAAAGGGATGAGGTGGCAACCTTACCTCTAACCCCTGTCTAGACTGCCACAAGTCTCACTCACCAGTCTGTCTCTCCCTCTGTATGACTCCAACACATTCACCATTCCAGCTACTGCTTTGGCCATTGTGACAATCAGAGCAGGCAGTATTCTCCAGCAGCTTAGGACGGTATAAACATGATGAGCACACACAGACTGTGCACCTCACTGCAGGACTTCGGACATCCGCGTTGCAAGCCTCTCTCTCATACAGACTGTGCACCTCGCTGCAGGACTTCGAACTTCCGCGTTCCAAGCCTCTCTCTCACACAGACTCACTGCAGGACTTCTACGTTTCAAGCCTCTCTCTCACACAGACTCACTGCAGGACTTCGGACTTCCGCGTTCCAAACTTCTCTCTCACACAGACTGCGCACCTCACTGCAGGACTTCGGACTTCCGCGTTCTAAGCCTCTCTCACATCTCACATCACACGTCCTGCTACGCTAGTGGCTGAACAACACACAGTCACTTGGGCAAGCTTGTGTTTGTTCTGGAAGCAAACTCTGGCATCCAGTTCAGGCACTACATCACAAGCGTGATGCAACAAGAGCAGGAAACAAAGATAAAAGGATAGGAATTACCGAGAGCTAGAAATAAAGCGCTGCAGTGTTTATTATATCACATAGAGCTACAGCAGGGAGATTATTTCAAGAGTGCAATGTCCCCTGTGTGAGGAAAGTGCAATCACAGATATAAAGGAACAGACAGAATCTGGAGCAGCTTTGCATGGCAACCAATCAGCTTCTAGTTTTCATTGTTAAACCCCGGTTCACACCGGTGTTCCGTGAAAAAACCATACCCGTGAGAAAACCATACCCTCGTCACTTCCGGAGGGTATGGATTTCTCACGGTAGTTTAACTTGCGGCGGTTACATTATAACAGCTCCTCTGCATCATGCCTCATGTCCGCTCCTTCCCCTGTCACTTCCCTGATCTCGGTTAATAAATATAAAAGCGGATCACGGAGCACAGATCGCCGTCACTTACATTTTATACACCCGCCGCCGCTTTTAAATTTATTAGGGGAGATCAGGGAAGTGACAGGGAGAGGAGAGGAGATGATTGATGTTGCAGCAGAACTGTTTTAATTTTACCGCCGCAAGTATTACTGCCGTTACCATATCATACCCTCCGAGCATGCGCACTTGTGAACTTCTTTCTTCTTCAATTACGTCTCCGGGGCTCTGAGCATGCGCTCTGCTGCGCTGCTCAGCTGTTTCAGACCGGAAGTGATGAGGGGTATGGTTTCTTCACGGGGTATGGTTTTTTAACGTTACACCGGAGCGACTTGTCATGTGATTTGATAGGTCAAATCACATGACAAGTCGCACCCTATTGTCGGCAATGGCAGTGTTCGAATCGATTTGAAAAAGTAGTTCCTGTGTAACGTTAAAAAACCATACCTCGTTAGAATTCCATACCCTCGTCACTTCCGGTCTGAAACAGCTGAGCAGCGCAGCAGTGCGCATGCTCAGAGCCCCGGATACGTCATTGCACAGCAGAGAAGTTCACAAGTACGCATGCTCGGAGGGAATGAAATTATTACGGAGTGTGTGTAATGTTATACTTGCGGCGGTTACATTAAAACAGTCCGGCGGCAACATGGGGCATTTCCTCTCCTATCCCTGACACTTCCCTGATCTCGGCTAATAAATATAAAAGCGGCGGCGGGTGTATGAAATGTAAGTGACGGCGATCTCGGCTCTGTGATCCGCTTTTAGATTTATTAGCCGAGATGAGGGAAGGGACAGGGATAGGAGCGGAGATGAGTGATGTTGCAGAGGAGCTGTTTTAATGTAACGGCGGCAAGTATAACATTACATACACTACTGTGAGAAATCCATACCCTCCGTAGGTGCACCGGAAGTGACGAGGGTATGGTTTTCTCACGGGTATGGTTTTTTCACGGAACACCTGCACTACTTTTGGCGATTTTGGTGTGACTTGCATAGACATCTGTGCATGAAGACACAAGTTGCACCTAAAGTCACACTGACACGCGGCTTTAAAAATTGTGCGATTTTCGCTCACACCATAGTAGGGGTCTCCTGCTTACCACATATTGTATGTTTTCTTCAGGTTTTACGTTCCATTGCCATTTTGGTATTTGCTATGCTGTCCTTTTGCAGGTGCTGTAATAATGTGCTGTCTTAGATGATTTGTTACTGTACGTTATCACACGGGAATTTGTTGCCTGTGTTGTATTCTTCAAAAAAAAAAAAAATCGTGCGATTTCAGATGAAGTTGCACGATCTCAAAGCCACATTTAATGTGAATGAGGGCTTTAGGCATCATGCACCCTGAACTTTTTAACGCTGCTCTTAGGAGCTTTTTTTTCTTCCTCTAAACACCCCTACATGTTAGCTTGTGTGTCCAGGCACACATAGGCATTTAGAGGCAGAGGAAAAAACCCACTGCCAGCGCCTCCAGGAGCAGCATCGCTTTATGCGTGTTAATGCAAGGAGCATTTAGCTCTTAAGCATTCATTTAATTCAGTGGCCAGAATGAACTTATTCTTCTGGCCAGCGTTTTTTTCTTTCCCTCAGAGAAAAGGTGCATGTACACCTCCCTCCCAAGTCACCCCTTGTCTCTACTTCCTACCCACCTTTGAGTGCTGTCCCTTGTTTCCCGCCCTCCAAGTACCACCCCTTTGAGAGAATACAGAACCAAGTATAATTTTGTGGTGCTAAGTAATTTAGCACCACAAAATAACCCTGTGATTCAGAAAAGTGGGGTAGTTTGAGGGTGGAGGCTGCAGAATGTAACTGTGTTGCATGTCATACAGATTGACTTAGCCTTTAAATGTCATTCTAAATACATTCATTGTGTATTTCCAGATCTGTGCAGTAATCCAATGGGAAACTTTGCCTCTGTACAGGAGTTCACTTTGCCTCCCTCTACTTGTGCATGGTGAGGCAAAGTTCACTGCTGCTCCCTCTCCTTGTGCATGGTGACTAGTCTTGTCTCCATACCGTTCTGTTTTCTGCAGGCAGTCTTACTGGGTGGGGCCTGTTAGGTCCCTCCCCCTGCCCTGCCCTCTACAGGGGCTGCAAAGGCATTTGGTGCACACAAAGTGGATTTATGTTTTGTCGCTGTTGAGGAAAATATTCGAAATAATTTTTTTTTTTTTTAATCCCAGCTCAGTTTTAAGGGTGGATACATTAAACAAAAAGTAAACAGATCCCCAGCTCCCCAAACTGTCACCTGGAATGTAAACCAAGGAGCAGGGATAATGGCTGACATCATTGACTAAATATGAACATGAGGGATTGCAAGACAGTAAATTTATGAGGCTGGATGATGTCACTGGTTGCTAAGAACATGGCAGGTGCTGGCACCCACTGTTTCCTTAACAACCATTGACAAGGGAAGAAAAAAAACACTACTATGTAGCAATATTATAAAACAAAGGGTGCAGTGCCAACAAAAAGTTCTATAAACCATTATATTATGAAGTCCACACGTTACAGCATGCAAAGACGTAGAAGAAAGTCCCCACACCAGCTGAGGTGAGAAAGGTGCACACGTCACCAACGTGGAAAAAATTGCTACAATGGTGTAGTGTATCTAAACAAGCTGAGCAAACTATTTATTATAATAAGATGCACTCACATTCCATAAAAGCATTACAAGTGCGTCAACATACAGTGCCTTGCGAAAGTATTCGGCCCCTGAACTTTTCGACCTTTTGCCACATTTCAGGCTTCAAACATAAAGATATAAAACTGTATTTTTTTGTGAAGAATCAACAACAAGTGGGACACAATCATGAAGTGGAACGAAATTTATTGGATATTTCAAACTTTGTTAGCAAATAAAAAACTGGAAAATTGGGCGTGCAAAATTATTCAGCCCTTTTACTTTCAGTGCAGCAAACTCTTTCCAGAAGTTCAGTCAGGATCTCTGAATGATCCAATGTTGACCTAAATGACTAATGATGATAAATAGAATCCACCTGTGTGTAATCAATCTCCGTATAAATGCACCTGCACTGTGATAGTCTCAGAGGTCCGTTTAAAGCGCAGAGAGCATCATGAAGAACAAGGAACACACCAGGCAGGTCCGAGATACTGTTGTGGAGAAGTTTAAAGCCGGATTTGGATACAAAAAGATTTCCCAAGCTTTAAACATCCCAAGGAGCACTGTGCAAGCGATAATATTGAAATGGAAGGAGTATCAGACCACTGCAAGTCTACGAAGACCTGGCCGTCCCTCTAAACTTTCAGCTCATACAAGGAGAAGACTGATCAGAGATGCAGCCAAGAGGCCCATGATCACTCTGGATGAACTGCAGAGATCTACAGCTGAGGTCGGAGACTCTGTCCATAGGACAACAATCAGTCGTATACTGCACAAATCTGGCCTTTATGGAAGAGTGGCAAGAAGAAAGCCATTTCTTAAAGATATTCATAAAAAGTGTTGTTTAAAGTTTGCCACAAGCCACCTGGGAGACACACCAAACATGTGGAAGAAGGTGCTCTGGTCAGATGAAACCAAAATCAAACTTTTTGGCAGCAATGCAAAACATTATGTTTGGCGTAAAAGCAATACAGCTCATCAGCCTGAACACACCATCCCCACTGTCAAACATGGTCGTGGCAGCATCATGGTTTGGGCCTGCTTTTCTTCAGCAGGGACAGAGAAGATGGTTAAAATTGATGGGAAGATGGATGGAGCCAAATACAGGACCATTCTGGAAGAAAACCTGATGGAATCTGCCAAAAGACCTGAGACTGGGACGGAGATTTGTCTTCCAACAAGTCAATGATCCAAAACAAAATGCAAAATCTACAATGGAATGGTTCACAAATAAACATATCCAGGTGTTAGAATGGCCAAGTCAAAGTCCAGACCTGAATCCAATCGAGAATCTGTGGAAAGAACTGAAAACTGCTGTTCACAAACGCTCTCCATCCAACCTCACTGAGCTCAAGCTGTTTTGCAAGGAGGAATGGGCAAAAATTTCAGTCTCTCGATGTGCAAAACTGATAGAGACATACCCCAAGCGACTTACAGCTGTAATCGCAGCAAAAGGTGGCGCTACAAAGTATTAACTTAAGGGGGCTGAATAATTTTGCACGCCCAATTTTTCAGTTTTTTATTTGTTAAAAAAGTTTGAAATATCCAATAAATTTCTTTCCACTTCATGATTGTGTCCCACTTGTTGTTGATTCTTCACAAAAAATTACAGGTTGTATCTTTATGTTTGAAGCCTGACATGTGGTAAAAGGTCGAAAAGTTCAAGGGGGCCGAATGCTTTCGCAAGGCACTGTATTAAAAGATGGCAGCGGCGTACAGCGTGCTGATGGCACATCGTGTGAGTCAGCTTACGGGTTTCGGCAAACGATAATGTCTTTAGAGGCATGGCCGGCAGACGTAAACATGCTTTAAATAGCACAAAAGCCAGAAATGACCGACGGCTACACAGCAATCGTCACCAGCTTGCGCTCCACGATGCTTTCCATATAAAGGAAGAGTAAAAGAATATTCTCATGACTAAAATAAAATAATAAAAACCATACTGAGCACGATATAAAAGGAAAAAAGGAAGGAAAAAAACTATCCCGATATGGACCAAAATTTGATTCTATTATTATATAGAGCCTCAGTAAAACATTAATAAATATTATATTAAAAAAAAAAATCCCGATGTCACGCATAGTGAAGGCGCCATCTAGTGAACTTATAAAAGTAAGCAATCACAACTATCTAAAATTCTACATATACAATGGATAACATATGTAGTGTAAAAATAACAAATAGTTCCAGCATGATATTAAAAACCAGGGGTGTGGAGTCGGTAGATAAATGTTCCGAATCCGACTTCTCAGTTTTTTGTACTCCCGACTCCGACTCCTCTGTATTAATATGTATTAATCTTTCGACACTGACTTGGGTGGGTGACATTGCAGTAACTATTCTGGCCACATCACTAACGATCTCTGGATAAACAAGGATGGCTTCTTCAACAGTAAGTTTTGATGAGCAATCATACTTTTCAACTTCTTTTAGTGCTATATAAAACTCCTGTTGGAATTTTTTTATTTGGACATTTACTGGTTCTGTAACGCTTATGCGACGTCGCTTTCCTTTAGCAACTTCCATTTTGTCTAAGAAGGAATCAAAGTCTAATTCTTCGTTTGAAGAAGATGATCCTGAGTTACCACTATTGCTTAAAAGAACTTCATCCTGTGGAGGTATTTCAGGTCGTAATCCCTTCATGCGAACTGCTACGTCATAGAGGGCCTTTTTCCCAGTTGCAGTCTGTTCACTGTTCAACAAAAGTCGGCTCATTGGGTCGACATAAATAGCCGCTAACAAGATTTCATTTTCCATCAAAAGACTCTCTCTATGTAGCAGTGGGGGGAGTACCAGTACAGTAATCTAGATACAATAGCTGAGGTATAGTACATTTCAAAGTCTGGAAGTCCTGCCCCTCCGTCTGATTTGGGATAGTAGAGAAGTTTATGTTTCAATCTGGGACAACCTCCATGCCAAACGAACCTGATCATAAGAGAGCGAAGGTTGCGTAAAAAGGGGGAGGGTAGCACAATTGGAAGAGTTTGGAATAAATATAACAGTTTGGGAAGTATATCCATTTTTATTATGTTAATTTCGACTAAACGATGAAGCTTGAATGTCCTGCCAAGATCCTATTATTTTATATTATTTATATTTTAGTGAGCAGTGGGCTATAGTTAAGGGCATATATGTCTGTGATATGTTGGGATCGCAGTACCTAGGTACGTAATTGCTTTGGGTTGCCAACTAAACTGAAAGTTTGATTTAATTACAGAGAGCATTCTCTGGGATAGAGAAATGTTTAAAGCAGTGGTTCTTAACCTGGGTTCGATCGAACCCCAGGGGTTCGGTGAGTCAGTCTCGCGGGTTCGGCGGAGGTCAAGACACTCCCCTCCTGACACCCCATGGTATGTCCTCCCAACCCCCCCAGTGTGTGCCCTCCTGATACCCCATGGTATGCCCTCCCAACCCCCCCCCCCCAAGTGTGTGCCCTCCTGACACCCCATGGTATGCCCTTCCAACCCCCCCCAAATGTGTGCCCCCCTGACACCCCATGGTATGCCCTCCCAACCCCACCCCAGTGTGTGCCCTCCTGACACCCCATGGTATGCCCTCCCAACCCCACCCCAGTGTGTTCCCTCCTGACACCCCATGGTATGTCCCCCCAACCCCCCACAGTGTGTGCCCTCCTGATACCCCATGGTATGCCCTCCCAACACCTCCCCCCAGTGTGTGCCCTGCTGACACCCAATGGTATGCTCTCCCAACCCCCCCTCACCCCAGTGTGTGCCCTCCTGACACGCCATGGTATGCACCCCCCCCCCCCCCCCAGTCACACTGATTTGCAGTAAATATTCATTATGTTTTTGTTTTTGTGTGAAAATCATGTTTTAATTATGGTTTTGTTCTTTAATGGTTTTGTTCATTTTGTGCACCTATGTATAAATATATACCCAAATATATACCTATGTTTTGAATTTGAAAAAATCATATTTTATTTTTCGAATTAGGAAGGGTTCGGTGAATGCGCATATGAAACTGGTGGGGTTCAGTACCTCCAACAAGGTTAAGAACCACTGGTTTAAAGCTTCCGTTTTGGAGAGATTTAACTTAAAGTTGCTAAACGTTCTGAATTTTTGGATTTCACTTAAAATGGAGGGAACACTAATGTGTGGCTGCGTGACATACAGAGGGAGATCATCCGCATAAAGGGATAGTTTACAATATGCTGACTGGGTGTGTATGCCTTGGATGGAAGGGTTAGAACGTATAGCTTGTGCGAGGTGCTCTATAGTGATAGCAAATAGCAAGGGTGACAATGGACAGCCCTGTCTGGTGCCGTTGGAAATTGAAAAGTTATTGGACTGGGTTCCATTGACTCTTACCGAGGCTGAAGGGTTAGAGTATAAGGACATGATATGGGAGAGCATTTTAGAACCCAGTCCTATCTGAATGAGTGCTTGGCGAAGGAAGGACCAGTTGACCCTATCAAAGGCTTTTTCCGCGTCGTATGATAAGAGACAGGCTGGGATGTTATTACGTTGGGCGAAAGCTATAAGATAAATTGTTTTGGTGGTGTTGTCCCTAGCTTCCCACCCAGAAACGAAGCCAACCTGATCTCTATGAATGATCGCTGGAAGCAAATGAGACAATCAGGTGGCCAAAATCTTGGCGAAGATTTTCAGATCTACATTTAATAAGGAGATTGGTTGGTAATTGCTACAGATTGATGGGTTTTTCCTGGCTTGGGGATTACTGCGATCAGAGCTTGTAAAAGCAAGGGAGAGGGTATATTAGAGTCGTCGATTGACTCATATGCTTTAGAAAGTATAGGTGTTAACAGAGGTGCAAAGTCTTATAGAAGGGATGAGAGAATCCATCGGGGCCTGGACTCTTTCCATTTTTGAGATTTTTAATTATCTGAAGGAACTCCGCGTCCGATAATGGAGCGTCCAGCTCCTCAGCAGCGTGGGTGGGAATGGTGGGGAGAGCAGTATCCTGAATATAGGATAGCATGTCTGGGTTGACAGAGTGAGGGGAGGAAGCAGTAGGTAAAGGTAAATTGTATAAGGATGCGTAATATTGTCGGAATTGTTCCTGCAATTTCCGTATTTGTATATTTTTTGGTGTTTGAGGAAGAGTGAATGTAGGGGATTGTTGGTTTGCTCTGTTTAGGATGTAGAACAGAAGCTAGATGTTTACCGCATTTGTTTGCCTGAGAGTAATAAATGTACCATCCCATATCTCTGGCTATTAAGGAGTTGTCAGAGAGTAATCCTAAAAGATTGCGGCAAGAATTCGATAGCTCTACTAACGTCCGAGGGGCCAAGATGAGTTTATGAGTGGATTCAAGGGAGGAAATTTTAGTTAAAAGGCTTGTAATGTCCTTTTGTCGTTTTTTCTTGAGTCTAGACCCTTGTTGGATAAAAATGCCCCTAAGCACACATTTCAAAGCTTCCCATTTGGTCAAGGGGTGGGTTTGGTCTTGAGCATGGTCATTGACAAAGTCTCGAATAGCCTGTGAGATGGCTTGAGTACATACAGGGTCTACAAAGAGGTTGTTAAGTCGCCAGGAGCTGGGGCGAACTGACCATTAGGGCACTCGGGCACTACCCGAGTGCCCAGGGCCAGTAGGGGGCCCCATGAGAGGCTCCCTCACGGCATCACTACTTGTTAAAGAGCACTGATCATACAGGCTCCCTAAAACGTTTCTGAACAGTGGTTCAGCACAGCGGTCTAGGTGTACTCGGTGCTCTCCTTAACAATTTCCTATCAGTTCCAGTAGATCAGTAACGTGATGGTCCCCCCCATCCTCCATGCACACACAGACCTCCTAACTCTAGGACAGGATGGAGACAGGACAGAAAGCCCCATGCATGGCAAGCCCTGCCCCTCCTCCGCTGCCCGGCCAATGGGATCACAGTCCCAGCTCTGCAGCCCTGATCTCTGATTCATTTAGTTGTGTCCCCTGCTGGGGCAATCCGAAGATGTTCCTGTTTGTGGATGGAGGATGATCAACTGCATAAAAGAATATAGGACTCCCGTACAGTGCACACACTGCTGTGAAAGGGGCCATAGAGGCGGTAGATGTAACACAGCAGCTCTAGATCCTGGCTGCATGAGCTGAGGGGAGAGCAGCCTAGGCCATGATTGTGAGTAGCAGACATACTGAACACCCTCCTTCCTCTCTCTCCCTCACCTCCATCTCTCTCATCCCCCTCTCTCACCTCCCTCTCTGTTCCCCCCTCTCTCTCATCCCCCTCTCTCACCTCCCTCTCTGTTCCCCCCTCTCTCTCATCCCCCTTTCTCACCTCTCTCTAACTCACCTACCTCTCTCTCACCCCCCCCCCTTCACCTCTCTCTCTCAACTCTCTCCTAACCCCTCTCTCTCTCTCACCCCCCTTTCACCTCTCTCAACTGTCTCTTACCCCCTCTCTCTCTCATCCCCCCTCTCTCTCTCTCTCACCCCCTCTTTCTTACCCCTCTCTCTCTCTCTCACCCCTCTCTCTTACCCCCTCTCTCACCTCTCTCTCATCCTCTCTTTCTCTCTCTCTCTCTCTCTCTTATCCACCCTCTCATACCCCCTCTCTCATCCCCTCTCTCTCACCCCCTCTCTTACCCCTCTCTCTCACCTTCTCTCTTTCTCTCTCTCTCCCCTCGCTCTCTCACCCCCTCTCTCTTACCTCACTCTCTCTCACACTCCTCTCTCTCTCACCGTCCTCTCTCTCTCTCTCTTTCTCTTACCCCCATTCTCTCTCCCTTACCCCCTCTCTCTCTCTCACGACCCTCTCTTTCCCTCCTCTTTCTTTCTCTTACCCCCCCCCCTCTCTTCCTCACCCCTTTTTTTCACCCCCCTCTCTCTCTTTTTCTCACCCCCCTCTCTCTCTCCCTTACCCACTCTCTCACTCTCCCATTCCCCTTTCTCTCTCACCCTCTTCTCTCTCTCTTACCCCCCCTCTCACCCCCCTCACTCCCTCTCTCTTTCACTTATCCCCCCCTCTCTCTCACCCCATCATGAAAATCATATTGGCAATACCAAAGGCTTCTAGGTGGGACATCACAGAAGAGAGGAAGCGCAGCTGATCCTGATTGGGAGAATACACATTAGAGACCACAAATACTGTTTGAAAATATTTTAATTTCAAGAAAATTAAACGACCCAAAGGGTCAATGAAGGAATTCAGCACTTCCAGTGTATAGATACCCTTTTGGATTTGGTGGAAGGATTGCTGCTATGGAACCACGTGGGATAATATTTACTGTAAAATTGGGGAATGTTGTCAGAACAGAAAGGAGTTTCTTGTAGTAGAAGTATTAAGGTATAAGCTTTATGAAATTGATATAAAACCCGCTTCTGTTTGTCAGGGATGTTAAAACGTCTACAATTGAATGAGGATGTTTTTAAAGACATCGGGGGAGCCATGGTATGAGTACTGAGAAATCGATGAAGGCATATAGCAGCAAGGAACCCATATCCACTTGAAAGTACCAGGGGGGTTGGGATAAGACCAGAAAAAGGAGAAGAGAAGTAGAGAGAGAATATAAGAGAACGAAATAGCAGAACTAAGGAGCTCTGAAAGAAGTGCCTTGTAGAACGCAGACCACCATATATACATGAATAGTAGAGTAGGAAGGCAATTTCCATGTTATCGGGTTGCGAGTCCACCAAGACTGAAGGAAATTGTGAAACTGGAAAATGAGGGAACTATGCAAAAATCACTACAATGTACAAAGATATCAGAGCCCTGAGAACCCTAAAGTAGGGGTCGTGGCAAGTGCACAGAGTGGCTCACATACAACAGGCTTAAATAAACCATCAACTGAAAAGGCCTTAAATACAAGGCCGTAGGTAATCTAATAGTAAAAAAAAAGTCATGAGAAACAATAGTGTAACAGGTAATAAGAGGCTCAGAACCAGCATAAGAACAAAAGTCTTTGACAAAAAAAAGGGAAGGAAATGCACACGGGTAGCTTATAAGGCATTTAGAACTACGGAAGATAATGGGCCACTAAGAGGAAGTCCCCCAGCATAAGATAACTGGTAAAAGATAACAGGTAACAATGTGAGGTGCCGAATACAGAAAAATTGCTAAGTGCGAAATAAATATAAAGTGGTATTGTAATAAATATTATTCAATCAAAAATGACAGTATTCCATAAAGTGTAATAATTTCATCCAATTAGAAAGTGTGTAAAAAATTACATATAAAATACATCCAGTCCATAAATGCAACACTAATTAATTCAGTGCCAACAACTCCACCACAAAATAAGTGTGCTAAGGTGCTGAACAAATCTTCTTAGAAAAGTGCTTGTGCTTAAAGTAATCCTTCACCCATTTGTGCGGTGGTGACTCACCAGAAATCCCAAGGCCTCCAGGATCCAGCTTGCTCCAAATTGTGTATCAGGCTCTGTGGATACGTGGTAGATATTTTCCCTGGACTCACAATGGATTGCCATCAACAATTCTCTCAATCAGGAATTGGTTGCCGTTTTTCAAAAAATAAATACGAATGCAAGTTTCTCATTAGGGGAGAACCTCTGGGGGAATCCAGGATGGAGAAAGATCTGGGGGTTCTAGTAGATGACAGGCTCAGCAAGCCAGGCCGCTGCAAGCAAAGCCAACGGAACATTAGCATGCTTTAAAAAGGGAATTCTCTCCAGAGATAAAACAATATTTCTCCCACTCTATGGACTCTGGTCCGGCCGCATCTTGAGTATGCCATCCAGTTGTGGGCACCAGTCCTCAAGAAGGATGTGCTGGAGTTCAGAGAAGGGCAACAAAGCTAAAAGGGCCTGGAGGATGTCAGTTATGGGGAAGGTCTAGAAGCAGTAAACTTATTATCTTACTGGTGACCCTAGCATAGGGAAAAAACTTTTCAGTGGCAGGGAGTTTAAAAAGACACACGGCCATTCATTGAAATGGGAAGAATTCTCTTCTACAAGCAGTGGTATCAACAGTGAGCATTGATAGTTTAAAAAACTATTAGATGGGCATCTTAACTATCACAACACACAGCAATATGCCATTTACTATTGACACAAACACATACACACACACCACAGGTTGGACTGGATGGACTGGTGTGTTGATTCAACCTTACCAACCAAGTCACTATATGTAACTTTGCCCATTCAGGATAAAGTGACAAGGGCTCCTTATGCTCCCCCAGCAAGGTATCCTTACTGATCTGTGCTCCTTCACCACCTCACTGCTCCATCACTACAGCTATAGAGGCACATAAAACCTCTCCAATTTCACAGTGCCTTGGCCTGAGCTGCCAGTTGACAGGCCTGAACACTGTCACATGAGGGGTATCAGTGACATCACCCACCGTGCTAAGTTCTGACATTATTCAGCACTGGAGCTTGCCCAGGATGGACTATTGCAGAGTAAAGGTGAGGAAAAAGTGTACATTGGTGAGTATACAGTTGCTGGGGTGTGGGGTGCTCATTCAGGGCTAACTGACAGTGTTTATTTTGGTGGTTACTTAACCTCAGGGGCGGATAATAGTTTTAAGCATCAGCCTATATAAAAATTATATCTTGGTTATGGGCAGATGTTGTTGGAATTGCAGATCAGATAGGGCTTTTGTGAGAAATTTCACCACAGGAGTCTGTTTAGCCACTTTACCTCTACCCCCCCCCCCCTCCATTCCCCACCTATGGACCAGAGTAATTTTTACAATTCTGCTATGGACCTGTTTATTTAGTAATAACTTTGTCATTACTAAAGATAACAAGGTAATACAACAATTATTTTTTTAACGCAATCCTTAGACAACAATTAGACAACAAACCTGTTTAATATGACCCTAAAACTGTGATTCTGACCCTAAAATTGTGATTCTGGTACTAAGCAAGTTATTTACAAATTAAATAAAGTTTTTTTTTCAATTTTGCAATTTTTTTTAAAATGAGAAATGTATCATTATATGGTAAATTTGTAAAAATATTAACAAACAAAACAAAAACAAAAAAAAAGATTAAATATTAAAGTGGTTGTAAACCGCTGGGCTTTTTAAAAATGTTTTTGGGGGAACCTGCAAGGTAAAGCCATAATGTGCTAGTATGCATCGCATACTAGCACATTATGTAAACTTACCTTCAAACTAAGCCCTCCCCTGCAGAGAAGTCAGTGCTGCAGGGGCTCCCATTGTTACCCCTCTTGCTTCCGGGATTGTGGACTCCAGCTATGTGACTGGCTGGAGCTGCGATGACGTCACTCCCGCGCATGTGCACGGTAGTCGCCGTTCACGGCACAGGGCTCTGAAGGAATGTCAGCAACAGTACACGTTTAGGAGATATTTATACTGCCTATAGGTAAGCCATATTATACTTTTACCTATAGGTAAAAGGAAAAGATGGAAGTTTACTTCCACTTTAATAGTTAATAAAATAAATACAAACAAAAAAATCAGCAGGAAAGCAATAGTTGAAGAGAGAAAGCGACTAAAGAGTTAATTTACCACTTGCTGACCAGCCACCGCACATATACTGTGGCAGGTTGGCTCTATTACGTGAAACGATGTACCTGTATATTGTTTCATGTAATAGCCATTGGGGGAGCCAATCAGCGGTCCAGCGGGCGAGATGTCTGCCGACCACCCACAATTGCTCCCCATAGAGACAGAACGGCGGTCTGCCTATGTAAACAAGGCAGACCTCCGCTCTGTCACAAATGAACACAGGGATTCTGTGTTCCTGCTATTCAGGAACACAGATCTCTATGTTCATCCATGGGCGTCCGCAGAACTTTTTTCAGGGGGGGCGCATCATGTTAAGGTCCCCCATGCTCCACCCCTTTTCACAATGTCATGAAGAGGAGGGGCTTAGAAATTTTACTTATTTTGAGTATTAATTTTTAAAGAGCAAACAGCAGCATTTATTTTTAAAGCATTTGTTAACCTAAAAAAAAAGAAAATTGATCCTGTTCCCTCAAGGCATGTTATACAGCACAGTGCTTTGCTGTGTAATTTGCCCCCCCCCCCCTCTATCACCTAAAAAACCTGGCTGATCTTGCCTGGCTATGTCCTACCCTCTGTAAACTGACCACGTTATACCATGACTGCTGAGCCCTGACACTGTGGTCAGTTTACGCGCATCCGTCATCCGCATCCCTCCTGTCCTCTTCTGTCCTCTCTCCCCACTCTCTCCCTGCCTTTCTGCTTCTGTGTCAGTGTCACCCCCCCCCCCTCCTGCTGCTGTAGTTTCATTTAAAGTTTCATATCCTGTCTACAGTCCTGTGTGCCATGTGTCTGTGTTTTATAAAAATAAGCCATTCTTTACAATTTTCAGAGTGCCACTTATCGCTCACGTTACCCTCCAGCTGTCAAACGGGGAGAGGAGAGAGCTGACGGGTCATGTAAGCGGTGCTCAGCCCTGTGAAAACTGGTAAAGAACGGCTTATTTTTTTAAAACACGTACACTGACACACAGACACACAGGATTATTAAACAAACCAGACTGGATGGTATAAACTGGCTTAGCAACCACTTGAAAGGGGAAGTTTAGATTCCGGGGGGGGCGGATTTGCCTCCCCCCTTGCCCCTACCTGCGGACGCCCGTGTGTTCATCTAGTGTGTCCATCCCTCACACAGTTAGAAAGCATCCTCTAGGGACATGCTTAACCCTTTGATCACCCCTGGTGTTAACACCTTCCCTGCCATTAGTACAGTAACAGTGCATATTTTTAGCACTGATTACTGTAGTAATGTCACTGGTCCCCTCAAAAGTGTCAAAAGTGTCACATGTGCGATCTATCTGCCACAATGTCGCACTTAAAATCACTGTTCGCCGCCATTACTAGTAAAAAAAATAAAACAAATAAAAATGGCACAAGTCTATCCCTTAGTTTGTAGATGCGATAACTTTTGCGCAAACCAATCAATATACACTTAATGGGATTTTTTTTTTTTAACAAAAATATGTGGCAGAATACATATTGGCCTAAAATTATGAAAAAAATTGATTTTTAATTTTTTATTGGCTGTGTTTTATAGCAGAAAATAAAAAATATTGTTTTTTTTTTTTTTTTTTTCTTAAAAACCGCAGAGGCGATCAAATACCACCAAAAGAAACCTCTACTTGTGGGGAAAAAAGGACATACATTTTATTTGGGTACAGAGTCGCATGACCGCGCAATTGTCAGCTAAAGTAACGCAGTGCCGAATCACAAAAAATGGCCTGGTCATTAAGGGGGTAAAACCTTCTGGTTCACAAAGCCCCGACACGGTCGCCCGGACATCGCTGAGGCAGCTGACATCTTCCCTCGGCGTCTCTTCTGGGTTCGTCGGCTCCGACGCTGTGAGTGGCCGGAGCCGCCCACGATGTTCACTTTCCGGCAAGGAGCTCTGAAGGACCGCCGGACCTTCAGAGCGCATATGCGCGCCGCTGCTGTCAGCGGCTGCATGCAGGGCGAATAGCTCCTAAACCGTGCAGATCTAGGAGATTAATTTTACCTGCAGATAAGCCTTATTATAGTCTTACCTGTAGGTAAAAGTTAAAAAGCGGGGTATACTTCCGCTTTAACTGACATTGTTTGCAGATCTAAGTTCATCCGTTTGACCTGAATGAACAGAATGATACAAAAATAACAATATGTTACAATGTATATTTGTATAATGGTCTGGAGCAGTGTTGTTTGCAAATTCTGATTCAGAATGCTTCTTTGACAGCTAGAGCTCCCCAACTTCTTCCCTAAGTATACAGTAATTTTGCTTTGAAAAAATACAGCTGACAATTAGAGATGGGCTCAGACGTGTTCGGGATTCTAGAGATGGGCTCTGGCGTGTTCGGGACCCTACTCAAAACCCAGCTGTCCGATCCCGCCAGGAAGCTGACACGGCACATCACCAATCACAGACAGTGAGACATTTCCCAGTCTGTGCAGCTGTGGATCGTGAAATGTCTCAATGCCTGTGATTAGCGCTGTGCAGTGTTGGCTTCCTGGCGGGATCGGGCAGGTGGGTTATGAGTAGGATCCCGAACACGCCAGAGCCCATCTCTACTGACAATTACTGTATACTCGGAAGGGGATCCCAGGAGCAGAGCAGAGAGACTAGATGCGCTACACACGCGCTGTACAATGATTACATTTTTTTTGGACGTGTGTAGCATGCCCAAAGTCTGCAACTAGTTAAATAAGGCCATGAATTATTCACACACCAGCATTTATTTCACACGTGTTCTGCCTGAACTCACTCTTATTTTGCAGCTGCATGCTTTTTCCAGGTCTGTGCTTCAAAAAGTTCTAAATCCAAACAATCAACAAACATGTCTGCCCAGCAATTGTCATTTTCCACAGGGTCACTAAGCACTGGCAGCCTCTGCATTTGTTAGAACAGCCCCATGGTTGCAGGAAAGAAATTTGCACCATATATAGCTGGCTTGATTCGGCTCTAGTATGTCTCTTTTAACCCAATCGCTGCCAGGCCCTTTGCTCCACTTTTAAACTTAGCTGGCCAGATGAATTTTGCAATTTTTCTATTGCTTTTTTTATTTCCCCTTACAGCTTTCAGAGTTTGTTAAAGACCACCCCCCCCAAAAAAAACATATATTTTTTGAAAGCACATGACCAGTAGAATACAAATAAAGTGCTACTGATTTTTAGGGCACAATTATATTTGCGCAAATGTTTATCAAAACAATATTTTCGCTAAAAATACACTAAAATCATTATTAGCAGATAAAAACACAGCCCATTTTACAAAATTCCTACTAAATATAAAAGCTAACCTGTATTGAGTTAATAAATAACCGCTATTTGTAAATTTTACATTGCGCCTTTTTGGGAAATGGGGAAAATTGAACATACCCAAAAATGTAAATATCCAAACTTCTCTAAGAATCAAGAGGTTTTCATTGTTCCCTTACAGCTTTCAGAGTTTGTTTAAGACCCCCCCCCCCCCCCTCCAACCATATATTTTCTGAAAGCACATAACCTGTAGAGTAAAAAGAAAGTGCTACTTATTTTAACGCCCTGCGATACTTGTGCAAATGTTTATCAAAACAATATATTCGCTAAAAATACTCTAAAATAATTTTTAGCAGATATAAACAAAGCAAATTTTACAAGATTCCTGCTAAATTCCTACTAAATGTAAAAGCTTAACCTGTATTGAGTTAATAAATAACAAATATTTGTAATTTTTAAACTGCACCTTTTTGCGAAATGGTGAAAACTAAACGTACGCAAAAATGTAAAATACGGGGGGGGGCGTGGTCGGAAGCGGACCGGGACGGACGTCTGGTGGAGAGGCTCCTATCTGGCAGAAGTAATCCGGCCTAATCCTCCTCTCTGATCACCCTGACAGCGACATCAACACCACAATCCTCCACACCGGAGCCTAAGGAACCCATCTGTGTGACCATTTTGACTCCGGGAGCGACTTTTGAGGTTGCGGCCTAGTCGGGCTCTGAAGCCGCGGACTCGCCTAATTGCGGCGCCCGCGGCCGCGATACGGGATCCGGGTGAGGCTGCATCCGGGGAGGGCCGCAAACGCCTACAATCGCCTCGGGGGGACCCACAGGCACTCCAGGTACTGTCACTGGACATTTTTGTGCAGTAATACACCGGATTGAAGGTCCTGTATTTCGGCGGCCTAATTGGGCTCCGGAGCCGGGGCCTTTCCTGGAGTAGGCCGCGGCTTCCGGGTTTTGGTGGAGCCGAAGCGCACAGAGACCATCCTTCCCCCTAGGGGCGCCCCAATTGCCCACCCATCCCCACCAGCTTCTCAAAGTAAGGCCCCAACAAATATTACAGCCCACACAGCATAGCAGTCCGCCATCTTGGCTGCAGAAGGGGACAGAGACACTCAGCAAGTAGCACACCACTAAACAATTCCAGTAATTGCCCCTGGAGACATACTGGTGTAGCTGGCTGTAGTTCCACACACCCGCTATCCCCTCCTTGGAAACCAGAGAAACTTGGCATTATTTGCGTGTAGCGGACATTGTGTAAAACCGGGGCTCACCCACCCGCCCATTTGACACAATAGCACTCAAAAGTCTGTGCACAGCGGAGATGGCCGACTAAAAAGAGAGAGCCGGTCACAGGACAGCTCCCCATCCTCCATGCAGCCACATTTTTAATGTAAGACAACATACAATGGGCAGGATACTTAAGACAGGATCCCAGGGGAAATTACAACGCTCTGGAAAAGTTGTTAGCAGCAAGGGGATCGCCGATATTTTCAAAACCCAGGCTCCCGTGAGGAGGAACAAAGCAGGTTCCAACATGGCGAGGAGACCAACACAGGAGGAAGAAGAAGAATATGATGCAGACTCAATCACCGCATCGGAGGATACGGTGGGAGATTCTCCACACTCTGACAGACAACTCACATTTAAAGACATGACTGTGTTTGCTGCAGACATAACTGCAGACATAAAAAATTCATTTGCCACAGCTATAACTGACCTGAAGGCAGACATACTGAGGATCACTGAACAAATTGCGGTGGGGGAGAGAGCAGGAAAAGGCAGAGATAAGGCTATTAAACGACTTGAGACTGTAGCCACCTCACACTCTGAACATCTTATTGCCATGAATCGTCAACTAGAGGATTTGGACAATCGGGGACGACGTAATAACATCAGGATTAGGGGGATACCTGAATCGGTCAGCGGTGAAAATATCAGACCAGTGTTGACCTCCATTTTTAATAATCTTCTGGAGAGACCCCCAGAGTCCCCGATTGAGTTCGACAGAGCCCACCGTGCGCTCAGACCCAAAGCTCCAGATCCCAACCCTCCGAGAGACATTATATGCTGCCTCTCAAACCACCCAGTTAAAGAAGAAATCCTCTATAAGGCGAGGCAAAATGAAGAGATCTTGTTCAATGAAACGCCTATTCAATTATACCAAGATCTCTCCCCCATCACCCTGAAAAATAGAAGGGCTGTCAGACCTGTGTTGGAAGCATTAAAGGAGAGAAATATCACCTACAGGTGGAAATTCCCCTTTGCGGTCCAGGCGTCATATCAAGGGAAACTATTTTTTCTTCGCACACCAGACGATCTCCCCACATTCTGCGCTAACCTAAATTTGGAGCCAATCTCATTGCCAGACTGGTATGCAGAATTTATGTTGCCCACATCCATGAGCGACACACACGAAGCCTCATGTTCAACATCAATGAGGTCACCTGCAACTAAAATTGGAGGAAAGAAATCTAAAGGCAGAGATCCTCACAACGCCTTCTCCTCACCTCCTAAAACCCCCAGACCCAAAGATCACACTTGATCCTGCTCACTCAAGTTGAAAAAGACTGCAAGTCTCTTCCTTTTTTTCTTTTTGTTTTGTTTTTTGGTTCTGCTCAATTGCTTTCAAGTTTTTTTTTTTTTTTTTTTTTGTGTGTAGATTGATGTTTGAACATCTGTTCAGTAGATGGTGCTAGACCCACAGAAACAATGGGTAGATGTACTGTTCTCCTATGTCCACGGGTCATTGTCAACATACAGGTTACCACTTCTTGAAGGTGGAAATAAACACAGACACAAGAGACCAACCGGCTCAATGATGCTTAGTTTCCACATTATCTATGAAAATAGGATTGCTCTCATGCAAGCCCTGATTGACTGACTATTGTGAAAGGTTCCTACGCACAGGGATTTGCCTTTATGAGGAATTCACTATAATATCGTACAAGACATTACCACTTTTCATTAATGGAATTCTCTTCATGCTACGGTTCGCAATACTTTAGTTCACCACAAGTTACCGATATTGTGCAGTTGACTTCAATCTCAGGAGTCTCAGATATACTGAGTCATTAGAATGACATACCTACCCATGTTTTCTCGCAATGACATATCTCATGTTGTCAATACTTGATTTAATTAATCTCGCCCCATAACGGGTTTGTTTTCCTTTTCTTTTTTGTCCTTCTATCTCCCTACCTCCGAGATAGTTTGGGTTGCAGCAAAAAGAGACAGCTACACTGGGACTTCCACAGAGGACCGTTATTGAAACACCTACCGGGTTATATTCCTGGGTCTACTCCAAGGTACTGTAACTAACTTCTTATAGCATCCACGCGGAACTATGAAAATCAAGAAAGGGAAAAAAAGGGAAAAAATCTATCCATCCTTTCTCCCTCTTTCAAAAGGTTTGATTCATCCAATGTAGTGGTTTATGTGACTCAATAGTTAATGCTATCCTGCTATTGGGGATGTGGAGGCGGGGGTCCCCTAATTCTCGGGGTGACGTTTGCCCCTATTTCCTCCAAAAATGTTGAAAAGTTCTTAGACCCATATCACAGCAATTGTTACGTGATAAACATGCTAACAGTTCAAGGAGTCATAATCTACTTCACAGTACCTCTTTAATTTTCATTGGCCTTTGAGGGGAGAGGAGAAAAAAAAAAAAAAAAGAGGGAAAAAGGAAAAGTTATTTTTTATTATATTTTATTATTAAATTTTTTTTGTTTTTTTTTTTTGTTTGTGTCCTTGGGCGCTATTGCCGAACCCAGGGATACATTGGTTATTCACCAAATGTACCATATCTTGCAGTCCTTTTATTCATTGCCTATTGTTATATATTGAATTTAGGCTTACGTTAAATCTTTTTTTTTTCCTGTTTGTTTAATAATGGATGGGGAGTTGTCCGGCTTCAGACTGGCGTGTTGTCCGTACTTTGTTCAAATTTTTACGACTTCTCACCGGACAGGCCGGACTGTACTCCTTCCACTCACCCCCCAGTAGGGAATATTATTCATAATTCATTCAAAGTTAAATAATTCTTTGATTTGTACCTAATCTTGATTCTCACCTTCACGGTCTGTTGATCATCGTGTTGGTGATACTACTTACTTGTCTATTCTTCCTTCCTCCTTCTCTTCTCTCTTCTCTTTGCCTTTTCTCTTCCACCCTTTCCCCCCCCCCCCCCCTCATTGCCCGTGTCCAATACCCCTTTGTCCCCTGACTAACCATGGCTTATTCGCAGCTGGGAAAGAATCCCCTGATAATTTCCCATAATGTGAACGGCCTTAATATTCCAGAAAAGAGGAGGAAATTGTTATATGAACTACGAAAATCAAAAGCTCAAATTGTGTTTTTACAAGAGACACATTTCAAGGGACCCAAGATCCCTACCCTGATTGACAAAAACTACACTAAAATATATGAGGCATCTAGTACCATCACTAAGACCAAAGGAGTCGCTATTTTATTACACAAATCTGCACCCTTTGTAGTTGAAAAACAACACTCAGATCCAGAGGGCAGGTTTCTGTTCCTCTCTGGTACATTATTCGGACGTCCAACCACGCTAGCAAATGTATATTTCCCAAATAAAGCACATGTGTCCTTTTGCTCAAGAATTATTGATGAATTAAAAAGCTTTGCCAGAGGATGTATTATTTTAGGGGGAGACTTCAATGTCCCCCTAAATCCCCTTCAGGACACATCTTCAGGTCATTCATGTATTAAATACCAATCACTGAAAAAAATCAAAAATGCACTAAGATCACTGAACTTGGTGGATGCCTGGAGATCGCTACACCCGGCTGACAGGGATTTCACTTTCTACTCGGCATCGCACAATAGATACACGAGAATAGATCATCTGCTCATTACCCAGAGGGACCTTCCCAACCTTACGGACGCTAACATCGGGATCATCTCTTCATCTGACCACGCTCCGATATCACTCTCTCTCTCCTCAACCACACATTGTAAACCAGTATTCAATTGGAGGCTAAACCCCTCTCTTTTAATAGACGCTAAAATACAAAGTGAAATCCAAACTACAATAACAAATTATTTCAATGAAAACAAATCCTCTGATATCTCCCCCATGATCCTGTGGGAGGCCCACAAATGTGTGGTGAGAGGTGAATTCATTAAGTGCGGGGCCAGGAGAAAGAGAGAGAAGGAGCAACAGGTCCAAGATTTGATCACAAAAATTTCGACTCTTGAGGCTCAACATAAAATGTCATTAACCAAAGAACACCACCAAGAACTATTATCTCTTAGGAAATCATTGTCCGAAATCCTAAACAACAAAATAAAAAGATCACTTTTTTTTAAAAAGGCAATATACTACGAATTTGGGGATAAGGGAAGCAAGTACCTAGCAAGGGCATTAAAGGACGCGCATACCTCTACACACATTATGTCACTCAAAGACAAATCTAATAGATTAACACATGACCCAAGAAAGATAGCGGAATCCTTTCGATCTTTCTATGAGAAGCTTTACAACTTGCCCCCTCAGAATAGACCCAGCGACCTCATAGGTCCCAGACATTCAATTATGAAACAGTATATCATTGACAGTGGCCTTCCTCAGATTTCAGATGGAGATGTGGAGGCATTAGAAAAGGAAATTTCCCCAGAAGAAACCAAATTGGCAATTCTAGATCTTAAAAATGGGAAGAGTCCTGGTCCAGATGGACTAACGTCCCAATATTACAAGATGTTTGAAACCTATTTAACAGATCCCCTTACAAACGCACTAAACATACTAACCAAACAGCATAAACCATCTCAGGATTTTCTTACTGCTCACATCACAGTGATTCCGAAAGCGGATAAAGATCCGACTACCTGCGCCAGCTATAGACCGATTTCCCTACTAAATCTTGATGTGAAGCTGTTAGCAAAAATCTTGGCAAATAGGTTAAGACCACTATTACAACAAGTTATAGGCCCCGAACAAGTAGGCTTCATGCCAGGCCGTGAGGCTAGGGATAATACTATCAGATCCCTGAATTTAATACACGGAGCCCACAATTTAGGAATTGAAGGTCTGTTAATCTCAACCGACGCCGAAAAGGCTTTCGATAGAGTGGCCTGGGACTACATGTTGATGATTTGTGAACATATAGGACTGAAAAGTAGTATGATATCTTGGATAAAATCCCTCTACTCTAATCCCACAGCCAAAGTTAAGGTGAACAACATCCTTTCCGCCCCTATCCATCTAAAGAATGGAACTAGACAAGGCTGCCCTCTGTCACCCATCCTCTTTATATTGGCGTTAGAACCATTAATTAGACATATCAACGGGGACACAGATGTGCATGGCTTCGGCATTAAAGAAAGAGAATTCAAAGTTTCTGCTTATGCGGACGATCTCCTCTTCTATATATCACAACCGCATATCTCCATTCCAAAATTGAACTTACATTTCCGCACCTTCAGATACATATCAAACTTTAAAATCAACCATTCCAAATCGGAAGCCATGGACGTCTCACTCCCCGATAAAGTAAAACAATTAACTAAATCTAATTGCCCCTACAAATGGGATTCGACCTCACTTAAATACCTAGGAATCAAACTTACCCCAACTCTAGATGCCCTCTATGAGGCCAATTTTATCCCAATCCTGAAACACATCACTAATGACCTGAGTAAATGGGATGTTAAACATTTCTCGTGGTTCGGCAGAGCAGCCATCCTAAAGATGGTCATATTGCCTAGACTACTTTATTTATTTCACGCTTTACCCATCACAATACCTCCCTCCTTTTTCAGGAAACTAACGACTATTCAAAGAAAATTCATATGGGCTAACAAAAGACCCAGGATACAACTAAAATATATGCAATTACCCAAGATCAATGGAGGCATAGGGGTCCCGGATTATTATAAATATTACCAAGCCACTCACCTTACCAGAGCGATTGACTGGCACTGCCATTCAACTCAAAAGGACTGGGTGGCCATGGAGAGGCACTGCTCCCGGTATCTGACCCAGTTCCTGCTTTGGACAGACCCTCACAACTTCCCTTCTGAAGTTAAACACCACCCCCTAATCAACACCACCCTTACCATCTATCACAAGCTAGCGAAATCATATAACTTATCCACCAACCCAAGCCCTCTGACCCCGGTTTCCCACAACCCAGACTTTGTTCCGGGTCTTAATATAAAGTGCTCTGCTGACCACCCTTTCCTCATTAAACATTGCATTCGTGATCAAAAAATCCTATCTCTTCACGAACTAAACAACCTAAAACCCCAAAACATCTCATTGAACCAGTGGAACTATATCCAGCTGCACAGCTTTGTTCAAAATAACAAAAAGAAAACTTTGTGGGCTAGACAACTAACTGCTTTTGAGAGGATATGTGAGAGACAGTCTCCAATATCGAAAACGACATCGATGACCTACCAGTGGCTTATAGCCCCGTCGCCGAATTTTGACGACAAATATAAGAAATTATGGGAACTCGAGTTATCACGCAAAATCTCTGATAGGGAATGGGAGAAAGCCAGTGTATTCACTCATAGATGCTCCCTGAGCACAAAAACTCAAGAAACGTCATTTAAAATCCGCACGCAATGGTACATAACACCAGCGAAAATGAAGACGTGGTCCCCACAGAACTCTGGAAGGTGTTGGAGATGCCTAGCTCACACAGGCACATTTCTGCATATTTGGTGGAATTGTGACATAATCAAAACCTTTTGGAACAAGGTTGTGCTTCTGATCAAACATATCACTGGTTCTACCATAGAATTTAATGCAGCAAGCTGTTTATTACACATCAATAAACTCTCCTATAGGTCATATAAAAAGTCTCTAACGAGACATCTACTCAATGCGGCCAAATCCCTTATACCTCTACACTGGAATTCCAAATCCGTTCCCTCGACTAAGAATTGGGTAGACAAGGTTACTTCCACATATGAGATGGAGGAAACTCTAGCCATCAAAAAAGAAAAATAGCGGACCCTTCCATGACATGTGGAGACCATGGTTGATTTTTACTCTTTCTTCGGATTTCAAAAAAATGATTGAAGATTAGCAATCTCGCAATTAACCCTCACATTCCACCTGGACCTTTTAGTATACGCTTCTACAATGAGCCACCTGATCAAGTACCACTTATCAATAGTACTCCATTACCCCCCCCCTCCCTTCCCCTTACATTTCCTTCTCCTTCTCTTTCTTTTTTACTCGTCTTCTTTAATTCCTATCTTCGCTTCCTTCCCTGCCCTCTAGTGGCCTTCTTTGAGACAGGCATATGACTTTGGTCCTGTCTCATCTGAGGGTGGGTATCTAGGTTAGATGCCCACTTTATACCTCAGGAGCTGACTTAGATGTTTAATGTTGTTGCACTAACTTTTGATCCAACATTATATGATGTTGTAATTTATGTACATGTTGTACAGTTGTACCAATATGTCATACTGCCATTGTTAATACTGTACATGTTTATTATTGCGATTCAATAAAGCTTTTATTGAGAAAAAAAAAAAATGTAAAATACCACATTTCTCTAAAAATCTGAAGGTTTTCATTGTTCCCTTACAGCTTTCAGAATTTGTTAAAGACCCCCAAACCATATATTTTCTGAAAGCATAGGACCAGTAGAATAAAAGGAAGATGCTACTGACTTTTAAGGCCCCAGAGCTTTCAGTTTTTAAAAGAACCCCCAAACATACATTTTCTGAAAGCACGTGGCCAGTAGAATAAAAAGAAGGTGCTAGTGATTTTTAAGGTACCACGATATTTGCGCAAATGTTTATCAAACCAATATTTTTGCTAAAAAAAATCATTAATTGGATGGATTCATACATGGCAAAATGTACAAAATCCCTGCTAAATTCCTACTAAATATAAAAATTAAATCTATATTGAGTTAATACATAACAAATATTTGTACATTTTAAATTGCACCTTTTTGTGAAATGGAGTAAACTGAAGGTACGCAAAATTGTAAATAAAAACAATTTACTCTGGAGGTAAATTTCACTTACAGCTTTCCGAATTTGAAAAAAACCCTTAAACCATACATTTTCTGAAAGCACATGACCTGTAGAATAAAAAATGTGCTACTGATTTTTTGGGCCCCGCAATAATTGCGCAAATGTTCATCATATCGCTATTTTCACAAAAAATACACTATTAATGCTCATAAACACAACATGATTTACAAAATGCCTGCCAAATTTCTACTAAAGGTTCGTTCACATGTGGCATATTAAGGTATACCCCCATGGAGGGCCATGTTTAGCCGCACAGGGATTCACAGGTGTTCCGTGCATCCCTGTACAAGGCAGTCCCATTCATGTCAATTAGGATGCCACGGCTGCACAGACATAGCTGCTGTTCCCAATCTGACATCTGTGTGGTTGTGGGTGCACGACCCCGAATGCAGACAGTGTGAGCTCAGGGGCATGCATGCGGACCTACATTGATGTTGAATTGGGAGCAACAGCTCTGTTTGTGCAGTTGCTGCATCCCAAACAACATCAATAGGACTGCCTGCACAGAGATGCATGGAACATGGGCCTTAGGCCCCTTTCAAACAAGCAGACTGATCGGGTCTGCCTATCCATTTTTCAGGCGGGGCCCAATCGGACCACCCATTATTTCTGTGGAGAGGCTGATGTAAATAGACGTGTCCGCTTGCACCCGCTTGCATCCGATCCACTAAAAACAGACAAATGAGGATCCCATTCCCCATCCATCTAGCAGATCGGATCGGATGGAAATAAACAGGTGGTCTGTTTCCATTGGACCACCCCATAGAGAACAGCGGCCTGTGTCCATGTTCGCTCAATTCGACCAGCAGATAAGGGGTGGGGAGTATAGTGGTATTGGATAGATGTGACTATCTTGCAGAGATGCAACGCATTCTGAGTGATACGCATACCTATACCCCCCTCCCTCGAGATACGGTTCCCCAATACAAAAAGGAACTGGATTTGATTGTGTCCAAAGGCTTTTCTTTAAATATTCTTAATAAAAAAGAAAGGGCCTTTTTGGTACCTAGATGCCCTAGGACGCCAATCATTTATTATTTGCCTAAAGTGCACAAGAGTCTTACTTCCCCCCCGGGGCATCCCATTGTGAGTGGGATCGACTCTGTGACGTCCCGGGTGGGGAAGTATATCGACTCATATCTTCAACCATTGGTGAAACTGACTCCCTCTTACATCAAGGATACGAGGCATGTAATCAATACATTGGCGTCACTAGCCCTGGTTGATGGATTATGGATGGTCACCGCGGATGTTGCGTCTTTGTACTCCATCATTCCCCACAATTTAGGCCTACAAGCCGTTGAAAATTCTTTGATTCAAAACTCCAACATCCCTAGTTCCCAGATTCAGTTTATTATGGAATTGTTAAGGTTTACCACCAAATCAAATTATTTTTGGTTTGGTGGCCAATTCTTTCGTCAGGACAGAGGAGTTGCGATGGGGGCAAAATATGCCCCCTCCTTGGCTAATTTGTTTATGGCCAAATGGGAGGAGGACGTCATCTACAATAGTGCCCGACCCCAGATCATGCTCTGGGCTAGGTACATTGATGACGTCCTCCTCCTGTGGAATGGGTCAAGGCAGGACTTGGACATTTTCATGGAGGAGCTTAATCAAAACACTAGGGGCATTCAGCTAAGTTTTGAAGCTAGTCAGGAAGTTATCAATTTTCTCGACCTGACTATTACACGTGATGAGAGGAGGTTTATTACCAGTACCTTTTTTAAGGTGACAGATAGGAATTCGTACATTCCTACAGATCGGTGTCACCATACCCCTTGGCTCCAAGCGATTCCAAAAGGCCAATATATGCGGCTTAAAAGGAACTGTACGGATCACAAGGACTTTGTCCGACAAGCCCAAATCCTCACAAATAGGTTAATTGATAAGGGTTACGACAGCTCATTCCTGTTTGACACTCTAAAGACGGTAGAGGGTATGGAAAGATCAAATATGCTTTCCACCGCAGTTCCATCTGCAAGGAGGGATTCTCCCTACACCCCACCATTTGTCACCACGTTTTCAACGCAACACAGAAGTATCAAAAACATCATTGAAAGGCACTGGCACATCTTGAAAAATGATCGTACTCTCACCAAGGTGTTACCAGATAAGCCTAAGGTGATATTTAGGGGAGCCCCTACTTTAAGAGATAAGTTGGCCCCGAATGTTCTGAACCCTCCAGAGCCAAAGCCCACCTTTTTTAGCCAGTTAACAGGGTACTACAGGTGCAATCGTTGCCAGACTTGTTCTGTTAACAAGTGTAAACATCAAAGACTTTTTTTTCTACAAGTACAGGCCTAACGTTTCCTATCATACCTTTTATTTCATGCTCCACAACGGGGGTTGTATATCTATTGCAATGCTCTTGTGGCTTGCAATATATAGGGAGGACCAATAGACCCCTCTTTGTTCGTTGTAACGAACACATAGCAAATATAAAGAAGGGTTTTAAAAAACATTCAGTGTCCAATCATTATTGCCTGAAGCACAATATAGATCCACGTAACACTATCTTCATGGGCATTGATAGGTTTTTTCCACACTGGAGCCATTTGTGAGGGGACTCTCCAGGTTGGAAATGTCCTGGATCTATAAAAGCAAAACTTTTAGCCCTTTTGGCCTAAACATCGATACAGATGTGAATGCTTTTATTGATGACTCTTAAATACAATTTACCATTTATGTGTTAATTTAATGTTTGGTCATGTCCTTAGATAAGTAGAGATATTTGTGTAAACCCGGTTTGAGCCGCATCCCAATATGGGTCTGGGGTCAGTGTGAGCCACATCCCAATACGGGCCTGGGGTTAATACTTAGCTATTATAAACGTACAATTTAATTAATTCAAGTTGGGACATTTATATATATATATATATATATATATATATATATTTTATTCTTATGTTTATATATATGTATATTTAATACTCAATGCAATTTGGTGGTGATGGTCACCTAAATTAAATTATTAAATTAATTAACCAATATTTATTAATATATTGATTTTAATATTATTCTTTTGATTGATGGATCCGTTATAGCTGTTTGGTATGGTTTTAATTATTAACCCATACATTTATATCTCTATGCAGCATACACCTATTTTCAATAAGAATTTTTAATGGGTTATTTTAAATAGACATTTAGAACCATTATTGCACTCAGGATTCTATAATTTTAATACATAATACTTAACTTTTTTATTTATTATTTAGATTGTGTCCGGTTACCTTCAATAGTGACATGGTGCTTTACAAGTTAATTCTCTAAATTTACCCATTCCCTTTATTGATATTGCCGAGGATCATAGACATAATTTCCAATGATGACGGCATTGACCTTATTTGGAGGCGGCTCAAATAGGGGTGGTGTATTTGTATTTTTAATTTTTCATGTCAGAGTTTTGCCGTGTACAAATGATGATATGTACTGGCATTTTTCCCTGGTTTAAGATGGCGCTGGCCGCTTCCGGGTAGACCTGGATGGGGCGGTAGCTACGCTCGTCTGTCTGGGTATTTAAGTGGTGAGTCAGCGCGCCGCCCGTATCCCCAGGAAGACGTCATCTATGACAAAACGCGTCGGTAGGGCGTGCTGACGTCACTACGTGATACTCGGAAGTCGGGCGGCGGTGTTCTGCTGAATCTGCCGAGAATAGTGCTATTGTTTCTACACCCATGTGAGATGTTTATCTTTTTTTTACAATAAAGTGTCCCCTACGTATTGCACTATTGTGGCCCCTTTTCTTTCATGTCCCCTTGGGAGTGCCGGGCTGGGACCATTTAGAGTGTTGGCTGGTGTACTATCGCGGCTCCCTGCTGGATTTGCATAGACCACCTAGAGAGAGGTACCACGCCACCTGCAGGATCACATTGGAGTTCCCATTATATGTTGGATGCCTGTATTTATCTTTGCTCTGGTAAGCGTCTAGTGTGCCTACAGCATGCAGCACTAATTGTGGAAGAAGTCACAGGAATTGGTGGTGGATTCTTTTCTTGCACTTGGCACCCTAAATTGGACTTTACTGTTCCTTTATGGACACTATATATTAACAGATAATTTTATGTCTTTCATGGACACTCCTAGATTATGTGTTGGGTGTTTGCTTTCCTAAATGGGGTCATTTTGTGGGTGTTTCCATTGTCCTAGTGCTCCAGGGCCTTCAAAAGTGTGATAGGTTTTAATGAAATTATATGTGTAATTTATGCTCCTAGAACACCTGACGGTGCTCCTTGCATGTTGGGCCTCTGTATGTGGCCAGGCTGTGTAAAAGTCTCACACATGTGGTATCACCATACTCAGGAGGAGTAGCAGAATGTATTTTGGGGTGTAATTGCAAGTATTCTCATACTGTGTGTGAGAAAAAAAGTGTTATTATGACAATTTTGTGTAAAAAAAAAATGTCTTCATATTCCTAAGAAGTGTGGGAAAAAAATTACAACTTCAAAAAACTCACCATGCCTCTTACTGAATACCTTGTACTGTCCTGACATTTCAGGGCCTCAAGAAATGAGATAGGCCATAGGTGATTGGCACCATAGCTTGTAGACTCTATAACTTTCACACAGACTAAATAATAACCACTAATTTGGGTTATTTTTACCAAAGATATGTAGCAGTATAAATTTTGGTCCAAATTTATGAAAATAAAATTACTTATTTGCATAATTTTATAATAAAAACTAAAACAAATTTTTTTTTTCAAAATTTTCGCTTTTTTTTCACTTATATCGCAAAAAAAATAAAAAACCCAGTGGTGATTAAATACCACCAAAAGAAAGCTCTATTTGTGTGAAAAAATGATAAAAATTTGATTGGGTACAGCGTTGCATGACTGAGTAATTATCATTCAAAGTGTGAGAGCACTTAAAGCTGAAAATTGGTCTGGGCAGGAAGGGGGTGAAAGTGCCCTGTATTGAAGTGGTTAACTATAACCTGATGAACCAGACCGATAACACACTAATGGCCATACACTTTTTTTATTTGAGCATCTAAAAATAATCAAATCCACAGACAATCGAATAGCTGTAACTTCCTTTCTTATTGATTTAGACTCAATTTTGATCATATTTAAATAAACCGAGTGAGAGGGAAAAAAGTATTGATCATTTTGCATCAATTGGCAGAACTGAGATACTTTGTTCATAAATACAATCGTAGTTCAATCGACTGAATTATGATATTGCATGGTGGAAACGGAGATGTGATCAATAACGTACGATCTTAACCACTTGCCTACAGTGCACTTTCACCCCCTTCCTGCCCAGACCGATTTTCAGCTTTCAGCGCTCTCACACTTTGACTGAGAATTACTCTGTCATGCAACACTGTACCCATACAAAAATTGTGTCCTTTTTTTCACACAAATAGAGCTTTCTTTTGATGGTATTTGATCAATACTGGGTTTTTTATTTTTTGTGCTATAAATAAAAAAAGACTGAAAATATCGTGAAAAAACGCATTTTTCTTTGTTTCTGTCATAAAATTTTGCAAATTAGTCATTTTTCTTCACAAATTTTGGCCAAAATTTATACTGCTACTTATCTTTGGTAAAAAAAACCCAAATAAGTGTATATTATTTGGTCTTTGTGAAAGTTATAGAGTCCACAAGTTATGGTGCTATTCATTGAAAATTGATCACACTTGATCACACCTGATGTACTGAAGGCCTATCTCATTTCTTGAGACACTAAAAGGTCAGGAAAGAACAAATACCCCCCAAATGACCCCTTTTTGGAAAGTAGACATTCCAAGGTATTTAATAAGGGGCATGATGAGTTTTTTGAAGTTGTCATTTTTTCCCACAATGCTTTGCAAAATGAAGATTTTTTTTTTTTTATTTTTTTTTTTTTACAAATTGCCGTATTAACAGGTTATTTCTCTCACACAGCACATGTATACTTGCAACTACACCCCAAAACACATTCTACTACTCCGCCTGAGTATGGCGATACCACATGTGTGAGACTTTTTCACAGCCTGGCCACATACAGAGGCCTAACATCCAAGTAGCAGCGTCCGGCATTCTAGGAGCACAAATTACACATATCATTTCCTGACAACCTATCGCACTTTTGAAGGCCCTGGAGCACCAGGACAATGGAAACCCCCATAAAATGACCCCATTTTGGAAAGCAAACAGCCCAACGTATAATTTTTGAGGCATAATGAGTCTTTTGAATATGTCATTTTTTTCCACAAGTTTTTGGAAAATGTGGAAAGAAAATGAAAACACATTTTTTTTACACAAAGCTGTCCATTTATGCAATATTTCTAACACATCGCATGTACATAGCAAAACTTGCACCCCAAAATACATTCTGCTATTCCTCCTGAGTATGGCGATACCACATGTGTAACACTTTTTCACAGCCTGGCCACATACATAGGCCTCACATCCAAGTAGCGCTTTACACAAAGTTGTCCATTTATCCACTTTAAGACTGGGCCTATTTTTGACACTTGGTGTTTACAAGCTAAAATCATTTTTTTTGCTAGAAAACTACTTTGAACCCCCAAACATTATATATTTTATTTTAGCAGAGACCCTAGAGAATAAAATGGAGATCGTTGCAATATTTTTTATCACACCATATTTGCGCAGCAGTCTTCCAAATGCGATTTTTTTGAAAAAAATTCACTTTTTTGAACTAAAAAATAATAAAACAGTAAATTTAGCCCAATTTTTTTCCATAATGTGAAAGATAATGTTACGCCGAGTAATTAGATACCCAACATGTCATGCTTCAAAATTGCGCATGCTCACAGAATGGCGCCAAACATTGGTACTTAAAAATCCCCATAGGCAACATTTTAAAAATTTCTGCAGGTTACTAGCTTAGAGTTACAGAGGAGGTCTAGGGCTCAAATTATTGCACTCGCTCTAACGATCGTGGCGATACCTCACATGTATGGTTTGAACACCGTTTACATATGTGGGCGGGACTTGCGTATGCGTTTGCTTCTGCGCGCGAGCTAACGGGGACAGGGCGCTTTAATTTTTTTTATTTTTTTTTTTCCTATTTATTTTATTTATTATTTTTTTATTTTTACACAGTTTAAAAAAAAAAATGTTTTGATCATTTTTATTCCTATTACAAGGAATGTAAACATCCCTTGTAATAGAAATAGGCATGACAGGTCCTCTTTATTGTGAGATCTGGGGTCAAAAAGACCTCACACCTCACAACTACACTAAAAAAGAAAAAAAAAAAAAAAAATTGTTGAAAGAGGAAAAAAAAAAAGCAAAAAAAAAAAAGCGGCCCTTTAAACCGGTTGCTAGGCAACGTCTTTTGACGTAGCTCCGGTCCTCCAAGACCATAGAGTTGAGTGAGGGCCATCTTGCCCTCACTCGACTTCCTGTCTCTGAGGATCCGGGACCGGATAGTTTTCCCCTCTGCCGGCGGGTCCGGTAAGCTGGGAAAACGTCTGGGACGTGGCAGGAGGGGGGGGGCACCTCTTCCCCTGCACCGTAAGGGTAATTCCGCGGCGAATCCGCCACTGGGACTACCCTTATCTGAAAGCCGACCGCCCGCCGTTTCAAAAAATACCGGGGTTATGGGGGTTATCTGCTGCCATAACCCCAGTATTTAGCTTTTAATGGCCGACGCATATAGTCGTTAGGCGGTCAGTAAGTGATTGCATGTATATGGCAAACAGGTGACGATGACTGACGGGGTGACAGGTGACGATGACTGATGGGGTGACAGGTGACGATGACTGATGGGGTGACAGGTGACGATGACTGATGGGGTGACAGGTGACGATGATTGATGAGGTGACAGGTGATGATGATTGATGGGGTGACAGATGACGATGATTGATGGGGTGACAGATGACAGTCACTGACGGGGTGACATGTGACGATGATTGATGGGGTGACAAGTGACGATCACTGATGGGGTGTCAAGTGACGATGACTGATGGGGTGACAGGTGACGATGACTGATGGGGTGACAGGTGACGGTGATTGATGGGGTGACAGGTGACGGGCGATGGTCACTGATGGGTGACAGGTGATGGGCGATGGTGCGCGGCGGTACTGATGGCAGTCTCTGGTGACCGGTGAATTTTAGGCTACGTTCACATGTGAGCGTAGCGATCGTGGGCAGAATCACTGCGATTCTGCCCGTGATCCAGAAATCATTGCAAATTGCGGGGCGCCTGTGCGTTGCCCGTGATTTGCAATAGCACCCCAAACGCTGTGCGATGTTGCCGCCATTTCCGCCTGCCGAATCGCGGTAACATCGCGCAAACAACGCATGACGCTCCAAAGAAACTCTTGTACCTTTTTTGGGCGTCATGCGATGTTTGCGCGATGTTACCGTGATTCGGCAGGCGGAAATGGCGGCAACATCGCACAGCGTTTGGGGTGCTATTGCAAGTCAGGGGCACCGCACAGGCGTCCCGCGATTTGCAATGATTTCCGGATCGCGGGCAGAATCGCAGTGATTCTGCCCGCGATCGCTGCGCTCACATGTGAACGTTATGGGTGTCAATTTCTGGGCACTGATGAGGTGACTGTTGGGTGACAGGTGACATTGAGGGGGGCTGAGGACTGTGTGGGGACCTTTATTAGTGTGATTTTACTTTGTGACATGTGTACAGAGCAGTAACTCACTATTTCTAGCTCTTCTCCCCTCATACTGGAAACTGTATGAGGAGAGAAGAGCTAGTAACACTGAGTTACTGCTCTTTGTTTACATTTTGTGATCGGCTGTGAATGGATTCACAGCCGATCACATAGTAAACAGCCACTGTCAGTGACTGTTTACTACCGCCGGTGACAGCTGTGTTCCTACGGAACACAGTGCCACCGACATGACCGCGCTGCGCGCTCCCGATCGCGCATGCGCGGTCATCTGGTGGGCGCCTTCATTGTGATCGGCTGTGTCATTGGAACACAGCCGATCACGTGGGAAACAGCCACGCCCATTGGCTGTTTCCCCCCTGCCGGTGACGGGGGGTGTCCCGGGGACACCCCGACACCGGCAGTGCAGGGCGGCGCGCACGCGATCGCGCGCCTGCCCTGCTTAAAGTGCCGCCGTCATATGACGGCGGCCCAGGATAATGGTCGCTCCGCTCCGCCGTCATATGACGGCGGGCGGGCGGCAAGCGGTTAACCACTTGCCTACAGTGCACTTTCACCCCCTTCCTCTCCAGACTGATTTTCAGCTTTCAGCGCTCTCACACTTTGAATGACAATTACTCAATCATGCAACACTGTACCCATAAAAAATTTGTGTCCTTTTTTTCACACAAATAGAGCTTTCTTTTGATGGTATTTAATCACTACTGGGTTTTTTATTTTTTGTGCTATTTTTATTTTTTGTGCTATAAATAAAAAAAGACTGAAAATATTGTGAAAAAACACATTTTTCTTTGTTTCTGTCATAACATTTAGCAAATGAGTAATTTTTCTTCACAAATTTTGGCCAAAATTTATACTGCTACTTATCTTTGGTAAAAATAACCCAAATAAGTGTATATTATTTGGTCTTTGTGAAAGTTATAGAGTCCACAAGTTATGGTGCTAATGATTGAAAATTGATCACACTTGACCACACCTGATGTACTGAAGGCCTATCTCATTTCTTGAGACACTAAAAAGTCAGGAAAGTACAAATACCCCCCAAATGACCCCTTTTTAGAAAGTAGACATTCCAAGGTATTTAATAAGGGGCATGGTGAGTTTTTTGAAGTTGTAATTTTTTCCCACAACTCTTTGCAAAATGAAGATTTTTTTTTTTTTTTTACAAATTGACGTATTAACAGGTTATTTCTCTCACACAGCATATGTATACTTGCAACTACACCCCAAAACACATTCTACTACTCCTCCTGAGTATGGCGATACCACATGTGTGAGACTTTTTCACAGCCTGGCCACATACAGAGGCCTAACATCCAAGTAGCACCGTCCGGCATTCTAGGAGCACAAATTACACATATAATTTCCTGACAACCTATCGCACTTTTGAATGCCCTGGAGCACCAGGACAATGGAAACCCCCATAAAATGACCCCATTTTGGAAAGCAAACAGCCCAACGTATAATTTGCGGCATAAAGAATTGAGTCTTTTGAATATGTAATTTTTTTCCACAAGTTTTTGGAAAATGTGGAAAGAAAATGAAAACTCGTTTTTTTTACACATAGCTGTCCATTTATGCAATATTTCTAACACATAGCATGTACATAGCAAAAATTGCACCCCAAAATACATTCTGCTATTCCTCCTGAGTATGGCGATACCACATGTGTAATACTTTTACACAGCCTAGCCACATACAGAGGCCTAACATCCAAGTAGCACTTTTCACAAAGTTGTCCATTTATCCACTTTAAGACTGGGCCTATTTTTGACACTTGGTGTTTACAAGCTAAAATCATTTTTTTTGCTAGAAAACTACTTAGAACCCCCAAACATTATATATATTTTTTTTAGCAGAGACCCTAGAGAATAAAATGGAGATTGTTGCAATATTTTTTATCACACCATATTTGCGCAGCAGTCTTCCAAATGCAATTTTTTAAAAAAAATTCACTTTTTTTAACTAAAAAATAAGAAAACCGTAAATTTAGCCCAATTTTTTTCCATAATGTGAAAGATAATGTTACGCCGAGTAATTAGATACCCAACATGTCATGCTTTAAAATTGCGCATGCTCACAGAATGGCGCCAAACATTGGTACTTAAAAATCCCCATAGGCAACATTTTAAAAATGACTGCAGGTTACCAGCTTAGAGTTACAGAGGAGGTCTAGGGCTCAAATTATTGCTCTTGCTCTAACGATCGCGGAGATACCTCACATGTATGGTTTGAACACCGTTTACATATGTGGGCGGGACTTGTGTATGCGTTTGCTTCTGCGCGCGAGCTAACGGGGACAGGGCGCTTTAATTTTTTTTTTCCTATTTATTTTATTTATTATTTTTTTATTTTTACACAGTTTAAAAAAAAAATGTTTTGATCATTTTTATTCCTATTACAAGGAATGTAAACATCCCTTGTAATAGAAATAGGCATGACAGGTCCTCTTTATTGTGAGATCTGGGGTCAAAAAGACCTCACACCTCACAACTACACTAAAAAAGAAAAAAAAAATTGTTGAAAAAGGAAAAAAAAAAAAAAAAAGGCGGCCCTTTAAACCTGTTGCTAGGCAACGACTTTTGACGTAGCTTCGGTCCTCCAAGACCATAGAGTCGAGTGAGGGCCATCTTGCCCTCACTCAACTTCCTGTCTCTGAGGATCCGGGACCGGATAGTGTTCCCCGCTGCCGGCGGGTCCTGTAAGCTGGGAAAACGTCTGGGACGCGGCGGGAGGGGGGAGGCACCTCTTCCCCTGCACCGTAAGGGTAATTCCGCAGCGAATCTGCCACTGGGACCACCCTTATCTGAAAGCCGACTGCCCACCGTTTAAAAAAATACAGGGGTTATGGCAGCTATCTGCTGCCATAACCCCAGTATTTAGCTTTTAATGGCCGACGCATATAGTCGTTAGGCGGTCGTTAAGTGGTTGCATGTATATGGCAAACAGGTGACGATGACTGATGGGGTGACAGGTGACGATGACTGATGGGGTGACAGGTGACAATGACTGATGGGGTGACAGGTGATAATGACTGATGGGGTGACAGGTGACGATGACTGATGGGGGACAGGTGACGATGATTGATGAGGTGACAGATGACGATGATTGATGAGGTGACAAGTGACGATGATTGATGGGGTGACAGATGACAATCACTGACAGGGTGACAAGTGACGATGATTGATGGGGTGACAAGTGACGATCACTAATGGGGTGTCAAGTGACGATGATTGATAGGGTGACAGATGACTGATGGGGTGACAGGTGACGGGCGATGGTCACTGATGGGTGACAGGTGACGGGCGATGGTGCACGGCGGTACTGATGGCAGTCTGGTGACCAGTGAACTTTAGGCTATGTTCACATGTGAGCGTAGCAATCGCGGGCAGAATCACTGCGATTCTGCATGCGATCCAGAAATCATTGCAAATCGTGGGACGCCTGTGCGTTGCCTGTGCTTTGCAATAGCACCCCAAATGCTGTGCGATGTTGCTGCGATTTCTGCCTGCTGAATCGCGGTAACATCGCGCAAACAACGCATGACGCCCCAAAGAAGCTCTTGTACCTTTTTTGGGCGTCATGCGTTGTTTGCGCGATGTTACCGCGATTCGGCAGGTGGAAATCGCGGCAACATCGCACAGCGTTTGGGGTGCTATTGCAAATCACGGGCAACGCACAGGCGTCCCGCAATTTGCAATGATTTCCGGATCGCGGGCAGAATCGCGGTGATTCTGCCCGCGATCGCTACGCTCACATGTGAACGTAGCCTTATGGGTGTCAATTTCTGGGCACTGATGAGGTGACTGTTGGGTGACAGGTGCAATTGGGGGGGCTGAGGACTGTGTGGGGACATTTATTTGTGTGATTTTACTTTGACAGGTGTACAGAGCAGTAACTCACTATTTCTGGCTCTGCTCTCCTCACACTGGAAACTGTATGAGGGGAGAAGAGCTAGTAACACTGAGTTACTGCTCTTTGTTTACATTTTGTGATCGGCTGTGAATGGATTCACAGCCGATCACATAGTAAACAGTCACTGTCAGTGACTGTTTACTACTGCCGGTGACTAGCTGTGTTCCTAGGGAACACAGAGCCACCGACATGACTGCGATTCGCGCTCCCGATCGCGCATGCGTGGTCTGATTCCGGGCTTTGCTATTGTGATCGGCTGTGTCATTGGAACACAGCCGATCACGTGGGAAACAGCCACGCCCATTGGCTGTTTCCCCCCTGCCGGTGACGGGGGGTGTCCGGGGGACACACCGACACCGGCAGTGCAGGGCGGCGCGCACACGATCGCGCGCCTGCCCTGCTGAATGGGATCACGTCATATAACGTCTTCTCAGAACAATGGCCGCACCGTCCCCCCGTCAATTGACGGCGGGCGGCAAGTGGTTAATATCTTAAGTATCCTAACTATCAAACAAAATCCACTCGAACATGTTTGGCATATCGATTGAATGGGTTGTCGACTATAGATGAATTATTCCTATTGGAAGAGACTTATCATAACAAGAAATCCATCATTTATCCAGTCTCATATAGCCACCATAAGAGAAACTGGTGAAAATATTACTGTTGTAGGAAATACCTTTTGTTTATAGACTTTTTTATTTGTGTTATGTCTCCATCTCCTGGAAACTGCTGGTATTTTTCCTAGAATGCATTAAGGGGGAAAAAGTTGAGGCTTTACAACCACTTTAACCACTTGCCGACCAGCCGCTGTACTTTTACAGCAGCAGGTAGGCTCTAGCCTGCAAAACAATGTACCTGTATGTGCCGATTGGCCACAGGGAGATCCAATCAGCAGGACCGGAGAATCCAGTAAGCCCATCCCCCTCACAGTTAGAAAACGTCTGGTGTTAACCCCTTCCCTGCCAGTGTCATTAGTACAGTAACAGTGCATATTTTTAGCACCGATTACTGTAGTAATGTCACTGACCCCCCAAAAGTGTAAAAAATGTCAGTTAGGTGTACGATCTGTCTGCCGCAATGTCGCAGTCCCGCTAAAAATCGCTGATTGCCGCATATTACTAGTAAAAAAAATCTAAATAAATAAAAATGACATAAATCTTTCCCCTAGTTTGTACTTTTACCAGTAAACCAGTAAAAATACACTTATAGGGATTTTTTTTACCAGAAATATGTAGCAGAATACATATTGGCCTAAAATAATGAAAAAAGTTTGATTTTTAAATTTTTTTTCATTGGGAATGTTTTATAGCATAAAGTAAAAAATATAGGTTTTTTTCCGGAATTGTCACTCTTTTTTTTTTTTTTAGTTTATAGTGCAACAAATAAAAATCGCAGAGGAGATCAAATACCACCAAAAGAAAGCTCTATTTGTGGGGGGGGACATCAATTTTATTTGGGTATAGCGTCGCACGACCACGCAATTGTCTGTTAAAATAACGCTGTGCCGAATTGCAAAAAATGGCCTGGTCATTAAGTGGGCAAATCCTTGCGGTCCATAAGTGGTTAATGCATAGAGTGCGTTAGGATAAAAAAAAACCTTCTGTCTTTACAATTACTTTAACAGAACAATAATTGTGTTTTTGCACAGCGGCTGTCATTGTAGGGAAGGTGTGTAGAGCGGGTACTATTGGTATATATAATTAAATTTTTGTGTCTCATTTTCTTTTCTTCATTCCTTTATTCTTTTCAAAAAAGAAAAAAAAAAGTAAAAAAATCTGTGATTTTGAGGGTTTTTTTTATAGAAATAATTTATAGACAGTAAAATATCTATATTTTTTTTAGGATACCAAAACAGATAAAATAGGCACAGTTCTACGAGGAGACCTCAGGCTCTGGCTGGAAAAAAGTCAGAGATTCCTGATGCAAAACTTCATTCCAAGGGGTCCATATTCACTACTATGGAGCAGCACCGAATCATTTTTTGCCAACAGTTCTCTTCTAATATCTCTGTGTTGACACCTCTGCCTACATGCATTAGGGCCCCTTTCACACAGGCGCCTCTGTTTCTGCTGATCCCCGCTGAGCAGGCAGATGACAGGTCCGTGTCCGCTCTGCACAGCCCCACTCTCCCCTGTGGGGAAATCAGATGGAATCGGACATGCTGTCTGTTTTTCATCTGATCCGATCCGCCAGACGGATGGAAAATAGGACCACTATCCGTCTGTTTTTTGCAGACAGGATTGGGTCAGGGTGTCTGCTGACATCTGCTGCTCCATAGAGATCAATGCAGTGTCCGATCAGGTCCACCTGAAAAACTGACAGGTGGACCTGATCAGACAGCCCATGTAAACCGACCCTAAAGCCCAAGAGCGATAAAAAGAAAAGCCCTCCTTTCCAGTGGGGACTGTACCCACAATGCAACGGATAAATGTTCCTTTATGTCTAGTACACAGGAAAAGCACTTTTGCCTCTTTGATTCTGTGCTCCCCCGGCAAATGGTGCTCCCCCATTCTCCAGCAGTGGACAGTTCCTTGAAGTCCTCACATCCAATGCAGGACTATGAACTATGAGCCCCTGGACATAATTGAGCATTTAACCCTTGCAATGCAGCTCCACTGCAAGGGAGGGTTTTTTCTTTTCCTGGAGTTCCTCTCCTGGGGTTACCTCTCCAGCCCATGTGAGCTGCGACCCTGGGTGTGAGAACTGAGACATGGACAACTCCGGCATCTTTGTTTGGTTGTTTTATTGTAGTTTTAGGGGATGGGAGAAGGGAATGAGTGGGATACTCCTTTGGCTCGACTATGTACACTTCGGGGACTTTATAGCAAAAATGCCCGTTAGCGCTGTCTTGATGCCAGCTGAAGCTAGCCAATGCTTACTGGCACTTTGAACACACTGTATCTCTGAAAGCTGTGCTGGAACTCCGACTTAAGCCTAAAAGATCCAGGACTGTAGAATACTGAGCTTCTAACAATACTTGCACTCAAAAGTCACTGACTACTCCCTCCAGCCTTGCACTGGCTTGAGGTAGCTTGTTGTGAGTTCCTGTATGGCTGCAACTCTTAACTGATGCACTACACACTGTGCACTGACTCCTCAGGGCCCAAATGCAGGCGTCCCCTTTCACACTTCAGGGTCCTCAACCTAGGTACCCCCTCTATCACTTCAGGGTCCTCTGACCAGGTACCCCCTTTACAGCTAGCTGATCCTAGAACCTTCTCCGGAGTGGTCCCCTCTGATACTAGGCAGACCCCAGGGGCAACCCTCAGTACTCATGACCTGTGTAGGCTTTCCTGGGACTGGACCCCTCTCGCTCTCCGCTGGTTCTCGGCACACCGGATCCCCCTCAGCTCAACTCAGCACTCTCTGGATCCTCAGGCAGCACCTGAGACATCCACCTTCCTCAGACAGGAGGAGAGACAGCCGTCCTCTACCTCCTGTGACTCTGCTTCCCGCCAAAGACGCTCAGTCAAGCATTCCCCTCAGACTTATACCCACTCCCAGAATCCTTTGCATCAAAATCTGCCTTATGGGGTAGTTACAAGCCTGAATGTGTCCCTGATTGGGTTTCCTCCAATGCCCTATGAGAAGCCTCTCACAGAACCAGTGGGGAGACTCCCCTCTAAGCAGGCACACCTGGAAGCCATGACACCCTAACCAAAAAGCTGCTGTTAGGCAGACAAGGCCGACTATGCATTCACCTAGCACCTACCTGTAGGGTGCTACACCTGCATCAAGATAAAAAGCCTTCTGTATTCAGAAGCCCCTCTCAGCCCCCTTAACACTTACCTGAGGTCCCTTTCTGTCTAGCGATGTCCACAAGTGTCTCAGCCGTCCAAGATTCTTCCTCCTGATTGGCCCCATTGGCTCCCTTTGCTGTCAATCAAAGTAATTTGGCCAATCAGGGGAGAGAGGGGGTGGGGCTCTGTGTCTGAATGGACACAAAGAGCTGCAACTTGGCTTGGGTGCCCCCCATAGCAAGCTGCTTGCTGTGGGGGCACTCAACAGGAGGGAGGGGTCTGAATCACAGAAGAGGGACCTGAGAAGAGTGCATATCCACTGCAACAGAGCAGGTAAGTATAACATATTTGTTATTTTGGCTTTTTTGGAATTGAAGGGGGGTCAATTAATTGATTTTTTTTGGCAAGGGGAGGGAAAAAAGGTTTCAAGAGGCAAAAATGTTGAAAAACATAGAAACACGCTTAGTGATCTCTCAATTAGACATGTATAAAATACAGTAAATGTATTGATTTTATCTGTGTAGCACCCTATAGGTAGGTGCTAGGTAAAGGTATAGTGGGCCTTGTCTGCCTTACAGCAGGGCTGTGATTTATTAGTCAGGGTGTCATGGTTTCCAGGTGTGCCTGCTGAAGGGGGAATCTCACCACTGGCTCCTGTGAGAGGCTTCTCATAGGGCGGTGGAGGAAACCCAATCAGGCTTGTAACTACCCCAGAAGGCAGATTATGCTGCAAAGGATTCTAGGAGTGGGTATAAGTTTGGGGGTGGCACATGACCAATGTCTTTGGCGGGAGTAGAGTTCCAGGAGGGTGAGAATGGCTGCCTCTCCTCCTGTCTGAGAAGGAGAATCTCTGGGTGCTGCCTAAAGATCCAGAGAGTGATGAGCTAAGCTGAGGGGATCCGGTGTGCCGAGAACCTGTGGAGAGTCAGAGGGGTGCAGTCCCAGGAAAGCCTACACAGGTTGTGAGTACTGAGGATTGTCCCTGGGGGTCTGCCTGAAGTTAGAGGGGACCACTCCGGAAGAGGTTCGGGGATCCAGTGCCAGCTATTGGTGAAAGGGGGTACCTAGGTTGAGGACCCTGAAGTGACAGAAGGGGTACATAGTCAGTGGACCCTTAAGAGCTTAAAGTGTAAAGGGGGCGCCTGTGGTTTGGGCCCTGAAGTGATAGTGCACAGTGTGAAGTGTGCCAGTTGAGAGTTGCAGCAGTACAGGAACTTACAAGGAGTTTTCTCAGCCAGTGCAGTGCTGGAGGGAGCCATTCAGTGACTCTGAGCTATTGCAGTGTTACAAGTCAAGCAGTTCTACAGTCCTGGATCTTCTGGACTAAAGTCGAGGATCCAGCAGTTTCAGTAATTACACAGTGTTCAAGCGTCAGGAAGCGTTGGCTAGCGTCGGCTGGCGTCAAGACAGCGCTAACAGGCATTTTTGGCCAGGAAAGTCCCACAATTGGATTTAGTTGAGCCTAAAGGAGTATCCCACTCATTCACTTCTCCCATCCATTTAAATACAATAAAACCACAAAACAAAGATGCCGGAGTTGTCAATGTCTCAGTGCTCACACCCAGGGCTGCAGCTCACAAGGGCTGGAGAAGTAACCAGTACCGATGGCAGACCCACATCAGGCCACAGGCCTGGAAAACCTGCTACATCTGTAACATCTGAAATTAGTGTTCGGTGTTTTTCTGTGATCTAGGACTGATTTATTTTATTAAAGTCAGTGTCTCAGTCACAAATCCCCCCCCCCCCCCACTGTGCTGAAGCTCTTCTCAGATATGACATGTGTAGCAAGACAGCCTAGTACATCAAATGTATATATATGCCAACCTCCAGCCAGTGGTCCACCCTTCACATTCAGTAGTTCATGAAATTAACTTTTGTATATTTATTAGCTAGACCCTTCATGTTTGCTTGATCAGGGGACAGAGCCCTAGTGCAGGGATCTCCTCCTGCAGGTCTGGACCCAAGTACACTGCCCCTGCTGCTCAGGCCTCCGCCTATTTATGAGCCCTTCCTCCACCTTCTGGGTACTCCTCCCCAGGGATTGGCTGGAGTCCCATAAATATTCAGTTTGCCTGTTCTGCTCTCCCTCCCACTAAACTTCTAGAAGGCTCTGGAAGACAGGGGAAAGTAACAGAACAGCAGTCTATGAAACACTGAGCAGCCCTAAGCAATCAACCCCTGCTCAACTGATTACAGAGGAGCTAAAATAAATTTACTTAGCAGCCTACTCCGTACTAGAAGGGTGCTACATCGAACAGAATTTTAAATTGCACATTTTTAAAAAATGTTTCCTGGCGTGTTCAAAAACACGTCTGAAAAACTTGCCCTGATGCTCCAATTAGCTAGTTAATTCATCAAAACTGTGAAGAAAGAAAAACTGTGGTTAGTTGTCAGTTACAAGAGACCCTGTGACCTTGCACATACACTAATTTACTGAGATACTGTAATTTGCCCTGCATATGCAAGGTCTATTTGTCTTATTAACTATAATGGAGATATGATGAGGATGAGCACAAGAATGCTCCTTTACAAGGACATCTGGGTGTAATTGAATAATTTCTCCTAAGTTGTGCTTACTTTGCGATCACTGGTTGGATGCAGTCCCTTTGGCTCTTCTTGGCCTCTTGCTGGAAAAGCAGACATTGCTCTGTTTGCTCCTAAACACACCAATACACACCACAAAGATATCTACGAAGCAGATCAGACAAAGTTGACTGCTAATGATGTTACAGCATACAGCATTGTAAATAGTTTTCATTGGCCAACATGAGAATCGCAGGATGCATTAAAATACAAGAAAATGCATTAAAAACACACATCAACAGAATTTAAAAATGGGCATCGATACGCAGTAAAAAACACATCACGCAAAGGCGTAGAACTGGCCTTATCCTTGTATATAATTAATAAAATATAGACATAGAGTACATGCAATATTAGGCATCCTTTTATTTTTTTTAGGTTCAGCTTCTACAGTTCAGTTCCTTTTTAAAAGAGAACTCACTTTTATAATTTACAATATTGGAAGCAGACAAAATCTTTCCTTTTTGTCCACACTCGCTCAAAGTTCCGCCTGGGTCTAATGGACCCAGCGGGACCCATGGTAGGGCCGGCCCTGCACCTATGTACTATGTCATGTAGGCAGAAGGCATTGTGGGGGATAGCTGAACCCTCCAGCAGGAGTAGAACTCACCTAGACTCTCATCTGAGGGTCTCCCAAGCCCAGCAGCACCCACAGCATATGCACAATGAGTTCAATCTCAGTGCTCACCCACAAGGCTGGTCTCTGGATTCTCAGACAGTGGCATCATGTTCAGGGTGTAGCACTGCTGCTCTGTTTCAAATTACCCACCACCATTATCGTCTTTACAGACTGTATACTGGGGGTTGGAGTGCAGGTGGACACAGGGGGATATGGATGGGAGGTGGAGCATATCCAACCTCCTTCCGCTTCCATGGCCCAACTCACAACTCAGCCTTGACAGCTGCAAGCCAGCCACCCTCATGCCTTTCAGGTGTATTAGTGGAGCCCATTGCCGGAACTTGTTCCGACAAAAGGCTCTGGAATTCAGCCCAGATTCATGGGATGCCGGGATTTAGTTAAAATCTCAGGATGGTCCCAGTGCATCTGGGATGGTTGGAAGGTATGGTACTGCAGGCAGTGCCAGATTTGTGCAGCTATGGGGTGCGTAGGCCAGAGGACTGTAGAACACTGGGCAGGTACCAAGTGAAGGAACACTAAGGTACTCGAGCAGGTGACAGAAACTTAGCCAAAACATGAGCTGAGTCAGTAACAGCTGGGCAGCGAGGTGCCCAGAAAGGAAATGAGCCAGGAACACAAGCCAAGGTCTGTAACAGACAGTCATTGAGATACAAAATCAGGAAGCGGAACTAGCATTGAGGGTACAAGAAATGGTTGGTGAAAGCTGGGCAGAAGAAGTACAAGGCAGAAGGCATAGCAATCACTGGTCCACAACATCCAATATACCTGCACAGATGTTTTATCAAATACTTCATAATTACTTTTTTTCATGGCGTGTTCCTCTGGTTCAGTATCAGGTTCTTTGTTCTCCAGTCAGGATGGCTTACCTACCTTGAAAATAGAGTAAAAAATGCAGGCCATGGTCACAAAACCATGGCTTCAGTGGGGTAGAGCTATGAAGAAATATGAAATGGCATTGGTAGATTTGCAGGAATGGTGCTTGTAGACCAATGACTGGCATGCAAATCCTAGTCTATAGAAGCCATGGTTTCTGTGAAGATGCCTTCTTTTGTAAGAATGCTCTGCTTTTTTTTTTTATTTTGTTTCTAATTGGTCCATTTAACTATAAACTGTTATGCTTTTTTTTTTTGCAAGGTCTATTCCGTAGAGGCTAAAGTTTCCATGTACTGCACTAATGATGGCTAATAAGCTTTGAACAGCTGTCTGACGTTTGGATTAAATTGCTCTATCATTTCAGACTGTATTTGTGCTGTAAATTGCTGGGTCAGGGTGTACAGTTTGTCCAGAAATGAGGGATAACCCTCCTAATGTCTAGATGTGTGCTGGAAGTAAGAGATGCAGATACTTTCTGTTTAGACAAGATTCTGTTGTGCATTGAACTGCTTTGATAGACTAAAATTAATGAGAAAGTTCTCTATCTCCCACTAATCTGTAAAGCAGGCATGTCCAACCTGCGGCCCGGGGGCCGCATGCGTCCCGGAACCACAGGCAATGCGGCCCACTGCCCCCTGAATTTTTTTTCTTTTTTTGCTGCAGAGGAAGGAAAGCGGGTCAGGGGCACAGCCACAGTGGCTTCCAGCTAACTGTAGGCAGAGGCTGCCTCGGAAGGGATTATCCTCTAGTTGTGTTAAATTAGTGCTGGGGGGGCATGGCAGTGCGGGAAGGGCGCGGCGGCGTTTTATTACTTATATACCTTAACTATAGTATATATTTTATATGCGCGGCCCGCGAAAATTTCTCTACACTCAATGTGGCTCAGAGAAGACAAAAGGTTGGACACCCATGCTGTAAAGCTATGCTTTCTCATTAAACTATTATTCTGTTTGATACTTCTAGGAAGCTGTCACTGTACTGGCCGATTAATTGCGGTCAGGGTATTCCCACACATACAAATAAATAAAAAAAACGCTTTTATTTTTTAAATCAGTTTTTACTGATTTCACATCACCATGCAGAGAAGCATGCATATGTAAGATTTAGTAAAAGAAGAGGGAAAGAACCACTTTAAAGAATCCTTCTTACAAAACCAAAAAGTAAGTTTACATTCATCCCAGAATGTTAGTTCCCTATGAGCCTTCCAAGTATTTCAGCTTTAGCAGGGCACAAAGGGTACGTTTAAATGTGCAGCAAGATTGCAGGGCCTCTGAAAACGGATCCATGGTCAGATCGCTTTTCAGAAACATTTGATTGGTAGTGAGGAGGCAATATAATATAAAACGCAGCTCAACCATGTATTTTTACAGCTCCCAAACAGCATTGAACCCTAATACATTGATCCACTCTAATTACATTTATATAATTGTTGTCACTATTCTTCAAACTAATTATAGTTCTAGCCAATTGTACTGTTCTTCTAAGATCAGTGTGCATGTCCAGTGTACATGAGATCTAAACTTAAAACAAATCAATAGTACAACCATTTCAAAACCATTATATTTAAAAAAAAAAAAAAAAAAAAACGTGTCCACAAATGTCCCAACATATTTAATCAATGAATTTAGGTGATGACTGATATGATATTCTCCTTTTTCCAAGTGATTTTCAACTTGTGTACACTTTCTGTGAATGTCACAGCTAATGTAGATTATGTAGAAGCAACGCAGCAATCACCGTTTTTGTTTTTTTTTGTGATTTCACCACCCAGAAGAACATAATGATCTCTATATCACAAGAAAGTCATAATAGCATTGGCCATCATGCACTCTCTGATCTTATCCTCCAAACATTGGGCATCCTTCAAAAGCAATGAAGAACCACTAAAAACTAGGATGGTTTTACAGCTCATGATTTTACTCAAGCACTCAGGGCCAGGACAAGGGGTGGACAGGCAGGGAAGCTGCCCTCAATGCAATGGCTTATTGCATTGATAGGTGCTGTTATAATGCTGACGAAGTAGTGACAGTGACATCACCGTCAACCGTTACCATAAGGGAAGGGGGGGTGCAGTTTGGCATCTTTGCCCTGGGCGCTTGATGATGACCTTGTTCCAGCACTGCTGGCACTACAGCATCTCTTTTTTGCATTTCCTCATCCATAAACCCAAAACTCAACATAGTGAAAACCACAAAGATTTTAATAAAACCATAAAAAAGCCACCCACTTGGAGCAGTGCTTCAAGTCATATTGATTTACAGTATCTCACAAAAGTGAGTACACCCCTCACATTTTTGTAAATATTTTAGTATATCTTTTCATGTGACAACACTGAAGAAATTACACTTTGGTACAATGTAAAGTAGTGAGTGTACAGCTGGTGAAACAGTGTAAATTTGCTGTCCCCCTCAAAATAATTCAACACACAGCCATTAATGGCTAAACCGCTGGCAACAAAAGTGAGTACATCCCTAAGTTAAAATTTCCAAATTGGGCCCAAAGTGTCAATATTTTGTGTGGCCACCATTATTTTCCAGCACTGCCTTTAACCCTCTTGGGCATGGAGTTCACCAGAGCTTTACAGGTTGCCACTGGAGCCCTCCTCCACTCCTCCATGATGACATCACAGAGCTGGTGGATGTTAGAGACCTTGCGCTCCTCCACCTTCCATTTGACGATGCCCCACAGATGCTCAGTAGGGTTTAGGTCAGGAGACATGCTTGGCCAGTCCATCACCTTTATCCTCAGCTTCTTTAGCAAGGCAGTGGTCATCTTGGAGGTGTGTTTGGGGTCGTTATGTTGGAATACTGCCCTGCAGCCCAGTCTCTGAAGGTATATCACAGTACATGTTGGCATTCATGGTTCTCTCAATGAACTGTAGCACCCCAGTGCCGGCAGCACTCATGCAGCCCCAGACCATGACACTCCCACCACCATGCTTGACTGTAGGCAAGACACACTTGTCTTTATACTCCTCACCTGGTTGCCACCACACACCCTTGACACCATCTGAACCAAATAAGTTTATCTTGCTCTCTTCAGACCACAGGACATGGTTCCAGTAATCTGTGTCCTTTGTCTGCTTGTCTTTAGCAAACTGTTTGCAGGCTTTCTTGTGCATCATTTTTAGAAAAGGCTTCCTTCTGGGACGACGGCCATGCAGAATAAATTAATGCAGTGTGCGGCGTATGGTCTGAGCACTGACAGGCTGATTCCCCACCCCTTCAACCTCTGCAGAAATGCTGGCAGCACTCATACATCTATTTCCCAAAGACAACCTCTGGATATGACGCTGAGCACGTGCACTCAACTCCTTTGGTCCACCATGGCGAGACCTGTTCTGAATGGAATCTGTCCTGTTAAACCGCTGTATGGTCTTGGCTGCCGTGCTGCAGCTCAGTTTTGAAGGTCTTGGCAATCTTCTTATAGCCTAGCCCTAGGCCATCTTTATGTAGAGCAACAATTCTTTTTTTTAGATCCTCAGAGAGTTCTTTGCCATGAGGTGCCATGTTGAACTTCCAGTGACCAGTATGAGAGAGGGAGAGCAATAACACCAAATTTAACACACCTGCTCCCCATTCACACCTAAGAACTTGTAACACTAATGAGTCACATGACACCAGGGAGAGAAAAAGGCTAATTGGGTCCAATTTAGACATTTTCTCTTAGGGGTGTACTCACTTTTGTTGCCAGCGGTTTACACATTTATGGCTGTGTGTTGAGTTATTTTGAGAGGACAGCAAATTTACACTGTTATACAAGCTGTACACTCACTACTTTACATTGTAGCAAATTTCTTCAGTGTTGTCACATGAAAAGATATAATAAAATATTTACAAAAATGTGAGGGGTGTACTTACTTTTATAAGATACTTTATAATGCAAACACAAATTATAATCGGAACAGAGCCGCGGTCATCAACTGTAGAAGACCTTGTATAAATTAAAAAAAAGCCTCTGTGTCATGTAGCTCCGCCTACCATGCATTTTGTCACCACAGGACTTTATCAAGGGATTATTATTAAAATGTTGAGACATTTTTAGACACGTAATTTTATTATATAATGTCTTTGAAATGGTTTCACTATTGATTTATTTCAGTGTGCTATATCAATTAATTCTTGTACATTATAAATATATAAAGCTCAACAGATTTTTGATGATACACTTTGACATTTTTACAATGGTCTGTGCAAAATAAATATCTTTTGTGCTCAGAGTGCATGAAGAAAGGACAAGTGTATTTATTTTAGTTAGACATTAAATGCACTAAATTCATTTCACACTTGTTCTATTTATTTTTCCATTTCAGCAAAGCATACACTGACTTTTTATTTACTTACTGACACGTCACAAAGAATTGTTATTTGTCATACATTTCATTCAGGTAAAAGAATTCTCCACTCAAGAAAACACTGGCTAGAAACCTAAGCCATGTGCCAACCAGTGCACTGCAGAAAAATGCAGAAATGCTGCATTCTACCGCAGGTCAACGCACATCACATCAGCGTTGCATCGTTCGTGAATATGGAGAAGGGAAAATTACTGTTTTCTACACTGCCTGGGAAAAAAAAATTCCCCATCAGGAAAAAAAAAAAACACATTCTAATATTTCGTTGGCTTTGATTATGGCATAGATTCGCTGTGGCATTGCTTCGATAAGCTTCTGCAATGTCACAAGATTTATTTCCGTCGAGTGTTGCATTCATTTTTCACCAAGATCTTGTATTAATAATGGGAGAGTCAGACCACTGCACAAAGCCTTCTCCAGTACATCCCAAAAATTCTCAATGGGGTTAAGTTCTGGACTCTGTGGTGGCCAATCCGTGTGTGAAAATGATGTCTCATGCTCCCTGAACCACTCTTTCACAATCTGAGCCCAATGAATCCTGGCATTGTCATCTTGGAATATGCCCGTGCCATCAGGGGAGAAAAAATCCACTGATGGAATAACCTGGTCATTAAGTATATTCAGGTAGTCAGCTGACCTCATTATTTGGACACATGCAGTAACTATCCAATAGGATAGTCACTGCATGCTTAGTTTAACCGCTTGCCGACCGCCGCACGACCATTTACGGCGGCGGTCAGCCCCGTACAGGCAAAATGACGTAAGACTACGTCGTTAGCCTGTGAGCCTGTAGGGGGCGGGCGCGTCCCGCCCCCGCTCATTCCCTAACAAGTCCGCGCGTGTGACCGGCGGACCCGATGTCCGCCGGTCACTCGCGATCTCCCGCTGCAGAGGGAGAAAGGCAGGCGGCTGATGTAAACAAAGCCGCCTGTCATTCTCCCTGATCTAACTGCAGAGATCATACGATCCTGCTATGTAGGATCGTATGTCTTTGTGGTTACATCAAAAGCCACGCCCCTTTACAGTTAGAAGCACGCCCCTAGGGACACACTTAACCCCTGCATCACCAATAAAGTTAACCCCATTCCCTGCCAGTGTCATTTTTACAGTAACCATGCATATGTATAGCACTGATTACTGTAGTAATGTCACTGGTCCCCCCAACAGTGTCAAAAATGTCAGTCAAGGGTCCGATCTGTCCGCCGTAAAGTCGCAGTCCTGCAAAAAAAATCGCAGATCGCCGCCATTACTAATTAAAAAAAAAAAAAACAATATAAATGACATACATTTTTCCCGTAGTTAGTAAACGCAATAATTTTGTGCAAACCAATCAAAATATGCTTATTGCGATTTTTTCACCAAAAATATGTAGCAGAAAACAAATTGGCCTAAAATGATAAAAAATTTAGATTTTACATTTTTTGGGGGGGGGGGGGGGGGAATTTCATATAAAAAATGTGAAAAATATTGTTATTTTTTTCAAAATTGTCGCTTTTATTTTCTAGTTTATAGCGCAAAAAATAAAAATCGCACAGGTGATCAAATAGCACCAAAAGAAAGCTCTGTTTGTGGGGAAAAAAGGACGTAAATTTCATTTGGGTATCGCATCGCACGACCGCGCAATTGTCCGTTAAAATCACGCAGTGCTGAATCGCAAAAAAGGCCCTGGTCTTTGAGCAGCCAAATCCTCCGGGGCTTAAGTGGTTAAGTATATTCAGGTAGTCAGCTGACCTCATTATTTGGACACATGCAGTAATTATCCAATAGGATAGTTACTACATGCTTAGTTTAATTAGTTGCGTAGTTAATTCCAGGTGGCGACTTTTTTTTTGGCCAGGCAGTGTATGTATACTAGTAGCAACTTGCATTTATCCAGTGCAGAAATATGCAGGTCACCGCTGATAGTGTAAATGAGCCTTCAGTGTGTGATCAATAAAGATGAGCTAAAAATCACATTTAAATTTCGGCTTTGCACTATTTTCAAATCCAAAGACCTGCGGTCCAAGTCATTCAAAGTCGTTGACTAAATACGGGCATTTTTCCATATAAGGGCTCTGATGTCGCCATTATCCCGCTCCTTTGTTTACATGCACTGTAAGATGGGGGAATGACCTGGCTTGCAGCTCACTGGATTAGAAAATAGAGTTAGGCCCCTTTCACATAGGGCTGATCCATTTTGACAGACTCTGCTTGCTCAGCAGGAATCACACTGTTGATCATCGCTGAGCAGGCGGATGACGGGTCCGTCTCCACTCACTGTGCAGAGACGGACCTGTCAGAGTCCCGCTCTTCTCTATGGTGAGATCGGATGAAAACGGACAGCCTGTCCGTTTTCATCCAATCCAATCTGATCCAACCCGCTAGACGGATAGCGAACGTATCGCCATACGTCTGTTTTCAGTGGATCGGATTGCAGGCGGGTGTCAGCGGACATCCACCTCCCCATAGAGGTCAATGAGTGGCCCAATTGGGTCCACCTGAAAAATGGACAGGCAGACCTGATCGGTCCGATCATGCGAAAGGGGCATTAAGCCGAGGCTTGGGTGGAGATGAGCTCAGAGGATGCCTGAGACATCTTTAGTAATTAGCAGCAGATGGAACCATGGAAGGGTATATTTGTAGACTAAATGTCATCGTGTACATATTGCTTTTAGGGGTCATTTGAATGGCAGTGAGGAGGCATAGTGATACTTCCTCACCGCCTGATTTAACCCTAAAATCCCGCACTACCATACCACAATCACGTGCATTGCACACAGTTCTGGCATCAAGGATCTTCAATAAAACAGCATATACACCATATATAGACTCTCATGATAGATATATATAAGGATAAGCAGAAAAGAACCTCATTGTGCAGTATTACTCATAAGTAATTATTTATTGGTAAGATCCAAAATGCTCACAAACAGAAGCACAAAACTGTATGGGTAATACTGCACAATGAGGTTCTTTTCTGCTTATCCTTATATATATCTATCATGAGAGTCTATATATGGGGGTATATGCCGTTTTATTGAAAATCCTTAATGACATAGCAGTGGAGAGTTGGTGTGAGATATGCCTAAGCTGTATTGACTACTCTTGCACAAGTAGTCCATCTTTTGGGGTAAGGGTCAGTGTGAACTCTTTCCTCCAGTGGTGGATTCTTCTCAACACTTCTCCTGCATGCATTTTTGCCCATTTATGGACTTTTTTTTTTTGGAATTTTGTTTTTCATTTGCATATTGGACTTTTTAAAAGATTTTAAGCGCTGCATTTGTGTGTTAATATTCTGATGTTCTTTGACCAGGGTTATAGTGTCAGCAGCTTTTGACTATAATATTATAGTGGTTTCTTGGTTTTTTATTGCACACAGTTAACCACTGGCCGACCGTCTCACATGGGAGCCGCAGAGCGTCTCTCCTGCGCTGGATTATGATCTAGTACGTGATCAAGCACTTCCAGGAAGGGGGAGCACAGCACAAGCCATCCGCTCACATCACTTGCCGGCCACGCCCCCCCATACACATTTCTAAATGGGAGAAATGAATAGATTCCCATATCAACATTTAACAATATGAATAAAGGAATCTCCCCTGCCAGCTATTGTAGTCTGACATCTGCTGCTCATACGGATGTCAGAATATTCAAACAATGACTGTTTATAATTGTCTGCAGTTACTCTTTGACTACGAAGTTTCTGCACCTCTTCTTCAAACTTTAGATTGAAATTTGTTGATTAACTTTGTTGAGCTGAGCAGTAGAAATTTGTTGAGTGCTACAGGGCCAACCACAGTAAGAATTTTGACCAATTGCTATTGCTGTCCACTTCAGTATATTAGAGATCTGAGATCCAACCATCATTCATTTAATCCATGTTCTTCTTCCAACCCCTGATCAAGTAAAATACCTTTTATAGTGTCTCTGTAATCTTTATTTTATCAGTCCTGATTCGGTTCAGTACCAGTCAGTCCTGGTACAGTCTGCTACCAGGCAGTCCTACTACCCACCCACCACTGTACCTATTGGGTGACCTGGGGGTATCTTGGAGGAACATCAGTTGTCTCTTAGACACTCACATTCCTGACAGTGGGTCAGCTTTTTTAAACAGCTGTGATGCTTAGGTGGGCATCCAGTGCATAGCCCCATGCTTAGTGTGGTATAATAATCTTATGTAACCTGGACTGTAGATGATAACTGATGTGGAACTTTTTCCATTGTTGCTGCTGTATAATCCTTCTGCAGTGTGGACAGGATTAAACAGAATATTCATTATTGCAGAAGTTCAGCACCCGTCTTTAACCCTTTCCAGCAGGCTGTACGCATTTAAAATGGGATTCTTTCGGAAAGCAGCATATATGGGTACCTGTGTTTGTGCTAGGAGTGCACTGCACAGCGCTGTTCCAGCACAGGGACCTGTCTACCACTGAGAGCATTGGGTCTTGTACTAATGATCAGGAACCGGAAAGCCCAGCTCCTAATCACCTGATGATAGCCTCTTACTGGCTATCACAGTGGTCAATCTCTGTAATGCCCGACCCTGTGTATGCTTTCTTATCTGAATTGAGGGTAAGAATGTAAAATGTAAATAAACAAGTGTGTCTAAAAATAAATAAATAAATACACAAAAAACTAAAAAAAAAGAAAAGATGCAAAGGTCAAGGACAGTATATTTTAGGTAGGATTTTTTTTTTTTTTTTTAAAAAAAGCATTTTTAAATCGGTATCACACAAAGGAAGCAATACAAAGAAACAGGATGCTTTCTTATACAAGTACATGGTACAGCAGGCACATATTAGGAATATGAAGCGTTGGGGTAACAAACACTTTAAGGTGTGAAGAGCAATCACAAAACAACTTAGTGGTTCCTTCGGGGGTAGTTCTACAGTTATTTTAGAACAGCCCACTTTATATCCACTGGCTGGGTTTATTTTATGTATGGATTTACTGGCTGGGTTGAATTTTAGGTAGTTTTTATGGTTGAACATGTTATAATAAACGAATAGTTTTAATATGCTGTATATTGTAAATGCAAATACAGTGTTTCAGACCTCTTTGTCCTGATCCCATCTGTGATTGTACACTAGGTGGTGCAGTTTTCATTTGTGATAACTTTCTTGCAATTCAACACACAACTGTAAGAGGGTGAATGAGTTCATTTTGCAATGACTCTAGTGCAAAATTGCATTTTGTAAACATAACTGATAGTCCAATCACTTGTGGTTTATTTATTTATTTTTTATGCTGGTTTTTGTTTTTATCCTCAAGTCTAGATGAGTTTTACACAGAAGAAAGCTGACTAAGGATTGCCATACATTATACAATTTTCTTACAATTTTCTGTACAATTTTCTTTAGATTTACCTTTAGCTGTGTACAGGCCCGGACTGGGACAAAAAATAGGCCCGGGCATTTTAGACTGAGCAGCCTTTTTTTTTTTTTTTTTATTTAAACCAAATTACAAATAATGACAGCTACCCGTTTCTCAATGTCTTTTAGTTCTATTTAGCCTGCTACAGTCACTGCTCACTGATTGCTATAGGTTACTGCACATTTTTAGCACTAACCCATTGGTGGCTGGGGAGGGGGGAGGTGTAATCAGTGGCAGTACTGGGGGGGGGTGAATTGAGTGGCAGTGCTGGGGGGGAGGAATGAGTGGCAGTTCTGAGGGAGGGGGGGGGGTAAGAATTAAGTGGCAGTGCTGGGGAGGGGGGGATGGAATCAGTGGCAGTGCTTGGGGGATGGAATCAGTGGCAGTGCTGGGGGGATGGAATCAGTGGCAGTGCTGGGGGGATGGGGTCAGTGGCAGAACTGGGGGGGGGGTGGAATCAGTGGCAGTATTGGGGGGGGTGTAATGAATGTCGGGGGAGATTGGATGTGATCAGTGTGGAGGGTAGGATGGAATAAATGGCAGTGTGGGGGGATAGGATGAGTGACAGTACGAGAGGAGGGTGAGATGACTGGTAGTGCTGGTTGGTTGTTGGGATGAGTGGCAGTGCTGAGGGGGATGAGATCAGTGGCAGAACTGGGGGGATGGAATTAGTGGCAGTGTTGGGGGGGGGGGTTGGAATTAATGGCAGTGTTGGGGGGGATTGGATGGGATCAGTGGCAGTGTGGAGGGATGGTGGGATCAGTGGCAGTGCAGGGGGGGATAGGATGAGTGACAATACGTGGAAGGTGGAATCAGTGGCTGTGCGGGAGGACGAGATGAGTGGCGGTGCTTGGGGGAATTGAATGGGATCAGTGGCAGTGCTTGGGGAGTGGGATGAGTGGCAGCGTGGAGGGAGGGGATGAGAGGAGTGGCAGCGTGGAGGGAGGGGGTGAGAGGAGTGGCAGTGTGGAGGGAGGAGATGGGAGGGGATGGGAAGAGTGGCAGCGTGGAGGGAGGGGATGGGGGGGATTGGAAGAGTGGCAGCGTGGAGCGAGGGGAGGAGTTGCAGCGTGGAGGGGAGGGGAGGGGAGGCAGTGTGGAGGGAGGCAGCATGGAAGGAGGGAGGAAAGTGGAGTAGTGTCAGTGTGGACGGAGGGGAGGAGTGGCAGCGTGGAGGGAGGCAGTATGGAGGGAGGGAGGAAAGGGGAGTAGTGTCAGTGTGGAGGGAGGGAGGGGAGGAGTGGCAGCATGGAGGGGATGGGATGAGTGGCAATGCTGGTGGTGGGTGACATCAGTGGCCATGCTGGGTGGAGGGATGGGATCAGTGACAGTGTTGGGGGGGGTCAGTGGCAGTGCTGGGGGGATCAGATCAGTGACAGTGCTGGGGGGGGATCGGACCAGTGACAGGTCTGGTAGGTAGGGATCGGATCAGTGACAGGGCTGGGGTGATTGGATCAGTGACAGGGCTGGGGGGATCGGATGAGTGACAGGGCTGGGGTAGGGGGATCGGATGAGTGACAGGGCTGGGAGGGAGGGATCGGATCAGTGACAGAGCTGGGAGGGATCGGATCAGTGACAGGGCTGAGAGGGATCGGATCAGTGACAGGGCTGGGGGGATCGGATCAGTGACAGGGCTGGGAGGGATCGGATCAGTGACAGGGCTGGGGGGGGGGGTCGGATCAGTGACAGGGCTGGGGGGGGATCGGACCAGTGACAGGTCTGGTAGGTAGGGATCGGATCAGTGACAGGGCTGGGGTGATTGGATCAGTGACAGGGCTGGGGGGATCGGATCAGTGACAGGGCTGGGGTAGGGGGATCGGATGAGTGACAGGGCTGGGAGGGAGGGATCGGATCAGTGACAGGGCTGGGAGGGATCGGATCAGTGACAGGGCTGGGAGGGATCGGATCAGTGACAGGGCTGGGGGGATCGGATCAGTGACAGGGCTGGGAGGGAGGGATCGGATCAGTGACAGTACTCACTCAGGGAGTTCAATGTCCATTCTAGGATCTTGGGATCTTCAAGGCTGAGGCTCTCATGGCCAACTTTACAGCTAAACAACTTCTTCTTCCCAAGATCCTAGTGAGCTTCAAAGTGGGACACAACGTTGTTGTAGAGGCCAATCTGTGTGACTGACTGTCAAAATAGGGATTATTTTTTGCAGCTGGTGGCAATGTGGCAGAGTAGTCACTCACTTCACTTACCTTGCAGGGCAGGGCAGGCCTTGGGGTGGTGCGGCGCCGGTGCTGCAGACAGAGACAGACTGAGTGACACTGTTCTTCCTTCCCGCCATCAAGCACTGCAGAACTCAGAAGGGGTCCCCTCTAGCTCCACCCCCTTCCTTCACAGACACAAGTCTCACGACGAGTCACCCCTCCTGACTGAGCTGCCTAGAGAAGGCTGGATGGCTGCGGAGCCGGCCGCAGTGAGCGGCGCTGGGCTCAGCATCAGCCCGACTGCTCAGTGGGGAGTGGACTGTCACTGGGACATACCCGGCCGGCCAGAACAATATGCGGCCGCGGCCCTCTCCGCGGAATCGGCCGCGGAGAGGCCAGCGGCCGGCAGCAAGTGATCGGGAATCAGAGGAGGGACGGTCACGGAGGTGAGAGTGACATGCGGTGTGGGCGGCCCACCGGGCATATGCCCCGTCTGCCCAATGGTCAGTCCGGCCCTGGCTGTGTAGTATAAAGGCCTCCCTAATACGATACAATTAAAAGTGTTATTTGTTTTGACCTCATATTATATGGTTTTTGGTAAATCTAACAGAAAATTGTACAAGACAATTGAACATGTTTGGACAACATGTTTGTATTCACTTAGGCAGGCCTTTGTACTACACAAATTGTAAATCTAAAGAAAATTGTACAGAAAATTGTAAGAAAATTGTATAATGTATGGCTGGCCTAAGTATTGCAGATGGAAAAATAAAAACATTAGTCTAGTATAAATCCTCTCACATAGATAGGGTCAGACAAGATTTAACTAGGTTTTAGTTCAAATACCTACCTTGGAGTCACAGGATTAATGTTGCAGTTTAGAATGTGAAATCAGTTATGTCTGTAATTAAGAAGTATATACTGTAAGGGATGCTAAATTTATATTGTATGTCTAGCAGTTGAAAAAAGGCTCCATTCACACTTGTGAGACTTCAAAATCCTGCGATTTTTATTGCAACTTTACCCTGCGGCTTGATGCGACTTTGATGCGACTTTGTTACAACTTTGGCTTTGACCAATGTGATTGTTTTGTTTGTGCTCTACAAAGTCATTAGACATGTGCAGAATGGAAAAATGTGCAAAAATGTTTAGTTTTGTTTGGTTTCTTTATTTTCTAATGAATTCCAAAATTACAGAACAATTTCAATTTGCATCAGTCGAAAATTGATCATCCGATTTGATTTCTGTGTGAAGAATTTGTTAAAGAGGTTGTAAACTCAGTTAAATTTTTTTTTTTTTACAAGCTGAAAGAGAAACACGTAATGAGCTAGTATGCATCGCATACTAGCTCATTATGAAAAACTTACCTTAGAACGAGCTCCCGTCGTGCCGTCCGCTCACCTCTATGACGGGCGACATGTCCAGTCGCCCGTCTTCCGGGATCGCGGCATCTGGCCATCTGATTGGCCGGAGCCGCGGTGACGTCACTCCCGTGCACACGTGCGGGAGCCGACGGTCACGGCACGGGGCTTTGAAGGAACGGCACCAGCTGCCGTTCCTTCAGAGCGCATGCGCCAGTGATGTCACTGGCTGCATGTAAGGTAAATATCTCCTAAACGGTACATGTTTAGGAGATATTTACAGTACCTATAGCTAAGCCTTATCATAGGCTTACCTATAGTAAAAGTGTCAGAGGAGGGTTTACTTCCTCTTTAAGGAGCAGGCCGGAGGAAAGCCAGCTGACGCGTCCTTAACAACTGATGACTCATCAGCTGTCCACGGCATTCCCCACTGATAAAATTAATGCAGCGCTAGCAACTAATTAATACAAATTATTTAAATTGAAACCAATCTATATCATGTGAATACAATAAGTAATAATAAAATATATTAATCACATTAAGGTGCATACATTTCTATAGAAATATTTTAAAGTGCATATTTAAACTAAAATATAAACATTCAAAATGTGAGATTTAAAGTGCAAAAATGGTGGAATAAAGTCCTTATTGATGATCCAAAAAGGTGCCAAAGTGCCAAGAAAATAAAGGTGCTTGTGAGGTGAAGGTGCCCTCTTGGTTCCCCACTCACCGGAATTAAGTAGTATAGAAGCCCTTGGTTTTATTGCACATTTGCCCAGGATCAGATATGGAATTCCTCCGATGTGTCCTCCGTATGGAAATCGTTCCGGATGTAGAAACGTCCATATATTTTCTGCAAAGGATTTGTATTTCTGTTCATACAGTCCTTAGATTTATACAGCTCTGCCATACAGTACAACCTTCTCTAGCAGGGTAGGGAACGAGATCTTTTTCTGCTAGTTTCACTTTCCAACCCCACCCTGTAAACAGACAGTGAATATATTCAATGGCTATATTCACTGTCTGTTTACAGGGTGGGGTTGGAAAGTGAAACTAGCAGAAAAAGATCTCGTTCCCTACCCTGCTAGAGAAGGTTGTACTGTATGGCAGAGCTGTATAAATCTAAGGACTGTATGAACAGAAATACAAATCCTTTGCAGAAAATATATGGACGTTTCTACATCCGGAACGATTTCCATACGGAGGACACATCGGAGGAATTCCATATCTGATCCTGGGCAAATGTGCAATAAAACCAAGGGCTTCTATACTACTTAATTCCGGTGAGTGGGGAACCAAGAGGGCACCTTCACCTCACAAGCACCTTTATTTTCTTGGCACTTTGGCACCTTTTTGGATCATCAATAAGGACTTTATTCCACCATTTTTGCACTTTAAATCTCACATTTTGAATGTTTATATTTTAGTTTAAATATGCACTTTAAAATATTTCTATAGAAATTTATGCACCTTAATGTGATTAATATATTTTATTATTACTTATTGTATTCACATGATATAGATTGGTTTCAATTTAAATAATTTGTATTAATTAGTTGCTAGCGCTGCATTAATTTGGTTTATTCATTTATTCTAAGAATTTCTTAGTGTTGCAGCAGCTGCACACCTTCACAGTTTTTTCACAGAATAACATATCACTACTGTGTAGCGCGGGTTTAAATTTGTTTTTTCATTCCCCACTGATAGCTGAATGTAAAGAAAAGAATGGCGGTAATGAAAAATATATGAAAAAAATTTGGTATAGTTCGGGCACTCACTCGTACAATGCATCTCATACTCATTTACATGGGGGGGGGGGGCAGAATCTGGCGGCCCCCTTGTCAGTGGCGTCGGGAGGGGGCCTGACCCGGGCTATAGAACCGTGTGGGCCCCCAAAAAGCCCAAGGTCCCGTGTTGTTTGTTTATAATTATTAGCCCCGAGTCGTGAGTTCAGCCAGACAAAGCCTGAAATGATCCTCCGCTCCGCTGGGCCTCTATTGCCTGGCCCGCCACACTGGTTGTTAGTATTGCCTGCTGCCTGGTGTCTAGCAACCAGTGATATTGTCGTCACGTCAGGAGAGAGCTAGGCCCCAGGCTCCCAGTATTTAGAGTTGAGGAGGATTTCAATTCCTCCTCCGTGCCTAGAATTGGCTCCACCCACCTCCCTCAATGCCTCCAAACTCCATCTTCTCCGGGCGGCAGCTCAGAGCTGAGGGAAGGGACAGGATCAGGGAGCATACAGGAGCATCAGACTCGAGCACCCACCGCAAGTCTGAGGACTCGAGGAGCTGTCCAGTGTCCACCGACTCCACCTGGCCTGCTGCACGCACCTGCACCTCAACCTACTACTTGAACACTGAGCTGATTAGGTATGTAGTGAGTGAAATTAGCCAGTGTTAACCAGATCATGAATATCACTTTGATGAGTGAGGGCATGCGTTCTCATCACTTGCGTGCTTGCTTGTTTTTTTTTTCTTTTCGTTTTTTTCTTTTTTTTCGTTTTTTTTTTTATATAGTTCTATCTTGTAAGAGAATGATGCGTCATGCATGTATTTATAAAAAAATATATATTTTTTGCTTGCAAAAGCATATATTAATATTGCAATTTGATTCATGCACACGCAGATTCCATAATACTGAATTGGATGTTTATTTTTTTCTTTTCGTTTGGAGAAAACATTCCCGCACTTCCTTGTTTTTCACCTAGGTGAGAATCATATTTGTTTCCCACAGCTTCTTGGATAACTACGTCGAGCATCCCAGGAGGCAATAGGGTAATCTATGGCGCACACGCTGTGCCATGTCATTGAGGGGGGCTTGCTGTCTCTTCATGTTTTTTGCAGCCGGCCCCCTTATGATGCACCATGACACGTGTTCGTCATTATAGTAAAAGCAATAAAAGTGCAGCGCTAGAAAAAAGTGATAAAGAACATAAAAATAATTCAAATGAATGATAAAAAGTGAATACAAAATGTGAATACAAAATAGGTGAGTCCCAAGTGAGAACAGTAAATTAATAAATCCAGGGTGATGTGTATAGTCACGATGACTGCCAGATCCAAACACCAACAGGAAGGTATATAGTATGCGCTCACCAGAAGATATGGACCCAAACTACCATATAGTACATGGGTCAATAAGGCTCACATGGTATATGATGGGTATCCAGATCAGTGCTGCAACCTTGGATGCTTCAGTATGCAATCGTATGATGAATTTGAAGAGGATGAAAACTCCCACTCACCCGATGACATAAGGGGATATGAATCAAATGAAGCAAACATAGTGTAAATATGCTAAAACAATTTATTAAACAATAAGGGAATACACTTACAGACATCCAGAGGTACAAGCGCATGTAATGGACACACAATCACACAATCAGGCTGTCTTTGGCATGGTACTGACGCATTTCATCACAGACGACTTTATCAAAGGATATTGCAATATCCTTTGATAAAGTCATCTGTGACGAAACGCGTCAGAACATGCCAAAGACAGCCTGATTTGTGTATCCATTACATGTGCTTGTACTTCTGGATGTCTGTAAGTGTATTCCCTTATTGTTTAATTGTTTTAGCGGATTTACACTATGTTTGCTTCATTTGGTTTATTCCCTTATGTCATCGGGTGAGTGGAAGTTTTCATCCTCTTCAAATTCATCATACGATTGCATACTGAAGCATCCGAGGTTGCAGCACTGATCTGGATACCCATCATATACCATGTGAGCCTTTTTGACTCATTTACTATATGGTAGTTTTGGTCCATATCGTCTGGTGAGCACATACTATATACCTTCCTGTTGGTGTTGGCATCTGGCAGTCATCGTGACTATACACATCACCCTGGATTTATTAATTTACTGTTCTCACTTTGGACTCACCTTTTTTGTATTCACTTTTTATCATTCATTTGTCCATTGGAGTGATTTTTATGTTCTTTATCACTTTTTTTCTAGCACTGCACTTTTATTGCTTTTACATTTTACCAACTTTTTTTGTCAGCTGTTTGTGTCAGCAGCTTGTTTACAGATAGCGCAGTATACTACACTTCCTTTTTCGTTCGTCATTATAGTGCTGGCTGCAAGAACCAAGAAAAGACATCCGGCCCCCCTAATGATGGGGGGGGATGTTCCTTTTTAAAGTGACAATAAACCCATGTAAATGAAAAAAATAATGTAATAAAGTCTGATACCCTTAGTATCTATCTGTGTTCATTCTAACAGCAGTGTTGGACATCACATCCATTAAAAAAAAAACAAAAAAAAAACCCTGCATGGTCCCACTGTATATGGGAACGTACGTAGATACCCTGATAGCTTCCGACATGGACTTCAGCACTATAAGCACACACAGACAGGATTTCAATACACCCTAATTGGGGGGTGCACAGAAACAACATTTAAAAAGCAGAGAAACCATATTTTAATGTTTTTGGCAGATTAACAAATTTGTGTTGGACGTACCTGGGAACTTGCCGGCTTTCGACCAGAGATGGCGGCTTTTCGCTTAGGTTAGTGGTTCTCTGGGCACTGGGCTCATTACTCCAACTTTCAGCGAGAATTGACAGGAGTGAATGCACCATCACCCCTGTCAGTCAGAACAGGAACTAGGATAGAGGGAGGTTTTTGCTCTCTCTTCCCTCTCATGGCAGGCCCCTGTGGGCAGAAGACAGCAAGAAAAGAGGGTGCCCGCTGAGAGCAGACCTCTTTTTCAGTATTAGCCCAGACCTCTACTCCACCCCTGTCCCAACTTTATTCTCAGGCCCATTTATTTATAAAAGTTCCAAGGCATAATGGTGGGTTTAGTACCTTATCCTGTATTAGGAGTTGATTTAATCACTTATACTGCAGCAGGTTGGCTCTGTTACACGAAACGACGTAACTGTACGTCGTTTTGTGTAGCAGTTAGTGGGGGCGCACACGTGCCAATTGGCTAGAGGGGGAGCCAATTAGTAGGTCCAACGGACGTGATGTCCGCCGGGCATCCATGATCGCTCCCCATGGACACAGAACGGTGGTCTGCCTATGTAAACACGGCACATTGCTGTTCTGTCAGTGATGAAAACAGGGATCCTGTGTTCCTCCTATTTAGGAACACAGGTCCCTGTGTTCATCAAGTAAATAAATCCCCCACACAGTTAGAAAGAATCCTCTAGGAACACATTTAACCCTTTGATCGGCCCTGTTGTTAACCCCTTCCCTGCTAGTGTCATTAGTACAATAACAGTGCATATTTTTTGCACCGATTACTGTAGTAATGTCACTGGTCCCCTCAAAAGTGTGCAAATTTTCAGTTAGGTGTCCGATCTGTCCGCCGCAATGTCGCAGTCCTGCTAAAAATCGCTCATCACCAACATTGCTAGTAAAAAATAAATAAATAAATAAAAATGACATAAAAATATTTCCCCTAGTTTGTAGACGCGATAACTTATACAAAAACCAACCAATATAGGCTTATTGAGATTTTTTTACCAGCAATATGTAGCAGAATACATTTTGGCCTACATTAATGATAAAAATAGATTTTTTTATTTATTTTTTTTTATTGGGAATGTTTTATAGCAGAAAGTAAAAAATATTGTTTTTTTTTTTTTTTTTTTCAGAATTGTCGCTACTTTTTGTTTATAGTGCAAAAGATAAAAACCACAGAGGTGATCAAATACCACCAAAAGAAAGCTCCATTTATGGGAAAAAAAGGACATCAATGTTATTTGGGTACAGTGTCACATGACAACGCAATTGTCTGTTAAAATAACGCAGTGCCAAATCGCAAAAAATGGCCTGGTCATTAAGGGGGAAAATCTTCCGGTCCAGAAGTGGTTAATAATATTTATTAAAATTGTATCTAAAAATTCCCCAAGTATTAAAAATGTTGCACGGCACATTTCAATGCAACTTGAAGCAGTTTTTATCTGCAGATTGAAGGCTTTCATTTTTCTTACTAAGACTCCATTCACACTAGTGCGATTTCAGATGCAACTTGAGTCCCACAGAATTGCATGATAATGGTAAGCACATTGTTTTCAATGGTGCCCATTCACATCAATGCAACTCAGCAAGGCTCCATTCTGGAAAAGGTTCCTGTACTGCTTTGGTGCAATTTCAATGGGATTTTGACCCCATGGAATATGCAAACCACATCCAAGCTAATCGGCCGCGCAATTGTCCGTTAAAGTAACGCAGTTCCGTATCGCAAAAAATGGCCTGGTCATTAAGGGGGTAAAACCTTCCGGTCCTTAACTGGTTAACAGGGAATGGTTAGTGCTGCTGGGGGTTCCAATGCAACAGGTGCTATCTCACCACCCTCAAACATGAATGGTCAAATCAGCTGACCGTGTTTGTAGGCAGAGGGATAACTATTGGCCACGTTTTTTTTTTGACCTGTAACCAAACCCTTCTATCCTTTAAACCCAGGGAGGAAAACAAAGGTAAAATGCTGTCGCTCAAGGCATAAATTATACATATAAAGTATATTAGCTACAGCAGTCCATATAGTCCATTAAAATGTCTGTATCAAATTGGTGACTAGGCAGTGGGCTATCAATGCACAATAAGCACTAGGGCAGAGCTCTCCTCTGGAGTGAAGCCGACTCTGGAAGGAATATGAAAAATAAAACAGAAGAGTGCCTCTACGTGCAATATTTTATTAAAAATGAAGCAGAAAATCAGCCAAGTGACAACTCACATGAAGTGTAAAAAAAGTAAGCTCATCTGTGGAGAGGAGAAGCTCCAGCAGCGAGAGGTTCCACACATCCAACCTGGGGAATGAGGAGCCGCAGTGTGGCGTGTAATACCCAGTGAGGATGAGGTAGTTTCCGGGTACAGGATGGAACGCATCGCCAGCTGGCATGTGACGTCACTGATGAGCGGGGAAACACATGCGCAAAGATCAGACGAAGCATGCGCGCCCCTTTGTCAAGTGTAACAAGGACGGGAAGGAGTAAGGTTTAAATAGGTGGACTCTCTGAGGATCTGAAAAAAAGAATTGTTGCTCTACATAAAGATGGCCTAGGACATTGAAGGCGAACCTTGGCACCCCAGATATTTTGGAACTACATTTCTCATGATGTTCAACTACACTGCAGAGTACAGGAGCATCATGGGAAATGTAGTCCCAAAACATCTGGGGTGCCAAGGTTCGCCATCACTGGCCTAGGCTATAAGAAGATTGCCAAGACCCTTAAACTGAGCTGCAGCATGGTGGCCAAGACCATACAGCGGTTTAACAGGACAGTTTCCACTCAGAACAGGCCTCGCCATGGTCAACCAAAGAAGTTAAGTGCATGTGCTCAGCGTCATATCCAGAGGTTGTCTTTAGGAAATACAGTAGATGTATGAGTACTGCTAGAATTGCTGCAGAGGTTGAAGGGGTGGTGGGTCAGCCTGTCAGTGCTCAGACCATACGCCGCACACTGCATCAAATTGGTCAGCATGGCTGTCTTTTCAGAAGGAAGCCTCTTCTAAAGATGATGCACAAGAAAGCCCACAAACAGTTTGTTGAAGACAAGCAGACTAAGGACATGGATTACTGGAAACATGTCCTGTGGTCTGATGGGACCAAGATAAACTTTTTATCTTGATCTGATCTTTGTCTGATGGAACCAAGCGTGTGTGTTGGCAACCAGGTGAGAGGACAAAGACAAGTGTGTCTTGCTTACAGTCAAGCATGGTGTTGGGAGTGTCATGGCCTGGGGCTGCATGAGTGCTGCCAGCACTGGGGAGCTACAGTTCATCGAGGGAACCATGAATGCCAACATGTACTGTGAAATACTGAAGCAAAGCATGATCCCCTCCCTTCAGAGACTGGGTCACAGGGCAGTATTCCAACATGATAACGACCCCAAACACACCTCTAAGATGAACCACTGCCTTGCTAAAGAAGCTGTGGGTAAAGGTGATGAACTGGCCAAGCATGTCTCCAGACCTAAACCCTATTGAGCATCTGTGGGGCATCCTAAAACAGAAGGTTGAGGAGCGCAAGGTCTCTAACATCCACCAGCTCTGTGATGTCCTCATGGAGGAGTGGATCAGGACTCCAGTGGCAACATGGGGAACTCCATTTCTAATTTCTAATTTAGGCCAGTAGGTTTAAGGGTATCTAAAGTAAAAATCCAGAACGTTTCACACTGACAAAGTCTGGAGAAATGTTCTGCTTCAGAGAGATTCTTTGGAATGGCTTCAATGATCCAGACTCGTAGGCCTGCTGTGGATTTGTTGTGTACCTCCAAAAAATGTTGAGGGACGCTATGTTTATCGCACCTTCTTCATTAAAGAGACAGTGTTTACCAAAATGCTGTCGCAAGGGGCAGAGCTTACATGGACAAGTGAGGCAATAAACCACATGATCAGTGGAACAGTTATAAAAATTCTCTAGGTGATATGTCTTGTCTTTGTGTATAAAACTTTTTTGCCCATATGTGATAAAATCACAGGTCTTGCATAGTGCTTTGCGACAGGGATACATATCTTTAAGAGAAGGTAGACACAAAGGCCTAGGGTCTTTTAATTCTTTCAGTTTGCCTTTGACCTTTGGCCTATTCCCCAAGATAGACTTAAAGTGGGGATCTTGTTTTAGGATATTTCAATGTTTATATAGGATATTTTCCATTTTCTTATATTGATCGTGATACCTCATGATAAATCTGACTGGTAGATCCTCGCCTGGTTTAGCAGTTTTAGGTGGCTTACCAGGAAGATACATGCTGTAGGCCTGATCGGCCAATGTATCTGGGCACCCTTTTCCAAGAGTTTTTGTCTGAGAAGAGAACACTGGGCAATATAATCAGAATCTCTAGTACAATTCTGTCTGAGATGACAGAATTTCCTTGTGGGCATGGTATTGATCCATTGCGGATGGTGGAAACTCTTGAAATGCTGATAAGAGTTCCCAGCAGTGGGTTTTGTGTAATTACGAGCAAAAATATAATTGCCCTCATGGCCAAGTTCTAAGTCTAAAAAGGCTAAGGTGTCCTGATGATGAACCGATTAGACTGGGTACTACACCCCACACTGCGGCTCCTCATTCCCCAGGTTGGATGCGTGGACCCTCTCACTGCTTGAGCTTCACCACAGATGAGCTTACTTTTTTTACACTTCATGTGAGTTATCACTTAGCTGATTTTCTGATTCATGTTTAATAAAATATTGCACTTAGAGGCGACTTGTTTTTTCCTTTTTATACCCAGGGAAGCTGCCATGTGCCTGCGTTTGATCTGCAGTTGCCATGGTGCTGTACAATGAATTACTTGGTTTGACAGTTTGACTGAGAGAATAAGCAACTATGACAGTCATCATTCCCTGCTTATCTTGAAAATAACCGTTTTGGGAAACCATTAAATCAATGGGTTTGGTTCCCCTTTAACCTATCCAATCGCTGCTTCTCCAGAGAAGCCTTGGCCGCTGATGTCAGAAAATACCCTATATATATACCCCAATACACTTTAGATCATTGCCAAATCCAGTTGAAAAAGACCAGATTGGGGGATTGTCATCTAATCAATTTTAAAACATGACATGCTAGGTATTTACTTTCTCGGCGTAACTTCCTCTTTCACATTATACAAAATAATTGGGCTAAATTTACTGTTTAACTTTTTTTAATTCAATGAAGTGTATTTAAAAAAAAGAAAAAATTGAGTTTGAAAGACCGCTGCGCAAATACCGTGTGATAGAAAATATTGTAGCGACCGCCATTTTATTCTCTAGAGTCTCTGCTAAAAAATACATATATTTGGAGTATATATATGTATATATATATATATATATGTTTTGGAGTTCTAAGTAATTTTCTACTGATTTTAAAGAAAATACTGATTTTAAAAATTTTTGATTCCTTTTGCGGTTTTTATTTTTCCACATTAAATACTGTATATAGCTGGTTGCTAAGGAGCGGGCCATGAAGCCGGCCGCCGCGTCCATAACAGCCGATGAGTCATCAGCTTTCAGCAGGGTTTCCCACTGACAGCTACATGTACTGTAAAAAGAAAATGTTGCCGTCAAAAAAGAAAAAAAGTGAAATAAAACAGCATGTGGTCCCCCCAGGTACATACCAGACCCAATGGGCCTGTTACAAAACACAAGAGGCGGTTTTTGAAAAATCCTTTATTACAAATCGCGTCTTCTTCCTCAGGTAGGAAGCTTAAATAGAAGGAAGCTTAACCACTTAACGCAAACTGGCGTAGACCTACGTTGACTCATTTTAAGTGGTTGTACCGGGATGATGCCTCTAGCTAGAGGCATCATCCACATGGCATTGTTTAGAGCTGGCGGTCGGCTTTCCGGCGGTAATGCCCGATGCGGAGCCGCTCGATCGTTACCCCGGCGAGTGGGAGGGGACATCCTCCCCTCCTGCCACCTTCCGCGGCTCTGCCCAGGTCTCCTGTCCCACTAGGAGACCTGAGCAACCAGCCGGCGCGTCCGCCGGCTGGATGGAGTCCTGATCTAAGCCAGATGCTGCTTCAATCGGGTCTCCGATGACGTAACCTGGAGGCGGCGTCCATGACATCACATCCGGGTTACTTGGCTGCTAAAGGCAGCAGTTTCAAAAAGTGAATGTATTCAAAAATGCAGTTTTCGGCATTTTAAATACATGGAAGTGCAGTGGAGGGGTCGAGGGTCTTTTAGACCCTCGATCCCTTCATAAAGAGTACCTGTCGCTGCATATTGCTGTCACAAGGGATGTTTACATTGCTTGTGACAGCAAAAAAAGTGATCAGATTTTTTATTTTTTTTTTAAAACCTGTGTTAAAATTAAAAAAAAAAATAAATAAATAGGAAAAAAATAAAATTTTTTAGCCGCCCCTGTCGCCGTGAGCTCGCGCACGAAAGAAAACGTACAGTATATGGAAGTCGCGCCGCAAATTAAATCGCTGTTCAAACCACACATGTGAGGTATCGCCGCGATCGCCAGAGCATGAGTAATAATTAAAAAAAAAGAGCTACACTCTAACTCTAAACTGGTAATCGTTAAAAATTTTTAAAACGTCACCTATGGAGATTTTTATTGACCGTAGTTTGTCACCATTCCGCTGGTGTGTGCAATTTTAAACCGTAACATGTTAGGTATCTATTTATTTGGCATGACATCATCTTTCACAATATACAAAAAAATGGGTTAACTTAACTGTTTCGTTTTTTTTTTTTTAAATGCAGTGAAATGTGATTTTTCGTAATTTTTCCAAAAACAATGGTGTTTGAAAAACCACTGCGCTAATACCGCGTGACAAAAAATATTGCAATGGCTGCCATTTTATTCTCCAGAGTCTTTGCTAAAAATATATACATAATGTTTGGGGGTTCTAAGTAGTTTTCTAGCAAAAAAAATACTGATTTTAACTTGTAAACAAAAAGTGTCAAAAATAGGCCTGGTCTTAAAATGGTTAAATAGAGGCAATTTTAAAGAGTGCTTAAATTATTTAGGTAAATTTGATCCTTTCCTTCAAAAGTATAAGCCTCCAGGCAATACTATGTATACTTCAACTTCATCACAAAATGATTTCATACAGTGCTGTTCAGAAGACAACGTGACAAATCCAATTGTCAGTGAGTTTAATAAGTCTGAAAATTATTATACAATCTAAAGGTAGTGAATTGATGTGTGTAAGCTGTTATGGATAGTTTTTGACTTTAATATTTAAACTGATGTGTATTTCATAGAGGCACTATTATATAGTGTGCCTTTTACCTTGCACTTTTTTTGTAGTTTTTCACTAAACTCCAAATCGTAATGAACCGAAATCCAAATGGCAAAGATCAAGATAAAATTGCCAAGCTACGGCTACAGGTGAGCTGGAGAATTTCTCCATATTGCCTCATTTCGCATTTTGATTGTAATTTGCTTTAGTTTGGAGAATAGTGAATAAACCCCTATTATGTGTTATTAAAAAAGTGTTATAACAAGTGTCCTATGTATTGCTTGACAGAGTGTGGATTTTCTAAAATATAATTATTACCAAAGTGTATTCCTCTTTGGTTTGATGCTAATATAAGTATTGGTTGCTGATTACTTTGTGTTAAGTATAATAAACATAAAACTGTTTAAAAATTTGTGTATGCATATTTTTTTACTTGAGTCTGACTTTTCTCTTCTGCCAGTGTGTTTTTAAGTGTGCACAAAGGGGTGCGTGCACCGATATATACTCTATCCTGCTCCCTGCAGATTACCAGATTCCCTGCAGGGAGCTAAGATTACCTTACATATACAGTCAGGTCCATAAATATTGGGACATCAACACAATTCTAATCTTTTTGGCTCTATACACCACCACAGTGGATTTGAAATTAAACAAACAAGATGTGCTTTAACTGCAGACTTTCAGCTTTCAGCTTTAATTTGAGGGTATTTACATCCAAATCAGGTTAACAGTGTAGGAATTACAACAGTTTGTATATGTGCCTCCCACTTTTTAAGGGACCAGAAGTAATGGGACAGATTAACAATCATAAATCAAACTTTCACTTTTTAATACTTGGTTGCAAATCCTTTGCAGTCAATTACAGCCTGAAGTCTGGAACCCATAGACATCACTAGATGCTGGGTTTAATCCCTGGTGATGCTCTGCCAGGCCTCTACTGCAACTGTCTTCAGTTCCTGCTTGTTCTTGGGGCATTTTCCCTTCAGTTTTGTCTTCAGCATGTGAAATGTATGCTCAATCGGATTCAGGTCAGGTTATTGATTTGGCCATTGCACGACATTCCACTTCTTTCCCTTAAAAAAATCTTTGGTTGCTTTCGCAGTATGCTATTGCCATTGTCCATCTGCACTGTGAAGTGCCGTCCAATGAGTTCTGAAGCATTTGGCTGAATATTAGCAGATAATATTGCCCAAAACACTTCAGAATTCATCCTGCTTCTTTTGTCAGCAGTCACATTATCAATAAATACAAGAGAACCAGTTCCATTGGCAGCCATACATGCCCACGCCATGACACTACCACCACCATACTTCACTGATGAGGTGGTAGGCTTTGAATCATGAGCAGTTCCTTTCCTTCTCCATACTCTTCTCTTCCCATCACTCTGCTACAAGTAGATCTTGGTCTCATCTGTCCATAGGATGTTGTTCCAGAACTGTGAAGGCTTTTTTAGATGTTGTTTGGCAAACTCTAATCTGACCTTCCTGTTTTTGAGGCTCACCAATGGTTTACATCTTGTGGTGAACCCTCTGTATACACCTAATGTTTTTGCTATCTCTCTGATGGGTTTGTTTTGTTTTTTCAGCCTAATGATGGCTTGCTTCACTGATAGTGACAGCTCTTTGGATCTCATATTGAGAGTTGACAGCAACAGATTCCAAATGCAAATAGCACACTTGAAATGAACTCTGGACCTTTTATCTGCTCCTTGTAAATGGGATAATGAGGGCATAACACACACCTGACCATGGAACAGCTGAGCAGCCAATTGTCCCATTACTTTTGGTCCCTTAAAAAGTGGGAGGCACATATACAAACTGTTGTAATTCCTATACCGTTCACCTGATTTGGATGTAAATACCCTCAAATTAAAGCTGAAAGTCTGCAGTTAAATCACACCTTGTTTGTTTAATTTCAAATCCATTGTGGTGGTGTATAGAGCCAAAAAGATTCGATATGTGTCGATGTCCCAATATTTATGGACCTGACTGTAGCTTTATATAATGCTCCTAATTATTTGCTAATTAATAACAATTCCAAGATTTGGTGTCATAATGGGTTCATAGAACATTTTATGGTGGGGCATTGGGCAGGGGTGAGGGGCATTGGGTGAAGCTTGGGCGGGACTAACTTTAAAATGTCGGAGGGATTATCAAATTTACCTTCGGGCTGAAGCCCCTGGTCTTTTTCCTACCTAGCAACGCCCCTGCCCCTTGTTAAAGGGGGCTTTAAGATTCTGATAAGCCCCCCACCCGCAGACCCCCACAACCCCTGTCCAGAGTTATGGGGAAGAGGCCCTTGTCCCCATCAACATGGGGACAAGGTTCTTTGGGGGGAGGCAGAGCCCCCCTGCTCCAAAACACAATCGCCTATGTTTAGGGCATGTGGCCTGGTACAAGTCAAGAGGTAGGAGTGCTCGCTCATCCCCCCTTTCCTGACCTGCCAGGCTGCATGCTCAGATAAGGGTCTGGTATGGATTTTGGGACGAAGCCCATGCTGTTTTTTTTTTGTTTTTTAATTATGGCGAGCAACACTGACTGTGTTGATGAGGGAATTGAGCAATTTTCTTTCCTTCAACCCATGTATGGCCAGAGCTGTGAGAAGGAGGGTTTACCCTTGAAATGCACAAGAGTCTGCTCTATATTAGGTGTTGTTTGTGCCTATCTGGAGCTACAATTTGAGGCTACAGTTGGAGTCGCCCTGTGGTTTGTTATGTGTCTTACACTCATCTGGTTTTGTAAGTATAATTGTCTGCTTTTTGTTTACAAGAAGGACACTGAAAAAAAAGGACAGACTCACTAACTAGGGGACCTTCGAAATTTTGCTACAGTCCTCAGTCTTTTCGTGTATGTATGTATGTACTACTATTTGCTAATTATTTACAAAGTTATTTCAATGTTTTTCTGAATATGCAGTGAAATCCTCTACTCACCTTAGTGACCCAGTTCACTAACAGGCAACTGTTCAGTTACCTTCATAGTGACAAAGTGATGTCACCACTTAACTCTTACTGTAGCCATTGGAGCAGTTGCATATTCTTGAGCCAAGATGAGGTGATCTTAGGTAAATGATCAGTATATGCTTCTCTGCACCCGGAACTCTCAGTTTAATGGAATTTTAGGCAGCTGCCCAACTTGCTTGGGGCTAGAACTGGCCCTAGTGAGAATCTTGGGAAATAAAATGGCTGTGAGGAACAGATGAATAGTATATGTGAAGTAACCTGTGGGTGTACTGTCAATGTTTTGGTGTCTGTTTATATGGAGACACCATGCTTTGCAAACACCATCTGTCTGTTTGATCATGTCTTAACCATTATGTGGAAGAGACGACAGCAAATGAATACCACCAGTTAGGGTTGTAAAGTACATATACAAACATTTTCTTTGGTTCACATATTTTTTTATTTCTTTAGTACAAATAAAGCACATATACATATTTTATATGCTACAATCTGACATGTGTACATGTTTGAGAACTTTAAGACTGATAAGAGTTTTTGCAGCCTGGCAGGAAAGAGTCAAGGAGAGCAATGGAGCATGAGCTAATTAAGTACTGAAGTGAGTTAATGAATACACAGAACAATCTGGTGATGGCATGAGCTTAGTCCAGATGGCTTTTGTCATTTACCTTAGTGTTTTTCGTTTACAGCTGAGACAAAATGTATTTTACCTCTAATAGGGTCCTTCACACACGAAAAAAAGGGTATCTAACTTATCAATTGTGGCCTTACATTTAGAAGTCCAGGTGCCAGCGATTTCTATTAGCCATTAAGTAAAAAAAGTTTGCATTCACCCAAGACGAATAGTTTGCAAATCTAGGGCATAGAGTGTCAAAAGTGCATTTGGCATCAGTGTATACCTAATCGTAATAAATATGGTGAAAAATTAGGAATTAGGAAATTCGCTAGGAGCACTCTGAAGAGAGAAATGAAGAGAAAAGTACACAGAGTATGTCATGGTGAACAGAGGGCATGGTCACATCTCAGTAAGGGCTTGTTCACACTAGATGAAGTGCAGAGAAGCATGCAAAATTGTGCAATTTCTGTCAACACACAAAAACATGCTGCCTTTAGCAGACGCACATCTAGCAAATGTGCATGTGTTTGCACTTGCTAAAACGTATGGTACTGCAGTGCCAGCACCACATTTCACGTGCATAGGGCAGCCCACTGAAATAAATTGGCTACCCTATAACACAACGCGTGGCAATGAACAAAAAAGCATGCACGCTCAGACACACTTACACGTGTGAACAAGCCCTTAAAGTAGGAGTAGCCTAACCCTTTCCCACCACCACCTCCTGGCCCTTTAAGAGCTTCTAAATGGTGGGAGGTGGAGACATTCGGGTCATGTGACCAGTGTGATTGGATGTTACAGCGGTCACATGATCGTACAGCTCCTGATCACAACTATGAATTGGGAGCTTTCTGGTCCCCGCCAGTGACTGTGCTGGGAGTTTGCAGGGCGCACGCTCTCAGCACAGAAAAGTGTTTACATGAAGTCACATAAATGCGGCCTCTTGGTGTTAAAGCCTACCCGTCAAGAGGCCATGCGTCATGTCGACAAGTAGAAGTTAAAGAGGCAAGGGTAAATAGAACCTTAGTCTAATCATTGTATACGCTGCACACACATGCCACAGTTCTTGTCCACACCAAATATGCTGTTATTACTGTGCCACAAGCAAGACACATATAAACCTCAGGACAAAGCATCATTTGAATAATAAAGAAAAACTCTTCCATTGCATATGGTTTTTCTGTATGCAGGAATAACGCGGAATTCTAAGGAAGATAATTTCTTCTGCATATGGACACCATGATTTCTCTATAAAAATGCAGCATCCCAAACTCAGTGAAACAGTGTGGAGATGGCTTTCATGCTAACGCTACTGTATTCCATTGGACCGACTGGTGTTGATTACTAAGAGTTGAGAGTGCAAAATCTGATGCAGCTCTGCATAGAAACCAATCGACTTTCATTTTTTTTTTTGTCAAAGCATAATTAAACAAGTTGAAGTTAGAGGCTGATTTGCTACAATGCACAGCTGCACCAGTTTTTGCACGCTCCAGTTTTAGTAAATCACTGTTTCTTGGATGGGAGTACAATTCCGAGAGAAAAACAAAAAACAAGGACCATGAGAGGCCCCGAAAAGTGGGACTATATCGGCATGTGTATGGTTGTAGGGATACAGACACAACACCACTATATAAAAAAACATATTCATTTATTTATGCAAAAGATAAAAAACAATTGTGACATCACATAACGACAGACATGTAATTTGATTAAAAAATACATGGATCCGTGTGTGAAGAGATTACTTGAAATCGATACAGTATACCACACCAACGGATCTCAATGTGTATGCAGTCTAACGGTCCCTGGAACGCGTTTCGCAATTATAGCTTCGTCAATTCTGGATGTTGGCTTGGAACGGAAAAAAATGGTGATGATCACTCCACCATTCCTGATCCCTCCTTCCATTTTTTTCCCTCTCCTCCCTTAGTAAACATTTCTAAAATACCTTCTACTTCAGACTTCCTTTCCCCCATTCTTACTCCCTAAATAGTTTGCTTTTAACCCCATTCTGACCTAGGGTTTTAATAAAAAAAATAGGTAAAAAAATAAGTAAAATGCAAGGAAGACACTGTACGTATTGATTTTCACTGAAGTACTTACCTTTTTGTACTACAGACACAAATGTTACATTTTAGCCTTTGGCAAGCTTTTTCTATACCTTGTCTGTCTGGAGATGTGTGTCAATAAGTCAATTTATTCCTGTGCTAAAGAAAAAAAAAGACATGGAATACCTACTTTGTCAGAGCCTACCTTAATCACTTCTGGACCAAGCCCTATTTTTCGATTTGGTACTGCGTTAAGTTAACGGACAATTGTGCGGTCGTGCGACGTTGTAAACAAATATAATTGATGTCTTTTTTTCCCACAAATAGAGCTTTCTTTTGGTGGTATTTGATCACTGGTGCGATTTTTATTTTTTTGTGCTATAAACAAAAAAAGAGCGACAATTCTGAAAAAACCCAAAATATTTTCCACTTTCTGCTACATAACAGTCCCAAAAAAAAAATTAAAAAATCTAAATTTGTTAACATTTTAGGCCAATTTGTTTTCTGCTACATATTTTTGGTGAAACAAAATCTTAATAAGCAAATTTTGATTGGTTTACGCAAAAGTTATCGCGTCTACAAACTACGGGAAAGATTTATGTAATTTTTATTGTTTTTTTTTTTTTACTATTAATGGCGCAATCTGCGATTTTTAGCAGGACTGGAACATTGCGACGGACAGATCGAACCCCTGACTGACATTTTTGACACTTTTCGGGGGACCAGTGACATTACTACAGTATTCAGTGCTAAAAATATGCACTGTTACTGTAATAATTACACTGGCAGGGAAGGGGTTAACACCGTGGGTGATCAAGGGGTTAAATGTGAGCCTAGGGGAGTGATTCTAACTGTAAGGGGGTTGGGCTTGTAAATTGACCACAGAGACCTGTGTTCCTATATGGCAGGATCATAGGCACTCTGTGATCATCCCAGAGAGAAGAACGGTCAGCTGTGTTTACAACAGCTGCCCATCCTTCTCTCTCAGTGGGAAATGATCACGGGTGTCAGGCGGTAATCGGAGCCACCTGCCCCGTGCATTGGGATCCCCGCTGCCGTTGGGGGCTCGCCCCCTAGCTGCAGGTGCGCGGCCGACGTATACCTACGTCGGTTTGCGCAGAAGGGGCTGCCTGCCGCAGTATAACTGTGGCGGGCGGTCTTTAACCGGTTAAAGAAAACCTTTGTAAAAATAGTTGGGGCTGCTTAGCAAGCAACTATTCAGAAAATGATAATTTTATTCAAAGTACGTAATGTACAGTACGGCATAGTACAGTGGTTAAGACGTAATTAATACACAGCAGAAATTTCAGCGGTCATAAGTATGTAACATAAAGCAGAGCATGCAGTGTGCAGTGATGACAAATATGAAATGTACGGCATGCAGTGGTCAGCAGAATGAAACACAAAGCACACAGTATAGTGATCAGGAGTATGTCATGTTTAGCACAGCTTACAGTGTTCAGTGGTCTACAGAACAGTCTGTGGAGTACAGGGTTCAGGAGTATTGAACACATAACAGAGGGCGAAGTGGTTAAAGATATATAACATCAACACATAGCACAGCCTAAATCATGCAATGTCCAAAAGTATAATGTATTGCAAAACATACAGTGTGCAGTGCACATGAGTATTTAACACATAGCACAGAGTAAATTAGTCAGAAGTATGCTAAGAACCTCTCCTCCTGGGGAAGAACAGAACTGCGTCAGGCTCCGAATTATTTATGCACTCCCCAGCCACCTTCTGGGCACCCTTCTCCAGGGATTGGCTGTAATCACATAAACATTCAGGCTGCTTATATGACTCTTCCAACCTACTATATTCTGGAAGCCTCCAAAAACAGGAGGAAGCAATCAAATCAAATGTAAAGCCCGGTCTACAGAAGGTAGGAGTTAAATGTACATAACATAGGGTGGAGTGGTAAGAAACATGTAATCTACAACACAGCATACAGAGTACAACATGCAAGGCAAAACGGTCAAGAATGTACATTGTGCATTAAACAGCCCAGCATACAGAGTGCAGTGGTTAGAAGTAAAACAACCATACTAACCAGTAACTTAGTGGAACCTGCTAGCATATTGAATGCTCAATACAATTCAATTTCACCACAATATGAGTCTCTGTAATATGTAACTACATATATATAATAGACATCAAGCTAAAACAAATTAAAACAATAAAACTTAGCAGGGGACACCCTCCTATAGATATTTGCCATATAAATTACCTTCAGGTGCAATATTTCAAGTGATATGTGACTTCACATGTAATACACATCAAAATGAAAATATCACTCAAAATGTTGCAGCTGAAGTTATTTGTATGGTAAATATCTATAGGAGGGGTTTCCACCATCCTTCCTTTAGATTTTATGTATTATATAGATTACATATCACAGAGACAGGTATTGTGGTGATATTAAGGTTTATTGAGAATACCATACATTAGATGGTTCCACCATTATTGTTAAACTATTGATTAGTAAGGTAGCGCTGCACTTTTTTTTCGTGGAGTGGGAACACATAACAGTGCTTAGCAGCAGGCCTTTTGCTCACAATTTTTTATTTCAAGTAGTTTATTGTAAACAGCAGGGCAGTGGTTACCTACTATATTTTAGTGATTCAAAGTCGGTAATCTAAAGCCCAGCCAGCATACAGTAGTCAGAAAAAAAACAGCATCCACTCATCCACAGTGTCTCTTTCCTTTAGTTGAATTTACCCAATTCCTTATGAAAAAAGTGCCCCAGATGCCTGAGCCTACAATGCCACTAGTGGGGACCAATGCCACTTGATTGTTTCAAGGTGAAGATTCTCTGTCTTTATATTTGTCTGTTTAGAGATAACCCCCAAAAGGACTGCTGATTTGTGTCACAGGTTCTTTTACCATTAGTGCGATGGCAGCCAGGCAAACAGCAACATTCGATCAGTAAACAGTCTAGGGGTTGCCTTTATGGGAAAATTTTGCAGGTTTGTTTGGATGGGTTTAGGGAAGCTGTAGGATACTCCAGAACACCAAACAAGAATGTGAGGACATCCTTCCCTTGGCAGCTACTTCTTAGAACAGGCCCTTAAGCAGTAGGACATAAAATGGACAGCACTGGGACACCATTTGTAATGTTCCAGGCCTGGCAACAGTGCTGTATCTTGGCCTAGGCCAACAAGGCCCAGGCCTAGGGCAGCACTTTGTAGGGGGGCAGCAAAAAATTTGGACTCTTGTTTGCTGCCACTGATTATTTCACTTATTTGTATAAGGACTATGGACTTTCTATTTATTATACAAATAAGTTACATAATCCTAGGACTACAATCAGTGGCAGCAAACACAAGTTCAAATATCTTAAAAGAACTGATGGGGCTGCACTGATGGTCGCTAATATGCTGCTCTGATGGCCACTAATGAGTTGCCAATGGGGGGTACTGATAAACTGCACTGATGGGCATTAATGAGGCTGCACTGATGGGCACAAGGTGGCACTGATAAGCTTTACTGATGGGGCTGAACTGATATGGTGCCCTGATGGGCACTGATATGTTGCACTGATGACCACTGATGAGGCGGCACTGATAGGCTGTACTGATGGGCACTGATATGATGCACTGATAGGCTGTATTGGTGGCCAATGATGGGGCTGCACTGATGGCCACTGATGAGGCTGTACTGATATGCTGCACGGATGAGGCTGCACTGATGGTCACTGATAGACTGTGGTTGTGGTTTACAAATGACAGGGCGGGTCATAAACAGGAAGGAGTGTGGCCTTTACAGGAAGGGGTGGGTCAAATTGCAATTAGGGGGTGCACGTTTAGTCAGGCCTAGGGCAGCACAAAACCTAAATACACCACTGCCTGGCAAGCCTTAATGTTACTGCACCAGGATTTAAAAGCATTAGAATACTTCTCTCAGGTCTGTACTCGCAATGACCCGGGACCTCTCCAGACTCAGGCAGACCATCTCCTCAGTGAAGCCTTCAGACCATATCGTCAATGAAACCCTTCTCTCTTTTAGCTACCAAAGAATTTGCAGCAGATTAGGCTCCCAGCTATACACAGCTGGGACCTTGAAGACACCAGCCGAATCTTCAGCTGGACTGCCTAGAAATCAGAAAATTGTACGAAAAATACTATTTTCAAAGCCATCGTACGATAATCTGATTGTTAGTACACAGCTTTTGAGAGGCAATCACAATTCATGGGAAATTATCTGATGGAACATGTACAAAATTTTTTCTCGTACAATACCAGATAGTACGATTTTCATCTTTTTTTTATTCTGTCCTACAAGAATTTTTGTTCCTTTAGTAAACTCTTTATTTTCTTTTTTTTTTGAAAATCTTTTTATTATTTGTAGCATAAACAACAACACACAAACAGTTGGTGCAAAAGAGTCAGCAACAGCCCGCTACCGGCGACCGGCAGCAGGGATAACAATCCGGAACTTGGGGTGCCCACGCAGGGGCGGATCAATAAGACATCGAGATATGAGCACATATCAGTAGACCATATCAGTCACAGACAACAATCGGGGCGGCAGCCCATCCAATACCAAGATGTGTCTAGATGACCCCCCCCTCCCAGACACTCTGCAAGCAGCTGTACCGAAGAGTCCGCCAGCCACCCGGCCCAGACTCTGTCATGTTTCTTGGGGCATCCCCTATGAAAGTAGGTGTCTTTGTATAACGGTATCACCGAGTCCACCAGTGCTCTCCATCGCTGCAGCGAGGGGGGGGACCGCTGTCTCCAGTGGAGGGCAAAATTCTTCCTAGCGAAAAATAAGAGGAGACCCATGAGGGTGCGGTCCGCCACCCTAGGCAGCAGATCATCCAGGAGACCCAATAGAGCTATTTTAGGCGAGGGGTCGAGCGAAACCTGCAGAACCCCATTCGCAACCGCAAATATGCGCGACCAATAGTCCGCCAGACCAGGGCACGTCCAGAAGATGTGTATAAAGTCCCCGGGAGCGTGGCCGCACCGCCAGCACTCCGGGGAGTGGGAACCATGCATCATATGAAGGCGGTGAGGGGTGATGTATGCTCTGTGGGCAAATTTATATTGGACCATGCGGTCCCTGATGGAGATCAGTATCTTAAAGGGGGAATCCCACATCTGGCGCCAGTCCTCCTCGTCCATGTCCGGAATGTCCCGCGTCCAGCGGGCCCGAAGGCCCGAGAGCTCTGGAGAGGACACCCGAAGGAGATGGGCATGCAGGATGGAGGCGGCACGGTCGGCGCAGTCATAACGGAGGACTCTCTCCAGGTCCGACAGCACCGCCCCCCCCCCGGGCGGGAACTGAGCTCCGAAGGCATGGGACAACTGCAGGTAACGGAACAGATACGATGGCGGTATCCCATGAGAGTCAATGAGGCCCCAGAATGTGGGAAGGGAGAGGTCCGCGGACAGATCCGAGATCCTCTTGATTCCAAATTTAGTCCAGGCCACCGGGTCCGGGATATTATATAGGTGTGGCAGGGCAGGATTAATCCACAGTGGTGCATTGGGGGAGACCGCGGTGCTCGGGTACACTTCTAACGCCAGACCTTGGCGCCAGGCCTTGATCGTCGTCCTCATGGAAGAGGTCAAGGCGTATGGAGCCTTGGGGCCCCTAAATAACAAATGCGACAATGCCTCTACGGACCCCAGCACCGCCGCCTCCGTCACCACTGCGGAGTTGAAAGCATCTGGAGATAGCCACCACACCGCGGTGACCTGTTGGGAAGCCAAAAAGTACTTATGACAATCTGGGAAGGCCAGGCCCCCTTGAGACTGGGGTCTCATCAGCGTGGAGAACCTGTAACGGGGGGGGGCGGGAGCCCCATAGAAAGGAGGAAAAAATCTTGTTCAAGTTGGTAAAGAAAGACTTGGGGATCCACTGGGGCGAGTGTCGGAAGAGGTAGGTCAATTTGGGGAGGATCCTCATTTTTACTAGGTTTACGCGGCCCAGTAGGGAAAGGGGGAGGTTCTCCCATGCCTTCAGCTTGGCCCGAATGTCCCGCACCACCGGATCCAGATTGAGGGAAATGAACTCCGTAGGATCTTTGGACACCCGCACACCCAAGTACATGAAATTCTCGACCCACTGAAGCGAGAGATCCGACGGGGCGCCACTCCTGGCCTCCCCGTCGATCGCGAGCAACTGGGATTTCGACCAATTCACCCTCAGTCCCGTCACTTTGGAGAAATCATCCAATATAGTAAGCGCCCCCCTAAGCGAGGGACCCGCATCCTGCAAAAACAGGAGGAGGTCATCCGCGTACAGCGCCACCCTCTCCTCCAGCCATGCCACCCGAAGCCCCCGAACCTCCGGTGAGGTCCGGAGCGCCTCGGCCAGTGGCTCCATAGCTATAGCAAAAAGGGCCGGAGAGAGAGGGCAGCCCTGCCTCGTGCCTCTGGATAGCGGGAATGAGGGGGATAGCCTACCCCCCAATCGAATGGCCGCCACCGGAGAACCATAGATAGTCCGTAGCCACTCGATGAACAAGAGAGGGAACCCCATGCGCCTGAGGACCTCCCATAGAAAGGGCCATTCCACAGAATCGAAAGCCTTCTCTATGTCTAGAGAGGCGACCACCCTCGTACCGGAGTTCAGATGCTGCGTTTGTAAATTGGTGAAGAGCCTACGCAGGTTGACATCGGTGGACCTGTGGGCCATAAACCCGGTCTGGTCCTGATCTATCACGGAGGGGAGGACGGGGCGAAGTCTGGAGGCAAGTATTTTCGTAAGAATTTTGAGGTCGTTGTTAAGGAGTGCTATCGGTCGGTACGAGGCACACAGTTTAGGGTCTTTCGGAGGTTTGTGAATCAGGATAACGTGTGCCTCCGCCATAAAGGGTGGTAGCGAACCCATCGCCAGGCAGTCGTTATACAGCGCCGCCAGGAGAGGGGCCAGGACACCAGAGTGAGTTTTGTAAAATTCGATGGGTAACCCATCCGGGCCGGGAGCCTTGCCTCCAGGGATAGAACGAATGACAACCTCCACCTCCTCCTCCGTGACCGGCCGAACCAGACCAGCGCGCTCAGAATCCGACAACCAGCCCAGGGCCACCGGGTCAAGTAGCCGCTGCAGGACCTCCGGCCGGAGATCCGTGGGAAGAGTAGTGGCATATAATTTGGAATAGAAGGCACAGAACGCCCCCAAGATCTCCGCCGGGGACGTGACAGCCTCCCTAGTAGGGGAAGTGAGCTCCGGTACCAGGGTGAGGGGGGCATCATGGTGAGACATCACCGCCAACAACTTCCCGTTCCGGTCCCCATGTTCAAAAAACCTCTGCCTGGATTGGTACATGGACAATCGGGTAACCTCAGACAGGTGGAGATTCAAATCTCGCTTGGCCGACTGCATCCCCTCAAAGTGGACGGCCGAGGGGTCCCGGGCGTAACAGCCCGAAGCCTCCTCAACCGCCGCCTCCAGGGCAGACACCGCTGCCGCCTGCTGCACCTTAACAGCTTTAATAGCCGAAATATAATGGCCTCTGGTGACCGCCTTAAAGGCATCCCACACCACCCCGGGAGAGGATGTACCCGCATTAATTTCCCAGAATTCCCGAATCACGGGCGGGGTCTGGGCCACTATCTCAGGTTGGTCTATCCACTGAGCCCCGAGTCGCCACATGGAGCTACTACGGTCCCACCCCGCCCTGAGGACAACCTGCAGGGGACTATGGTCCGACAAGCCGCTGGGAAGGTACGAAACGTCCTCCACATCAGTCAGCATGGACGGGTTAGCGAAACCATAGTCTATCCTGGAGGATGTCTTATGGGAAGCAGAGAAGCAGGAATACACCTTCTCCTGTGGGTTTCTCCAACGCCAAATCTCTTGTAGCCCAGCGGCCTCGGACCAGTGGAGTAAGTCCCCAGAGAAGGACTTGGGAGGCGTGGGTCTATCCAGGTCCGGGGAGAGAATGGCATTGAAGTCCCCCAGGAGAAGCAGTTTGGCCGGACAATAAGCGGAAATCTTCTCCAGGACCGTGTACAAGACCTCAGCCCTAAACGGAATAGGAGGCATGGAAGGCCCGCTGCACCCATGGTTTTTTCAGAGACAGAAGCTTACTGCCCACCAGGTGAGTTTCCTGCAGGATCAGTATAGAGGGACTGTAACGCTGTATATATTGGAAGAGCAGAGCCCGCTTGAATTTGGAATTTAGACCCCGCACATTCCAGGATAGCACCGAGAAGGTAGGAGATTTACGTGATGCCATCATGGAAGGTTATAAAAATAGACACCCCAGAAGAAGCATATGTGGTCACAGTCACCCGGGGAGCAGCAAGGCTGAGCAAACTCATGCACCAAACACAAACATGTACAAACAGTGTAGGCTCCCCAACGGGGAGAGCACAATATCCCCAACAGAGAAGTCTTACCCTACCGTACCCCGGCATCCCCATCAACCGGAAGGGGGAGACCAGGGCCAGTTTTGTCCCAAAACTTGAAAAAAGGAGCACGAGCAGGCGCCAGCCGTACAACCAGCTGGGCCTATCGTGGGAGCGAGTCTCGTGGCGTGAACTCCGCCAGGGCACCAGAGGGGCCCCCGCCGCGACCAGTCACTCCGCAGCGAGGGACTCCCAGACGCCCCCAAGAATAAAAAAAAAAAAAAAAAAAGGACAAGAAAAAAGGAACCAACCAAAAAGAATAATAACAAAAAACAATGTAGGGTCCACAGTGGTCCGACCAACTACTGGCAGTCCGTTGCACAGAGCGGGAGCTGAAGTGAAGAAGGAGAAAAAAACAAAAAAGAAAATTCTGCAGAGCCACAGTCCACCCGAGCTCCGTGGTAAATCAGCAATGGCACAAGGGCTAAACAAGGATACCCATGCGTTCGTCGCCCATAGGCGAGCAGGGGCAAGGTCTCACGGTCCAGGAGGGACAATCCAGGGAAAAAGAAGGGGAGGGCAATTAAGGGAAGAACAAGGAAACACAAGAGTCAGCTCAGGAACCATCCTACCACCGTCAGGACATCGTATGACCGAGAGGACCCAAGGACGAAGCACCGATCAGGCAGCAGCACCCAGAGCATCAATCCAGTCACTGGCATCCAGAGGGGTCTCAAAGAAGCGCACAGAACCCTGATGGGCCACCCGCAAACGGCTAGGGTACAGCATACTGTACTTGATGTTCTTCTCCCGCAGGCGACGTCTCACATCATTAAAGGATCGGCGGCGTCTCTGTACCTCAGCGGAAAAATCCGGGAACAGCATCACTTTAGTGTTTTCATAAGGCAATTCCGCCATTTTCCTAGCCGCAGCCAGGATCATATCCCGGTCTCGATAGTTCAGCAGCCTGACCAGGAACGGCCTAGGAGGGGCACCGGAGGGCCGCCTGCCCGTGGGCACCCGATGGGCCCGTTCGACCACGTAAGTGGCGGGAAGGTTATCCAGGTGCAAGAGGGACTTAAAGAAGGTCTCCGCAAACGTTTCAGGGTGATCCCCCTCCGCACCCTCCGGCAGGCCCACCACTCGCACGTTATTGCGGCGCTGCCTGTTCTCAGCATCGTCCATCTTGGATGTAAGTGTGGCAACCAGGGATTGTAGTTCAGAGATCTGAGCCGAGTGTGAGCCCTGGCGATCCTCCACCTCTCCAATCCTCTCCTCCGCTTCAGACAGCCTGCCCCGAATCTTATCTAGGTCGTGGCGGATTAGTGCACATTCTGACGCCACGCCATCTATCCGGATCATGAGGGACGCCTTACTACCCTCAATGGCGGCCAGGATGGGAGCCGTGATGGCCGCTGCCTCCACCGATGCCTCGGCAGCAGCCAGGGAGCACTTGTCCGGAGTACGCGAGCCCTGGGGAGAAGACATCCCCGCCGATGCTCCGGAGCCGCGGCCCGCCCGAGCGCCGTCCGTGATAGGCAAGATGGCGCCGGGAGCACACGTGACATGCCCCCGGCCCGAGCGCTGAGGCTTCGGATCCTTGGGTACCTTTCCCTTGGGCTTGGTTGACATTGCGCCCGGATCGGGAGGATGCAGGGAGGAACCGCAATCCAGTCAGCCGGGTCTCAGGGACAGGATCGCCTTGTAAGTGAAGGATGAAGTCGGATGGACACGGAGCTCTGCAGCCGCACGTCTTGTCCCGCTCACATCCCGGCCACGCCCCCAAACTCTTTATTTTCGATTTGAGACTAGCATGCAAAAAAAAAAAAAAAAACGGACGATAAGGCATAAGATGTCTGTATATTCCCTATAAAATATTTTACCAGCTTGTGCCTCCATTCCACACATTATTCCACCATTATATCCACCATTGCAGAGCAGACTTACAAGTAACTACTCGAGAGAGATGTTTGAGCCAAAAAAGGCTAACATAGGACCTTTTCACATATGCCAGGGACTAACAGCTTTTATTATCTGTTTTACCAACTGTATCCAAGAAATAAACAGCCTGTCCTTCACAGGCGACTTCATCAGCAAATGTGCAATCTAAATAAACAGCATATGCAACTTTGATGACAGTCTAGTTGACAAAGCTGTATTACCTTTTGCTTCATTACCTGCTGGTCTGTGCTGAGCGACTGATTCCGGAAACTTGTAATGAGTCAAGCTCTTGCTCTAGCCCAATCTACGTGATGCTATAATTGCTATAGTAGATAAAACCACTTAAAATTCAACTCAGGGCTCAGTGCAAAAGAGAAAATAGAAAGCATTTTATTTCATCTGTAAATAACTTTGCTATGCTTTTAGTATTATTATAAGTAAAAGAAATCTATATTTTTTATTTACAAAAAAATAATTTTTTTAAACTAACACTGATCACACTACACGTTTTATTACAGTTTTTTCCATGGATTGTATAGAAAATATCATTTTTGCAAAACAATATCATCAAAAGAAATAAAAAACAAACAACCCCCAATATATACAGTATGGGACAAAAGTGAATACACCCCTTACATTTTCGTAAATATTTTATTATATCTTTTCATGTGACAACACTGAAGAAATTACACTTTGCTACAATCTAAAGTAGTATGCAGATTCTATAACAGTGTAAATTTTCTGTCCCCTCAAAATAACTCAACACACAGCCATTAATGTCTAAACCGCTGGCAACAAAAGTTACACTCCTAAGTTAAAATGTCCAAATTGGGCCCAATTAGCCATTTTCCCTACTCGGTGTGATGTGACTCGTTAGTGTTACAAGGTCTCAGGTGTGAATGGGGTAGTGATCGACTGACATCGGTTTTTCGTTGCCGATACCGTTACCTATATTTTGGCGATCGCATATCGGTATCGGCCGATATTGGGCGATATTTTTGTACATTTAAAATTTTGCAAAATAAACACAAATTTCGACACACATCTGTTACTGAACATGTAAATCTTTATTTATTAAAATTTTTAACATTAAGGGCTTGTTCTTCACACCTTAACTGCATGAAAACTGATAGGAAAAGTGCACTTACAGGGACATCAGTTTCACATCATCTAAACTGCTGCATTAGTGCACTCACACAGTGCAATAATTTTAAATCACTACTGCAGTGCAGTCAGTGCAAAACTGCTAGAAAAAAAGCTAGGCAACAGCTAGACAGTGGATTGGATTGGAGTCAGTGGACTACTGCTGCAGTAGGGCACTCACTGCAACTACTGCAGTCAGTGCAAAACTGCTAGAAAAAAGCTAGGCAACAGCTAGACAGTGGATTGGACTGGAGTCAGTGAACTACCACTGCAGTAAGGCACTCACTGCAACTACTGCAGTCAGTGCAAAATTGCTAGAAAAAAATCTAGGCAACAGCTTGCTAGACAGTGGATTGGACTGGAGTCAGTGGACTACCGCTGCAGTAGGACACTCACTGCAACTTTTTTTTTTTAAAGCCCGTAGCGTGTGAAACACACTCAAAAAGACTTAACACCCGGTGCATGAAAAGTGCACACACGCAAACGTGAAGAACACAAAAACTGCACACGGTGTGCGAATGGTCTGGCCTCCGAAGAGGTTGGACCTATACCTTGATCCCCCGGGGCGCAAGTCTCTTGACAGGGACTGGGGTACTTCCTATGGTTTGCCTGGCCTAAACCTGGCAAACCCCGTTCTCTAGGGGGACTGCCGAAACAGCCAACCCCAAGTACTGGGTGGGGCTCCCCCAAAGGGAGACCCCATGAGAGAGGGCGAACTAAGCCAGAAGGCCATGTCCACCCCCTCCAAAGACTTTGAAGGTAGGCCCGGAGACCCACACCGTACTCATCGTGCAGGAAGAAAAGGTTAAAGTGAAGTGACACACTACAAAGAAAAAAACACACACAACAAAAAGGTGGAGAAGGGGAAGTGGAGAGGTGAATTAGTGCCAATGTGAAAATATAAAGGCAGGCCTTCTGGCCGGAATAAAAATTCCTCTGGTCTAAGCCAAAAGGCCTGGCCCAAGAGGCAGGTGCTGAAAAAGTGTGTATGGTGCAGTGACGAAAAACTCAAGGCGAGCTGCCCCTCACCAGTGAGAATTAAGGCACCCCTGGGCTGCCACCCCAGGGGCACGTACACCACTGGCTTTTCCGGTCTCGGCCCATGGCCAGACCCAATGTAGCCCTATCCTACCAGGAGGCATCGGAACTTTAGACAGCTTAGGGAGAACCTACCTTCAACTGGGGACAAGCCTTTTGCAAGGCCAGATTCAACCCAGTAGGAAAGGCTCTCCCACCGCCATTCCTTACCAATCACATCCAGGAGCAGTACTAACTGGCCACGGAACAAATCCAGTTTTCTCGCTCCCTACAAACTGATATGGACACTCACTGCAACTACTGCAGTCAGTGCAAAACTGCTAAAAAAAAGCTAGGCAACAGTTAGACAGTGGATTGGACTGGAGTCAGTGGACTACCACTGCAGTAGGGCACTCATTGCAACTACTGCAGTCAGTGAAAAACTGCTAGAAAAAATCTAGACAAAAGCTACTTAGTGGATTAGAGTGGACACTACTACTACACTTTTTAATACTCCCAGTTGAGTAGAACAATATTATACTGCAGAAAGCAGAACATTTCAGCATGTCCATGGTCACCTGTTAAACGGCTTCTGTTTTGTTCATATAATGCTACCACTTCATTAACATGCTCAGGAGGAGAGGAGGACAGAGGAGCAGAGAGAGAGAAAGGTAACTTCTAACATGGGAAGCAAGTCTTTTGTAGCGTGCCTCATTTCCTTTCCACCACTGAAGAGGATCACTTCTTCTGTCAATTACTGGTTCCTTCAAATAGAGATGAAGTTCATCATCCAGGCTCATTATTGCAGATTCAGAAGAAATTGAATCCTCCACATGAGGCCCCAATAAAACACTGAAAATGTCCTGATCAATTCGACCACGATGAAGATGATTCTCTTCTGATCGTTGATGTATTTTTGGACATTTTTCTGTTTTTGCAGCATGCTGCTCTTTCAGATTATAAAAATGGTATTCTGGACTTGTCTTTTCAGCAGGAACCTCCTGCACCTCCTGTTGAATATCTTCTGTCAGCCATTGTTTTGCCTTAGCCAATACATCATCAGAAGAGAAAGCATGGTTCTTGTATCGAGGATTCATAAGACTTGCAAGCACAACTTTTTTAATCTCTTCATGCTTCTGAAAACATTTACAGTATCAATCAAAGCTCTTTGGCTTGACAGACCATCATTTGAAAGTTGGAGTGTGTTGTGTGCCATGACACTGATGTCTGACATATCATCAAGCCTCATTCCTTTCTGCATGTTTGCTCCACTGTCTCGAAGTAGCACAAGCATCACTCTGTCTTTGTTGAGTCTTCAAGCATGCCTAGAAACATTTCTCTACTGTACTCAGTGTGGGATCCTTGCATTGCTATTGTATTCAACACCAATTGCCTTTTTGTCCATTCGGTGTCAATGAAGTGGCATGTAAAAATCATTAGTGACTCTGACTCTGTTTGTCCTGACCAGCAGTCAGTCGTGAATGAGGGTGAGTTGCCAGCATTCTCTGGTTGCAGCGTAGCCTTTACTTTGTCAACGACCTTTTGGTGAATCTTTCCCAGCATTTCGGTTCGATAATACTTGTAGTATGGTAAGCAACGGGTTAAGTTGCTGTCTGCAAAATGTTACAATTATGTATATGTCTGGGAGCTGGGTGTGGCTGAAGTTAGTTGCATGCTGATGTGCAGTGAATAAAGAAGCAACCTGTACAGCTTGTCTGTGTTAATACACTACATTTTGGCGACGAGGATGGTTAGCTTTCTGGATTTACCGGCTATCGGACCGTTTGATGTGTCTGGAGACCACACTAGTCTCTCACAGCGCTGGGACAAGTGGAAGAAGGGATTTCAGCTCTATGTTATAGCCACAGGAGTGACTGCACCTGCTCAGAAGAGAGCCATGCTGCTGCATCTAGCTGGACCTCAAGTTCAGGACATTTTTGAAACCCTGGGAGCAACAGGGGAAGATTCAGACTATGAGACAGCCATGAATAGACTGAGTGAGTACTTTGAGCCAAAGAAAAATATTCCCTATGAAAGATATAAGTTTAGACAGGCTGTGCAAGAACTGGGAGAAACCACAGACAGTTATGTGACTAGGCTGAAATATCTGGCAAAGTCTTGTGATTTTGGGACTGTAACTGAGGAGATAATCAGAGATCAGGTCATAGAGAAATGCACATCTGTGCACCTCAGGAGGAGATTATTGAGAGAACCTAGTCTCACACTTACTAGTCTGCAGGAGATTGCAAGAGCCATTGAACTGTCTGAGCTCCAGGCTCTGCATATTGAAACCAAGAACACTGCATCTGTCAATACAGTCTCCAAACCTATCTATAATAATAGGAATATCTGGAGTAGGAAAGAGAGTTTTCCAAAGAGGACTTTACATATCACCTGCAATAAATGTGGCAGGGCGGGACACACAAGTCAGGACTGCACTGTGGTACAGAATAAAATGTGCTATGCTTGTGGAAAGACAGGTCATTTTGCAGCTGTGTGTAGAAGTACAACCAGAGATAACAAAACCAAAGGACAATCTGCACAAGTAAATGTTATTGCTGAGGATAAAGAGAGTGCTCCTGACTGTGAATTTATATTCTCCCTGTGTTCTCTGCAAGCTGGGACATTAACCATTAAGATTGGAAATACAGATATGTCAGTGTTGATTGACTCTGGAGCTACATGCAATGTTATGGACTTGGCTTCTTGGCACAGTCTTAATGGCAGAGAAAATCACCTTAAATTGTGTAACACCACTAAACAGATTTATACTTATGGCTCCAGTACACCACTGCAACTTATTTTATACCTCTGTTCAAACACATGAGACTGGTCCTCCATTGCAGACCGAATTCTATGTTGTAGATGGCACAGGGTCGCCTCTGCTTGGTCGTCAAACCGCAATGGCACTAGGGGTGTTACAGATTGGCCGTGATGTAGGCAGCGCAAGAGTGAATATGGTGTCTCCTGCTATTTCTGCATTGAAAGAGGAATTTAAAGATTGCTTCTCTGGGTTTGGAAAATTAAAGGATTTTCAGTTGGAGCTTCACATTGATTCACATGTAAAGCCTATTGCACAGCCAGTACGCAGACTTCCTTATAGCCTGAGATCACCTGTTGAGCACAAACTGGCAGAGCTGCTAGACCTTGACATTATTGAACCTGTGGAAGGGCCCACTCCGTGGGTATCGCCGTTAGTTGTTGTACCAAAGGGCACAGATATTCGGATTTGTGTGGACATGAGATGTGCTAACCAAGCTGTGCAGAGAGAGAGACATCCAATTCCCACTATTGAAGATGTTCTGCATGCAATGAATGGGGCAAGTGTCTTCAGTAAACTGGATTTGAAATGGGGTTATCATCAGATTGAATTGACCCCAGCATCTAGAGTCATCACTACATTTGCAAGCCATAAAGGTCTTTTTAGATACAAGAGGTTGATGTTTGGCGTATCGTCCGCACCGGAGGCCTATCAACATGTGATTCAGCAAGTGCTACATGGTTGTGAAGGCACGCATAACATTTCTGATGATATAATTGTGTGGGGAACAAACACACAGGAGCACGACGAACGTCTCCGTGCAGTGCTAAATCGCTTGAAGGAGAAAGGGTTAACATTAAATGAGAAGAAATGCACATTTCAAATGAATAAAATGACTTTTATGGGCCATGTGCTGTCTGACAGGGGCATTGGTCCGGAGGACTGTAAAATTAAAGCTGTGTCTGATGCCAGAAATCCTGAAAACCCTGCAGAAGTACGCAGTTTTCTTGGGCTAGTGAATTACTGTGCCAAGTTTATTCCAGATATGGCGACTGTCAGTGAACCTTTGAGAGTGTTGACTCGCAAAGCAGTCCTGTGGAAGTGGGGCTTTTTGGAACAAGGTGCATTTGATGAACTTAAGAGACGGCTGACTTGCGCCACAACTTTGGCTTATTTCAATCCTACTGCACACACCCAAGTTATTGTCGATGCTAGCCCTGTGGGGTTAGGCGCCATCTTGGTTCAGAGACAATGCACAGGCGATTACAGGCCTATTCAGTATGCAAGCAGATCCCTCACTGATGTAGAGAGACGTTATTCTCAGACCGAGAAAGAAGCTTTGGCTGTTGTTTGGGGATGTGAAAGGTTTCACACCTATCTCTACGGCCTTGATTTTGAAATCATCACAGACCACAAGCCTCTGGAAGTGATATATTCGCCACGCTCAAAACCATCCGCCAGAATTGAGAGATGGGTTCTCAGATTGTTACCATATCGCTTTACAGTGCGGTACAGACCTGGACCGACTAATGCGGCAGATGCACTTTCCAGATTGCCTCAGTCTTCTGCACCTGTTCATAACCTGGCAGAAGAGTACATTCGTTTTGTGGCTACTAACGCCATGCCTCAGGCATTGACTCCGCGGGAGGTTGAAGAATTGTCATCTGTGGATCCGGAAATTGCTCGGTTGAGAAAATGTGTAAGACAAGGGGTTTGGGTGGATTGTGACCCAAGCTATCACAGAATCAAACAAGAGCTGAGTATTGCAGGACAACTAGTTCTACGTGGCAATCGTATTGTGATGCCTAAAGATTTACGGAAACGTACATTACATTTAGCCCATGAGGGCCATCAAGGCATTGTACGCACCAAACAAAGATTACGTGAGAAAGTCTGGTGGCCAGGAATTGACAAGGATGTGGAACGTTTGGTTTCTTCATGTCGAGCATGTCAGTTGGTGGGCAGCAAACCTAAACCAGAACCAGTAACTCACACTGTTCTACCTGAGGGACCATGGGAAGATTTAGCCATTGATCTGTGCGACATTCCATCTGGACACCATCTTTTAGTTGTTGTGGACTATTATTCAAGGTGGCAAGAGGTGGTAGTTCTCACTAAAGCTACATCATCAACTGTAATTGAGGGGTTGGAGAGCATTTTTGCATCTCATGGGTTGCCTAAACGGATTGTGAGTGATAATGGTGCCCAATTTACTTCTCAGGAATTTCAGGATTATCTGAAATCAAATGCTATTGAACATCATCGTACAACTCCATACTGGCCACAGGCTAACGGGGAAGTGGAGCGCCAGAATCGAACCTTGCTGAAAGCTTTGCGGATTGCTCATTTAGAGAGAGGAGACTGGAAAAAGGAACTGTGGCGTTTTCTTTTGGCTTATCGCACAACTCCGCATACTGTCACTGGCGTTAGTCCTGCGGAACTTCTTTGTGGTCGCAAATTCAGGACAAAATTGCCAGACATTGGGGGTCCTCCTACAAGTCAGAAACCTTTTCGGCATATTGATGAGGAAAGGAAGATCCGGGCTGAACAGTATGCAAACCACCGCCGCCAGTGTCAACCTAGTGGCCTTCAACAGGGTGATAAGGTGTTGCTTCAAAGTGATCGGTTTAACAAACTGGCTCCGTCCTTTGAACCTGAGCCTTATGTTGTAAAGGAGAAAAGAGGTACTCAAGTGGTTTTAGAGGATTTAGATGGACACACAAAAGTGCGTAATTCCTCATTTGTGAAGAAATTTATTGAGTCAGAAGGTCAAGTATCGGAAGATGGCGAACAGGCAAAGAGTAGTGATGATACTGCCAGTGATCCAGACTTCAATCCACAACCATCCACATCGGAATGGCCAAGAGAAAAACGAGCAACAAATCCACCGGCCTACCTTAAGGACTATGTGTATAGTCAGGAGTTTATAGGTTAAATTTTTAGTTGTTCATCCATGCATTTTGTTAATCTTATTAATACGTTGTGCATGTTATGTTTTATTCAAAGAGAGGAGGGAATGTAGTATGGTAAGCAACGGGTTAAGTTGCTGTCTGCAAAATGTTACAATTATGTATATGTCTGGGAGCTGGGTGTGGCTGAAGTTAGTTGCATGCTGATGTGCAGTGAATAAAGAAGCAACCTGTACAGCTTGTCTGTGTTAATACACTACAATACTTCTCACTCTTCAGTATGTAGTTTGGCTCGAGTATGGACATCAACCACTTAAATCCTGAGTCAGACACCATTGTAAATGGCTGGTTATCAGTGACAATTATCTCTGTGATTACTCTGTCCAGCAGTTGGGATCTTCCATCTGAATCTAGACAGTTACACCTGTTTTTTTTTTTCCAGAAACATATCTGTTATTGTTGCCTGGGATAGTGGAGGAGGTATTATTATATTTATTATTATTATTATACAGGATTTATATAGCGCCAACAGTTTGCGCAGCGTTTTACAATGTGAGGGAAGACAATACAGTTACAATACAGCTCAAACAGGAGGAACTAGAGGGCCCTGCTCATTAGAGCTTACAATCTAGAAGGTAAGGTATTTCAAAATCACATTGATATTAATTTTGTTTTTTCTGTGCTGCATGATATAATTGATTATGATGAACTCTTAGATGGGAAGATTTGACGTATTTTTGTTTTTTGCAGTTACTGATCCCATGCTTGTATTGTTTGTGCATGTGTTGCACACTGCTGCTTTTCCTGGAGATGGTTGAGACGAGAAATAGTCCCAGACAACACTTTTTCTGTCCTCATCCATCTCCACTGCAATTTTAAAGAGACAAAAACGTTTAAATAAAAAGGCTGGCTGACTGCTGGCCTGGCACCCTACCCTGCTGTGGGTGGCTTCCTGGCTCCCTGTTGGGGGTCCTTGGTGGCTGATGCCAGGCAGTTTGGGTGGCTGTTTTGGGTCGGTGGCTGGTCCTTGGCAGTGTGGGTGACTTGCTGGCTCCCTGTTTTGGGTCGGTGGCTGATGCCTGGCAGTGTGGGTGGCTGGCTGGCACGCTGTTGTGGGTCAGTGGCTGACGCCTGGCAGTGTGGGTGGCTTTCTGGCACCCTGTTGTGGGTCGGTGGCTGATGCCTGGCAGTGTGGGTGGCTGGCACCCTGTTGTGGGTCGGTGGCTGACGCCTGGCAGTGTGAGTGGCTGGCTGGCCCCCTGTTGTGGGTCGGTGGCTGACGCCTGGCAGTGTGGCTGGCTGGCTGGCACCCTGTTGTGGGTCGGTGCCTGACGCCTGGCAGTGTGGGTGGCTGGCTGGCACCCTGTTGTGGGTCGGGAGCTGAAGCCTGGCAGTGTGGGTAGTTGGCTGGCATCCTGTTGTGGGTCGGTGGCTGACGCCTGGCAGGGTGGGTGGCTTTCTGGCACCCTGTTGTGGAGTGGCTGGCTGCTGTCACCCTGTTGTTGGTCAGTGGCTGACAGCTGGCAGTGTGGGTGGCTGGCTGGCTGGCACCCTGTTGCGGGTGGCTGGCTTGATGGAACACTGTGGTGGGTGGCTGGCTTGGTGTCACCCTGTTGTGGGTGGCTGGCTTGCTGGAACACTGTGGTGGGTGGCTGGCTTGGTGTCACCTTGTTGTGCGTGGCTTGCTTGCTGGAACACTGTGGTGGGTGGCTGGCTTTGTGTCACCCTGTTGTGGGTGGCTGGCTTGCTGGAACACTATGGTGGGTGTCTGGCTTGCTGGAACACTGTGGTGGGTGGGTAGGTGGCTGGCTTGCTGGAACACTGTGATGTGTGGCTGGCTTGGTGTCACCCTGTTGTGGGTAGCTGGCTTGCTGGAACACTGTGGTGGGTGGGTGGCTGGCTTGCTGGAACCCTGTGGTGGGTGGCTGGCTTGGTGTCACCCTGTTGTGGGTGGCTGGATGCGGGCCTGGCACCCTGTTCTGTTGTGGGTCGGATGGTTGGAACCCTGTGGTGGGTGGCTGAGGCCAGGGCCTGTGCTGTGGGTATGCACCGTGACCAGACTGCAGCTGGCTGCACACGAGGCTGTCTGAGGCGTGGGAGGCGGTCTTAGAAGGCAAAACGTGTGCAGCGCAACATACGCAATAACGTCACAAAAATATTGGCAACTTCAGAGGCTGATTTCAATATATCAGGAAAAGTGCATATCGGCCCCTGATATATCGATGTTGCCGATAATCGGTCGTTACCTAGAATGGGGAGCAGGTGTGTTAAATTTGGTATTATCACTCTCACTCTTTCATACTGGTCACTGGAAGTTCAACATGGCACCTCATGGCAAAGAACTCTGTTCTGTGGTCTGATGAGACCAAGATAAAATTATTTGGTTCAGATGGTGTCAAGCGTGTGTGGCCTCAACCAGGTGAGGAGTACAAAGACAAGTGTCTCTTGCCTTTAGTTAAGCATGGTGGTGGGAGTGTCATGGTCTGGTACTGCATGAGTGCTGCCCGCACTAGGGAGCTACAGTTCACTGAGGAAACCATGAATGCCCACCTGAACTGTGACATACTGAAGCAGAGCATGATCCCCTCTCTTCGGAGACTGGGCCACAGGGCAGTATTCCAACATGATAACGACCCCAAACACACCTCCAAGACGACCACTTCCTTGCTAAAGAAGCTGAGGGTAAAGGTGATGGAATGGCCAAACATGTCTCTAGACCTAAACCTTATTGAGCATCTGTGGGGCATCCTCAAATGGAAGGTGGAGGAGCGCAAGGTCTCTAACATCCACCAGCTCCGTGATGTCGTCATGAAGGAGTGGAAGAGGACTCCAGTGGCAACCTTTGAAGCTCTGGTGAACTCCATGCCCTGGGTTAAGGCAATGCTGGAAAATAATGGTGGCCACACAAAATATTGACACTTTGTGCCCAATTTGGAGGTGTTTCTTAGGGGTGTACTCACTTTTGTTGCCAGCGGTAAAGACAATAATGGCTGTGTGTTGAGTTTTTTTGAGGGGACAGCAAATTTACACTGTTATACAAGCTGTACACTCACTACTTTACATTGTACCAAAGTGTAATTTCTTCAGTGTTGTCACATGAAAAGATATAATAAAATATTTACAAAAATGTGATGGTTGTACTTACTTTTGTGAGATACTGTACATAGTGGGAAACAGATGTATATATAACAGGAAAGCAAATTCAGGAAAGAAACATCTCAGAACAGCAAAATGCTGTGCAACCAAAAAATATTCTCACAACTCAGAAACAATGGGAGGAAATTGACATCCTCAACAGCAAAAATATCTAAGTTACAAAAAGGGAAATTTTCCATAAAATTAAAAGTTAACCACTTGCCGACTGCCTAAGGACGATTTACGTCGGCAGTCTGCCCCTCACAGGCAAAGCGACGTAGGTCTACGTCGCTAGCCTGTGAGGCTCTGGGTAGCGAGCGCGCACCGCTGGAGGCGCACTCCCGCTCGCTGGCGGTACCCGATGTCCGCTGGGCACTCACGATCGTCCGTTAGAGTGGGAGAAAGGAAGGCGGCTAATGTAAACACAGCCGCCTGTCATTCTCCCCTGTGTAAGAATGGAGATCACACGGTTCTACTATGTAGGACCGTTGATCTCTGTTCTTACACTAGTAGCCACATCCAATCACAGTAAGAATCACGCCCCTAGGGACACACTTAACCCCTCCCTCTCAAATAAAGTTAACTCTCTCCCTGCCAGTGTAATTTTTACAGTAACAGTGCATATGTATAGCACTGATTACTGTAGTAATGTCACTGGTAACCCCAAAAGTGTCAAAAATATCAGTCAAGGGTCCGATCTGTCCGCCGCAATGTCGCAGTCCCGCAAAAAAAATGGCAGATCGCCGCCATTACTCGTTAAAAAAAAAAAAAACAACAAAAATGACAAAAATCTTTCCCTTAGTTAGTAAACGCAATAACTTTTGCGCAAACCAATCAAAATACGCTTTTTGCTATTTTTTTTACCAAACATAGGTAGCATAAAACAAATTGGCCAAAAATGTTAAAAAATTTTGATTTTTACATTTTTTTTTGGGAATTTTTATATAAAAAAATATTGTTATTTTTGCAAAATTTACGCTCTTTTTTTGTTTATAGCGCATGATCAAAAAATCGCACAGGTGATCAAATACCACCAAAAGAACAGTAATTGCAGCTCACACATATTCAATTGCCAGATCATGTAACATTACCTGTTTCTGCCCACATGGAAGAAAAATATATTTAAAATATATTTTTTTAAAAATTAATTTTTCCCCCCAAATATATTGGAAATATATTTGAAATGCTACAATTTTGGCCATATTCAATATATTTCTAAAAATTGTTCCCTAAATATATTGGAAATATATTTTTCTTCCATATGGGCGTAAAGCCATTTGTTCCCGATTGAGTAGGGCAATGTCATCTGACGTTTTATTTAATACCTCATCCATTATAACTAAATACTTGTTTAAGCTTTTCTTTAACTCAATTCCCCATCCTGTCCATGATGGGAACCATGCCCATGCCATGTCCCCTTTTCTAAAGAGTTCTCTCCTATTTACATGTTTAAGGGGATATTTTGGATGTTTACTTGCTTGTAATACATGGTGAAGAACCCCACTCCCAATTATCTCCATGACTGGGACCAGAGAGGCCAGATAGCACCATCCTCTCTTCATGGGTAACATACCTTACCACAACAGATAAACAAACTGCGCAGGCCCAGTGCCTTTTATACTTGGTCAGAATAACTAGATAAAGTATTGACAAAACCTTACCAGTTGAGTTATGTAGTGGGTGTGTTTCATTCATTATGGACCAGATTGCGGCATTTAACCACTTTGTGTGTGTGTGTGTATGGGGGGGGGGGGTTAACCACTTTACCGCTGCTCACTAGAGCTCTACTGCAGCAAAGTGGTTCGATAACGTCTGGCGACGTAGACCTATGTCGCCAGACATTCCCCTCTCTCGGCAGCGCGCGCGCGCCGCCGGAGGCTCGCTCCCGCTGTATTCAGTCACAGCGGGAGTCGGGCCAGGGGAGGAGCAGCGGCGATCACCGCTGCTCTTTCCCAATCGTCGGGGAATCGAGTGTGGAGATTCGCCCGCTTGTGTAAACAAAGCGGGCGGATCTCCTAAGTGACAGGCAGTGTCAGATTGCAGGGTTCCGCTTAGCTGAACCTGCGATCTCTCCCTGTGTCAATATACAAGAAAAGGAAAGTGCCATGCCTAAACTGGCCAATGTACCCAGCAAGCCAACACCACATCCCTATTGATACATAGAGCAAGAAAAAATATAAAATGGTATCACTATCCCTGCGGACTCTATTTGTGCCCCAGAGTAACCGCTGCAGGTGGGCGTGAACCAAAATGATGGGATTTTAAGGGTGAGGCTTGTGAGGGTATATGTTTAAGATAAATAATTCAAAAACAAGATAAAATAATGATTTTTATTACAAATTCATAAAAACAGTCACATACAGTGATACATCTTGATATCGCAAAGATACTTAAATGTATATAGAACCATTGAAAGGTGCTAGGGGTCACTAGTGTCCAACATGTTTCGCCGGAAGGCTTCTTCTGGGACAATACAGGAATGGTGACCTCTACTGGTTCTAAGTATGAATAACATACAGTCAGTTTACAAAAGTATACCAAGTTAATTACAATCAGATATAGGAATAACAGTGTAATAGGGCTCACCACAAGTTGTATCTAGAGCAAAGCAGCCATATCAGCGTCCGTGTATCAGGGATCATAGCGATCCATCCAATGGCGGGTATTAACCCTGAACTACAAAGTCCAGCCAGACCTGATCCCGCTACTTTAACAGGAACCGGACCGAGCTCGGTCGAACGGGAGTAAATCTGAAAAAAACAGCATTCCATGAAAGGAAGAAGCTAGTTACTAAAAATCCCACATTATACTGAAATCAGGTGTATATAGGTACGTTACCCACGTTCTCCAACAGTAGGGCCATAGCAGTGAAAAGATCATGCTTAGGTTGTGAAAGAGAAAAGGGAACTACATAGAGTGATAAGGCAGAAAAATAAGAGGGGTTGATCTGCCTTATCACTCTATGTAGTTCCCTTTTCTCTTTCACAACCTAAGCATGATCTTTTCACTGCTATGGCCCTACTGTTGGAGAACGTGGGTAACGTACCTATATACACCTGATTTCAGTATAATGTGGGATTTTTAGTAACTAGCTTCTTCCTTTCATGGAATGCTGTTTTTTTCAGATTTACTCCCGTTCGACCGAGCTCGGTCCGGTTCCTGTTAAAGTAGCGGGATCAGGTCTGGCTGGACTTTGTAGTTCAGGGTTAATACCCGCCATTGGATGGATCGCTATGATCCCTGATACACGGACGCTGATATGGCTGCTTTGCTCTAGATACAACTTGTGGTGAGCCCTATTACACTGTAATTCCTATATCTGATTGTAATTAACTTGGTATACTTTTGTAAACTGACTGTATGTTATTCATACTTAGAACCAGTAGAGGTCACCATTCCTGTATTGTCCCAGAAGAAGCCTTCCGGCGAAACATGTTGGACACTAGTGACCCCTAGCACCTTTCAATGGTTCTATATACATTTAAGTATCTTTGCGATATCAAGATGTATCACTGTATGTGACTGTTTTTATGAATTTGTAATAAAAATCATTATTTTATCTTGTTTTTGAATTATTTATCTTAAACATATACCCTCACAAGCCTCACCCTTAAAATCCCATCATTTTGGTTCACGCCCACCTGCAGCGGTTACTCTGGGGCACAAATAGAGTCCGCAGGGATAGTGATACCATTTTATATTTTTTCTTGCTCTCCCTGTGTCACTCAGTCACCTCCCCCAACACATGTCAGTAAGCACCAGGCATACATTAACCCCTCCCTCTCCAATAAAATTAACCCCTTCCCTGCCAGTGTCATTTTTACAGTAACAGTGCATATTTATAGCACTGATTACTGTAGTAATGTCACTGGTACCCCCAAAAGTGTCAAAAATGTCAGTCAAGGGTCTGATCTGTCCGCCGCAATGTCGCAGTCCCACAAAAAAAAATCGCAGATCGCCGCCATTACTCGTTAAAAAAAAAACACCAAAAACGACAAATCTTTCCCTTAGTTAGTAAACGCAATAACTTTTGCGCAAACCAAACAAAATACGCTTATTGCGATTTTTTTTACCAGAAATATGTAGCAGAAAATAAATTGGCCTAAAATGATAAAAAATTTTGATTTTTTTGCGGGGAATTTCATATAAAAAAATGTGAAAAATATTGTTATTTTTTGTTTATAGCGCAAAAAAGTAAAAATCGCACAGGTGATCAAATACCACCAAAAGAAAGCTCTATTTGTGGGAAAAAAAGGACGTAAATTTTGTTTGGGTACGGCGTTGCATGATCGCGCAATTGTCAGTTAAAGTCGCACAGTGCCGAATCGCAAAAAGTGGCCCAGACGTAAGACAGCAAAATCCTCCGGTGGTAAAGTGGTTAAAGAAATGCTAGAAATATTAAACATAGAAGATAGGTCTGGGCTTAAAGATATGTTGAACTGTGACTTCTGACACATTTCCTCTCTCCTATTCGATTCATTTCCTAATCATATACAGTACTAACCTTTTTTGCAGTATATAAAGCATGCAATCAAGAGTCTTGTGAAACAGTTTTTTCAAAGTTAAAAATTGTAAAAAAAAAAAAACAAAAAACAGATTAAGATCTTTGGCCAAGATCTTTTGAGATCCCTTATTTTGCTGAACACAGAGAGGAATGTCGTCAGTTTAGATTATAAGCACATACTTGTTTGCTCGTTCTTCTGTTTTTTTTTTTTTTTTTTTTTCTAAAAAATATTCTTTAAAGCTAAAACCAAAACAAGACAATCATTCCAATCCTCCCTTCCCTTAGGATAGTCATGTAAGATATCAGCAAACAGTAGTATGAAAGGTAGCAAAACCAGTAATGACTACATTTTAAAGAGATTACAAAGGGGTTGAAATTTTAGCTCAAAATATTGTGGATACAGTTAAAGGGCTTAAAGCAATATTAAAACACCAAACCAGAAATATAATACTGTATATTGCAGTTTACCAATCATTAGATGTGCTGGCAGTACTAGTTTGTTTGTTTTAAGCTTGGTAATCTGGCCAGTAACACACCCCCTGTATTAGAGTGCCTCCACTCTGGATGAAGGAGTAGAGGACGTCTTTGCGACAGCAGCATTTAGACTGACGGAAGGGAAGTGTTGGATGTTCTAGATCTTTTAAATACACTAACATATTGAAGCCAAACTCCAGCTAAGGCCCCTTTCACACTAGTGCGACTTGTACCGCGATTTTGGACCGCAAAATCGCATGACAAGTCGTTTTCCATTATTTTCAATGAGCCCCATTCATATCAGTGCGTTTTGAAGTCGCACCGACTTCAAAGTAGTTCCTGCACTACTTTGCCACGATTTTAATGCATTTTGAGGCATATAGCCTTGCCCATGCTTTCAAAATCGCGGCAAAATTGCGTTGCAATAGTGTGAAAGGGGCCTTATACTTATAGTTACAGCAACAGTTTTGTTCCCTTTCAGATAAATGTTTTACATAACTGCATAAAAGCTGAACATTGTAAGCACCCTTGGTAAATGGCTTGTCTCATTACTGAAACTGATACATCTACAGGAGAGCTTGTTCTTTTGAAAAACAGACTTACTGGCTAGATCACCAGATGAAAAAGAGGAAAGAAAGTCTAAAAAATAAACAAATGCAAACACCACATCTATGAATTGGTAAGTTGCAATATAATAAATGTTTGGGTTTAATACTGCTTTAATAATGCTCTAATTATTGCTAAACTCTTACCTAATCTCAGCATCTTGAGGACTGGGTAATACAATGATTCTAGCTCTGTACCATTGGTCATCATCTTCATAGCACTTAGTAACTCATCATGCTTAGCAACACTTGCTTGACCGGTAAGGTGTATGCAGTCAGATTCTTTACTGGTATATACATTTTGGATCTTGTTCACGAAGCACAAAAATCAGACAGCGTCATTTGTCTAAAAAGAGTTGAATAATTGTGTTCTGAATACTATTTAATTTTATCAACATCCTGAAGACTGTGTGACTGTGTAATTTAAAGATTTTGGCTCTGGGCCATTGGTCATTATCATCATCATACTTAGAGACACTTGTGTGTAATGTTCCAGTAATCTGTTTCTTTGCTGTTATTTACATCTTGGTTGTTGTTCACTGAGCAAAATAAAGTTAGATGGGATAAGTTTTAGGGTCCATTCACACTAGCGCGACTTGTCAGGCGACCAAATCGCGGTCCAAGTCGCCTGACAAGTCGCGGTCGGTCGCTCACCATAGAGTAGTACAGAACCCGTTCTAACAGGAGCGACACAAGTCGCTCCGACTTAGAAAAAGGGTCCTGTACTACTTTGGGGCAACCTGGAGGCGACTTGCATTGACTTCAGTAAATATGAAGTCCGTGCAAGTCGCGCCGAAGTCGCGGTGCACGCAAAATCGTGTCGCGCCAGTCTGAATGGGCTGTAACAATTGTGTTTGAAATACTACATGAATAATGTCAACATTTTAAGGCCTGGGTAATACAGTAAAACCTTGGATTGCGAGCATAATTCATTCTGGAAACATGTTTGTAATCCAAAGCACTCTTATATCAAAGCAAATTTCCCCATAAGAAATAATGGAAACTCAGATGATTTGTTCCACAACCATTTATTCATAAGTCCTTCAGTTTATAGTCCATATAAAAAGATTATAGCAATGTGTAACCATAAAATGTCCATACACAAATAGCGCCTCCACAAGGGGATTAGTAGCACAATCCAGCAGAAGCTACAAAGTATAAAAGAGAAGAGCGACGTCTCTAAGTGTAGCAATATGGTTACATTTAATGAAGGTACAACATTTAGTAACTCACATGGTTGTTGATGAAAACAGACACATCTAAGTACGCAGGCATCCAGGGTAAAGCTGTCCACAAAGACCGTCCTCCACACCGCTGGCTCTCACCGCTTTCAGTCTGCAGCCGTGATCGGGAAGACTACCCTGCAGGAGAGCGATCTGAAAGTGAGGCTTGACCGTTCATGGAGCGCAGGGTGGAAGGGATGATGTAGATGGCGGTGCGGTGGATCATCTATGTGGACAGCTTTACCACAGAAGCCTGCATACTTTGATGTGCCTGTTTTAATCATCAACCATGTGAGTTGCTAAATGTTGTACCTTCATTAACCACTTAAGCCCCGGAAGATTTTACCCCCTTCCTGACCAGGGCCTATTTTGCGATTCGGCACTGCGTGACTTTAACGGACAATTGCGCGGTCGTGCGACGCTGTACCCAAATGAAATTGACATCCTTTTTTTCCCACAAACAGAGCTTTCTTTTGGTGGTATTTGATCACCTGTGCGATTTTTTGATCATGAGCGTCAATTTTGCAAAAATAACAATATTTTTCACATTTTTTTCTAAGAAATTCCCCAAAAAAAATGTAAAAATCAAAATTTTTTAACATTTTAGGCCAATTTTTTTTTTACCATATGTTTGGTAAAAAAAAAATTGCAAAAAGCGTATTTTGATTGGTTTGCGCAAAAGTTATTGACTGACATTATTGACACTTTTGGGGGTACCAGTGACATTACTACAGTAATCAGTGCTATACATATGCATTGTTACTGTAAAAATGACACTGGCAGGGAAAGAGTTAACTTTATTTGAGAGGGAGGGGTTAAGTGTGTCCCTAGGGGCACGCGGGGCACACGCGCGGGGGGGTCCGTGAGCGAGCGGGAGCTCCCCAGAGCCTCACAGGCTAGCGATGTAGACCTACGTCGGTTTGCCTGTGAGGGGCTGACTAAATCGTCGTTAGGCAATTGGCAAGTGGTTAAAAGATATAGCATGAGGCAAATCCTGAGAATGGAATATAACAAATTACAGCACTACATGAATAATCACATCAGCTACAAAATATAGGGCTAAAAAGCATTATCCTTTTATGACACAATACATAAAATCTCTCTGTAATATGTGTGCCACCCTAAAACACTTTGGTCAATGGATTAAATTGTGCAATATCATTCCATCTCTGACCAAACAGGGCATGACCTGTGTCTTATTCATATACTCAGGAGACTGTGGAAGTAACCATTTCCTATGTACGCGTCAATGTACTCAAAATTGAACCTTGACTTTTCATTCCCAGCTGACACTGACCTGGGGAGCTGTAATGAGCTAGCACCAAAATCAGTGAAGATTGTCATTTGCACAGGAATAGTGCAAGTGGAGATCCTTATAGAATAATATACGTATGCACGTCTTTATGGACCTTGCTGGTGCACAGTCATGTTGGAACAGGAAGGGGCTATCCCCAAACAGTTCCCACAGAGTTGGGAGCATAAATTGTCCAAAATGTCTTGGTATGCTGACGTCTTAAGAGTTCCCTTCACTGGAACTAAGGGGCCAAGCCCAACCCCTGAAAACAACCCCACACCATAATCTCCCTTCACCAAATGATTTGGACCAGTGCACAAAGCAAGAACAATAAACACATGGATGAGCAAGTTTGGGGTGGAGAAACTTGTCTGGCCTGCACATAGTCCTGACCTTAACCCGATAGAACACCTTTGGCATGAATTAGAACGGAGACTGCGAGCCAGGTGTTCTCACCCAACATCAGTGCCTGACCTCACAAATGCACTTCTGGAAGAATGGTAAAAAATTCCCATAGACACACTCCTAATCCTTGTGGACAGCCTCCCCAGAAGGGTTAAAGCTGTTATAGCTGCAAAGGGTGAGCCAACTCAATACTGAAGGCTACGGACTAAGACTGGGATGTTATTAAAGTTCATGTGCGTGTAAAGACAGATGTCCCAATACTTTTGATGATATAATGTATGTGCAATGATGGCCACATAACACAGTGCTTCTCGATTATTTTCCAAAAGTGGAAACCTTCTCAAAAGACATAAATTACTGGGTGAGTGAGGGGACATAGGGCTTCTGCTATAACAGTACCATGTTTCATGATCATTGCTTACAGAAAACCTAGGCATGCATATAAAGGCATGGAAGGAACTCTTAGGGCGTCAGCATACCAAAACATTTTGGACAATTTCATGCTCCCAACTTTGTGGGAACAGTTTGGGGTTAGCCCCTTCCTGTTCCAACATGACTGCGCACCAGTGTACAAAGCAAGGTCCATAAAGACATGGATGAGCAAGTTTGCCTAGTTCTAGTTTGCTGAATAAGGGGACATAGAATAGTTTAGCTATCTGCCTTGCCCCCTGTCATACACAGGGCAAATTATAATATCCAGGTAAATCCCATGGTTACAACAGTAGTTACATAATAAAGACAATGAATCCTATAACTGGACCAACGAGTGCCAAGAAAAAAAGTTGCCAATATACAAAAAAGTTCTGCCTTATCGTCATTATAAGATATCATCATTTTTACTGTAGATATCCATGCAGAGTTGTATAAAGTACTCGAAACCCATACTTGAGTAAAAGTACAAGTGCTCGATCAAAAAGTGACTTGAGTAGAAGTGGAAGTGCTCAATCAAAAAGTGACTTGAGTAAAAGTACTAAAGTATTCAACATTTTTTGTACTTAAGTATTGCAAGTAGTTTTTCTAAAAATTTTGCTACTCAAGTACTGAAAGTAAAAGTACCAGTAGTTTTGAAAAAAAAATTGCTACTCAAGTACTGAAAGTAAAAGTACAAGTACTGTGTTATGTAGTTATTAAAGAAAGAAGTCAAAAGTTTGAACATCATATTGTTTTTTATTATTTCAAATGCAGCTTTTATTTATACATACAGTAGCATTTATTTTCGTATGCGCTGATAATACACATGTTTTGAGCTTCATGAAACCTGCCATCTACTGTTCTGGCAGTGGTAATTTTTATAATAGTAACGAGTAACTATGCAGCACAAAAAAAAAATATCGGAGTAGAAGTATTGAAATCATTGAAAAAATGTAGTGAAGTAAAAGTGGAAGTAGGAGAAAAAAATTCTACTCTAGGAAAGTACAGATACCGCCTTTCGGTACTTAAGTACAGTAGTGAAGTAGTTCTACTGAGTTACTATACATCTCTGTATCCATGTAATATCTTCTAGACGAGGCCACATGTATGAATAGGAAATTGAGGAAAAGAGAGAAAAAAAGAGAAAAGGGAGCCGGGGGTGGAAGATCAAGAGAGAATTGAGTATCAAGTTAGGTAGGCGACTGAGCAATGTCATCCAGGGTGGGTGGTGTTAAATTCTTTACCTACTGTATCAGGCCTAGGATAGGATAGGATTTGAAGCCACCTGAGTCCATACATAGAAGCCAGGAACTAGAGATTTCAAAAGAAAGTATTATGCAATTGAGAAGTCAGATTTTCCATTCTCATTCTAATCAGCAACTGATGGGCTTATTTGAGATTTTCAATGGAGCTCTATCACCTCGTGAACTGATATTACAAAGAGGCAGAGTAGACCCTCCTGGCAAAAATGGATCTCGGTAGGAGATATAAAAGGGACATTTCAGGGGTTTTCAGAATTTTACAAAATGTAATCTGGTGGAATAGAAAAAAAACTTTTTTTCCAGAAAGGTTGAATACAAGGACAATCATATATGACATATTGCGGCCTTCTCTCCCCCACATCTCCAACAGGTATATGAGATAAACAATGTTTTTGATATGATGTGGAAAGGCATCTGTATCATCTGGTTAGGAGTTTAAAACTCCTTTCCTGTGCTGAACTGGCTACTGTAAGTGTGTGCATGAGAGTGAAGGAGTAAAGGATTAAAGTGACACTAAATACACACTGTTTAATTTACATTGTCCCTTCTATTCCTGTATGTGGATGATGGCACTGCAATTATTTTAATTAAAAATACCTTTTTCCCAATTGATGATATACTGTACAACTGTCAGATGGCTCAGCCCTTTCCCAGCCTGTCTGCAAGAAAGGTCACAGGTTCTGCTACTGGTCACATGTTCAAAAAAAAAAGCCTTTGGAACACAGAGTAAAAACAAATAATATCAATAAACTGTTTTAAATTGGCACACAAATATGTATTTGAAATTACATTTTTATTATTTTGTGGAAATTACATGGTGTGGGTGGATTTCTGCCAGTTACAGGCTGTGTCACACCCCTCTAGCCTATGTCTTAGAATAGGAGGGAGGTGAAGCCTCCATTAATCTTCATATAATATTCCACCCCCATTGTGTTTAGCTGGCTAGTGGGCATGGATGAGAAGGGATGGAGTGGGCTGTCATTTACCACTGTATATACGCCCACATGTGTGACTCTAAAATCATATGGGCTGCTCAGCTGCGATAGGGGGGAAATGTTTGGCATAGAAACTCACTGAAAACTGAGCATGTGCAGAGTTGGGGGCAAGGATAGAACTCTGCTCACTCCACCATATGTCCAATCCCTGGGAGGAGATCACACATGGTCCGCTACAGTAATGGCCCATCTAGGAGTTCCCAGTAATCCTCCAGGGGCAGCAGTGACACCCAGCACTGCTCAGGGGTTGAGATAGAGGGAGGGGGGTGTAAGACAGAGGGGGGGTAAGAGAGACAGGGGAGACAGAGAGAGAGAGGAGTGTAGGAGAGAGAGGGGTATAGGAGAGGGAGGGGGACTGAGAGAGAGAAGGGGACAAAGAGAAAGAGGGGGACAGAGAGAGATGGGGGGCTGAGAGAGAGAGGAGAGCAAAGGGGGAGATGAGAGAGAGACCCCTAGCTCTGTCCCTATCTGCAGTCCCTGCTCTTCCCCACCCCATCCCAATATCTGTCTGTAGGTAAATCTGTGTATGTTCCCAGTACCTTTCATGACAGTCTCCATGTGCTTTCTGCTCTGTTTCTTAAAGGTGGCTCCCTCACAACCTGCGCTTCCTGCTTGTCCTCGTCTTCCGGGCCCCCAGTTAGCCTGTTCTCCGGGCCTCACTGTTGATGTTTTAGCAGAGAGGAGGTTTAAGGAGTCCAGGCTCTGGAGGGCCCCCGGGGATGCTGCACCTGCTGCTCGCCTCTTTGGGGGTCATGGAGGCAGGGAAGCTCTTTTCTCCCTCCCGGTCTCTCAGGCTATCTGTTCACCTCACTCACCATGTGCAGATAGATTCCTGCACCTCAACCTCACCGCTGTTTCCTGCCACACTCCCACCGCCACTAACCTGGACTCTCAGAGGATCTCCCTCTACCTGTGATCACCAGACTACTTACGTGCCCAAAGAGAGTTCTCTGTCTGCCAGCTGTGGCACACGGGTTCGCTATCACTGTTATAGAAGCTGAATGTTATGAGATAGTGTGTATCCTCACAAGAGCATTATTATGACGTTTTTTGATGGTCTGTCTCTAATCAGGACATATGGAACTGTCAATATCTCCAATGTCTATGAATATGACAATTAACTAAACTACATTTGTGTATAGGGTGATGTGTATAGGGGATACATACATATAGTGGGATATCTCGACATTGGGTCCTGGGGTAGGGTGTGTACATAGGTGTAGGGTCAAAGAACAGAGTGGGTTTCTGGGTCCTTGTTTAAATCCTTCCAGAGCCATGGAGTCCATGGTGTAGATCCAGTAGATCTCCCTCCTACACAGGCGTTCTGTCCGGATATGTATGTTTACCATATATACATCACCTCCCTAAGTGTGTGGTTATACAGATATGTGTGGATAGGGATCACTGTAATGTCCTGATTAGAGCCAGGACATCCTAAAACTTCACAATAATGTTCTCGTGAAGATACAACTATCTCAAAACAGTTCCTTGCTTTCGTATCAAATCAGGCAGGCCCTTGCACTACAGAGCTAAAGGAGATTGTACAGTCAGATTGTATTGTGTATGGCCACCGTAATGGGAACACAGACAACAATAAAAACCTGACAGGGGCTCTAATCCCTCTCCTCTCTATCCAAATCTAAAAAAAGTTTTACCTTTAGAACCGGTTTACACCTGTGTGGTGCATTTTGTCAGGATGGGGTGATGCCATCTCTGGGAGTTTTTCAGTCAGGCTTCATAAGGTATGCAAGTGACCAACAGCTATTGCAAGGGCATTATTCATGTTTGGTCAAAGCTACACAGTTTGTTTATATCTGCAGGCGCCCTTTTTTTGCTGAGGCGCTGTTTTGGTAAAGGTGAAATTAGGCTGGCCATAGATTGATCGAAAATCAAATGGTTCAGCAGGGATATATTTTTATCAATCTATAGCCATTCCTGTTCGAAAGGAGTCAATCTCATAATCAACTTTTTTCGAACGGGACTGCTGGTAAATCCACGTTCGATCAGTGGATGCAGCCAATCGACTGCAATGCCAATCAGTGTATTCTGACAGCAGAGGAGTCAGAAAACAAAAGCTAAACGGAGAGGACTTCCGTATCCTTTTTGAGTGTGTGGATTGGGGAATGTGTTCCGTTTTTTGGATGTAGATGATGAAAAAAAACTGATCAATGTATGGCCAGCCTAAAGTGGTTGTAGAGGCTGAAGGTTTTTACATTCATGCATTCTATGGATAAGGGTAAAAAACTTTCAATGTACAGCTCCCCCCCTTATACTCACCTGAGCCTGTTTCCAATCCAGTGACATAAAGGAGAGCTCTCCCTCTTAATTGGCTGAGACACAGCAGCGGGAGCCATCGTGTCTCATAGACGCACAGATTAGGCTCTGGAGCGAGCACGCATGAATGTCCCCAGAGCAAGTGGCTTGCTATAGGGCACTCAGCAGGGAGGAGGAGCCAGAACCGTCGGCGGTTTACCCAAGAAGAGGAGGATCAGGGCTGCTCTGTGCAAAACCACTGCACAGAGCAGGTAAGGATAACATGTTTGTTATTTAAAAAAAAAAAATTGAACCTTTACCTTCATGCATTCTATGAGTAAAGGTAAAAAACCTTCAATGTACAGCTCCCCCCCTTATACTCACCTGATCCCAATTTAGCAACGTGCAGGAGGGCTCTCCCTCTTCATTGGCTTAGACACAGCAGCGGGAGCCATCGTGTCACATAGACACACAGATTCAGCTCTGGAGCGAGCATGTATGAATGTCCCCAGAGCAAGCGGCTTGCTATGGGTCACTCAGCAAAGAGGAGGAGCCAGAAGCGCCGGCGGTTTACCCAAGAAGAGGAGGATCGGGGGCTGCACAGAGCAGGTAAGGATAACATGTTTGTTATTTTTTTTTTTTTAAATTGAACCTTTACAAATGTTTTAACCCTTTAAAATCCACTGTGTTGCAAGTTTGTGTAGCTCACTAGATTGCTTTAAAAAAGGCTTGGATTCTTTGCTGGGTGTACATAATATAAATGGGTACTAATATTTATAGGTAAAGTTGATCCAGGGAATATCTGATTGCCTCTCGGGATCAGAATGGAATTTTTTTTTCCCTGCTGTAGCAAATTGGATCATACTTTGCTGGGGATTTTTTGCCTTCCTCTGGATCAACTGCGGGTATAGGATTGTGTATATGGGATTGTATGGTTGGGTTTTCTTTACTGTTTTTTAACCACTTGCCGACTGCCGCACGACTATTTACGTCGGCAGTCAGCCCCTCGCAGGCAAAGTGACGTAGATCTACGTCACTAGCCTGTGAGGGTCTAGGGAGCGAGCGGGCGCCCCCGGAGGCGCGCTCCCGCTCCCGCGTGGTCACGGACCCCCCCCGCGCGTGTGACCGGTGGACCCGATGTCCGCCAGTCACTCGGCGATCGTCTCTGCAGAGGGAGAAAGTCAGGCGGCTGATGTAAACAAGCCGCCTCTCATTCTCCCCTGTGTAGAAACAGTGATCATACGGTTCTACTATGTAGGACCGTTGATCACTGTTCCTACAGCTCAAGCCACAGCCAATCACAGTTAGAATTACGCCCCTAGGGACACACACAGCCCCTCCCTCTCCAAAAAAAGTTAACCCCTTCACTGCCAGTGTAATTTTACAGTAACAGTGCATATGTATAGCACTGATTACTGTAGAAATGTCACTGGTAACCCCAAAAGTGTCAAAAATGTCAGTCAAGGGTCCGATCTGTCCGCCGCAATTTCGCAGTACCGCAAAAAAAAAAACGCAGATCGCCGCCATTACACGTTAAAAAAAAAACAACAAAAATCTTTCCCTTTGTTAGTAAACGCGATAACTTTTGCGCAAACCAATCAAAATACGCTTTTTGCAATTTTTTTTACCAAACATATGTAGCATAAAACAAATTGGCCGAAAATGTTAAAAAATTTTGATTTTTACATTTTTTTGGGGAATTTCATATAAAAAAATTTGAAAAATTTTGCTATTTTTGCAAAATTTACGCATTTTTTTGTTTATATCGCATGATCAAAAAATTGCACAGGTGATCAAATACCACCAAAAGAAAGCTCTGTTTGTGGGAAAAAAAGGACGTCAAATTTGTTTAGGTACAGCGTCGCACGACCACGCAATTGTCCATTAAAGTCACGCAGTGCTGAATCGCAAAATAGGCGCTGGTCAGGAAGGGGGTAAAATCTTCCGGGGCTTAAGTGGTTAATGGTTGAGCCAGATGGACTTGTGTCTTTTTTTTACCCGACTAACTATTTAACTATGTAAGTTTATGGCTAAGGCTCTGTTCGCATCTAGGCGTCCCAGATCACGGGCGGAATCGCCTAATTTGCGGGACCCGCTTGCAAACCCGTCACTTCCAATGGCACCACAATCACGATTGTAGCCCAAAAAATCATGGTAAAATCATGCATACAGAAACGCTGGACGCCCAAAAGAAGTTATTTTGGGCAACAGGCATCTCTCGATTCTTTTTGCGTGATTTTACCGCAATTCATTGGGCGACAATCACTGCAAAATTGCACCGCGATTAGGGTGCCATTGGAAGTGACAGGGATCGCAAGCGCGTGCCGCGATTCACTGTGATTCGGGATCGCGGGTAGAATTGTGGCGATTCTGCCCGTGATCCAGGAGCGTAAAACAACGTAGTAAAAAAAAACAAAAAAAACAATCTTATATAAGTCCTAGAAATGCAGCCCACTTTTCCAGGACAGTAGCAGTTTCTATTTCATCTTCTGACCTTCTCTTAGGAACACATGGATCGATAACAATGCATTGTCACTTGCAGTCCACGTTTTTAAAGCAATACAGGATTTTCTAGTTTTTTTCTAACGTGTCATTTTTTTGCAGCAGTTCCAAACCTGCATTGACCAATAGCAGGAGGAGAAATGTTTAAAGAGCACGCTTGGAAGGGGTGTATCAGCAGGACCTCCCCTGTCTGGGTGGGTCTAAGACTTAAATTGCACTGCTGTCAGTTGAAGGCACTGTGTGCTAGCTCCAGATAAAGCCTGCTAACAGCTGTGTTAATCCATGACTTGGCTTACAAGTACTGACCCCCCTTATGAGGGCTAGTCTTGGATGTCATAGCAAATAAATGGTCTAAATAGGAAACTTGTCTCTGAGCTAAGCAAACACTCCCATCCCTGTGCTGGAGGAAGTGTTTTGTTGCAATCCACGTCTTGCAGGAAGCTCATAGTCCTGGGTGTAATTTCACAGATCTCTAGCATCTCGCCTTGAAATGCTGCATTTCAGTAAAATCACTGATTTCAGTGTGGAGCTGTCCCCGAGCTCCTATGGAGTGTACACTGCTGGGGAGCTGCTGAGTGGACAAGTGGTGGTGGAATTGTGCAAAGCCCTGAAGATCTCTGCCCTGGAGGTTTGTGCCAGGGGGCTGGCGACTGTCCACTGGCTGGAGACGCGAAGCATTGGCATGAACACCGTGTACAGCGACTTCACCGCTCACGAGACCTATTTGCGAAAGAGGCACCATTTGATAAGAGGTAGGAAAAACACCAAGCTGGGCAGGTGGCTGCCCATATCTTTTAATGTCGTTTTTTTTTGCTTATACCCGTATGTTTACTTTTAGCAAAGCTTTTAGAGTTGGTAAAGGTTCTAACCCCTGACATCGGTGTCCCATTGGCGAGATTACCCTTCACTTCCTGTCCCATAAGCAAAACTGAAGGTGAGCGTAAATCGTGCCAAGCTGAGGGGAATCCCTGGTTGTCACCAGAACTAGTGTCCCTATTGGAACATTCCTGTTCTGGTGACAAAACAAAATTTTAGATTTTCCTTCTGTTTTTGGGATAACCGTAAAAAGGACAAATTAGAGACGTTGAATCTTCCTTACGGGGGAACAGATTTGTAATAAAACATCCACATTTTCTAATCGCACTCCACTCCTTTTTATATACCTTTTTAGTGATACTTTTAAGCCCCCATTCACACTTGAGGTGAGCATAGCCAGGCGTTTTTTTTTCCCCGCAATTATGCGCACGTTTTTCATGTGACTGTACAAGAGCAGAATCGTGTGCTTTGGGCCCCATAGATTTTTAAATGGAAGTGCCTGAAAAACGTGCATTAACACCGGTTTTTCGAGCTCTTCCAATGAAATCTATGAAACCAAAAATGTGCCACAAAGAAGCTCGTGCTCCCTTTTTTTTTTTTTTTTTTCAAGCTTCACAGGACAGATGACAAGTGACACAATACTCAGGTGTGAGCAGGCTCTTGAATGTAATGGGATTCTTCATCTTGATTGTTGGCAGGCGTCGACATCACTCACAAAAAAAAAAACACTCAGTGTAAATAGGCATTACACCATTAAAATGTATATTTGTAGAACTTTTTGGTTTATTGTGTAGAACTGTATCAGTGTTTATATCTGTCAGTTCGTAGTGTCTGTAACTAGCAGTAACACAGTAGTTTTTCTGATTCTCTTGTAACATAGGTTTATTACCTGGCGATCCTGTAGGAAGATTCACTATCTTTTATACTTCTTTTTAACCAGGTAAGGACCACCCTATAGCCGATTTACTGCTACAGGGCGCCCCTCCTGTGCAGGATCATGTGTGTGTATACACAGGTGATTCTGCACTTCCCCCTGCAGGGGCGCACACGCATTACCGATGGGCCGATTCTGCTGTGATTATTTACAGCAGAAGCCGATCTGCGGTTGCCGGGCACTGGATGTCTGCTGGCACCTGCCGATCATCGGTAAAACACACATACCGGAGATCAACCTATGTAAACAATGCAGATCTCTGTTCTGACAGGGGGGAAGGGATGGATTTCGTGTCTCTGCAAAGCAAGTACTGGGGATAGGGGGGGGCAGGTCTCGAGGAGCGGGCAGAGCAGGTGCGAGCCACAGGGACAGCCGCAGTATGCTGCATGACCTGCCGGGAGGAGCCCCGCCGGCAGCGGCTGCATACACGGGAAGCATAAGACCGAATAGCGCCAGCCCCAGCAGGGCCAGTGGCACTAACAGCCAGGCGGGGGGGGGGGGGCCTCCCCACGGCAAGTCTGAGGGGAACTGGGGCTCAAGTGGGCTGGGGGCACGCGCCTCTCTCAGGGGATACAGGGGAAGGGGCAGTCAGAGGGAAGAGAGTGCATGGGAAAAATTCACCTAGCAGAGGATGTCGATCCAGCTCTTCACCACGATTCTTCTTAAAAGACCCAGAATTCCCTGGGTAAGGTCCTCTTACTGAGCTCAGGCCCAGCCCCATGCCCAAGGCTCTGTCCAATGAACTTGTCCCATGTAGCCTCCTGCTTGATCCAAGCTCTTGGCCATGCCCCCATCAGTCAAGGCTCTCTTTCCCTAAAGGGGTCAAGAGGCCTTCATTACCGATGGGCCGATTCTGCTGTGATTATTTACAGCAGAAGCCGATCTGCGGTTGCCGGGCACTGGATGTCTGCTGGCACCTGCCGATCATTGGTAAAACACACATACCAGAGATCAACCTATGTAAACAATGCAGATCTCTGTTCTGACAGGGGGGAAGGGATGGATTTTGTGTCTCTGCAAAGCAGAGAACAAAATTTATCTCTTCCCCCTAGTAAAAGCAGCACACAAATGTCACAAAAACACTGGCTAGGCTCACAGTTAACCCTTTGATGACCATAGATGTTTATCCCCCTTCCCAGCCAGTGTCATCAGTACAGTAACAGTGTATATTTTTAGCACTGATCACTGTATTAGTGTCACTGGTTCCCACAAAGTGTCAGTGTCCAATTGTCCACTGCAATATTGCAGTCCTGCTATAAGTCGCTGATCGCCGCTATTACTAGTAAAAGAAAAAGGGAAAAAAAAAAAATTCCATAAATATATCCCATAGTTTGTAGATGTTGTTAGAACGTTCTTGTAAACCAATCAATGTACGCTTATTGGGATTTTTTTTACCAAAAACATGTAGGAGAATACATATAGGCCTAAATTTATAAATGTTTTGTTTTTTGTCTTTTCTCTTATTTTTTTTTTATTGGATATGTTTTATAGCAGAAAGTTAAAAAATATTGTCGTCGTCCCCCCCCCCCCCCCCCAAAATTGACAGTATTTTTTTCTGTTTTATAGCCCAAAAAAAAAAAAAGAAAGTGGTGAACAAATAAAACCAAAATAGAGCTCTATTTGTGGTATAAAATGACATACATTTTATTTGGGTACAGTCTTGCATGACCGTGCAATTGTCAGTTAAAGTAACGCAGTGCCGTATCGCAAATAAATGGCCTGGTCATAAAGGGGGGTAAAACTTCTGGAGGTCAAGTGGTTAATAGGATGACCACACTGTTTGTTCAGCAGTGAAATCCTACAGCAGCATTGTCACCCTGTGGACAGAGTAATCTTAATACAAATTCCGATTTCCTGCGAGGCTGAACGAGAAAAATCCCCTGATTTCCGCCATCCTTGCTTTATAGCACAGATGGACGCATCTTCATTCTTCAATGCCGGCTATTGTATTCTCACAGCCATCACCTGTGGCTTTCAGGATCCCTAAGCAGTGCTTTTATTTTGATTGGGTGAAGGCGCTGTTCAGCCTAGAATTCACTGGCCTGCCAACGTGACCACCCATAGAACGAATTTTAGCCAACTCAGCCAGAATTGGCCAAAATGTAATCTGTGTATGGGCAGCTTTAGGTGGATTTGGGGGCTCATGCACACAGACACTGTAAAATACTGATATCTAGTCCCCGTGCACACTGGTGGTTAAGCCCATACAGTGTGAAAGCCAGTTGTTTTTGGATGCTCGGGAGGCACAGTTGCAGCGTACAGCCAGATAGCCAGATAAAAAATGGGTCACTGTACACATTTCTAAGCGGTAATCGCATTTAGGGCCATATACTTTTAAGCTCATGTGCCTTGAATACAGAATTCCTGTGTTCGGGGAATATGTCCCTGAAATTATACGGCCCTAAACACCTTTCGGAACAACATACAGCTGACACATATTTCAACAGCTCTGCCACCTGGGTACAAGAAAACACTGAGAATTTGCACTGTACTGGCTTAACCACCCATGTGCATGAGACCCAAACTATATGAATAAAGCGGACTGTTGTAAGATCCTCTGCCAGTACTATGATTTGGTCACTTTTGCTGGGCAGCTTGATTTGCAAAGCACGTGAGCGCATTGTTGTACTGCAGCACACTTGCACCAAGAAAGTACATTGGGGTGACGTTCAGAAGGAATTGCAGTGCATCATGCGTGCAGCACATTGGCATGAATAGCCCCTTAGGCTGGGTTTATATTGTTGCAATGCAATAACACACAAGAGTATGTTGGTGCCCTGCAGTGCCAGTCATTATTAATGGCAGCCAGTGCAGCTTGCCAACAGATGTGCATTGCAATGCACTTCAACACAATACCATGTGTTATGGTGCATTGTATTATAAAAGAAAAGTGCTTATACCTTTTTTTTAGTGCATTAGTCAGCTTATCCAAATAAATGGGCTGCCTTCAAGCGACGAGCTGTAACATGAGACATATTGTGCAATAATGCACTGTCTGAACCCAGCCGTAAAGTTATTTTTAAAGGCTTAAGATTTTTTTTACCTTTTTAATGCATTTTCTGCATTAGCATAAAAACCTTCTGTGATCAGGATCTTCCAGCTCCCCTAAATACTTACCTGAGCTTTATCTTGATCTAGCTCTGTACCTGAGAGCTGTGGCTCTCTCTGCTCTCTCTCTTCACAGGACAGAGAGGCAACAGTGGGAGCCATTGGCCAGAGTAACCATTTCTCTAAAAAGGGCATCATTCCCCGTCCCCCATATACTTACCTTAACCTACGCTTCCTCGCAGATCCTTTTTCCCCAGCAGTCACTGAACCTACTTGGTACTTCTAGGTAGGGATGAGCATGTTACCTGTTCCCCCTGTGATGGAGCCCTGGCCTAGCAGCGAATCAGCAGCCAATCAGTGGTACATGATTGGGATGGTGTCTTCATTCCTCCAGATCATGGACACAGCTGATCTGCAGTAAGGTAATTAAATAAGGATCAGGAGATGCCACTTCAATAGACACTGTCACCTTGCCCTGCATGAGTAACGTGACAGTGTCTCTTTAACCACTTTACCACTAGAGCATTTTGCTGTCTTACGTCTGGGCCACTTTTTGCGATTCGGCGCTGTGCGACTTTAACTGACAATTGCGCGGTCGTGCGACGCCGTACCCAAACGAAATTGACGTCCTTTTTTTCCCACAAACAGAGCTTTCTTTTGGTGGTATTTGATCACCTGTGCGATTTTTTTTACTTTTTGCACTATAAACAAAAAAAGAGCGTTTTATTTTGAAAAAATAACAATATTTTTAACATTTTTTTATATGAAATTCCCCCCAAAAAAGATGTAAAAACCAATTTTTTTTTAAATTTTTGGCCAATTTGTTTTCTGCTACCTATGTTTGGTAAAAAAAATCGCAATAAGCGTATTTTGATTGGTTTGCGCAAAAGTTATTGCGTTTACTAACAAAGGGAAAGATTTATGTCATTTTTGGTGTTTTGTTTTTTTTAACGAGTAATGGCGGCGATCTGCGATTTTTTTTTTTTTTTTTTGCGGGACTGCGACATTGCGGCGGACAGATCGGACCCTTGACTGACATTTTTGACACTTTTGGGGGTACCAGTGACATTACTGCAGTAATCAGTGCTATAAATATGCACTGTTACTGTAAAAATGACACTGGCAGGGAAGGGGTTAATTTTATTGGAGAGGGAGGGGTTAATGTATGCCTGGTGCTTACTGACGTGTGGGGGGGGAGGTGACTGTGTGAGACAGGGACAGATCGGATGTCCAGCTACGCTGAACACTCCGATCTGTCACTGAGGAGATCCGCCTGCATGTGTTTACACAGGCGGGCGGATCTCCACACTAGATCCCCGACGATCGGGGCAGAGCAGCGGCGATCGCCGCTGCTCCTCCCCTGGCCCGACTCCCGCTGTGAATGAAAACAGCGGGAGCGCGCCTCCGGCGGCGCGCGAGCGCCGCCTACAGGGGAGGAGTCTGGCGACGTAGGTCTACGTCGTCAGACAGGATCGTGCCACTTTGCCGCAGTACTATTCAAGTACTCAGTGGTAAAGTGGTTAAAAGTGTAAGTCCAGCCAAAGCTTTTCCCTTCATTTAGGCTTCTTGCCAGTGGGAGGGAAGGGAGGAAAACCTGATTCACTGCAGTAGGAAAAGGGATTGGTTCCTGTATATGCCGCCCCTCCTATCCCGGTTCCGGAGGGCCGGCAAGGAGGGGGACACAATCTACCCGTCACACATCAACGGGTTGCTGACTTGAGTAGAGATAATTCAAACTTGTCAAAGTTTTTTTTCTTCTCTGTAGATACAATAGGATGTCAGTGTAAATCTCTCCTCACCTCACTATAACAAGTGTCCCCACTGGAAGATTTACCTTATTTTTCTGATGTGGTAACAACACAAATTGTGAATTTCCCCCTCTCTTTCAGTCCCAGTGACAAAAATAGAAAAAGAAATATGGCAGCCACTCTGATCTGTGTGAGACTAGCAAAAAGAAAAGGGTACCCATGGGCAAGGCAATATACCAAACAGTACAAGAGTGGGTCCCCAGCACACTTACAAGATAGAGAGCAAAAAATAAACAAATCAATCTGTTTAACTACTCAAGTTAACCTCCCTGGCGGTATGATTATGTCTGGAATTACATACCAAAAGCGGTACAATTCTTTTCATGGAAATTTGGCGTTATGTATTATAGGCCTATAATTCTTAGTAATTACTGACTTAAACCTGACCAAAACAAGAGTCTAGTAGACATCCCAGATGTGATAAATTTGAAACACAAACGCATGAATTATAATCTAATCAATAATATAATTTTATTATTTAATATATAATATATATAATAAAATTATATTATTGATTAGATTATAATTCATGCATTATATATTATATATAGATATATGTGTGTGTGTATGTATGTGTGTGTGTGTGTGTATATATATATATACACACACACACACACACACACACACACACACACACACACACACACACACATATATATATATATATATATATATATATATATATATATATATATATATATATATATATATAATATATAACGCATGAATTATAATTGAATCAATTATATAATTTTATATATATATATATATATATATATATATATATATATATATATATATATATATATATATATATATATATATATATATATACCGGTGTGTGTGTGTGTATGTATGTATATATATTATAATATAAATTGTGTTTTGTGCAACGTTTTTTTTTTTTTTTTTTTGAATTTCCCTCCCTAGTTCCGCTCCCATGCAGCATTGCTGCTGCAGGGAACGGAACTAGGAAGTGATCGTACCGACGGAGGAGCGGCGGGACTCTCGGCTGGCGATCTCAGCAATGAGAGATCATCGCTGGATCTCCAGGATAAGGTAAGAGAACACCGCTGCGCTCTCTGCAATCCACCCCGAGCGTGACTCGGGGTTACCGATCCTGATATGAAAAATCAACCCCGAGTCACGCTCGGGATTACCGCTAAGGTGGTTAAAAACAAAGGTTTTAATTGCATACACTTCATTTCCTCCTTTTTCTTATCTGTGCAGCCCACATGACTATATAGTTACACGTGTGGGTGTATACACAGTGATAAATGACACTCCCCTCCCTACGTCCTCCCATGTCCTCCTATTGCTAAATACTATGGGGGCAGGATATAATATGCTGATTTGTTACATTAACTGAGGAAGTCACAAAAAGATTAGATTTATAAGGAGCTACATATTTCTAATCTAATTTAATTGCTTTTCTGAAACTGGTCAGGGTTGGCCAGACACCGACCTCGAGTAGGTGTAAAACTGGTGGCCCTCCAGCTGTTGCGAAACTACAAGTCCCATGAGGCTTTGCAAGGCTGACAATTACAAGTATGACCCCCAAAGAGAGAGGCATGATGGGACTTGCAGTTCCTCAACAGCTGGAGGGCCGCCAGTTTAACACCCCTATGAGAGTATTCATCAGCAGAATAATAAAAGCCCCTCCCTTCAGATGCCAAAGAACAGGGAAAGATCATGTGACTACACAAGCGCTGCAGGAATAAAATAAAATAAAACTAAATCCAGTGCATGATATCTATAAATTATAGCAATTAAAACTTCTCAGATTACTATCGCTTTATAGGAAGTATCTCCAAAGTACGATAAACCCTTTTTTAGTTGTCATCTAAACAAGTGTTGCCATTAGGAGACTTCTTCCCCTCTACCCCTGTTTTAAGGACCTTACCTAACCTTACCTTACCCACCATCCCCCTGTAAACAGATGCACACATCAATTTAAGGGCCCCAGCCTCCAGTGTTTGTTTATACCCCGGCTATGCCTGCACTTTACATACCCTGCATAGGTGTGCACAGCCTATTGCATTAGGTTGTGCACCCCAAAACTCAAACACATTTGCGTGTGTGTGCATGTGTATATATACTGACGGTGTCAGTGGGGGCAGTGCACGGTGTCAGTAGTTTTTATTTTGTTTTAATTTTTTGGGAGCTCCATTAGGGGTCTTTGGAGAAATATTAGGGGTCTACACAGGGGGAATCTTCACCACACGGGGTGATTAGGGTGCGGCCAGGCACACCCTGTGCACATGTCTATGATCCCCTGTCTCCTCTGGGACTGTCTCCCCATCTCCAGCAACTGCCCCATAGAGGTCTATGCGATTGTAAAGCACAGGCACAATCAGGACAACAGGACTTGTGGTGCTGGATATAAAGAACACATAGCACATTAGTTACAGTACAGTGCCCTGAAAAAGTATTCATACCCCTTGAAATTTTCCACATTTTGTCATGTTACAACCAAAAACGTAAATGTATTTTATTGGGATTTTATGTGATGGACCAACAGAAAGTGGCACATCATTGCGAAGTGGAAGGAAAATGATAAATGGCTTTCAAGATTTTTTACAATTATGTGAAAAGTGTGGCGTGCATTTGTATTCAGCTCCCCCCGAGGCAATACTTTCTAGAACCACCTTTCACTGCAATTACAGCTGCAAGTCTTTTTGGATATATCTCTACCAGCTTTGCACATCTAGAGAATTACATTTTTGCCCATTCTTTGCAAAATTGGTCAAGCTCAGTCAGATTGGATGGAGAGCATCTGTGAACAGCAATGTTCAAGTCCTGCCACATATTCTCAATTTCATTTAGGTCTGGACTTTGACTGGGCCATTCACAAATATGCTTTTATCTAAACCAGGGGTCTCCAAACTTTTCAAACAAAGACCCAGTTTACTGTCCTTCAAATTTTAGGAGGGCCAAATTATGGCCAGCGGGAGCAGCAAATGCCCCAGGTCCAGCATCTGTGTGAATAAATTTTGTCTCATGGATGGTGGTCAGTAGGAGGAGGAGTAGTGCCCCCTATTAGTAGGGGGAATAGTATCCCATCATTGGTATCAGTGGAAGAAATAGTGCCCAATTGTTGGTGTCAGTGGGAGGAATAGTGCCCTAAGAGCCAGATAAAGGCTAGCAAAGGGCCACAGTTTGGAGACCCATGATCAAAACCATTCCATTGTAGCTCTGTCTGTATGTTTAGGGTCGTTGTTCTGCTGAAAGGTGAACCTCTGCCCCAGTCTCAAGTCTTTTGCAGACTCTTAACAGGTTTTCTTCTAAGATTGCCTTGTATTTGGCTCCATCCATCTTCCCATCTACTATGAAAAGCTTCCCTGTCCCTGCTGCATAAAAGAATCCTCACAACATGATGCTGCCACCACCATGTTTCACGGTGGGAATGGTGTGTTCAGGATGATGTGCAGTGCTAGTTTTCCGCCACACATAGTGCTTTGCTTTTAGGTCAAAAAGTTAAATTTTGGTCTTATTTGACCAGAGCACCTTCTTCCACATGTTTCCCCCACATGGCTTCTCGCAAACTGCAAACGGGACTTCTTATGGATTTCTTTCAGCAATGGCTTTCTTCTTGCCACTCTTCAATAAAGGCCAGATTTGTTTAGTGCACGACTAATAGTTGTCCTGTGGCGGGCATGTAAGTCCTGCTGAGGCTGCCACATAAGGAACCTTACTGTTCTGAGCCTCCTATACGGCTGTTTTCACACTGAGGTGCAGCACAGTGCATCTGCAACTTTCCTGGGTTAGCTGGGCTTTGCCATAGTCTTCTATTATATCCTGCAGGTGTAGTGCGTACCAAAACTCCTTCATTCAGAAAGTGTACCAAACCCACAGGATATAACAGAAGTCTATGGCTAAGCATAGGAAAGCTGCAGGTACACTGCAGTACACCCGTGGTGTGGGTAAACGGCAGCGGATCAGTGTGAAAGCAGCCCTTTCCCACATGCCCCAGTGTATTGCTTCACACTGACCTGAAGATCTCTTCTTTCCTGCTGCTGGCACCACTCTGGAGACCGCTAGTAGGGTTAAGAGATGGAGTGCAGTTGGTATCACTCCGCATGGGACAGGAGCCAGCACTACAGAGGAGGCATCGGCTTATGTATCTCTTGCTCCCTACTATAGCTCCAACTTTACAAGTAGTCCCTCTGCATTGCACTCCGTTTGATGCTCAGGGATAGCGGGTCAGCAAGCCCAAACCCAGGGCTGGCGCAACCACCTTGGGGCGGGCAGGTCCGCAGCAGGGGATGGGGCGGAAAAATTAACCTTTTTTTTTTTTTTTAAATACTTTATTATCCGGAGTTGTTGCCGCCCGCCGGCGCCCGGTGTCCCGCTCCGGTGTGCTAATGCGCCACAGCGCCTGTCAGCTGTCACTTTGATGCGGCCCGGGCGCAGCCAGTCCCGACTCCCTTACCTTATACACCCGGGGTCCTCAATAGGCAGACTCCTGGCCGTCTCCGGACCCACACAGACTTAAATCTGGACCGCCGAAGCGGTCTGCTTCCTTCTGTCTCAGCGGGGGGCAGAATTGATAGGATCGGGAGGATCGGAGTGGCTGTGTCTTACACTTACAGCGCTGCATGATTTCAAAAAGCCGAGTTCTTCTGCGGCGGAGAGGAAGTCCTACAAAGTCCCGCCTCCTGGGCCGGCTCTTACCTATGATAGACAGAACACTGGTGACATCTATCATAGGAGCCAATGTCCAGGAGGCGGGACTTTGTAGGACATCCTCTCTGCCGCAGAAGAACTCGGCTTTTTGAAATCATGCAGCGCTGTAAGTGTAAGACACAGCCACTCCGATCCTCCCGATTCTCTCAATTCTACCCCCCCCCCCCCCCCGCTGATGACAGAAGGAAGCAGACCGCTTCGGCGGTCCAGATTAATGGGGGCAAACACACTGGTCAATCTGCATTATTGGGGGCACACACACTGGTCACTCTGCATTATTGGGGGCACACGCACTGGTCACTCTGCATTATTAGGGGCACACACACTGGTCACTCTACATTATTGGGGGCACGCACACTGGTCGCTCTGCATTAATGGGGGCACACACACTGGTCACTCTGCATTAATGGGGGCACACACACTGGTCACTCTGCATTAATGGGGGCACACACACTGGTCACTCTGCATTAATGGGGGCACGCACACTGGTCACTCTGCATTATTGGGGGCACACACACTGGTCACTCTGCATTATTGGGGGCACACACACTGGTCACTCTGCATTATTGGGGGCACACACACTGGTCACTCTGCATTATTGGGGGCACACACACTGGTCACTCTGCATTATTGGGGGCACGCACACTGGTCGCTCTGCATTATTGGGGGCACGCACACTGGTCGCTCTGCATTAATGGGGGCACGCACACTGGTCAATCTACATTAATGGGGGCACGCACACTGGTCAATCTACATTAATGGGGGCACACACATGGTCGCTCTGCATTAATGGGGGCACGCACAATGGTCGCTCTCAATTAATGGGGGCATGCACAATGGTCACTCTGCATTAATGGGGGCACGCACACTGGTCAATCTGCATTAATGGGGGCACGCACACTGGTCAATCTGCATTAATGGGGGCACGCACACTGGTCAATCTGCATTAATGGGGGCACGCACACTGGTCAATCTGCATTAATGGGGGCACGCACATGGTCGCTCTGCATTAATGGGGACACGCTCTGCATTAATAGGGGCACGCACATGGTCGCTCTTCATTAATGGGGGCACGCACACTGGTCGCTCTGCATTAATGGGGGCACGCACATGGTCACTCTGCATTAATGGGGGCACGCACAATGGTCGCTCTGCATTGGATGGGGGCAAGTTTTGGGGAATGCCTTTTTTTGTTGTTGGCGTTCTGTATTTGGAATTTGACGGTCACTTTTCCAGACCTCGGACTGAATGGAAAATTTGTAAGTGGACCCTTCAAGTTTACATTTGAGTACCCCTGTTATACACTGATGGATGACGCCGGGTCCGGGCCTGTACGGCACTTCAGTGACGACGTCCTCCTCCGCGCAGATGGACGTCTGACGTCACTGAAGGGGCGGCCCTCCGCTGCTGGCGCCACAAAGGCTGCAGCAGTAGTACAGTACCCAGTCTCGCGCCGCGGCGCCGGAAGATTAGAGAACATCGCACAGGCACAGGTGAGGGTGGGGAAGAAGAATGGAAGAAGGAGCAAGGGGGGTTAATGGAGACGGGGTCGGGTGGATAATTAATAAAGCAGGAGGGCATAATGGAACTGGAAGAAGGAGTGGGGGGGGGGAGGAATGGCGGAAGCAGAGCAGGGCCCAGGCGGGATGGATGATGGAAGAAGGAGCAAGGGGGGTTAATGGAGACGGGGTCGGGTGGATAATTAATAAAGCAGGAGGGCATAATGGAACTGGAAGAAGGAGTGGGGGGGGGGAGGAATGGCGGAAGCAGAGCAGGGCCCAGGGGGGATGGATGATGGAAGAAGGAGCAAGGGGGGGTTAATGGAGACTGGGTTGATAATGAAAGCAGGAGGGCATAATGGAAGAAGGAGTGGGGGAAGCACGGGGGATGGATAGCGGAAGCAGAGCAGGGCCCAGGGGGGGGATGGATGATGGAAGAAGGAGCAAGGGGGGTTAATGGAGACGGGGTGGATAATTAATGAAAGCAGGAGGGCATAATGGAAGAAGGAGTGGGGGGAGGGGGGTTAATGGAAGCACGGGGGATGGATAGCGGAAGCAGAGCAGGGCCCAGGGGGGATGGATGATGGAAGAAGGAGCAAGGGGGGTTAATGGAGACGGGGTGGATAATGAAAGCAGGAGGGCATAATGGAAGAAGGAGTGGGGGGGGCGGGGGGGTTTAATGGAAGCAGTGGGGGATAATGGAAGAAGGAGCAGGGGGGTTGGATAATGGAAGCAGGGGGGTAATGGAAAGGGGGGATGGATAATGGAAGCAGGGGGATGGATAATGGAAGCAGGGGGGATGGATAATGGAAGCAGGGGGATGGATAATGGAAGCAGGGGGATGGATAATGGAAGCAGGGGGGATGGATAATAGAAGCAGGGGGATAGATAATAGAATCAGATGGGGATGGATAATGGAAGCAGGGGATGGATAATGGAAGCAGGGGAAGGATAATAGAAGCAGGGGGGATGGATAATGGAAGCAGGGGGGATGGATAATGGAAGCAGGGGGGATGGATAATAGAAGCAGGGGGGATGGATAATGGAAGCAGGGGGATGGATAATGGAAGCAGGGGGGATGGATAATAGAAGCAGGGGGGATGGATAATGGAAACAGGGGGATGGATAATGGAAGCAGGGGGGATGGATAATAGAAGCAGGGGGGATGGATAATGGAAGCAGGGGGGATGGATAATGGAAGCAGGGGGGATGGATAATAGAAGCAGGGGGGATGGATAATGGAAGCAGGGGGGATGGATAATGGAAGCAGGGGGTATGGATAATGGAAGAAGGAGCAAGGGGGGTTAATGGAGACGGGGTGGATAATGAAAGCAGGAGGGCATAATGAAGGAGTGGGGGGGGGGGGTTAATGGAAGCAGTGGAGGATAATGGAAGAAGGAGCAGGGGGGGATGGATAATGGAAGCAGGGGGGATAATGGAAGAAGGAGCAGGGGGATGGATAATGGAAGCAGGGGGGTAAAAAGCAAGAAAGGTTAGATTTTTATAGTGCTCACTTTGAATGTTTATATTATCTAGCACTTTATTTGAATTGCATTCAGTTAACTCTCTGGAAACGTATGTTCTTGGCATGGCTTGGCTGCCGACTAGTATGGCCGCGTAGTACATTATCTGTACGTTATCAGTGTGTGTTATCTTTGGTGTTGAATAGGACTGAAGGTCCTAAAAATCTCATGTTCTCAAAAAACTCATGTTCTGATATTATAGTTTGTAAATATGTTTATATGCACTTATTGCTCTTCTTTTAACCAATAATGGTAATGTTTTGCCTTGAATAGGCCATTTTAGTGTTGTACTGTTTGTGTGCAGTACTATTTCCTGCACTTCTACAAGTCTGTTTGCACTATTTCCTGCATTTTTGCTCATTGGTAAATGGTAATGTTAATTTAATGGTAATATTTTGCCTTGAATAGGCCATTTTAGTGTTGTACTGTTTGTGTGCACTACTATTTTCTGCACTTTTACAAGTCTGTTTGCACTATTTCCTGCACTTATTGGTAAAAAATTTGTTTTATAGCTGTATAACTTATTTTGTTAAACCGTAAAAATGCACTCAACAAAAGCACAAATTAGTGTGTTTTATTCATATAAAAAAATTATTGAAAGAAACATTTTTGCAAGGGAGGTGGGTGGCCGTTGGGGGGGGGGGGGGGGGGGGGGGGCGCCAAAATGGAGCTTTGCTTGTGTAGGCAGAAATCCTTGCACCGGCCCTGCCCAGACCACCATCTACTATTCATCTGACCATGCTAAATACTGGTTGCTAAATACCGCTTTCTACTGTAACCTCCTCTCCCAACAGCTGTTTTCAGGATGGAAAGCAGGGAAGGGGCTGGTAAATGTCATTTACCAGCCCCTTCTTTTTATGACTGAATGTACTGACTAACACTGTCTACACACTGTTCACTGCTTTGACTAATTCTGTCCACTTATAAGGTAGGCTTAAGGTAGTTTACATTTTTTGCAATGACATTTGTTTTATTTTATTTTTTCTAATTCTCCTTCATATTAAATTAGGGCTGCTGAACCCTGGTGATATTTGATCTTTCAGGTAGATCTCCACTCTTCAAAGGTTACCTACAGTGGGAAAAATTCATTATTTGATCCCCCTGCAGATTTTGTAGGTTTGCCCACTTGCAAAGAAATGAAGGGTCTATCATTTTTATCATAGGTGTGTTGTAAATGATAGAGACAGAATATCAACCAAAAATCCAGAAAAAAACACGATCCAAATATTCTAAATGGAGTTGCAGTTCAGTGAGTAAAATAAGTATTTGATCTCCAAGCAAAACATGACTTAGTTCTTGGTGGATCAACCCTTGTTGGCAAGCTCAGAGGTGAGACGTTTCTTGTAGTTAGTGACCAGGTTTCCACACATCTCAGGAGGGATTTTAGTCCACTTTTTTTTTTTTTTTTACAGATTATATTTAAATCCTTAATGTTTCTTGGCTGTCTCTTGGCAACTTGAAGTTTCAGCTCCCTCCATACATTTTCTATTAGATTCATGGATTGGCCACTCCATGGCCTTAACCACTTAAGCCCCGGAGGATTTGGCTGCTCAAAGACCAGGGGGTATTTTGCGATTCGGCACTGCATGACTAATGAACAATTGCGTGGTCGTGCAACGCTGTACCCAAATGAAATTGATGTCCTTTTTTTCCCACAAACAGGGCTTTCTTTTGGTGGTATTTGATCACCTGTGCGATTTTTACTTTTTGCGCTATAAACAAAAAAAGAGCAACAATTTTGAAAAAATAACAATATTTTTCACATTCCCCCCAAAAAAAATGTAAAAATCAAAATTTTTTAACATTTTAGGCCAATTTGTTTTCTGCTACCCATGTTTGGTTAAAAAAATCGCAATAAGTGTATTTTGATTGGTTTGCGCAAAAGTTATTGTGTTTACTAACTAAGGGAAAGATTTTTGTCATTTTTATTGTTTTTTTTTTTTTTTTTAAAGGAGTAATGGTGGCCATCTGCGTTTTTTATTTTTTTTGCGGGACTGCAACATTGCGGCGGACAGATCGGACCCTTGACTGACATTTTTGACACTTTTGGGGGTACCAGTGACATTACTGCAGTAATCAGTGCTATACATATGCACTGTTACTGTAAAAATGATACTGGCAGGGAAGGGGTTAACTTTATTGGAGATGCAGGGGTTAAATGTGTCCCTAGTGGCGTGCTTCTAACTGTAAAGGGGTGTGGCTTTTCATGTAACCAGGGAGACATACGATCCTACATAGCAGGATTGTATGATCTCTGCAGTTATACCAGGGAGAATGACAGGCGGCTTTGTTTACATCAGCCGCCTGCCTTTCACCCTCTGCAGCAAATGATGGCGAGTGACCGGCGGACATCGGGTTCGCAGGTCACACGTGCGGAAATGTCAAGGAACGAGCGGAGGCTCGCCCCCTATTGGCTCGTGGGCGAGTGACGTATATATACGTCACTTTGCCCAGGAGGGGCTGACCGCCGCAGTAAATGTACTTGCGGCAAGTGGTTAATGTGCTTCTTCTTGTTGCCTTGGTGGTATGTTTGGGTCATTGTCTTTCTAAAAAAGACCCAACCATGACCCATCTTCAGTGTTTTGGCTGAGGGAAGAAGGTTCTGATCCAAGATTTTACAGTACTTGGCCCCTCAAAGTCAGTCTGTACCTTTTAGCAGAGAAACAACCCCAAAGCATAATGTTTCCACCTCTGTGTTTGACTGTAGGTATGCTGTTCTTAGGGTCCTAGTCAGCATTTTTCTTCCTCCAAACACAGCGAGTCCCCCTCCTCAAGAAGGCACAAGTACAGTCATGCCAATGAACATCTAAATGATTCAGAGAAGGATTGGGAGAAAGCGCTGTGGTCAGATGGGTCCAAAATTAGTTTTTTTGCCGTGTTTGAAGAAAGGAAAATGCTGCCTATGACCACCATCTCTACAGTGAAGCACAGAGGTGGAAACATGATGCTTTGGGTCTGCTTCTCTGCTAAAGAAAGAGGCCAACTCTTTGTACCCCAGCTGGGCACATCCGCCGGACCTGCGTCTCCTGTCCTCCAAACGCACCCACAGCCTGCGGAGAAGCCATATCCAGCCCTTAACCCCTCAATCACGAGACAATCCACACAGGTGTTGAGGGTTCAACATGCAGAGCTTAAACTGTTTATTACATTCCAAGGCATACAGTTTTACACACAGTTAGGGAAACTCCCATTAGCTTTGCCACAGAAGGGGGGAAGGGGACAAAGACCAGTCAATGGGAACGGAACATTTGTACATTGAAACAGTCTTAATACACACCCCCTGCGGAGAGATGTCTCCAGCCCAGACCAGACCATTGTCTGTGTCATGATTCCACACAATTAGACACAGAAACAGGAGGGGGAGAAGGGCTGTAGCATTACATTCCAAACACTTGGTTCTTAAACGTATACACATGCAATAAACCTAATGCATACATGAAGGACAATATACAGTGGCTGTGTTTGCCACAATGCTCCCTCAGAACCAAGCTGGCATACACAGTCTGATCCTAACGGATCGGCTTGGGGATGTCTGGGGAGTACTCATGGATCATTTGTCAATGTCTGTTTGCCTGGATAATTCGTCGGCGTTGCCGTTTTGCTTCCCAGGGCGGTAGTGGATGGTAAAGTCAAAAGGCTGCAGCGCCAAACTCCAGTAGCTTCTGGCCCATAGTCTGTCGGTAGGAGGCTTGCGCACAGTCCCCTCCAAAACACACAGTGACAGTGGGTTCTGTCACACCAACTTTCCTGCATTAAGTTGCCAATGGACAGGGCCACGTATTGTAAAATCTTAGATAAGAACCTTCTGTAAGACTGGACCAAAATCCCTCCTCAGATGTGTGCAAACCAGGTAACCAACTACAAGAAATATCTTACCTATGTGCATGCCAACAAGGGTTTCTCCACCAAGTACGAAGTCATGTTTTTCTTGGGGATCAAATAATTATTTTACTCATTGAACTGAAACTTAATTTATAACATTTGTATCATGTGTTTTTTTTTCTGGATTTTTGGTTGATATTCTGGCTCTATCATTTAAAATTCACCTATAATACATGTCTACGTCTCCGCTTATAAAGCATGTTACATCACTACCTTACATAACTTTATATGTTATATAATTTTTTTTCTCTCCTTTTATTACCATGTGAAACATATGACACTTGTTCAGAATAACATGTACTAGCACAGCTCTGATATGTCATACTTTGGTTTTGTTTTTTGTTGGCTTTTTCTGTTTACAAAGCTCAATAAAACGTTTGTATTAAAAAAAAAAAAAAATACACCTATAAGAATTTATACACCCTTCATTTCTAGTAGGCAAACTGACAAAATCTGCAGGGGATCAAATAATAATTTTCCCCACTGTACCCCTGCTCCACTCTATCCAATAATTTAAAAAGTTTTGGCTTTAGATACACTTTTGCCTTAGAAAAAAATGGGTAAACAAGGTGTTTATTTTTTTTCAGAAGATACTTCCAGCAATAAAATCTTACTTTCCAGCTTGCAAACTGCTTTAGAATGTATGCTGAAATGTGCATATACAGCTCAGTGTAAGTTCTCAGCTTGCCCTTGTGCTGGGATCAGTTAACTTCCGCACACAATGTATCTAAGATCTGATTGTTCGTTTTGTGTGTGGAATATTGACTGGTACCATGGAGTCCTCTCATTGGTTTGATAAGGGCTATGCAGGTCTGATGCACGGATCGCAACACAGACAGATAGCGTTCTGAAACATGCATCGGATCTGCAGAGGTGTGCACTCTGGAATGCACATGGAGATCCATGCAACAGGCTGCCTTCACAGAACACCTGTGCATCCCATGTGGATGAAGACACCACGTTCACATTGGTGTACATATAGATATGCCCCTGTGAATGAAGAGTAAGTAATACACAGTGCAGGGGTCAGTAGTAAGTAACACAAACTTTAAAGGTCATTAGAAAATAATGCAAGTAACAAATATTCAGTTTTACTGAATTGGGTATGCACGTAGCTGTCCCTCAACACAAATCTTTTTATTACAAAAGAAGTTCCATTTAGGTTTGGTAGCGAAAATAACACACAGGGAATAGCGGCTGAGGCACCGCCTGGCTCCATGTATTGTTTCCTCTGCTGGCATTTCATCATTGTTATGTATACACAGTGACTAGTAAGACCTTATGCTCTTCCATAGACCTGGGTTCATCACTCCTCCCTACAGCCTGGGTACCACAGGTAAAAGAGATGACCGTACCTCTCCCCCACCATATTTGGGGGGGCTACCAATGGCAGTGCAGGAGCCAGGGGTTTCTACAGCATTACTTATTCCCCATCCGATAGGCAGACACTACAGTTAGTAGGGCATGCAGAAAGGAGTGACACTGAAAAAGGGATGAATCGGTAAGATGTATGGCTGGGGACAGCTGCGACCTGCTCACTCGAACACCCAGTAACTCCAACACACAACCCCACACAAATGTCCATTCCAATGGGCACTTGGCTGCAGAGCTGCCGTCTTGCACAATATGCATTGGTTCCTACTCATTAGGTGGTGAGCAGGGGGTTGGTAGGGCACTAAATATGGCTAAACTCAGCCTCAGTAGTGGAGACAAAGACCATCAAAGCGAAGGAAACCACTTTGTTGCAACTTGAACTGATATACAGAAACTATACAAACTGTGCTTCAGTTTGCAACTTTATTTGACCAATGTCTTTTTTCTGTTGTATACTGCATTTATTTCCAGGAAGGAGGAATGACTGAAAACAGAAAAGGACCTGTATGGTGATAATGTTCTTCCCTTGTAATATTATTATTTTATTATTATACAGAATTAATATAGCACCAACAGTTTGTGCAGTGCTATATTAGTGCCAAAGCTTCTGTGGATCACAGGAGTGTAGTTCGTTCTGTACTCCTGTGACCCATTTTCAGCAGACAGCGGGCTGAAGTCACAGAATCGGTCCAGGCTTGGGAAAAATTCTGAAAATATGTTTAGTATCTGCCCACATGCCTGGACCGGTACCTGGCTCAGCCTCTCAGCATGCCGCTGAGAGCCTGAGCCAGCTGCTGCCGCCCCCTCAACAGCCCAGCACTTCAGTGAACGCTGGAGGGGCATAGCAGACAGCGGTGACTGACAGTCACCAGCTCTCTGCTCAGGAAGCTCTGAGAACCAAGCGATCGGCAGTGTTTGATAGCTCGTCAGTCTTAGAGACGGCAGGGGAAAAGATGCAGCATCAAACCGATTCTGCATCCACCTTGGCAAATATGATTAAAAAAAAAAAAAATCCCATACTTCTCTTTTTAGGGCAGACAACATACACTGCTCAAAAAAATTTAAGGAACACTTTTTAATCAGAGTATAGCATCAAGCCAATTAAAGTCCTGGGATATTGATCTGGTCAGTTAAGTGGCAGAGGGAGTTGTTGATTTGTATCAGCTGCTTTGGTGTTAATGAAATTGTGAGATGCACTAGATGGGCAACAATGAGATAACCTCTAAAACACAAATGATTTACTTTACTGTTTTCCAGGTATTTCTTTTTCATCTTTTCTGAATTTTTTTTCACTAGTTTTGCATTTGGCTAGGGTCAGTGTCACTACTGGGTAGCATGAGGCGAAACTTGGACCCTACAGAGGTTGCACAGGCAGTCAAACTCCTCCAGGATGGCACATCAATACGTGCCATTGCCAGAAGGTTCGCTGTGTCTCCCATCACAGTCTTAAGAACATGGAGGAGATTCTAGGAGAGCTGGACGGGACCGTATAAGGACCTTAACCCATCAGCAGGACCGGTGTCTGCTCCTTTGTGCAGGGAGGAAGAGGATGAGCACTGCCAGAGCCCTACAAAATGACCTCCAGCAGGCCACTGGTGTGAATGTTTCTGACCAAACAATCAGAAACAGACTTCATGAGGGTGGCCTGAGGGCCCGACGTCCTCTAGTGGGCCCTGTGTTCACTGCCCGGCACCAGGGAGCTTGATTGCCATTGAACATCAGAATTGTACTTTTTACAGATGAGAGCAGGTTCACCCTAAGCACATGTGACAGATGTGAAAGGGTCTGGAGAAGCCATGGAGAATGTTATGCTGCCTGTAACAATATTCAGCATGACCAGTTTGGTGGTGGATCAGTAATGATCTGGGGAGGCATATCCATGGAGGGACACACAGACCTCTACAGGCTAGACAACAGCACCCTGATTGCCATTATGTATCGGGATGAAATCTTTGGATCCTTTGTCAGACCCTACACTGGTGCAGTGGGTTCAGGGTTCCTTCTGGTGCACGACAATGCCCAGCCTTAATGTGGCGAGAGTATGCAGCCAGTTCCTGGAGGATGAACGAATTGCTACCATTAAATGGCCCCCACGCTCGCCTGACCTAAATCCAATAGAACGGTCCCCTGGGACATTTTGTTTCATTCCATCCAATGCCGCCAGGTTGCACCTCAGTCTGTTCAGGAGCTCAGTGATGCCCTGATCCAGATCTGGGAGGAAATTTCCCAGGACACCATCCGTCGTCTCATTCCGCGCATGCCCCAACGTTGTCAGGCATGCATACAAGCACATGGGGGCAATCGGATAGAATGAAACTGGTACGGAGTACCATTTTAAATTGCAGCAATGAAATTTCAGCAAAACGGACTTGCCTGGTGCATAATTTTTTCACTTTGATCTTCAGAGTGTCTTTGAATTCAGCCCTCTGTAGGTTGATAATTTTCAATTCCATAAAACGATGTGGCATCCATTAGTTTCTAACACATTACCCAGTCCATATCAGTAAAGATATCCAGCATGATATTTTTCCCCATTGAGATCTGATGTGCTTTCAAAGTGTTCCTTTTGAGCAGTGTAGTTGCAATACAATTCAACACAGGAAGAATCAGAGGGCTTGGATCGTTAGAGCTTACAACCTAAAAGGAAGGGTCATGTAATACAAAAAGTAATATCTGTGGATAATGAGCTGATGGAGAAAGTAAAAGTTTATTAGCGGTAGAATAGACCTCTCTGTAGAGATTTTTTTTAGGGATCGCCTAAAGCAGGGGTGTCAAACTCAATGTCATTGCGGGCCATATCAGCATTATGGTTGTCCTCAAAGGGCCAGTTATATCTGTAAGATTAGATGTCCAGAGCACCCTACGCCCCCTTACACCCTTACATGAGATGTCAATAGCCCCCCCACCATCAGAAGTCAAGAGTCACCACCCTTCCTTACATCACAATGCACCCCCCTGCTGCCAGGAAGAAGATGCAGGTGGATCTGGGAAGAAGTACAGGGTCTGGAGGAGGACCAGAGGAAGGCTGGAGTCAGCTTCCAAAGTCTGCTGAATCCTGAGACTAGGGGAGGCAGATACAAGGTGGTGTTGCGGCTGAGAAGGGGGGTGGGCAACGATGAGCCTTTCTGCAGCTGCACAGAGAAGCGCTGGATCTGGCAAAGGAGTTCTGTCCTCTCTGCTGCCGACTACTGAGACAAGGTATATAAGGTAGTTTGTTTGGAGTATTGTCAGTATGGTCTATGTACGTGCCCGTGTTGTCTGTGTGTGTTTGGCTGACTTAACCCAAAACAGCATATAAATAAAGCTTTCTGTATAGGTCACAGAAAAAAGGAGGTTATCTTTGTCAGCTGTAACATAGCGGGCTCATTGATTTAGTGAACATAGACATTTATTTTGAAAAATAGATGATGTGATAATAACATCCGTGCAAAATATGATGTCAGTGGGTACAATCAGTGTAGGGGACAAGAAACAAGACATACATAACATGTAACAGACAGTGACAAAAACCGGCCGGCAATATGGTATTTCATCAAGATTATATAAATAGTCAATCAATTGTCGGTTGCAATAATGACAATTCTTGGAGAGGTTCCTTGGGGGGGGGGGGGGGGGGGTGTGGATCGCTAGTGGGGCTGGTGGCCGTACTGCACAATTGTATTGAGTGTTGGATCCCGTGAGGTCACTCTTATTTGTGCTATTAGTCTTTAATATGACTTTGTGGGAGGAGGGTTGGGGGTATCTCAGTCAAAGTGGCAGCATTTGGGGGAGACAGTATATGCTTAGTGTTGCTGTCATGTGGTGAAGCATCAATCGTTGGTATATGTGGGGTTATTTGATGGGGACTAGGCAGAGATCTGACGATTAGTGTCTTGATCACTGGCGGCAAAAATGCCGTTTCTTCACCCCTATTTTATGACAGAATATCGCTCTAGATTAAGCCTTGTAGCTTGTGTTGTTGTGGGAAGGTATCTGGTGATAACGGGGACTTATGCAGAGCATAACCGATCGGGTATGTGCCTCCGATTTCCGTTCGCCGCATGTAAAAAATGGCGGTTTAGCGCGGTAAGTGGTGTGTCACTTGCTCTGACGGCTCTACGGCCGTTTCTTCACCCCTGCTTAGGAACACACCGTACCTCGTAGATGATCCATAGAGCGATTCCTCATGTCCTTATGCTGCCGGTCTCCATGTGTGCTGCCGTTGACTTCTGCTCTCCCGAGCGATCCGGCGCCTGTTAGGAGTGGTGAGGGGATGTGCCGCTGGGCCGGTGACGTCGACGCGTTTTGCTTCCTGTTGCGTAGCTTCGTCTGGACGTCCACACATGGAGACCGGCATACCCGATCGGTTATGCTCTGCATAAGTTCCCGTTATCACCAGATACCCTCCCACAACAACACAAGCTACAAGGCTTAATCTAGAGCGATACTTTGTCATAAAATAGGGGTGAAGAAACTGCATTTTTGCCGCCAGTGATCAAGACACTAATCGTCAGATCTCTGCCTAGTCCCCATCAAATAACCCCACATATACCAACGATTGATGCTTCACCACATGACAGCAACATTAAGCATATACTGTCTCCCCCAAATGCTGCCACTTTGACTGAGATACCCCCAACCCTCCCCCACAAAGTCATATTAAAGACTAATAGCACAAATAAGAGTGACCTCACGGGATCCAACACTCAATACAATTGTGCAGTACGGCCACCAGCCCCACTAGCGATCCACACCCCCCCAAGGAGCCTCTTCAAGAATTGTCATTATTGCAACCGACAATTGATTGACTATTTATATAATCTTGATGAAATACCATATTGCCGGCCGGTTTTTGTCACTGTCTGTTACATGTTATGTATGTCTTGTTTCTTGTCCCCTAAACTGATTGTACCCACTGACATCATATTTTGCACGGATGTTATTATCACATCATCTATTTTTCTAAATAAATGTCTATGTTCACTAAATCAATGAGCCCGCTATGTTATTGCTGACAAAGATAACCTCCTTTTTTCTGTGACCTATACAGAAAGCTTTATTTATATACTGAGACAAGGTGTTGGCAGAGACAAGGAGGGTGCTGCATCTGCAGGAGAGGTGCAAGGGCCACATGAAATGGCCTGGGGGGCCGCATTCGGCCCGCGGACCTTGTGTTTGACACCTGTGGCCTAAAGGGTGGATAGAATAAGAGATAAATTGTGCAGGAAGTTCCAGAGGATGGGAGAGGGAGGAGGAGACGAGTGAGCAGGAGCTCTTGGAAGGGGTGAAGAGAACTGTTTGGTATTTTGAGACAAGTTTAGTGATGTACAGTTACACACACACACACACACACAGAAAGCTTCTTAAAGTGGTTCTCCAAAGAGGCCTTACATCTTGCCCTTTATCAGTGTCAGGCTTCCCTCTAACAAGGTTAGTTCTATTGTCTCTACACTATGTTTCCAAAAGTATTGGGACACCTGCCTTTACCCACATAAACTTTAATGGCATCCCAGTTTTTAGTCCGTAGGGTTCAATATTGAGTTGGCCCACCCTTTGCAGCTTCAACTCTTCTGGGAAGGCTGTCCACAAAGTTTAGGAGCGTGTCTATGGGAATGTTTTACTATTCTTTCAGACGCGCACTTATGAGGTTAGGCACTGATGTTGGAGAGAAGGCCTGGCTCGCAGTCTGTGCTCAAATTCATCCCAGAGGTTTCTATCGAGCTGAGGTTAGGACTGTGTGCAGGCCAGTCAAGTTTCTCTACCCCAAACTTGCTCATCCATGTCTTTATAGACCTTGCTTTGTGCACTGGTTTACAATCGTGTTGGAACAGGAAGGGGCCACCCCCAAACTGTTCCCACAAAGTTGGGAGCATGAAGTTGTCCAAAATGTCTTGGTATGCTGATGCCTTAAGAGTTCCCTTCACTGGAATTAAGGGGCCAAGCCCAACCCCTGAAAAACAACCCCATACCATAATCCCCCCCCCTCCACCAAATGATTTGGACTGTCACTGTACTAATGACACTGGCTGGGAAGGCGTTAACATCAGGAATGATCCAAGGGTTAAATGTGTGCTTAACCAGAATTTGTGTGTGTACTGTGAGGTGCTTTTACTAAATTAGTAAACAAAAACCTGGACATCCCCACTGACAAGACAGAGCTCTGAGCTCTGTCCTGACCCAGATCTTTCCCATTCTTTCTGTAGGGAAACATAAGCAGGAGCTTCTAGTCCTCTGCTGCTGGTCACATGTTCAAAAGAAAAAAAAATGGCTTTGGAATGCAAAAAAATAAATAATATCAATAAACTGTATTAAGTTTGTCATACAAATATATACAGATTTCTGTCAGTCACAGGCTGTGTCACGCCCCTCCAGCCGGTGTCTTAGAATAAGAGGGAGGTGAAGCCTACATAAATTTACATGTAATATCCCACCCCCATTGGGTTTAGTTGGTTAGTGGGAGGAGGAGGGATGCAGTGGGCTGTCATTTACCATTGTGTATACGCCCACATGTGTGGCTCTGTAGTCATGTGGGCTGCTCAGATGTGAGGGGGAGGAAATGCTCAGCATGGAAACTCAATGAAAACTGAGCATGTGCAGAGCTGCCAACACTGCTCTGCAAAATTCCCAGCTGAATTGGGGACATGAGCAGAAGGTGGAGATAGAGAACCACAGGATCAACCAGGTTTTTTGCAGAATACGTAAAATGAATCTCAGTGACTTGAGTGAATATGAACCGCACGTAATGCAGCATTTGATAGTCTTTTTTTTTTTTTTTTTATGTGCGTTTAGGCTCCTTTCACACATGTGAGACTTGTCCTGCAATTTGGGACTACAAAGTTGTTTCACAAGTTGTACTCCATGATTTTTTTTTTTTTTAATGCGTTTTGAGGTCCATAGACATAGGCATTGCTTCAAGTCCAGTCAAAATCGCAACAGCAAAAAAATTGCTGCAAAAATCTGCTAGTCTTGTACTCGGACAAACCGCTTTTCCTGGTTTTACAGACTGACAGTTTGTAGGCCATCAAGCTCCCTCCCTGGGTAATTTACTTTCTTCCAATTTTAGTTCTGCTGGCAAGTGTTTGCTCACTTGGTTATCGCATCCTGACTCATACCCTTGCGGACAAAACACTTGCAAGTACTGTCATTTAATATATCAATTTCAGTTCAGCAGTCACTGGGGAAACTTTTGAATTGAAACAATATATCAATTGCAACACAACTTTTGTTGTTTACAAAACAGAGTGTTCCAACTGCAATTTGCAATATGTTGGATGCACTACTTGTGCATTCAGAGAATTGGTGAGTATTTTTGTGATTCAGGTCATTTTAATGTTAAGTTTATCTCTAAGCCTAGGCTCACACTGAGGCCAGGAATTTTCAGTCCGACTTCGGGGCTGATTTCACAGACATCTGTACGGGTTCTGCTTGTCTTCAGCAAACTGTTTGCAGGCTATCTTCTGCATCATCATTTGTCCTTCTGGGACAACAGCCATGCAGACCAATTTGATGCAGTGTGCAACGTATAGTCTGAGCACTGACAGGCTGACCCCCCACCCTTTCAACCTCTGCACCAATGCTGGCAGCACTCATATGTCTATTTCCCAAAGACAACCTCTGGATATGATGCGGAGCACGTGCACTCAACTTCCTTGGTTGACCATGTCGAGGCCTGTTCTAAGTGGAACTTGTCCTGTTAAAACACTGCATGGTCTTGACCACCTTGCTTCAGCTCAGTTTTAGTGTCTTGGCAATCTTCTTATAACCTAGGCCAGTGATGGTGAACCTTGGCACCCCAGATGTTTTGGAACTACATTTCCTATGATGCCCATGCACACTGCAGTGTAGTTGAGCATCATGGGAAATGTAGTTCCAAAACATCTGGGGTGCCAAGGTTCACCATCACTGGCATAGGCCATCTTTATGTAGAGCAACAATTATTTTTTTCAGATCCTCAGAGAATTCTTTGCCATGAGGTGCCATGTTGAACTTCCAGTGACCAGTATGAGAGAATGAGAGCGATAACACCAAATTTAACTCCCCTGCTCCCCATTCACACCTGAAACCTTGTAACAATAACGAGTCACATTACACCAGGGAGGGAACATGTCTAAATGGGCCCAATTTGGACATTTTCACTTAGGGGTGTACTCACTTTTGTTGCCAGCGGTTTAGACATTAATGGCTGTGTGTTAAGTTATTTTGAGGGGACAGTAAATTTACACTGTTATACAAGCTGTGCACTCACTACTTTACATTGTAGCAAAGTGTCATTTCTTCAGTGTTATCACATGAAGATATAATAAGATATTTACAAAAATGTGAGGGGTATACTCATTTTGTGAGATACTGTGTGTATGTGTGTATATCTCTCAATATCAATCTATCTAAAAATAAAAATTAAAAGAACACTTCAAATTTAGGAAAACACATCAGATCTGAATGGGGAAAGTGTCATGCTGGATATCTATTATGATATGGATTGGGTAATGTGTTAGCTCATTTTGCTGAAACTTAATTGCAGCAACTCAAAATGGTACTCAGTAGATTGTATGTCCCCCACGTACTTGTATACATGCCTGCAATGTCGGGGCATGCTCATAATGAGATGACAGATGGTGGTATGGGGTATTTCCTACCAGATCTGGACCAGGGTATCACTGAGCTCCTGAACAGACTGAGGTGCCACCTAGAGGCATCGAATGGACAGAAACCTAATGTGCCAGAGGTGTTCTACTGGATTTAGGTCAGGCGAGCGTGGGGGCCATTCAATGGTATCAATTCCTTCATGCTCCAGGAACTGGCTGCATTCTCTTGCCACCAGTGGCGGCTGGTGCTCAAAATTTTATGGTGGGCGCAAACAGAAAAATGAGTGACCAGAGTGCCACAGCATGCCCCCATCAATGCAGAATGCCACAACATTGCCCCCAATCAATGCAGAGTGCCACAGCGTGCCCCCCCCAATCAATGCAGAGCGCCACAGCATTGTCCCCAATCAATGCAGAGCGCCACAGCGTGCCCCTCAATCAATGCAGAGCGCCACAGCATTGTCCCCAATCATTGCAGAGCGCCACAGCATTGTCCCCAATCATTGCAGAGCGCCACAGCATTGTCCCCAATCAATGCAGAGCGCCACAGCATTGTCCCCCAATCATTGCAGAGCGCCACAGCATTATCCCCAATCATTGCAGAGCGCCACAGCATTGTCCCCAATCAATGCAGAGCGCCACAGCATTGTCCCCAATCATTGCAGAGCGCCACAGCATTGTCCCCAATCATTGCAGAGCGCCACATCATTGTCCCCAATCAATGCAGAGCGCCACAGCATTGTCCCCAATCATTGCTGAGCGCCACAGCATTGTCCCCAATCAATGCTGAGCGCCACAGCATTGTCCCCAATCATTGCAGATTTTCCTCACTCTGTCCCCCGGCGCGTCTCCACGAGTACTTCCGGTCCCGCCTCCTCCTCGGCCAATGGCAAGGGGTTTGCCTTGCGGCCAATCAGGAAGCACGTATCGGACGCGCTTCCTGATTGGCCAGGAGGAGGATCGGTGTGGCAATAGCGAATTTTCATTCGCTATTGTCACACAATGGGTGGAGTCGGGACGCACTGCTTTGCGCCCCGGCTCCACCCTTTGCATCACCCTATTAGAACCTCTGGCTCTAATCAGGTGATGTTAAATAAAAAAAATCCCCATTAAGCTCCATGCGTCCGGCGCCCCTGCATGCAGATTTGGGGGCCGGACACCTGAATGGGGGGGCGGCGCCCCATATACACCGGCCGCCACTGCTTGCCACTTAAGGCTGGGCATTGTCGTGCACCAGGAGGAACGCAGGATCCACTGCACCCGCATAGGGTCTGACGATGGTTCTTCCAAGGATTTCATCCCGATACCTAATGGCAGTCAGGGACCATTGTCTAGCCTGTAGAGGTCTGTGCGTCCCTCCATGGATATACCTCCCCAGACCATCACTGACCCACTACCAAACAAGTCATTCTGAACGATGTTATAGGCAGCATAACATTCTTCCTGGTTTCTCCAGACCTTTTTACATCTGTCACATGTCCTCAGGGTGAACCTGCTCTCATCTGTGAAACGCACGGGGCACTAGTTGTGGACCTGCCAATTCTGGTGTTCAGTGGCAAATGCCAATCGAGCTCCACGGTGCCAGGCAGTGAGCACAGGGCCCACTAGAGGACATTGAGCCCTCAGGCCACCCTCATGAAGTCTGTTTCTGATTGTTTGGTCAGAGACCTTCACACCAGTGGCCTGCTGGAGGTCATTTTATAGGGCTCTGGCAGTGCTCATTCTGTTCCTCCTTGCACAAAGGAGCAGATATTGGTCCTACTGATGGGTTAAGGACCTTCTACGGCCCTGTCCAGCTCTCCTAGAGTAATGGCTTGTCTCCTGGAATCTACTCCATGCTCTTAAAAATCTCCATAGGCGATACGTTTAAAATGTTTTACAGGCTACCTGTTTAGAGTTACAGAAGAGGTCTAGTGCTAGAATGCTTGCTCTCACTCGAACGTTCACGGTGATACCTCACATGTGCAGTTTAAATGCCGTTTGCATATGCTAAAACAAGTCCTTTATGCTGGTTAAATTAGTGAACTAATGAAGATGCTATTTATAATCTATGTAGCACCCTCCTAGGTAGGTGCTAGTGAGAGAGTACAGTTTTGAGCTCTGTTTGCTTAGCAGAGGAGCTGCAGGTAAATCTATATTGCTTTTTGCCTACCAGAGAGCAGGATCTGTTAGTGAGGTCTGCTCATTGCACTCAGTATGCAATTCATTCAGTCTGTGTTTCAGGCCGGTCCAATAGGGAGGCAGTGGGAGGAAACCTGATGAATGGGTGCATAGGCTTTTGATACAGTCCTGGTGATTGGCAGAGGGCAGGTCGCCTCAGTGCATTCTGGGATACTGTATAAAAGCCAGGAGCACATGTGCTGCGGGATCTTTGGCTGGAGAGCGGAGTGCCAGAGAGAGGGAGGTGGCTGCTTCCTCCTCCTCTGTAGAGGTGTCATGCAGTCGCAGGAGATCGTCCTGAGGACCAGAGGAGCTGAACCCTGAGGTCCAGGAAAGCTGACTGAGAGGTGAGACACTGGAGACCCTGGGACTACAGTATCGTGAGCACAAGGACTCGGGTCAAGGGGCCTGACCTGAGGGGGGCCACCTCTGCTTGTAGGATAGTCAGTGGACGGGTGTCAGCAGAGGAAGAGAGAGAGGATACTGGGGAGAGTGTCCTGAAGATAGTTGTCTGTTCACTGAGTTGTCTTAAGAAAAAGAGACTCAATTCAAAATCATCCATAGTGGCAGGGTGAATCAACAGCCTGGTTGTATCAGAAGATAGGAGTCCTCAACATTGTCTATAGTTAAATAAGTGGCAGTCCTTGTGGGGGCAGTGCTACATCTATATAATCAGAGAATGGTTCCGATTCTATTTTATTATATAGATTATATATGGCACTTTCATTAGTTCTCATAATTTTACTAATTTAACCAACATAAGGACTTGCTTTATCAAAATCAGGACTGTTGTTAGCTATATAGAGCACAGTGTAATTTTTTATTTTTTATTCTGTAACAGCCCCTGTACTTGACCAGTGAAATCTCAGCATTTACAGGGCTGTTACAGAATGCAGAAATAAAAAAATAAAAATCTGCTGTCCAATAGATTCCTTTCACCAGACGCTTATTTGTCTGGGGGAATCTGATTGACTGCCTGCATCCTGACGTGCAGTTTTTTAAAGCACCTACCTTCCTAGGTAGGTGCTAGAGAGTGAGTATCGTTTTTGCTCTGTCTGCCTATCAGAGGAGCAGCAGGTAAATCCTATATTGCACACTTTTTTTTATTTATTATCAATATTTATTATATTTTTTTGGATTTTTTTATATAGAATTCACTCAATTTTTCACATTTTTCATATTTCTCCTATATTTATTGGATTTTTTAATTGAATTTAGAATAATAGATATTTTTTTCTTTTTTTCAGAGTCATTTAATATACAGTCAGGTCCATCAATATTGGGACATCGACACAATTAAAACATTTTTTTGGCTCTATACACCACCACAATGAATTTGAAATGAAACAAAGAAGATGTGCTTTAATTGCAGACTTTCGGATCTAATTTGAGGGTATTTACATTCAAATCAGGTGAACGGTGTAGGAATTACAACAGTTTGTATATGTGCCTCCCACTTTTTAAAGGGACCAAAAAGTAATGGGACAATTGGCTGCTCAGCTGTTCCATGGCCAGGTGTGTGTTATTTCCTCATTATCCAATTTACAAGGAGCAGATAAAAGGTCCAAAGTTCATTTCAAGTGTGCTATTTGCATTTGGAATCTGTTGCTGTCAACTCTCAATATGAGATCCAAAGAGCTGTCACTATCAGTGAAGCAAGCCATTATAAGGCTGAAAACAAAACAAACCCATCAGAGAGATAGCAAAAACATTAGGTGTGGCCAAATCAACTGTTTGTAACATCCTCAAAAGAAAGAAAGCATTGGTGAGCTCAGCAACAGCAAAAGACCCTGAAACCCACAGAAAACAACTGTGGTGGATAACGGAAGAATTCTTTCCCTGGTGAAGAAAACACCCTTCACAACAGTTGGCCAGATCAAGAACACTCTCCAGGAGGTAGGTGTATGTGTGTCAAAGTCAACAATCAAGAGAATACTTCACCAGAGTGAATACAGAGGGTTCCCCACAAGATGTAAACCATTGGTGAGCCTCAAAAACAGGAAGGCCAGATTGGAGTTTGCCAAACAACATCTAAAACAGCGTTCACAGATCTGGAACAACATCCTATGGACAGATGAGACCAAGATCAACTTGTACCAGAGTGATGGGAAGAGAAGGGTATGGAGAAGGAAAGGAACTGCTCATGATCCAAAGCATACCCCCTCATCAGTGAAGCATGGTGGTGGTAGTGTCATGGCGTGGGCATGTATGGCTGCCAATGGAACTGGTTCTCTTGTATTTATTGATGATGTGACTGCAGACAAAAGCAGCAGGATGAATTCTGAAATGTTTCGGGCAATATTATCTGCTCATATTGAGCCAAATGCTTCAGAACTCATTGGACGGTGCTTCACAGTGCAGATGGACAATGACCTGAAGCATACTGCGAAAGCAACCAAAGAGTTTTTTAAGGGAAAGAAGTAGAATGTTATGCAATGGCTATGTCAATCACCTGACCTGAATCCGATTGAGCATGCATTTCACTTGCTGAAGACAAAACTGAAGGGAAAATGCCCCAAGAATAAGCAGGAACTGAAGACAGTTGCAGTAGAGGCCTGGAAGAGCATCCCCAGGGATGAAACCCAGCGTCTGGTGATGTCTATGCGTTCCAGACTTCAGGCTGTAATTAACTGTAAAGGATTTGCAACCAAGTATTAAAAAGTGAAAGTTTGATTTATGATTGTTAATTTGTCCCATTACTTTTGGTTCCTTAAAAAGTGGGAGGCACATATACAAACTGTTGTAATTCCTACACCGTTCACAACGTTTCATTTCAAATCCATTGTGGTGGTGTATAGAGCCAAAAAGATTAGAATTGTGTTGATGTCCCAATATTTATGGACCTGACTGTATTTGCTAGTTAATATAGTATACATGTATATGCTTTTCATTTATTAAGCAATATTGGGCAAAGCTAATTAGTTTTTAATGTTATTTAAAAAGAGATATTTATTAATGTTGCACAAAAATGAGGGCTTTTAGACAGGAAGTGATTGTCGGGGTGTAGGTTAAGCCTTGTTTACACCAAACAGGATATGATATCGTAGGTCAGTTGACCTCTAGAGGCGGGTATATAAGATGAGCTGTGAGGACGGTCTGTGTGTCTTTGAAGACGCCCACAGGGAGGGGCGAAACTCGTTGATGTAATTCCGGCCTTCACAGCTAACGCAATGCGTCATTTCCGGTGTGGTGGAACGCAAGTGGAAGTGCGCTGGAACGCACGTCGCTGGGTATAGCGAGGAAGACGGTAGGATCGCTCTCCACTATACGCCAGGGATATTTGTTTATGATGAGCCTGTAATATATTTGCCTATTGTGAGTGCATTACCTGGAAGCTTTTATTTTATAATAAATTTAGCGGAACGTACTGCACTATCTGGGTTTTTTTCTGTTTTATACCTGCATCTGAGGAAAGGACATCTTAAAGGGGCCCTAGTCCATATCCACTTGCCAAGCCCTTTCAGACCCCTGGACCATAAGGTTTTAAGGGGTCCACGTATTCTGGTAAGTGGATTCACGAGAGGGGAAGAGGGCACTTTTGGATCCACAAGAATCGCATGAATTTGATTTGGATCAGGTGTGAACACACTATTGCCAGCACTGAATTATTTGGAATTTTTTCCACTGTACACTTGCTTAAATTACCTATATATAATTTTTTCACCTATATATAATAATAATTTTTCCACTGGACGCTTGCTTAAATAATTAGATATATACAATTTTTTTCACTGAATATTTATCGGATATATATATTTTCACTGGACACTTGCTTATATATATTTTTTTTTTCACTGGACACTTGCATTAGTACATCATTTTTTCACTTGGCACTTTGAATAATTTGAACTTGATTGGTTATCACATAAGCTCATTTGATTTTTCCTATTTTGTTTATATTTTGTGTCACTATATTTTAATGTATACTGTCTTAGCGCTGTGTTATTGGTATATTTATGTTTTTCACTTGGTGATGAGCAGCAGCGGCGGTATTTTCTAGATCTATATTTGGTCTTTCCTATGGGCAGAGTGGACTTTTTTTAAGTCATTTACTATATTGCACTCTGCTTAACAGGGAGCAGGATCTGTGAGTTAGGTCTGCTCAATGTGCCCAGTGTGTGATTCATATGGTCTGAGGGAGTGTCCCCACTGTGCCCAATAGGGAGGCACATTGGACAGTGGAGGAAACCTGGCCAATGACACACAGGCTTTGTTATAGCCCCAGGGATTGGCTCTTACAGTTGTCTCGTGCATTGTGGGGTGGGGTATATAAAGCCAGGGGCACGTGTCGTAGAGTTCTTTGGTGGGAAGCAGAGTCCCAGAAGGAGGGTGGCGACTGCCTCCTCTTCTGAAGTGGATGGTGATGGTCACAGGCAGTCGGCCTGGTGAACCAGCAGTGTGGAGCTGAACCCAGAGGACCAGGAGAGCTGACTGGAGGAATTGGGGCACTGCGAGAATCTGGAAAGCAGTATCATGAGCACAGAGGATCTTGCCCAGGTTTCTGCCCAGGAAGGGGACCACTCCGGGGAGTGCAGTCAGTGGACGGGTGTCGGCTGGTACAGAGAAAAGGGGTGCTAGGTGAGTGCCCTGAAGAGAAATACAAACAGGAACATTTTACCTCCAATTCATTAAGTGGCAAGATGAAACTGCGGCCTTGCCGCATTCTCAAGTTAGAGTCCTCAGAATTGTGAATAGTTCAAACATTGGAGTATCCCACTCATCCCTTCTCCTATCCCAATATAAAATAAAAACAACAAAAACATCAACCCCTAGACTGCTCATTGACTGAGCCAAGAACGTAAAGTGCTAAGACTTCTGATTGCAGTTGCTATGGGTAACCCAGGGGTATCCAAAAGTGTTATACACCAGCAGCTCTTTAGGGGGCATAGATAGATTTGGGGGGTTCTAATTTACTAGCAAAAAATACTGATTTAAACTTTTAAACAAAAAGTGCAGAAAAGGCTTGGTCGGCAAGTAGATATATTATTACTTTTTTTTCCCCTTGGGGATAGAGGTTTGTTAAGCCTACTTTATATCCACCGCTACCTTCCTTTTTTTAGTGTGTAAAAATAACCAATGCAGTAATCTTCTACGATGGACAAAAAGTGTAGTGGTTATGATAATAAACACTTCTTAAAGAGAAAAATAGTGGCAACAGATGCAAGAACAATGCCCAATTATGCTGGGATCGTTGACTACAGAAGTCTGTTATATGTACTCCAGTCTATCACAGGGTGGTACAGGGACATAGACATCTGTGACTCACATTTAGTTTTTTAACTGTGACATAAACAGAAGACTTTCAGTTTGTACTTCATTGCACATGACAGAGTCATCAATCTCCCCCAGACAGCTGCAAGTAATCGACAGTTCTTTACTAGATTACACTACCAAGTCAAATCTTGTCATGAATGCACAACTGGATTAATTAAAGGGACGATTTTTAAATGCCTAGAAACTTTACATTATTAAAAGTTTTCTATTACTTGGAAAAAACCTTCTAGTTTACAAAGTCCATTGGTTAGATCTTGTTCTCTTTCTACCCTCAGCTGTTCTTTGACTTCTTATGTGAATATAAATTACACTCGCGCCAAATATAATATGTAAATGCTTATTAGAACAGCAGCTGTTTCAAACCATTATGATTATGCAAGTATTTTTTGAGATAATTGCAAATTCATACGATCAACAGCGCATATTCTAATGCAATGTACAGTTGTGTTCAAAATTATTCAACCCCCCAATGCTGTAAAGGGTTTCGGGAATTTAGTGTACATTTGTAATTGTATTCAAAAGAACCATATGCAACTAAAATGACATCAATTGGTTTTGTAATACAGTAGTAAATGTTTCTTTTGTGAATTCTTCATTGACACATTTATTCAACCCCTTAAAGACTACCACTCTGAAGAACAGAGGTTCATTGAAGTGTTTTCAATCAGGTATTGAAAACACCTGTGGATGTCAGGAAGCAGCAATAAAGCCTAATAAGCACCAATTAGGCAGCTTTAAAATGACTGTGATACTCAGCTCCTTCTAGACATTTACTGGTGTGGTTACAAAGATGGTGAAGTCAAGAGAATGGTCCAGGAAGACAAGAGAAGAGGTGATTACTCTTCACAGGAAGGGCAATGGCTATAAGAAGATTGCAAAGATGTTAAACATACCAAGAGACACCATAGGAAGCATCATTGGCAAATTCAAAACAAAGGGCACTGTTGAAACGCTACCTGGTCGTGGCAGAAAGAAGATGCTGACTTTGACTGCTGTGCGCTACCTGAAACGTAGAGTGGAGAAAAGTCCCCGTGTGACTGCTGAGGAACTGAGAAAAGATTTGTCAGATGTGGGTACTGAAGTTTCTGCTCAGACAATACGGCGCACACTGCGTAATGAAGGCCTCCATGCCAGAACTCCCAGACGCACCCCCTTGCTGTCTCCAAAGAATAGAGCTTCAGCGTGTGCAAGGTACCATGAATTCTCTTCAGTACCAGGAGATATTGGATGACAATGTGATGCAGTCCGTCACAAACCTGAGGCTTGGAAGACATTGGACCTTTCAACAGGACAACGATCCCAAGCATACCTCCAAGTCCACTAGAGCATGGTTGCAGATTAAAGGCTGGAACATTTTGGAGTGGCCGTCACAGTCACCAGACTTAAATCCGATTGAGAATCTCTGGTGGGACTTAAGGAAAGCAGTTGCAGTGCACAAGCCTAAGAATGTGACTGAACTGGAGGCTTTTGCCCATGACGAATGGGCGAAGATACCCGTAGATCGCTGCAAGACACTTGTGTCAAGCTATGCTTCACGTTTAAAAGCTGTTATAACTGTAAAAGGATGTTGTACTAAGTACTAAGATTGAATGTCACTTGGGGGTTGAATAAAACTGATAATGATGTGAGCACAGAAAAGACATTTGTGGTTATTTCATTATTAATGTTATGTTATATTTGTCTGACCTACACGTGCCTCTTTGATTTAATTGTAAGCAGGATGACTGAATGATCAAAATCAATGTCAAACTGGCCAAAACAATCAATTTCAGTGGGGGTTGAATAATTTTGAACACAACTGTATATGTTATATATAAATTAAATTTATTGTAAGAGGGGTCAACATCTTCTGGTGAGTGTGCATTTCTGCCATAATATTTCCCCCAAGCATGGAGGGTGTCACCATCGCTGTTAATGCTTGCACAAGATTGCACTTTACAAGATCTTTTCCTGATGGAAGATTTCCAGAAGGTGTAATAAGGACTGAGCACAATAACTTTATGCTTGACTTTTTCCATAGGGATTTTTTGCTGTGATAAGGAATTGTACTGAAAATGTTTTTATATATATATATATATATATATATTTATATATATATATACTCACATACTGTCACTATTGCACTGAGCACTTTAAGAGCATAGCACCTTCACTAATCAAGTTTATATTACTGTATGAGATCTGATGGAGTTTTTTTTAATATATTACTGTTGATCGTATTGCTGAGATTAGCATTAGCATTGCACTAGTTCTTATAATAATTTGTTGTGTCATTTTATTTATTTACGTCATTTTTATTACTGCAGGGAGCACTTTAAAATTTAAAATGCAATTTGTATGTAACATATACATTGCATTGGAATATGCGCTGTTGATCGCATGAATTTGCGATTATCTCAAAAAATCTTTGACTTCTTGCATTATCCTGACAAAAATAGCATAGCAGCTTAAATATGTGTGATAACAACTATTTAAGGTCCAGATCAGGAGGGCTTTATGCCTTTACAAATCTACTGCCATCAATCTGCCACGACTCTTTCTAAATATGCAAACCCCCTCTGACAATATGGGCTCAAGAGCATTGCTGTCGCTGGATGCCAATAAGGCATTTGACAGCGTTAAGTGGCAGTGTCTTTGGGAGGTCTTAGCATGCTTTGGATTTTGGAACACATTTGTCACTTGGGTGAAGCTTTTGTATTCACTTTATACAGTTATTTGATCAGGTTTGGTGTCCTCCCCATTTTTTTCTGGGTCAGGGAACTAGACAGGATATCTCTAGCTCTATCCCTCTCTTTCTCTCTCTCTCTCTTTGCAATAGAGCTGCTGGCCGCGTGTGTTTGGGTCTCTGCGCCTATTTAGGGCTTTCAGTATGGTGATATGTGTGAAAAACTTCTACTATATGCAGATGATATGCTGCTTCTGTTGGAGGATACTGCTTCTCCGTTGCAAGCTGGGGAGTTTGGTTCGTACTCAGGCCTGACCAATAACTGGTCCAAGTCAGTTTTTGTTGGTGTTGGATGGCTCCGTTGCTCCTATTGTGCCTCCATCCTTCCAGTACCTGTTGTTTCTAATTTTAAATACGTTGGTATAGTGATCTCTAAAGAGGTCACGAAATTTGTGGGGATAAATGTAACCCTCTACTTAAAGTGGAGTTCCACCCAAAAGTGGAACTTCTGTTTTAAGTACTCCTGACCCCCTGGCATGACACATTTGGCATGTCCATTTTTTTTTGGGGGGGGGGGGTGGGGTTGCGGGTACCTAGTTTTGACAGGTTCCTAGCTTTCACTTCCGCTCTGATTGGCGCCCCAAGCAGAAGTTCTCCTCTCCCCCCCTCCCTGCAATCTTCTGGGACACGTCAGAGGTCCCAGAAGATTGCCCGGCCATTCAGGAAGCGCACCTGCAAGCTGCCACAGCCGGTTGCCCACACTATAGATGCCAGTGTCGCCGAGAGGAGAGGGAGAGGAGCAAGGCTTCAGGCAGGCGCATCGCTGGATCCTGGGACAGGTGAGTGTCTGTTTATTAAAAGTTAGCAGCTACACTTTTGTAGCTGCTGACTTTTAATATTCACAGAAACTGCTGGAACTCCGCTTTAATCGCTTCCGTGATAAAATCAAGCTGTAGCAGAAATTATGGCTTTCCCTGATCGGTCAAGATAATTTGGTTAAAATAAGACTTATGCCCCAACTATAATACCTGCTACACAACTCTCCTGTAGTTATTCCTCTTAAAATATTCCACACAGTAACCTCTCTTTACCGTTCCCTTTTATTGAAGGATGGCTCTCCCCAGATAAGGTTGGAGCAACTTCAACATCTGAAGACAATGGGTGGCATTGCTTTCCCGCACCCTTGGTTTTATAATATATCTGCACAGTTGCAGCATATGGTAGTGGGCATGTCCTCTCCTGATAGCAGCAATCTGATGCCTCAGGATGCTACTTAAAAGGTAGTTCTTTACTTTGTTCATTCAAAGTCCCTGCCTGAAGGACTAGAATCCCACTCCTTTGCCCAATAGATCTTACCCCACTTATCGGCTGATGCACAAGGTATGGCATAGAGCTAAGCAATTACAGGGGGGTCACGGGGTACACTAGCTTTAGCACTTTCTGTATTAACCCTGCTTATCCAGAAATTGCTAAGCTGCAGTATGCCCCCAAGTGGCAAGAATATGGTATCACTCATGTAAAGCAGATTTTTACCGGTGATCGGTTGATGCCTTTTTCTGCTGTGCAAGCCAAATTTGGTCTCCCCTCAGCAGATGTATTTCTAGTACTTGCACGCAGTGTCAGCTCAGCATTTTCCTCCTGATTTTTTGTCTTTCCCTTATCCCGGTGTTTTCTATGATGCAAGAAGCTACTTTCACTAAGGGTTTTATTTCTAACTGTTCACAGCTGCTTGGGACATACCCGGAAAAATACCCCTGTAGGGCTAGAGTGCAGTGGGTGCTGGATGTGTGCGAATTGACAGATCAATGGGAGGAAGCTATGGAGGTAGTGTGTTACAGCTCCCTAAATGTGTCGCAACACCTCTCACAGTTATATATCCTGCTTAGAGTACTTTATACCCCTTTCAAATTACATAAAATGGGCCTACTGGCAGACCCTCTTTGTCCCAAGTGTTGGAGAGATCATGGGGATCTGCTGCATGTTCTATGGTGCTGCCCCAAACTCCATAGATACTGGAACACTATCCTTCGTACAGTCAATCAGGCTTTCCAACTGAATTTATCTCTAGGTCGCGTATCTTGTAGCCTTGGTATTTTGGATCCAGTGATTTTCTGACACTTTGGTTAAAGAGGCTGTCTCCAGGGCCTTATTTCAGTCTCATAAAGTGCTTTTGATGTATTGGAAAAGTTCCTCGCCCCCATTCCCACAGAATTGGATTACCAATATGAGTGCCACCCTTCATTATGGAAAAAATGATATACCAACATAGGGGCTCTCCCACCAAATGTGACACCGTATGGGATGGATAGCTGTCGATGTCGGGGGGAGCACCCATGGAGCTGGTTTTACATCGGTTACTAGATTGAGGTTGAGTTCTCAGGCTTATTGCCCAGTCACCATGCTACCTGAGGTTCGTTTTTTACCCCCATATTCAATGTTTACTTGCATGGCTGTACTCAACTTGTATATTGGTCAAGTTGTGATAAACGAGCTGAGGTTCTATATTTATATGCGCAGATGTACTGTAATTTGAATTACTCCTGATTTCTTTGTCCGCTTGTATATTCAAGTGTTAGATATTTTGCTGTATACTGTGGCACAGATGTTCTGGAACTATTTTCTGTGCTGTTTAATAAACTTGTCATGGGAAAAATAACTGAGCTGCCCTTCTCGGCTCACTTTGGAAAATGCTTGAAGTTTGGTATTCATTCTGATCCTTTTGGTTTTACAAGCAAGTCACAGACCTGAAGCATGTATACAACTGGTGAAACAGAAATTCCCAACCTTTGTTCTCATTCTAAATTCTTAACTAAGCAGAACTAAGAAAAGAACCAGCTTCTATTTTAAAACTACGGCTGGAATGGCATCTATCAATGTCTTATTACCTTGACTTTTAGATGATGTTATAGGTTGTATAATTTCATGTTTGAAGATATGAATATTAACCGGTTGCCGACCGCCGCACGACTATATACGGCGGCGGTCAGCCCCGGCCAGGCAAAGTGACGTATATATATACACTCGCTTGGGAGCCAATAGCGGGCGAGCGTGCACCCGCGGAGGCGCGCTCCCGCCCCGGCTCGTTCCCTAGCAAGTCCGTGTGTGTGACCGGTGGACCCGATGTCCGCCAGTCACTCGGCGATCGTCGGTGCAGAGGGAGAAAGGCAGGCGGCTGATATAATCAAGCCGCCTGTCATTCTCCCCTGTGTAGGAATGGTGATCATACGGTTCTACTATGTAGGACCGTTGATCACTGTTCCTACAACAGTAGCCATGTCCAATCACAGTTAGAAGCACGCCCCTAGGGACACACTTAACACCTCCTTCCCCAATAAAGTTAACCCCTTCCCTGCCAGTGTCATTTTGCAGTAACAGTGCATATGTATAGCACTGATTACTGCAGTAATGTCACTGGTAACCCCAAAAGTGTAAAAAATGTCAGTCAAGGATCCGATCTGTCCGCCGCAATGTCGCAGTACCGCAAAAAAAATCGCAGATCCCCGCCATTACACGGTAAAAAAAAAAACAACAAAAATGGCAAAAATCTCTCCCTTACTTAGTAAACGCAATAACTTTTGCGCAAACCAATCAAAATACGCTTTTTGCGATTTTTTTTTTTTTTTTTTACCAAACATATGTAGCATAAAACAAATTGGCCAAAAATGTTAAAAAATTTAGATTTTTACATTTTTTTGGGGGGAATTTCATATAAAAAAATGTGAAAAGTATTGTTATTTTTGCAAAATTGACGCTCTTTTTTTGTTTTATAGCGCAAAAAGTAAAAATCGCACAGGTGATCAAATACCACCAAAAGAAAGCTCTGTTTGTGGGAAAAAAGGACGTCAAATTTGTTTAGGTACAGCATCGCGTGACCGCGTAATTGTCCGTTAAAATCACACAGTACCGAATCGCAAAAAAAAGCCCTGGTCAGGAAGGGGGTAACATCTTCCAGGGCTTAAGTGGTTAATGAGAACCTGTTTTGAGGGAGAAAATTAAAATAATGGAGTCCTGCGGTGCAGAGCTCGATGTCCTGTGAACAAAAAAGTTAATCACCCCACACAAATGCTGAAAGGTGCTTTGTCCAAACTCCAAAAGAGGAAGGGTCTCAATCTTTGAAACCAGACACTGCTCCTTGGAGACCTGCCTAAATCAGTCTGTCAAATATTTGGCATGGGCTCTTTTGAAAAGAGACCCAGACTGGGGAGAGGAAAATGACCCAAAAGCCACAGATCTCACTCTGACATCAGGGCAGGTTAGGATTGCCACCTGTTTGGGATTCACCCAGACAGTCCAGGTTATGAATCGCGTGTCAAGGTCTCAGGCGGACTGGTTCTGGCTCCTCAAGTAACCAAGATAGTCACGCACAAATCTGTTGCCGTCCAGGAGCTGCGGGCAACTGTCTGGGGGGCAGGTTCAGCATCACTGGGGGGACAGGCGATTATGTCAGCAAAAGCAATTTGGCCTCACCCACTGTTCAGTGCGGAATGCTATGCTCACCTCATTACTACTCTCCTTGGGGCAACCAAAAGTGTCCCAGTCTACTAAAGTGTTCGGGTTTGGCTTGAAGAAAAGGTGGCAACCCTAGGGCAGCTCTTGATTAACCACTCAAGGACCAGGCCTATTTCTGACACTTATTGTGTACAAGTTAAAAATCTGTATTTTTTGCTAGAAAATTACTTGGAACCACCAATTAAAAAAATAAATAAATATATAGCATTTATTTTTTAGCAGAGACCCTAGAGAATAAAATAAAAATTGTTACAATACTTTGTCACACTGTATTTGTGCAACAGTAAAGTTAGCCCAATTTTTTCCTATAATAAGAAAGATATTGTTGCACCGAGTAAATTGATACCGAACATGTCATGCTTTAAAATTGCGCACGCTTGTGGAATGGCGACAAACTTTGGTACTTAAAAATCTCCACAATGCATAAAAATGTCGACAGGTTACCAGTTTGGAGCTACAGAGGAGGTCTAGTGCTAGAATTATTGCTTTAGTGCGTGAGCTCGGAGGGACGGGGCGCTTAAAATTTTTTTTTTTTTTTTTAACACTTGTCCCTTTTTTGAAAAAAAAAATAAATGTTTTTAATCACTTTTATGCCTATTACAAGGAATGATAACATCACTTGTAATAGAAATAAGCAGGACAGGTCCTCTTTTTAATAAGAGATTTGGGGTCAAAAAGATCTCTGATCTCACATATACACTTAAAAGCAATAAAAAAAAAAAAAAAAAAAAGGCGTTGGGCAGAAGTCATGCTTGACTTCGCTCCGGTCCTCCAAGGGCATAGTTGAGTGGGGGCCATGTTGCCCTCACTCGACTTCCTGCCCATCCGCACTGGGATCGGATCGTTTTCTCCACTACCTATGGCTCCGGTAAGTGGGAAAAACGACCGGGAGGGGGATGGGCACCTCTCCCGCCACCCATAAAAGTGATCCCGGGCGATTCCACCTGGGGGGGGGGGGACGTCACTGGGAGCTGCTTGCACCTCCCAGTCTCTATCCAGACAAATACAAGTTTTCTAGCGGTCTCTTGCCGTAATACTTTGCACCACTGACCTGAAACAAGAGAAGTGAGAGGAAAGTCGATGGATGAAGCTCGGTCACTATGTCATGGTCACAAATTAAATATGTAGCTTTCAGACTTTTTGTTCTTTTGCTTGGGTGATATTTCATCTATTTCGTTCAGTGTTTTAACAATAGCCATAGCAGACCAAGTAGGTGCTAATGGGGCCTATGGGGTGGAAGGCGGTTCCAGTTATGGGGGCTCTTGAGTAAACCTAGAAAACCTGTGCACATGTATAGATCCCATAATGCCAGTCGCCAAACTAGTGTGTATTGGTCCTTTTTAAAGTGATTGTAAAGTCTCGTTTCTTCTTTTTTTTTTTTTTAAATAACATGTTATACTTACTTCCTCTGTGCAGTTGGTTTTGCACAGAGCAGCCTGGATCCTCCTCTTCTCGGGTCCCTCGTTCCTCCTCCTATCGAGTGCCCCCACAGCAAAAAGCTTGCTATGGGGGATCCTGAGCCGAGCTGCAGCTCCATGTATCCATTCAGACATGGAGTTGCTGTTCGACCCCACCCCCCCTCTCTCCTGATTGGCTCACTGGCTTTGACAGCAGTGGGAGCCAATGGCGCCGTGGCTGTGTCTCAGCCAATCAGGAGGGAGAATACCGGACGGCCGAGGAACTCGTGGACATGGCTGGAGAAAGATGGGTCTCAGGTAAGTATTAGGGGGTGGTGGGGAGGCTACTACACACAGAAGGCTTTTTATCTTCACGCATAGAATGCATGAAGATAAAAAACTTTCTGACTTTACAACTCCTTTAAGCTAATAGTTAATGTTAAAGGTACAGAATTATTGACTTTGTTTCCCTTTCCTTCACCTTTCTTGTTACCACTTCCCCATTCTCCAATCCAATACCTATCTCACATCACGCCTTTCACTCTGAAAACTTTTACTCACTCATGCTTTCTGCTAATCTTAAAAAAAAAAAAAAACACCTAAAGATTTCTACACTGCAATCTCTGGCCTGATCTAGCATAGAAATGCTCTATTTTATTTTATTTTATTTTACTGGTAGTGTTGCCCATCCCCTTTTGCCTCACAAACATTCCTGTTGGCCAGTAAGCCAGGCCATCATAGTGGCAAACCAGTAAAAATGTCTGCACTTTATGCCTGAAATGTTTTTTATGCCTGAAATATTTTTCTTTTTTTTTTTTAAGTGGCCCTCACCATTATATCTCAAAGTGCTCAATAAAAATACAACTCGATGGAGAAATATTATATTCTACGTTACTTATATGAATGTTTGTTTTAGACTTGAAAGCAATGGATATTATATTCATGCTACATAAATGTTACTACAGTGGGTATAGAAAAGAGACACCCCCTACATAATGCAAAAATACATTTTGTTGCTTTGACAAGACACAGTTTTTGTTTTGTTATTTTTATCCAGCTGCATTTACTCGATGAAGCTTAAAAAATCTAATATAGAACACCAACATGTCAGGGGGGAGGGGGGATGAATCACTGAGTTGGAGGAGGGATTACCTCCCCCCCCCCTTCCTAAAAATGACTTGTAAACTCAATCCGGTGTAGCTAATCACCTTCGTAGTGGCACAAAAAGCCATTCGACTTTCAACTGTGATCAGCTGTGGTCATTTTGATTAGCTCAGCATGAAAAGCGCTTTCCTGGAGCATTTTTCATCCCTGACTGTTTGTTTGCTTCAGTTGTTGTTCAGAGATAAAGTTGTGGACAGGCACAAGTTAGGAGATGAATACAAAAAAATTCAAAGGCTTTATCAATGCCTAGAAGCACAGTGAAGTCTATTATTAAGAAGTGAAAGGTATTTGGAAACAAAACAGACCTTTCCTGGATCAGAATGTCACTCCAAACTGGATGAAAGAGCCAGGAGGAAACGGGTTAGAGAGGCTACCTAGAGGCCTACAGCAACTCTGAAACAGTTGCAAGGAATTTATGACAAAGAGTGGTCATTGTGTGCATGTGACAGCAGTTTCACAAATTCCCCACAAATGTGGCTTGTATGGGAGGCTTGCAAGAAAAAATCCACTCTTCATCAAGAAAAGCCACATGCAGTCATGACTGAGCTTTGTCAAAACGCACCATTAAGATTCTGGGGCCACATGGAAAAAGGTGTTGGGGTCAAATAAGACTAAAATTGAATTATTTGGCCTCCCAACACCAAACAATATGTCTGGCGGAAATCCAATACAGCTCATCATCCAAATATAACAAATTCCTACAGTAACGCATGGAGGTGGTAATATCCTGTTATAGGGGTGTTTCTCTGCAGAAGGGACTGGAGCACTCTTCAAGCTAGACGGTAAAATGAATGGGGCAAAATGCCATCAAAGTCTTGAGGAAAATCTGCTGTCCTCTGTCAGAAAATTGGCAATGGGAAAAAGGTTTACCTTCCAACATGACAATGACCCAAAGCATAAAATGACCATAGAGTCGTTAAAGGAGAAAAAGGTGAATTTCTCTGCATGGCTTAGTCAGAACCCAGACTTGAACCCTATTGAAAATCAGTGGAATGACTTGAAGACTACAGTCTACAAACGATCACCATCAAATTTAATTGAACTTCAGTAGTTCTGCAAAAAAGAAAGGGCAAATGATGCAAAGTCTAGATGTGCAAAGTTAATAATGACATATCTCAATAGACTAAAGGCTGTAATTAAAGCAAAAGGTGGTTCAGCAAAATACTGACACAGGGGGTGATCCTTTTTCCAACTCAGTGATTCTGTTTTTTTTTATTTATTTTTTTTTCTTACATTTTGCGTGTTTATATCTTTTACTTGGATATTATAAGTTGTACTGAGTAAATACAGCTGGAAAAAAACAAAAACTGTGTTGGTCTTCCATTTCAGGCTGCAAAGCAACAAAATGTGACTATTTTAAAGGGGGTTGATTCTTTTCTATACCCACTGCATGGGGGAACAAAGAAAATGATATCCATCGTTACTAAGTACCGATGCGTGCGGTCACTTTCAAAGTAAACCTCTGTGCCAAAAGCCTTGCAGGTTGTTTTTGTTTTTAACCTTGCCATGGGTAAATGTAATGCTTTACGAGTCTCCCTAGTTACTCATTGCACTTTCATGTTTTTTTCAAGTTTAAATGCACTGATTTGCCAGCCTGGTATATTTCCCAAAAAATATATCAGTGGGTACGTTACATTTAAGAGTTAAAGCAAGCATCTCTGCCAACTGGAAAAGAGAGGGTTAATGTTACTTTGCTTGGATAGTGAGCTTTACAAATCATAAAAAAATGTCTCCTGGCTTTATTTAACATGGCAAAATGAGGCAACCCCTAGCAATCAATCAGACAATGTCCTTCTTTGAAGCAGAAATCTGACTGGCTGCCATGGCTTGCTGCCCCACACTTCAGTTTTTCACCTCCATAAATAATCCAAACACATTATTCTCAAAAATCATTATGACATTTTACTGTGAATGATATGTAAACCTAAAGTGTTACTAAACACACAACTGTAAAATCCAGTCTGTATATGCAGTTAAGTATGCTTGTTATACTCACTGTGGAACCTAAGGGGTTAATCCTCTGCATTGTGTAAAAAGGCTGTTTGATCCTGTCTTCTTTCACTGCCCCAAACCATCTCCTGATAGTACAAAGCCCTTGGGGGCACTCTGCACATGCTCAGTTTGGTGTGTATTGCTAGAGAGTTTTTTTTTTTTTCTTGGAAGAGTGCATGTGATCAGCACAGGGCCAATCCGCATTGTCCAGACAGAGGGTCAGGGGTCATGCAGCCTCATAGGACAGTCAGAGAAGAATGAAAACCCCTCCTACAAGCTGTAACCAGTGCTCGGCCAGACACTGATAGAAGTCACAAGACTGCTATATACTGCTGATGAGAAAAGGTATTTAGCAGTTTATATTTACTAAAACTATTGGGTTTATATGTTCTGTGTACCGTAAGAGAGACCAGATATATTGAATGCAGGTTCTGGGTTTAGTAACACTCACTCTGTTTTGTATAAAAATGTACCTGCACTAGCTAATTAAATATTTGTGGCCTCATGCACATGGGCGTCTGGGGCTGTAAAATGTAAACATTTTGTGCATTTCCCTGCCCAGAAGCCACAAGTGCTGGTTACAGCCATCCATAAAATCAATGGCTGTATGCGGATGTACATCAGTACTGGCATAAACATGTGCAGGGCTACAGACATACACCCCTGGATGCAGATTCTGTGTACAAACATAATCCTGAATGCATTAAAGCCATATGGAAAACCACATTCTGATGGTTGTTCATTTTGTATGTCCCCTCTTTATGGACTCTTGGTGTCCTAGCAGTGAATTTATTTATTTTTTGATCTAGATGGACTTGTCTTCTTTTTTTCAACCTGATTAAGGCCCCTTTTACACGATCCGACCGATAAGGTCCGCCTGTCTGTTTTTCAGGCAGACCTGGTCGGGCCACCCATTCTCCTCTATGGAGAGGCGGATTACCTATGCTAGGCCTAACTATGTAAATATTCCCAACATTGCTTTTGAACATTGAAAACACTCTAACCTCATATGTAAAACATGTAATTGAAGTTTATTTGTTCACATCCTATATTGTGAAAACTTTGTGAGAAATATAACATATGTCAATTTTGCCTTGGAAGAAAAGGTTTCTTTTCTGGGTGAGTTCAAGGTACAAGTTAAGGTTTTGTTGTAACAGAATAAAGGAAATAAAACCTACTCAACAGATCCTACTTATTACAGGATTTTACCATTCGTATTAAGTTAAAAGAGAAGTATGGGATTTCGAAAAAATAATAATTTATACTCACCTAGGTGGATGTATGATCGATCCAATGCTGTATCTGTCCCCCACTGGCTCTGTTCTGAGAACTGAGTGATCAAACACCGCTGAACACTCGGTTCTCAGCATTCCATAAGCAGACAGCCAGGGACTATCAGTCTCTGACTCTCTTCTCTGCCCCTTCAGCGCTTACTGGAGCGCTGGGCTGTGGAGGTGGTGGGAGGGGCTGACTTAAAGATTGCTGAAAGACTGATCCAGCTGTTGAGTACAGGCATCTGGATGGATCCAGACCATAGGGTTGGGATCTTTTCAGAGCCTGGACCAGCTCAGTGATGTCAGCTGATATTGGGCTTCAGCCCTCTGTTGGATGAAAACGGATCACAGGAGTGCAGAACAAACTCAGACAATCAGGTGGCCGAAGAAGCCGTTTCCAAACAATGCATGTGGTAACGCCAATATTAGTTTGGACCTGTAGCAAAAACACGAGAGTTGTTCTATACGTTTTAAACCTGATCATGGAAGACTGAAAATTACACTTCGGTAGCCCATCTAAGGTCATCACTCAGGAAAATCTCTATACTGCACAAAACAGCTCTTCAAAAAGATGATGAACATGCCGATTGGTGAGACATTGAACTTTGTCAATAACAACAGTTGATTTCATTCTGAAAGAGCATCTGTCCATAGCAAATGTTGTTACCTTTTAAGTCCCAAAGCTTATGACCCTTGAGAAAATGCTGATCAGATGGAATATGCCAAACAACAATCTTTTGCTATTTGAATCCAATTCAGACAAAGTTCTGCAATTTGTACCAGTGGATAAAATGCGGGTTCTTTACCTTATCCAATAGTCAAAGCAATGGAACTTGTTTGTCACCTAAATAACATGAAATCTGTTGCTTTTGCTGGAAAAGCGATGGCAAAAGTTTTGTGAGATATGCAGAGTAGGTATTTATGCAACATTATTTTTCAAACCATCATTGGAATATACAATGTTAGACTGCCAGTAATTTGTTTTTCGAATTTGTAAAATAAATGCTGAGGAAAGGTGCTTTCATAAAGATAACTGTAGCAAGGGAGTGTGGCTGACTTCCAGAATGTAAGCAGCTCTCTTTCCCTGCTCCGTGCCCACTCAGAAATCCTGCTCAGAACCCTGATGAGCCATTGCTGCAAACCTCATTTAATCCTACCTACCTGTATCAGGAGACACCCTTCTTCGATTGGAGATTGTGAGAATCGGAAAAGATAGCTCTGCGACTCCCGGGAATAGGTTAGCTCGCTTCGCCCATGGGGCCCAATTTGGTGCCCGCAACTTGCAGGCCTACAGCCTGTCCCAACAGTCTGAGGCTCCAGTCTGAGAGGAGGGAGGTCCAGATTGGATAGACTTTCCTGCCTTTTACCTTGGCTGACCTGATGGCTGTGGACCTGGCGGCAGACACTTCTGAAGATGCAGAGGGGCAGGTACAGAAACACACATTCTCAGATTAAGGCAGCCATTAAAACCCGCCAGGCCTCCCTCACTAATCCGCTTGAAACCCTCAAAGTAAATTTCTCCCTTCTGAAGGATGATGTTCATAAGCTGAGCCATTAAGTCATTAATGCAGAGCAGCAGAGGAATAATCTATGCTTTTATGGGGCTCCCAGAGGGCAAACACCTTAACAGAATGGATGAAGACCTCCATGGAAACGGAACCCTTCTCCCCATTCACAATTTAATGAGCACAGCACGTTCCTTCAGGAGCCCTCCTCCGGGAGGCCCCACGCGGCCCCTGTTTACACGCATCTTGTAATTTTGTGACCGAGAGGCTGAATTTTCAGGGCGCTCAGCGAGAAGCACAGTGAATAGCTCCCAGTTTTAAGGGAGCTGGTCGGGAAGTCAAACGCCCCCCCGCGTCCTTAAAAGTGTACTTTTCATCGGCTTTCCCCGCTGATAGCTGAAAATAAATAAATAAACATTTCCGGCAATAGAAGAAATTGAAAAAACCCAGCCAAAATTAAAATAAAAAAACTGGTGGGTTCCCCCTCAAAATCCATACCAGACCCTTATTGAGCATGCAGCCTGGCAGGCCTAGAAAGGGGGGCGAGCAAACACCCCTCCCTCCTGAACCATACCAGGCCACATACCCCCAACATGGGGGGTGTGCTTTGGGGCACGGGGGCTCTGCCCCCCCCACCACAAAGCATCTTGCCTGCATGTTGATGGGGACAAGGGCCTCTTCCCCACAACCCTGGGAGGTGGTTGTGGGGGTATGCGGGCAGGAGGCTTATCGGAATCTGAAACCCCTTTTTAACAAGGGGGCCCCCAGATCCTGCCCCCCATGTGAATTAGTAGGGGGTACATTGAACCCCCTACTCATTCACGAAAACCGTTTAAAAAAGAAATGAAATAAAAACACACACATCGTTTTTGACAATTCCTTTATTAAAAACTAAAAAAAACAATATCCCCGATGTAGATTCATCTTCGATCACGACACACCACTGGACCCAAAAAAAGCCCCACCCATGACAAAGGCTAACTGCCAGCTGGCACAGCCCCATGTGACTTCACCTACCCAGCATGCACTGGTTGGTGACGTCACAAGGGAGCAAAGCCACCAGGTCACATTGCCAGATGGCTCCGCCCCTTACCTTACTTTAGAAACTGTCAGACGGTGGAGCTGACAGTTGGCGGTTGGTTAGCCTTCGTCGTTGGCAGATTTTTTTTTTTTTTCTTATGGGTCCAGTGGTGCGGTGGGCGTGATTGACGATGGATCTACATCAGGGGACATTGTTTGTTTTATTTTTATTTTTAATAAAGGAATTGTCAAAAACTGTGTGTGTGTTGTTTTTTTTTTTTTTCTTTTTGACACACTTTTTTGGTGAATGGGTAGGGGTACAATATACCCCATACTCATTCACATGGGGGGGGACCGGGATCTGGGGACCCAAGCGCAGTTTGTTCTTTTTTGGTATTTGGCATGGGGTTTCCCTTAAAATCCATACATTTTTGTATTGCCAGCAAAGACTTGCAGCCAGGAAAACAAATTTAAATGCAATTTATTTATTTTTTGTTAATTTTGCTGCAGCAGGTTCTATACGCGGTACAGATGCGCTACTTACAGGCAGACTAAGAAGAACCCCCCAGGCACTAGATTTACCTAAACAATCGCAGAGATATGTGATGATGTTTGTACCTGTAGTACAGCCCAGAATCAATAGTTCGGATTTTGCTTTTTTTTTTATTTTTTTTTAATTTTTTTTATCCTACCTAAAAGGCACCGACACTGCAGCATGCTCCCAGCACACACTGAAAAAAGCCCAGTCCAATGGGGCTGCATATTTGCATATGGTCAGCATGAATGGGTTAAAGGAATGTTTAATTTTTATTGTTTCACTTTAAGCATCATTAACCACTTCCCTACTGGTGTATAGTAAAATGATGCGGCAGGAACCTTTCATCCCTCCGGGTGGGCGTCATATGACGTCTGCCTGTTCTTGCTGCTCCTGCACGCCCCGGGGGCTTGCAGCGCAGTGAACAGGGTTCAGGCATGTCCCTCAGGACACAACCCATTCCCAATTAGGGTAAAGAGCCAGTGAAAATGGCTCTTTACCACGTGACCGGCTGCGTCGTCCTTAATCACGGAAGGCGGCAATAGGAGATGAGGCATGTCCCTCACACAGCCCATCCCCGATCAGGGTAAAGAGCCAATAAAATTGGCTCTTTACCACGTGAGCGGCTATGTCTAATCATAACTGGTCACAAATGTCAACAAAAACGGTGGTAACCCACCATTGCTGGGTTCTCCTCCTCACACACCGATCCAGTGTGAGGAGGAGATTGCGGAAACAGAGAGTTACTGATAACAGTAGTAAAACACAGTCCCCGGATTGCCCCCAAAATAAAGAGGACCTGTCTAGAAGCCTATCAGAGTACCTGTCTGCAGTCCATGAGAGTACCTGAGTACCTGTCTCGTGGGGTCGTTTTGTGGGCGTTTCCATTTTCCGGGTTACTCCAGGGCCTTCAAAGGTGTGTCATGAAATTAGATGTGTAATTTATGCTCCTAGAACGCCTGGAGATGCTCCTTGCATGTTGGACCTCTATGTGGCCAGGCGGAGTAAAACTCTCATACATGTGGTATCGCCATACTCAGGAGGAGTAGCAGAATATGTTTTGGGGCATCATTGCAAGTATGCTTCTACCGTGTATGAGAAATAACTTGTTAATATGACAATTTTGTGTAAAAATAAAAAAATTTTCTTCATGTTCCTAAGAATTGTGGGGAAAAAATTGCAACTTCAAAAAACTCACCATGCTTCTTACTAAATACGTTGGACTGTCTACTTTCCAAAAAGAGGTAATTTGGGGGATATTTGTACTGTTCTGACCAGGGGCGTTTCTAGGTGGGAAAAAGACCAGGGGCTTCAGCCCCGAAGGTAAATTTGATAACCCCTCCCACATTTTAAAGTAGTTCCCGCCCAAGCTCCACCCAATGCCCCCTGATGTGTCCGATCTGTCCGCTGCAGTCGCACTATAAGTCGCTGATCTGCGCCATTACTAGTAAAAAAAAATAAAGTAAATAAAAATGCCATAAATCTATCCCCCTAGTTTGTAGACGCGATAACTTTTGCGCAAACCAACCAATATACGCTTATTGGGATTTTTTTAAATAAAAAGTCTAGCAGAATACATATTGCCCTAAATTGATGAAGACATTTTGATTTTTTAAATGTTTTTATTGGATATGTTTTATAGCGGAAAATAACAATTTTATTTTCTTTTATTTCAAAATTGTTGGTCTTTATTTGTGTCTAACGCAAAAAATAAAAACCCCAGAGGTGATCAAATACCGCCAAAAGAAAGCTATTTGTGGGGGGAAAAAAACATACATTTTATTTGGGTACAGTGTTGCACAACCGCACAGTTGTCAGCAGAGATGTATAGTAACTAAGTAGAACTACTTCACTACTGTACTTAAGTACCAAAAGGCGGTATCTGTACTTTCCTGGAGTAGAATTTTTTTCTCCTACTTCCACTTTTACTTCTACATTTTTTCGATGATTTCAATACTTCTACTCCGATATTTTTTTTTTTTTGTGCTGCATAGTTACTCGTTACAATTATAAAAATTACCACTGCCAGAACAGTAGATGGCAGGTTTCATGAAGTTCAAAAAAATGTGTATAATGTCATGTGTAAATCAGCGCATACAAAAATAAATGCTACTGTATGTATAAATAAAATGGTCTACATATCTGCTGTTAAGGGGAAAGAGAACCTCCCCCAACCAAGGAGAGTCACAAGCGTACATAGACCTTTTTTCTGGTAAGAGGCTGATTTTGCTTTTTTCACTGGAAGTTGAGAGCACAGGTTTTGCAGTTTTGTTTCACTGGAAGAGTCTATTTGGATATTATTTTGCACTTACCTTCATCCGCCGGGTAAGGGGGAAATCCACAAGGTGGTGGGAGTCTGCACCTGTTATTTGGAATAGCACCTGTCTTATTCCTGCACCTTTGAAAATATATTCATCTTGTTTTGTCACATATGTATGGAATTATGGCATTATGGCATTATATATATGGACTTTTTATTGACTTGTATTGTTGTATATCACATTGGTTTATATATGATTTTGCGCACCAATAAGCTGTGGAGAAGAAAAAACATGCAGGTAAGAGAAGGAGGGATGCTTTAAAGGGGAAAGAAAGGGAGGGACATACTTTATCTGTTTTTGTTTACAAAAAGTTACAGCCAAAGGAATTGTGATTGTCCTTTTAGGTTAATCATTTGAAATAATAAAAAACAATATGATGTTCAAACTTTTGACATTTCTTTAATAACTACATAACACAGTACTTGTACTTTTACTTTCAGTACTTGAGTAGCAAATTTAAAAAAAAAAAACTACTGGTACTTTTACTTTCAGTACTTGAGTAGCAAAATTAAAAAAAAAAAACGACTTGCAATACTTAAGTACAAAAAATGTTGAATACTTTAGTACTTCTACTCAAGTCACTTTTTGATAGAGCACTTCCACTTCTACTCAAGTCACTTTTTGATCGAGCACTTGTACTTTTACTGATGAATTAATATACAAAATATATTCCTCGCGCCAAGGGATGTGCAATATTAAGTTGTGATAATAAAATAGGACTCTAGTTTATAAAATCTATATAAATATGTATAAATATATGATATAGTTGTGATAAATTAGCAGCTGCTATATATAAAGGATAGTTTGAGTGCAAATGATCTCATAAGGGGATCAAATATAGCGCTTGCTTAAAAGACTTCTGATACCACGATGTATATATGTGAGCTTCACATGACCCTAAACATTCTCATATACTGTATGTCAGCACAAGATGTGCAAAAAAAGGTATGAATAAATAGGGTATAAATAAATATATTTAAAATTATAATTTATGTGGCATAAATAAATTCAAATTTCTTATATTCAAGTGATTATGTAAACAATGTGGCGAAAAAACTGTATAAATATAGGATGATAGAAATAAAATTATAGTAGATAAAACAGAATAACCGAAATGTGAAAAAAAAAAAAAAAACTTCTATATTACAATCCTCCAAACAAACTTTTGTTTGCATAAAGAAATTGAGCAAATTATACAGAAACACTGGCACCTTTTATTAAGAGATGAACAGCTTAAAGACATCCTCCCGGAACAGCCAAAATTCATATACAGACGAGGCTTAAACTTGAGAGACAAACTAGCCAAGAACGTGCCGAACCCCGCAAAAAAACTATGCACTTTCTTCGACCTTAAAGGTTTTTATACCTGTGGGAGGTGCAAACCTTGTAAAACCGTGAATACAAGGAAAAAAAGAACTCTGGAATTTACATCTAACACCACAAACAAAACATACAAAATAAAAAATCTAATAACTTGCGAGAGCACGCATGTAACATACCTATTGACCTGCCCTTGCAAGTTACAATACGTGGGACAAACCACCAGGAATTTAAAAACACGCATTGGGGAACACATAGACAACATATAAAAAAGGGGTTTAGATACCATAGTGTCTCTAACCACTTTCGGTTAAAACACAACAAAGACCCCACCCTACTTTCCTTTTGCGGCATTGACATTATCGAGCCCCACTGGAGGGGGAAGAATATGAGGATTGCAGTTTCGCGCAACGAAACAAAGTGGATATATTTATTATCCACGTTGCACCCCAAAGGAATAAATATCGATATGGATATAAACTGCTTCATATCAAATCCTTAATCAGATATATTTATAGATACACCACCTTTTGAGCACATACAAAAATCCACTCCTTTTGCACACTTGTTAATATAAGTTACATTTATCACCATATTTCAACATATTCACATAATAAATGATTCAAATTTTTAACAATATTTCACAATATTTTTTATAACATTTATTTATCATACACACTGCACCAATATTTCACCAAAATAATTTATGTAATAAAAAAATAAAATAATACACCAATTTTGGCCAATATAATTTTTTATGCACTAACACATACAAATTTATTTTAATTAAAATATTTTTATAATAATAAAACTATTAATTAATTTAATCTAATTATGTAATGCCAGTGGATCTTTATACATATATATAAAATGCTGCTATTCATATACATATATTCTTAACAAATAGATGAATTTTTTATGGATTGTATTGTTTTTATTAAATCTATTTATTGCTAATAGTTATACACATATATATAAATTTTAAAACAATTTGGGGCTATTTATATGTATCAGATATTTTCTTCATATTATGTATTTTCTATATAATTTTTCATACTATTTATACATTTAAATATAGTGTTTGATAAAAAAAAAAAAGAGAATGTAAATTAATGCTGAAATTAATTTTATACCCTTTATTTTTCTTATTCTTTAATATGCTTGTATAAACGTCATGGTTTTTAATGTATGAAACAAGCGATGTGCGGGTTGCTGGTTCACCCCTAAAATGCAGACTCCACAATAAATTAGGTTTACAGTATCCATCAGAAATCCACAGTATGGGGACACGCTCGAGATTTCGGCCCCTTCCTTCCATATTGTGGAGCACAGGAGTCACCTTAATTTGTGGATTTACTTGAAGCACACTAGTCACTTTACACTGAATGAACTTTTTTCTTTTTTTTACAATCTATTATAAGTTTGTTTGGAGGATTGTAATATAGAAGTTTTTTTTTTTTTCACATTTCGGATATTCTGTTTTATCTACTATAATTTTATTTTTATCATCCTATATTTATACAGTTTTTTCACTACACATTGTTTACATAATCACTTGAATATAAGAGATTTGAATTTATTTATGCCACATAAATTATAATTTTAAATATATTTATTTATACCCTATTTATTCATACCTTTTTTTGCACATCTTGTGCTGACATACAGTATATGAGAATGTTTAGGGTCATGTGAAACAACACTTGTACTTTTACTCAAGTATGGGTTTTGAGTTCTTTATACAAGTGTGGTTGTCAGTTAAAGTAACCCAGTGCCGTATCGTGAAAAATGGCCTGTTCTTTAGGGGGGGGTAAACCTTCTGGTACAGAAGTGGTTAACGAGAGATTTCTGATTATTCATTCTGTCAGTAGCACCAATAGCTCAGCGCAACATACTCTAATAAATGCAGGAATTATTATTTGCCCAGTTGTGGTATGTATCTCATTTTCAAACGCAATGAAGTTCGACATACCATGTCACTCCTTTTTGATACACGTGCAAGTTTCTAAATACTGGGATGGATGGATGCCAGGTGCACAATACAAGCCCACTCACCTGATGTCTGATGCACAAAACAGCAGCAGGCTGTACGCTCTCTCTCCGTGTAGGTCAGCAAAGAATAGTACCGGTACCCCTTCTCCTCTGTGAATTGGGGGACATGGAAGGGACCAGTGGATGGCCGTGACCCTATTTTTTTTTTCTACTTGAAAGGACAAGGAAAATGAGCCTCCCACGATGGAAACAAAAGTTAGCCAAGTCAGGACCTCAAGAAATGAGATAGGCTGTCGGTTCATCAGGTGTGATCAATTTTCAATGATTGTTATCATAGCTTGTAGACTCTATAACTTTCACACAGACTAAAAAATATCCACTAATTTGTGTCCTTTATACCAACGATATGAAGCAGTATAATTTTTGGCTCCAATTGATTAACAAAAATAACTTCTTTGCAAAATTTTATAATAGAAACTAAAAAAGTGTTTGTTTTGTTTTTTTCATTATTTTCTCTTTTTCACTTATATCACAAAAAATCAAAAACTTAGTGGTGATCAAAAACCACCATAAGAAAGCTCTATTTGTGTAAAAAAAAAAAAAAATGTTTGCGTACAGTGTTGCATGACTGAGTAATTGTCATTCAAGGTACGAGAGCACTGAAAGCTGAAAATTGGTCTGGGCAGGACGGTGGTGAAAGTGCCCTCTGCATTGAAGTTGTTAAAATCACTACTGCTTTAAAAAAAAAAAAAAAAAGTTTGCTTTGATACATGTCCCCCAGGGCAGTACCTGGGCCCCCATACCCTTTTTATGTCCAATAACTTGCATATAAGCCTTCATAATGGGGACTGTTGACTCTTCAAGTTTGTGTCCAAACCTTTTCTATGTTCGGGAGTTCTGATGCAAACCGAACCGGGGGATGTTTTACCCAACTCTAGCGATTACCATCTTCCCGGATTTTGCAGCCGCGACAGAAGCCAAAGTAGTGAAGAAGCGCCTGCAAGATCAACATCCCCCGTACAGTACATTTATACCCAGCGTGGTTGCATATGGTGAATAATGGGAAGGCTCAATTCTTTGCTACACCTGCTGAGGCAGATCAGTGGTTGGACTCTGTTGAAAAATCCTGAGCTCTCGCTGCATTTTCTGCTATTGTTTTTTGCTACCTCTCTGGTTTTGAGTCCTTCTAGATCCTGAAGGTCTTATTGGTGTTTTGTTGAATCTCCCTCTGAGTTATTTTCCTCCAGCTAATGTCTCCTACGAACCGTTCTGTGACATTGCAGACATTGACTTGTTTTATTGAAACAAGGCATAGAGTACACCATTTCTACTTCCAGTAATTCTGAACTGTACTCTGCTCGTCTGTCTGGAAGGGGCAGGATCCCACCCCCATTTTCATTATTTTTGTGTTCAGGGTCAAAGCACATAATCAGTTGGGGATTGTGAGCCAGGCAGGTGGGTTTGTTTTGATATAACTTGCATGCAAAATTACATTTAAGATTGTTTGTTTCTTTGTTTTTTGTTAGGTTCGGTTTTGCTGGTGTATGATGCAGTTGCTCAGGTATTTGCATATATGGCCCTGTTGAAAGGTGGCATCCTACTTGAGGCTGGTAACCTTTTCATCTGTGGAATGAGGGCTTCTTCATTTTCTGAACTTTCACTATCCCATTTGACAGCCCTCAAATTTTCCACAGCCAGCCAGATCATCACAGAGCAGGGGGTCGCCCTGCTGTAACAGCTTTCATTTGAATTGCTGGGCGTTTGCCATCACACACCGCACTGCCTCCCGGCCCAGCTCCTTTGATAGACAGAACAACGGTCCAATGCCGGGACATGTGACCTCTATCATAGGAGCCGATCCAAGAGGCGCGACTGTGTGTGATGGCGAGCAAATGAAAGTGGTTACAGTGGGGCAATACTCGCTCTGTGATTATCCGGCCGGCTTTCTTCTTCCTCTCCTCTCTCTTTCCCTGCACAGGTGAGGCTGCATTGGTGGGCACAGGTGAGGCTGCATTGGTGGGCACAGATGAGGTTGCATTGGCGGGCACAGGTGAGGCTGCATTGGCGGGCACAGGTGAGGCTGCATTGGCGGGCACAGGTGAGGCTGCATTGGCGGGCACAGGTGAGGCTGCATTGGCGAGCACAGGTGAGGCTGCATTGGCAGGCACAGGTGAGGCTGCATTGATGGGCACAGGGCTCAGGTGATGCTGCATTGACAGGCACAGGCGACGCTGCATTGAGGGGCACAGGTGAGGCTGCATTGAGGGGCACACGTTAGGCTGCATCTATGGGCACACATTAGGCTGCATCTATGGGCACACATGAGGCTGCATGGATGGGCACTGATCCAGGCTGCATTGATGGGCACTGATCCAGGCTGCATTGATGGGCACTGGTGAGGCTGCATTGAGGAGCACACGTTAGGCTGCATCTATGGGCACACATGAGGCGGCATTGATGGGCACTGGTTAGGCTGCACTAATGGGCACTGATGAGGCGGCACTGCTAAAGTTTATTAATATTTATTTTTGTAACTTCTGCATAAACATTTTAAGTGTAATTTTATGAGCTAAATTATGAGGGCGTGTTTAGGGGCAGGGTAGGGGTTAGGTGGGGCAACTGGGGGGGAGAAAACCTTAAGGCCTGGCTAGTAGCTCAGGACTTGAAATTTTGAGCCCTGCCATATGAAATGGTTATGCAAAGTTTAACAGTGGTCTCCTGGAATGTCCGGGGGTTTAACTCCAAAATGAAAAGATCTTTGGTTTTAATTATATCCAGAAATACAAGCCTCACTTGAATTTTCTTTCAGGAGACACATCTTATAGGTTATAAGGTAATGGCCTTGAAACATGCATTTGTGGTGCACACGTTCCATTCCACTGACTCTAACTATGCTAGAGGGGTCACAATACTAATTAGTAAATTCTTGTGCTGCTCTCTTAAAACTATTGTCACAGATCACTATGGTTGTTATGTAGTAGCTGTTCTGCAGAATAACTCTTTTTATACATTTTTTCCTCAATATATCTCGCCTCCTTTTATAGTGGCCATTTGGGAGGTGCTTCAAGTAGCCAAAGGCACCTTAGCATACCTCGCAACTTCTTGATGGGAGGGAGGGACACCTAATTAGCAAAAGTATGTAGGCATAGGACACACACACCCTGCCATGCCCCTTTATAGGAGAATTAAAAAAAAATGTTAAATCCAAAAGTGCTTTTTTTTTTACCATTACTATTCCTTAATACTGGCTTTTGAAATGTACAAATGCAGCAGTTTAGAAATTATATGAAGGTTTAGCACCGGGGAAACACCTTTTTGAAAGATAAAAAGTGCATTTTACATGCAACTATATAGTTTAGACCAAAATGAGGGACAAACTAGGGGGACAGAAGGACTTTGTCCCAAATCAGGGACAGTCCCTTGAAATCAGGGCCAGTGAGCCAATCAGGAAATGGAGGGGGCGAGGCCGAGCTGCGTCTCTGTGTGTAAATGGAGACACGGAGCTGCCGTTTGGGAGCGCGTTTGCTTGGGTGTCCCCAGAGCAGCTGCTTGTTGTGGGGGCCCCCGGTAGGAGGGAGGAGCCAGGAGTGTCGGCGTAGAACCTGAGAAGGAGGATTAGGGCTGCCCTGTGCAAAACCTTTGCACAGAGCAGGTAAATATGACATGGTTGTTGTTTTTTCTTTTAAAAAAAAGGCTTTAATATCACTATAACATGGTCCTTTCTTCTGACCTGGATAGATTTCGTACTGATTCTAGCTGTTCCTCCCCTTTGCCTAATTGGGTGCTAAAATATCACTTAGTAGATTGCTGGCACTTGAAGTACCCTCGTACCTGAGAATATTCTTGCTACTTCCCTACCTATAATTCCCTTTCCCATCTGAATATGTCTGTCTCCTGATCATCTTCCCCGGGAAGTGGAGGTCCGTTAACCTTCCTAGGGGCTCTTTCACATGGGCGGTCCGATCAGATCCGCCTGTCAGTTTTTTAGGTGGATCTGATCGGATGCCCCATTCAGCCCTATGGAGCAGCGGATGTCAGCGGTGACATGTCCGCTGACACCCGCTGCCATCCGCATCCGATCACGTCCGTGAAATCCGGACGGATGGAAACCCTATTTTCCATCCGTCCTGGGGATCGCATGGGATCGGATGAGAGCGGACAGGCGGTCCGCTCTCATCCGATTCCCCATAGAGAGCAGCGGGGGCTGTGACACCTCCCTCTCCGCACTGCAAGCGGAGACGGAGCTGTCATCCGCCGGCTCAGCGGGGATCGCGGATCGATCCCCGCTGAGCAGCATGGATCCGCCTACGGAGGCGGACCGCGTGAAAGAGCCCTAGGGCAATTTCACTCACTAGTTAAAAATGAGCCTTTTGGCCTTTGTGGTATATACCCTAATGGGTATATGAAGCCCTTTGTTTAGAAAGTTTGGAGACCCCTGTTCTAATCCTTTTCCACACTACCTAAACCTGAAAAATAGTTTTAGCTGGAGGTGAACCTTAAAGGCTAAATTTAATATATATTTTTTTTCTAAGCTCAATGTTTTCTATGTACCTATATACCATTCATATACCATTCATATACCTCATTTGCAGACAATAAAAGGCTTTCCATAATACCCTACACACAGTCCTTACCTCTGGCTCCAGATTCTTGTATGATTAACTTCACCATTACTTCCTAGATGGCCCTTAGGACTTGAAAACTGTTAGGACATAGGAAGGAGTTCACCAGCTGACCTCTTTAGCACACACCTCGCACCGGAACACCCAGCCTGGACCAATCATCATCCAGGACATCGCCGACGTCGCAATGGGGGCGGTGCCGGTGCGTGCGTCAGTCACTCACCGTCACCGCCGCTCAGAGAAGAGGAGAGGTCGCCCGGCCGGTTCCCGCCGCAGAGGAGAGGCCGAGACGAGGGAGAAGGACCCGCCGCAGAAGAGGAAGTATCGAGGAGGGAAGAAGCCGCCGCTGGGAGCCGAGCCGCCGCCAGGTAAGTTTGAAGGGAGCACGCACGCTGGTCTCTGCATTGATTGGGGGACAATGCTGTGGGCACTCTGCAATCATTGGGGTACAATGCTGTGGGCACTCTGCAATCATTGGGGTACAATGCTGTGGCACTCTGCAATCATTGGGGGACAATGCTGTGGCACTCTGCAATCATTGGGGTACAATGCTGTGGGCACTCTGCAATCATTGGGGTACAATGCTGTGGCGCTCTGCAATCATTGGGGACAATGCTGTGGCACTCTGCAATCATAGGGTACAATGCTGTGGGCACTCTGCAATCATTGGGGTACAATGCTGTGGGCACTCTGCAATCATTGGGGACAATGCTGTGGCACTCTACAATCATTGGGGTACAATGCTGTGGGCACTCTGCAATCATTGGGGTACAATGCTGTGGCACTCTGCAATCATTGGGGTACAATGCTGTGGGCACTCTGCAATCATTGGGGTACAATGCTGTGGCACTCTGCAATCATTGGGGACAATGCTGTGGGCACTCTGCAATCATTGGGGTACAATGCTGTGGCGCACTCTGCATTTATTGGGGACAATGCTGTGGCGCTCTGCAGTGATTGGGGACAATGCTGTGGCGCTCTGCAGTGATTGGGGACAATGCTGTGGCGCTCTGCATTGAAAGGGGCTCGCACGCTGAACTCTGCATTGATGGGGGCACGGAACAGTGTTTATTGCATTGAAGGGGGCACAGCACAGTGTTTATTGCATTGAAGGGGGCACAGAACAGTGTTTATTGCATTGAAGGGGGCACAGCACATTGTTCAATGCATTGAAGGGGGCACAGCACAGTTGCATTGAAGGGGGCACAGCACAGTTGCATTGAAGGGGGCACAGCACAGTTGCATTGAAGGGGGCATGCACGCTGAACTCTGCATTGTGGGGGCACAGCACAGTGTTCATTGCATTGAAGGGGGCACAGCACAGTGTTTATTGCATTGAAGGGGGCACAGCACATTGTTCATTGCATTGAAGGAGGCACAGCACAGTTGCATTGAAGGGGGCATGCATGCTGAACTCTGCATTGTGGGGGCACAGCACAGTGTTCATTGCATTGAAGGGGGCACAGCACAGTGTTCATTGCATTGAAGGGGGCACAGCACAGTGTTTATTGCATTGAAGGGGGCATAGCACAGTGTTCATTGCATTGAAGGGGGCATAGCACAATGTTCATTGCATTGAAGGGGGCACGCACGCTGATCTCTGCATTAAAGGGGGCACGCACGCTGGTCTCTGCATTGAAAGGGGGCATGTACGCTGGTCTCTGCATTGAAAGGGGGCATGTACGCTGGTCTCTGCATTGAAAGGGGGCATGTACGCTGGTCTCTGCATTGAAAGGGGGCATGTACGCTGGTCTCTGCATTGAAAGGGGGCATGTACGCTGGTCACTGCATTGAAAGGGGGCATGTACGCTGGTCTCTGCATTGAAAGGGGGCATGTACGCTGGTCACTGCATTGAAAGGGGGCATATACCATCTCCTGTACCATGACCTGTGACATGCCTATACCATATCTGTGCCATGCCTATACCATCTCCTGTACCATCACCTTTGCCATGCCTGTACCATGACCTATGCCATGCCTTTACCATCACCTGTGCCATGCCTGTACCATGACTTCAAAGTCACGCAATTTTTTACTGCGTTTTTTGACGCGAAGCAATACCTATTATTATATTTTTCTTTTTGCCCCCAAAAATTTTGAGCACCAGCCGCCACTGAGTGAGAGCTAAGCACATTGAGATGGCTGGGCCTGAAATTACTTTAGAAAGCACTTCTATTTATTATGAAAAGTGAAATTCTGCCTGAAAATGTCTGTTTACACCTGCTGCTCCATAGTGAAGACTGGACCCAATTTGGAACGTTCATGTCAAAGGGACCTAAGTCTTTGCTGGAAGACCGTGTATTAGTGATAATGCAGGCACACAATTTGACCTTATATGAGATTTTAGTGATTTAGGTTTACATACATTTTCAACAAACTTGCACACAACAGCTTACATTACATGTGATTTTAAAGTGATAAAGTCTCGTGTTTATTTTTTGTTAAAAATAACAAACATGTTCTACCCCCCCCCCCCCCCTCCTGTTGAGTGCCCCCACAGCAAGTAGCTTGCTATGGGGACACCCAAACTGAGCCACAGTTCCCTCTGTCCACTCAGCCAAGGAGCTGTGACCCGGCCCTGCCCCCTTTCTCCCCTAATTGGCTGACTGACTTTGACAGCAGCGAGAGGGCAATGGCACCGCGCTGCTGTCTCAGGAATCCCAGGCAGCCGAGACGATCCTGCAACATTGCTGGATCTAGATGGGCTCAGGTAATAGGGGGGCTGCAGCACACAGAAAGCTTTTTATCTTAATGCATAGAATGCAATTAGATGAAAAAAACCTTCTGACTTTACAACCACTTTAAAGTTTTTAAAGACCAGTCATTTGCTTGAGAACTGCAATAGTTACAAATTAGACATGGTAAAATCTCTATGTACACAAGTCATGAAGGTTTTTGTTGACCATTCAGTGATGTTACTGTTATGGTAGATAAATGATTCCAGACTGCCTGTGAATCCCTGATGTACTGCCAGAAGTGGAGTGTAGCACGATATATGCTGGGGTCAATGAGTTTGTTGCAAAAAAAAAAAAAAAAGTGAAATTCCGCAAGCTGTCAACTTTATGTATTTGTGTGGGCTGGATTAAAGTAGTTCCCAGCTGCACTGAAAAGAGCATGGGAGGAAAGAGAAATGTTTGTGCAGTCTTGTGAAATGACAGGAATGTTTTCCTGACTTGCCAGTTCTTCCTTTTTTATTATCCTCATGGGAGGCTCCGAAAGGGAAAAAAAAGTTGAAAAAATGTGACAAAAACATGTTTATTAAATGTAATGTCTGCTGAAGCAAACAGCTCAATAACAAACACTGCATACATCTTTGTAAAGACTTTAGGACAGGACAAGATAGGCATGCATGGAGAGAATGTAGACTGGATTTTATTTAGACTATAACGCTACATTTACATGGCAGTTTAGTTGCAGATAACTTGCTGCATTCAGAGGCAGCAAAATGCCAAATACGTTTTTTTTTTTTTTTTACATGACATATTAAGTCTTTTCTACCAAAAAAAAAAAAACCTTTAACAATTTTTTTAAAACTACAGTTCAGCTTTTAAAGCCCTGGTGCCCAGCCTGCAGCCCAGGGGCTGCATGCTGTTTGGCACTTTGTGTCATTGCTTTCTAGCAGACTGTAATATGTCTGCAGTCTCTGGCCATCTCTTGTATCCTGTCTGCAGTCTCTGGCCATCTCTTGTATCCTGTCTGCAGTCTCTGGCCATTTCTTGTATCCTGTCTGCAGTCTCTGACCATCTCTTGTATCCTGTCTGCAGTCTCTGACCATCTCTTGTATCCTGTCTGCAGTCTCTGACCATCTCTTGTATCCTGTCTGCAGTCTCTGACCACCTCTTGTATCCTGTCTGCAGTCTCTGACCATCTCTTGTATCCTGTCTGCAGTCTCTGACCACCTCTTGTATCCTGTCTGCAGTCTCTGACCACCTCTTGTATCCTGTCTGCAGTCTCTGACCACCTCTTGTATCCTGTCTGCAGTCTCTGACCCCCTCTTGTATCATGTCTGCAGTCTCTGACCATCTCTTGTATCCTGTCTGGTGTCTCTGACCATCTCTTGTATCCTGTCTGCAGTCTCTGACCATCTCTTGTATCCTGTCTGCAGTCTCTGACCATCTCTTGTATCCTGTCTGCAGTCTCTGACCATCTCTTGTATCCTGTCTGCAGTCTCTGACCATCTCTTGTATCCTGTCTGCAGTCTCTGACCATCTCTTGTATCCTGTCTGCAGTCTCTGACCATCTCTTGTATCATGTCTGCAGTCTCTGACCACCTCTTGTATCCTGTCTGCAGTCTCTGACTATCTCTTGTATCCTGTCTGCAGTCTCTGACCATCTCTTGTATCCTGTCTGCAGTCTCTGACCATCTCTTGTATCCTGTCTGCAGTCTCTGACCACCTCTTGTATACTGTCTGCAGTCTCTGACCGTCTCTTGTATACTGTCTGCAGTCTCTGACTTTATCCTGATGAATGTCTGCTGTCTCTTACACTGCATATTCACAGATTTTTATGTGCAACCCTTTGTTGATATCAAGGGCCACACTTGAGGCCCCTCATATCAAGAAAGTTGACCACTGCTGTTTTAGCAAGTGTTACAAAACCCAAAACAAAGCCTTTTTATATTGTAGCTTACCAGTCCTTAGGCTAGGTTCTCACTATTGCGGATGCGAGAACGCATGCAAATTGCACGCGTCCCCCAGCCAAATGCACTGCTCTTTAGCAGAAGCTCAGGGTGATATTCATTCTTAATGGTACCCCCACACATCTGAAAATGCAGCTCTATTATGGGTGCATGAAACCACATGGTTTCACAGTACAATGCGGGTCTGAGCGGTTGCCCATCGGGTGTGTTTTGGGGAAAGGGTTGGCAACCTTTTTCCAGCATTTCCCAAAGGCATAGCAACCCATTCAAAACAATGGGCTGCTGTGTCCACACAAATGCGGCACACAGGTAATGCGGAGATGTGAACCTAGCCTTAGGCGTGCCAAATGCATCCCTGTTCTTTTTTTTAGGTGGTTTCCTTCATTTTCACCTGCTGATCCAGTCACTATAATACTTTAAAGAAAAAAAATTGAAAATTTAAAAAGTATCAAATATATAGCAGATGTTTCTTAAATACTTGTAGTTAGATACAAGGAGGCGAAGTACATATAAATGGAAAATACAATCAAAGGAAATGGCATTTAAATTCGCAATGGTAGGATGGTAGGAGCAATAGACCCTATCGACCCCATTGGAACCATACTGGCAATAGGGACTGGCAATAGGGATTGCTCCTGAATTAAAGAAGAGGGAAGGGGGAATCCAGAGAGTAGGAATATGGAAGCTGCTTTTGTAAATCAACAAGTAAAAATATTCATATTTGATTATTAAAGTCCTTCAGATACTTTGAAGCTTTGGAATGTATCAACCAGGCTTGCCAAGTAGCATACTTTGTCCTTGGCTTGACAACAGCCTCTTAGTGTATCTATAACCAAACAGTGTTGTCACTCCAGGACAGGGACAGTGTTAAAGGTACAGAACTCCTATCCCCTCTCAACTTCTTCCTAACATAGGAGAGTAAAGCTCAGAGAAGGTAACACTGCAGGAAGATAAGATGGCCATTTTGGCTGCTGTACACTGTGTGCCTTTTTTTTAGCTGCTCGTTAATGCTTCCTCATGCATGTTGTAGCTAAATGGCTGGTACTTTTAAAATGGCTAACATGCTGCAGGCAAAGGCTGCAGACAACAGAAATTGTAAAAAAAAAAAGCATACACTGCAGAGATCTTACCATTTGCTGCCTATTTAAATGCTTGCACACTGTGTCACTGGATAGAGCAACAGGGGTTTCAGGGGTAGGGGGCCAGTGCGGCTTCTCCATCGGTCACAATCTACCTGTCAATCGCAGGTAGGTGCCGGGTAGACCATGTTTCTTCCTTGCGGACCCCCGAAACTTGGGACAGGAGCAGTGGCGGCATTTATTGGAACTGATGTCCTGTATTTTCCTCCTGCAGCTGCTTCTCATTCTCTCCCTCCCCCTGGCATTCAGTGGCTGCAGGAGAAAAAACAGGACATCAGTTCCAGTGTATGGTGCCCCCCGCTGCCCCTCCTGTCCAAGTTCCATTTCCTTATTATGCCCAAGTCCCCTATGTGCTCCCTTTGTCCCACACAGTTTACTATGCTTTGGTTTATAAATGAACAGGGAGACAGTACAAAGCTCTTCCTGTTCATTCATTTTGTGCAGCTGAAGCTGAGGGCTGTTTTCCTAATCTCATTTCTCTGTCTCAAAAGTGAGATATCAGGGGTCTAGACCCTTAATCGTTCACCAAAGCCCCCTAACAGGGCTTATAAAAAAAAAATTGTAAAAAATAAAATTGCAAAATAAAATAACAAAAAAAAAAAAACGACTGACCCTGTCATAGTACATATACTGTGGCAGGTCAGCTCTGTCCCGCGAAACGACGTAACTGTACGTCACTTTGAAAGGACTGCGAGTGGGGGACCATTCGCCTACGGGTGCGGTGGCCGCGATTGCCGCCGGGTACCCGCGATTGCTCACCATGGAGCCACCATGTAAACACGGCAGATCGCTGTTCTGTCAGCAATGAACACAGGGCTCTTGTGTTCCTTCTATTTAGGAACACAGGTCTCTGTGTTCATTTAGCAAGCCCATCTCCCACACGGCTAGAAAGAATCCCCTAGGGACACGTTTAACCCTTTGATCGCCCATGGTGTTAACCCCTTCCCTGCCAGTGTCAGTACAGTAACAGTGCATATTTTTAGCACTGATTACTGTAGTCATGTCACTGGTCCCCCAAAAGTGTCAGAAATGTCAGGGGTCCGATTTGTCCGCCACAATTTCGCAGTCCTGCTAAAAATCGCTAATCGCCGCCATTACTAGTAAAAAATAAAAATTGCATGAATCTTTCCCCTAGATTGTAGATGCGATAATCTTTGTGCAAACCAATCCATATACTCTTATTGGGATGTTTTTTTTTACCAAAAATATGTAGCAGAATACATATTGGCCTAAAATGATGAAAACGTTTGATTTTTACATTTTTGGAATGTTATATAGCAGAAAGTAAAAAATATTTTTTTTCAGAATTGTCGCTCTTTTTTTGTTTCTAGCACAAAAAATAAAAATCGCAGAGGTGATCAAATACCATCAAAAGAAAGCTCTATTTGTGGGAAAAATTTTTGTACCCAAATTCATTTTATTTGGGAACAGCGTCGCACGACCGCACAATTTTCAGTTAAACTAACACAGTGCCGAATCCCAAAAACATGTCCTGGTCATTAAGGGGGAAAACCTTCCGATCCAGAAGTGGTTAACTACCACTGTTTTACACTGTCACTGGAGAAAAGCGATTGACCCATCATCCTGCGTAATTCAGTAAACTCTGAGGGCCCGGACCGCCGCCTGAGCTGAGGCCTGCCCAGGCCCAACCTGGGCCCTAGTTTCGCCTACACAGGGGGATGGGGCAAGCCCTTTACCCCAGCAGCACACTTTCTGCTTAGCCCCTCTGCGCAGTACAGCCCCTCCCTTTTTTGAATTCGGTTTTCACATTTTAATAAATATTTAAAATAATGCAGTGTGGTACTGAAAGAAATAGCCTCGCAAACTCTACTACAAAACTATTGGTATGAAGTTGAGCGTACGCTTTCCTGTAGCTTTGAGATGTATTCTGCCTGCTACCTCCACCACTCAATCTAGGTCTATTACCGATGGATAAAAAAAATAAAAATTTTTCACAGTTAAAATTAACTAAAAAGCCTCCCCCCAAGGTAAAATGAATCCAAATGAGATACTGCTGATGTATTAAACCAACCAACAATGTAAATAATTCAATAACAAATGCAAATTTTTTGAAGCCACAAAACATCCACTGATAATCTTACTGTTCTCTAAAGCGGAGTTCCGGCCACCCAAAAAAAATTTCAATGAACATACCCCCGGTACAGTCAGGGCTAGTACATTCCACAATAGAAAGCCTCTGATCTGTCCCGGTTTTCACTTACCTGCAAGAAGAAATACTCACTTTTAAAATTTCTTCTCCAGCACTGCCATCTCAGGTATGGGCAGCCTGAAGCCAGCGTGATCCTCTTCTGCGTCCTCTTCCGTCCTCTTCTGCGTCCTCTTCCGTCCTCTTCGGTCCCAAGATGCACTGCGCTGGCCCCGCCGTCACTTCCGGGGCCGCAGCGTCATCCCTGCACAGCTTCTGGGCATGCCCATAAGCTGTTTAGCAAGGTATGACGCTCCTGAACCGGAAGTGACGAGCGGGGCCGGTGCCGACGCATTGATTCCTGGGAGCGATGACATTCAGCTCCCAGGAATCATTGCAAAGCGGAAGTGACGGCACGGGCCGCGGCCGCCAAGGGAGGAAGTGGAAGAAAGGTGAGTATATTTTTCTGCAATTACAAGGTAAAAAAAAAAAAAATCGTAATTATCCATTTCTGTTTCAGGTGACCTATAGCAAGCGGATGGCCCAAAATCGACTATGTCAACACAACACATACAGCTTCTCCCAAACTTGTAATTGAAAGTATTGGTGTTTTTTGTTTTTTTTTTTTACCATGTTACCCTCAGTCACAATAAAAGAAACACCCTCTCCCTGCTGTGCATAATTCTTGAAAGTCTTCTTTTGAATTGGTCCATGACAGTGCACAGCTCCCTGTGCCCTTTTTTTTTTTTATAACATTCCCTTGCCTAGGAGACTTAAAAACGGCCAAGATTTATTTTCAAGATAGGTTTGATGAATGGCCTGTGAACTGAACACAAACAAATTTGCTCATCTCTAATCATCAGCTGTAAGCTGTGTAATTCCCAAATACTGCCACTAGATGGTAGAATTCACCTAGCTTTAGTGTAATGCTGCAGAAAAGGTAAAAGGTTCTTGACTATACCAGTGTTTACCTGCTGCTTTTACACTTGTAAGGCTATGTATATGTACAGTACATATTTTACAGCAGTAGGTCTAATCCTAATTTCATTCATAGCTTTGTTAAGAAAAAAACTAATTTCAAAGAGTTCTCTTGGACTTCTCATGAAACAAAGCGCAGAGAAGAACCAAACTGGCTGTTGGAGGCATGGAGGAGCTCCGCTATGAGGAAAAGATTAAATTAACTGAATTTATTCTCTTGAAGAGGAGATTAACCTCCCTGGTGGTCTGATTAAGTCAGGATTTCTCTGCTAAAAGCGGTACATTGTTTTGCATGGAAATCTGTTGTTTTATATTTTAAAACTCACCTTCCCTGCGATCCTCCGCCGTCCTCCCCTGCCATCCTCTCACTGTCCTCTCACTGTGTGCTCTCGGCCGATGCCGGCACCTGTCTTCCGGTTCCCTTCCCTGCGAGCATTGCGACGCAGGGGGGGGGGGTGGAACCGGCGGCAATTTCAAAAATGTAAATACACCAAATGACATGATACAAAGCTGTGATCCTAATGGATTACACTGTATCATGCCATTTCACCACAGGATTTCAACTGATGGCTTTTCCAGTGCTTTGTGCCTGGAAGATTGAGAACGACCATGACGTTCAAACAGCGTCCTTTTTGCGCAAAAGCGCTTTTAGACGAACTGGAAAACAGTGACAGCGAAACTGAGTTACTTGAAGAACTGAGCGATAGCGATTCGTGGGAAAATTCGTCATCAGGTATGGAAAGTGACGACAGCGACGATTCTGATGTCTCTTTCTGGCACGTAGCTTGTGGAATTTGGGAAGTATATCAAATGATTCTTCAGAATTTCCAACGGAGCGTTAGGATCACAGCTTTGTATCATGTCATTTAGTATATTTACGTTGTTGAATTTGCCGCCGGTTCCAACCCCCTGCGTTGCAACACTCGCAGGGAAGGGAACCGGAAGGCAAGCACAGAGCGGGGAGAGAGTGTGAGGATGACGGGGAGAACAGCGAGGGATCGTAGGGAAGGCGAGTGTGATTCTGGGGTAATCCCGAGTGTGGCTCGGGGTTACCACTTTTGGTACTGAGAATTAACACCGAGCCACACTCGGGAATACCGCCAGGGAGGTTAAAGGGGGATATGATGATCAACATATTGTGAACTTGGTGTTCAGTAATTTAATTAAGGGTCATCACAGAGGACAAGGGGACACACTTTACGTCTAGAGGAAAACCGATTTTGTCTCCAAAAACGGAAAGGTTTCTTCACAGTAAGAACTGTGAAAATGTGGACTAGACTCCCTCCAGAGGTGGTTCTGGCTAGCTCACTAGATTGCTTTAAAAGAGGCCTGGATTCTTTCCTAGGTGTACATAATAATAAATGGGTACTAATATTTATAGGTAAAGTTGGTCCAGGGAATATCCAATTGCCTCTCCGGGGATCAGAAAGGATTTTTTTTTTCCCCCTGCTGTAGTAAATTGGATCATGCTTTGCTGGGGTTTTGTCACATTTCTCTGGATCAACTATGGGTATAGGATTGTGTATATGGGATTGTATGGTTGGGTTTTCTTTAAAGACTTTAAAGGGACTTTAAAGGTACTACTGAATTGTAGAAAAATAATTTTTATAAAAAATAGTATTGACACATAATGATAAAAAAAATATAGACACATATTTGTGCAGAAAACGGATTGTACAGCAAACAAAAGTTACATGACATCAATACAAACAATTTGCATGTGTGGTTTAGCTTCGCAAAAGTCCAACGCAGCCTGCCTTGCTGGTGTCCTGCTGTATCGGGAGACCGCACAAATGGACATATGCTTGTTGGCTTCAATTGTCACTCAGTCCCAGGCCTGGGCATTCAATTTCTATTCTGAATTGGAATTTGAAGTTATAATAAAGATACAGCGTCTTGATACACACTGGACCGGTAGATGATGTGAAATAAGGTGTTTTTAATTTTGTGCATGCAAAAACAAATGTGCCACCAATGCAAACTATAGGATTAGGGCATTAGATATGCCCCTGAAGAAGAAGCACGCATAGCTTTGAAACGCGTCGGGCTTTCGCGAAGCTAAACTGCAGATGCAGATTGTTTGTATTGATGTCCTGTAACTTTTGCTTGCTGTACAATTCGTTTTCTGCACAAATGTGTCTACATGTTTTTATCATTGTGTCAATAAATACAATATTTTATAAAAAAAATATTTTTCTACAATTCAGTAGTGCCTTTTAGAGTCGGTTCACACTGGGGCAACGCGACTCTTTACTACTTTGGGGGCGACTTGTGCATTCCCATGCACCATGACTTTGGAGCGACTTGCATGGACTTCACATAATGGAAGTCTATGCAAGTCGCTCCGAGGTCGCCCCGAAATAGTACAGGACCCTTTTTCTAAGTCGGAGTGACTTGTGTCGCTCCTATTAGAATGGGTCCTGTAGCAGTCAATGGACCGCGAGGGAGCGCGACTTGTCAGGCTGACAAGTCGGCTGACAAGTCGCGGTAATGTGAATCGGTTCTTAAAGTCCCAAACCCTCAGGGGAAACTTTTGTCGCAGCTTTACGTATTAAGGATGTGGCACTAGCAATAGAGAGCACTCACTGGGATAATCTTTTTGAAATTGTGCCACCAATCATCGGACCATCTGTCCGTTTTCATCCGATCCTCCAGACGGATGGAAAATAGGGTTTCCATCCATCTGAATTTCACGGACAAGATCGGATAGCAACGGGTGTCAGCGGAGATGTCACCGCCGCTCCATAGGGGAGCATGGAGCATACGATCAGGTCTGCCTGAACAACCGACAGGCGGACCTGATCGGAAAGCCCTGTGTGCTTCATTTTTATTTTTTCAATGACCGGTTTATACTTACCTGCTCTGTGCAATGGAATTGCACAGAGCGTCCCCGAACCTGCCCTTCTCGGTTCCCCAATGGCGCTCCTGGCACCTACCTTCCAGTGAGTGCCCCATAGAAAGCTGCTTTCAATGGGAGCACTCCTGCCAGCTCACTCCTGAGTCTTGCTGTCTGCATCTATTGACGTAGACAGCAGGGCTCGGCCTGCTCTTTCGTCTCTGGCTTTGATTACAGGAGCTAATGGCTCCCATTGCCTTAGCAGAGCCTGTGAGACCAGGAAGTGAGGGGAGAGAAAAGCTGCATATGGGCACAGCGCTGGATCAAATGAGGGTTCAGGTAAGTAAAAGGGGGTGAGGGGGGTGGATACTGATGCCTAAACATTTTTTTTTACCTTTTTGCAAAGGCTTTATACCTATTTGTATTTGCCAGTCGTACCACTATAGAAGATTCATCTCTGCTTTTTATTCTAAGAACATAGTTACAAATGATACGGAGTTAGTGTACACACTCTTGTGTAAGCTTATGGAATGAAATGCACAGTAGAGGCGATGTGCTAATGTGGCATCTTGTTCGTGGAGCAAGCAAATCATTGTCAGCAACTCTGACTGCGGGAATAACCAAACCCTTGCTTTTTTGTATAGTTTGTAACTATCAATGTGCATAACAGCCTCTTTGATCCTCTTATATAACAGCTGAACAGAGATAATGGTCCCTGCAATAATTAGTAGCCAGAAACTGTGAATCTAGTTTATTATGGCAATTAGGAGGCACTTTAACTCCAAATAACATAATCTGGATAAAACGTGTGTCCACACACATGAATTTCCATTGATTTTATTTGAGAACGCATGTGCCTGAAAACTGACATGTGTGAGTGCAGCCTAAGGAAAGCGTGATATCAGAGAATGTGATAAGAAACCAGTCAGAAATAAGTGTTTGAAATAAAATGACTCTCCACTAAAAAAATTGTTATAGCGGTGCCGTCTTACTTCTCAAGGATACCTATTTGGTCCCGTATTCTCTTCCTGTCTGGGGAAAAAAAGTGTTCACTCTTTTAGGGCTTGTTTACACATGCTTTGCTATCTGAAGCGTAATCTGTGTTTAGATTGCTCTTCAGACAGCAATAGAGAGGTGATGAGGAGGCGTTCAAGTATTCACTTGAATGGATTGAGCTTAGCAGGCGGTTCCCCTGCCTAGCATGACAGGGGTTTTTTTTTTCCAGGGCTGTGAAGCAAAATGTTGCGGATGCGGCATGTGTACTTCCTCGTCTGCTGCCTCTGCAGCATGCATCAGGTTGAGGGGTGTTAAAAATGCAGCTCAACTACAGGATTTTACCAGCTTTCCACTGCTAGTGTAAATGAGGCCTTAAAGGGCTGCCTCAGTGGAGTGCAGTTTAACACAGGGTCATCCCTACTATGGGTCCTGCTGGGTCCATTAGACCCAGGCGGCGATTTGAGAGGGGTGGCAGAGGTTTGAGAGGGGTGGTGAAACTCGCACAGCTCCATCTTTTCTGTGACACCAAGTTCAAGGAGCTCTATGCGAGTACAACACTGATAGAGACGGAGCACTGACACCAGCACTGAGAGAAATGGAGCACTGACACCAGCACTGAGAGAGATGGAGCACTGATACCAGCACTGAGAGAGAGACGGAGCACTGACACCAGCACTGAGAGAGACGGAGCACTGACACCAGCACTGAGAGACGGAGCACTGACACCAGCACTGAGAGAGACGGAGCACTGACACCAGCACTGAGAGAGACGGAGCACTGACACCAGCACTTAGAGAGATGGAGCACTGACACTCTTAATATATGCAATTTATACAGTTATTTTTTTATCTCTTTAATTATTTTTTTCTATTACAGGCGTGACAAGGGCCTCATGATTCAGTTATGCCTAAGGCCCCTTTCACACATAGGAGTCCGTCGATAGACTCCGTATATCTCAGCGGGGGATCGATCCGCCGTTCCCCCGCTGAGCAGGCGGATGGCAGCTGTGTCTCCGCTCTGTGTGCAGAGACAGAGCTGTCAGGTCCCCACTGTTCTCTATGGGAGAATCGGATGAGAACAGACCGTCTGTCCGTTCTCATCTGTTCCGCTGGACGGATGGAAACAGATTTATCGTATCGGATGTCAGTGGACATGTCTCCGCTGACATCCGATGCCCCATAGAGATGCATGGGGCATCCGTTCAGATACGCCTGAAAAGCAGACAGGCAGATCTGAACGGTCCGCCTGTGTGAAAGGTAACTAAACTGTGTATAAATGTGTGCCCCCTTGGGAGCTTTTGCCATAATGTGAATATATGCATAGCATTTTGGCTTCTAGCCATCAAGTTTAGGTCCAAAAAATGGAAAAGGTCACAAAACCTTTTTAATTATTTTTTTTTAACAGACTCCAAGGTAATCGGATGCTGGCCCATAGACAAAGATTGAACTTCCTTTCAGATCCAAAACCCTTAGGCTCCTTTCACACGGGCTTTCTGATCAGGTTCACCTGTCAGTTTTTCAGGCGGACCTGATTGGATGCTCCATGCACCCCTATGGAGCAGAAGATGTCAGTGGTGACATCTCCGCTGACACCCGCTGCTATCCGATCTGATCCTGTCCGTGAAATCCAGATGGATGGAAACCCTATTTTCCATCCGTCTTAAGGGTCGGATCGGATGAAAACGGACAGGTGGCCCGTTTTCATCCGATCTCCCATAGTGCAAAGTAAGCAGAGAAGGACCTTTCATCTGCCTGCTCAGTGGGGATCAAAATGGAGCCAGCTGGGCAAAAAACCCGTGTGAAAGTACCCTTAAGCTGGCCATACAATTTTTTTTTTTTTTTCAGCCAGAGATATTGCATTCTGACAGCGACTGTTGGAATACAATGATCAGTGGCTGCAGCTATTTGGCTGTAGCCACTAATGTTCCCGTGGGATTGGCTAAATTTCAAACCATGTATGGCTTGGCCAGTTTTGAATTGAAGAAGAAAAAAAATCTCTACAATTCTTCTAGATAAGGAAGTGAATAAGGGCTTTTATTAAAGTTCTTTTAAAGCAGCCCTTATATCACGCCCCCGCTTACTAAACTGCCTGTGCTAAAACAATGTTTTATGAGAAACCAATAAACCTACAAAAAAAAAATATATATATATATACTGTGTGTGTATATATGTATTATATATATATATATATACAAAAAACAGGAAGTGAAAAGTCAGCAGCTTCAGCTGCCCACAGTTAAAATGGCTGGAGCTAGACTTGGTGGAGCAAGATTTCTGTAGCATATTTGGTAGGTACAGAATCACAGTACATATAAAATATTATGCAAAGTAGTTGGAGGGAAGCTTCAGAATGGCAAAGATGTTTTTGTTACAAATTATGTGAGCAGACTGCAGTTCCTCTTTAAGATAAAAAAACCTTCTGACTTTACAACCACTTTAGGGTCTGCCCTATAGCAGTTTTACTGCTATAGGGTGGTACTTATGTGCCGGATCACATGTGTATGTATGTGTGTGATAACACAGCGGGAGCTGATCGGCGGGTACCCAGAGATGTATAGTAACTACTTCACTACTGTACTTAAGTACCGAAAGACGGTATCTGTACTTTCCTAGAGTAGAATTTTTTTCTCCTACTTCCACTTTTACTTCACTACAATTTTTCGATGATTTCAATACTTCTACTCCGATATTTTTTTTTGTGCTGCATAGATACTCGTTACAAAAAAATGTGTATGATGTCATGTGTAAATCAGCGCATACGAAAATAAATGCTACTGTAGGTATCCCTGTACTTGGCCGCATTCATCTTTCCCTCGATTGCAACCAGTCGTCCTGTCCCTGCAGCTGAAAAACACCCCCACAGCATGATGCTGCCACCACCATGCTTCACTGTTGGGACTGTATTGGACAGGTGATGAGCAGTGCCTGGTTTTCTCCACACATACCACTTAGAATTAAGGCCAAAAAGTTCTATTTTGGTCTCATCAGACCAGAGAATCTTATTTCTCACCATCTTGGAGTCCTTCAGGTGTTTTTTAGCAAACTCCATGCGGGCTTTCATGTGTCTTACACTGAGGAGAGGCTTCCGTCGGGCCACTCTGCCATAAAGCCCCGACTGGTGGAGGGCTGCAGTGATGGTTGACTTTCTACAACTTTCTCCCATCTCCTGACTGCATCTCTGGAGCTCAGCCACAGTGATCTTTGGGTTCTTCTTTACCTCTCTCACCAAGGCTCTTCTCCCCCGATAGCTCAGTTTGGCCGGACGGCCAGCTCTAGGAAGGGTTCTGGTCGTCCCAAACGTCTTCCATTTGAGGATTATGGAGGCCACTGTGCTCTTAGGAACCTTAAGTGCAGCAGAAATCTTTTTGTAACCTTGGCCAGATCTGTGCCTTGCCACAATTCTGTCTTTGAGCTCTTCAGGCAGTTCCTTTGACCTCATGATTCTCATTTGCTCTGACATGCATTGTGATCTGGAAGGTCTTATATAGACAGGTGTGTGGCTTTCCTAATCATGTCCAATCAGTATAATCAAACACAGCTGGACTCAAATGAAGGTGTAGAACCATCTCAAGGATGATCAGAAGAAATGGAACGCCCCTGAGTTAAATATATGAGTGTCACAGCAAAGGGTCTGAATACTTAGGACCATGTGATATTTCAGTTTTTCTTTTTTAATAAATCTGCAACAATGTCAACAATTCTGTGTTTTTCTGTCAGTATGAGGTGCTATGTGTACATTCATGAGGAAGAAGAATGAACTTAAATGATTTTAGCAAATGGCTGCAATATAACAAAGAGTGAAAAATTTAAGGGGGTCTGAATACTTTCCGTACCCACTGTATCTGCTGTTAAGGGGAAAGAGAACCTCCCCAACCAAGGAGAGTCACAAGCGTACATAGACCTTTTTTCTGGTAAGAGGCTGATTTTTCTTTTTTCACTGGAAGTTGAGCGCACAGGTTTTGCAGGTGTGTTTCACTGGAAGAGTCTATTTGGATATTATTTTGCACTTATGTTCATCCGCCGAGTAAGGGGGAAATCTACAAGGTGGTGGGAGTCTGCACCGATTATTTGGAATAGCACCTGTTTGATTCCTGCACCTTTGGAAAATATTCATCCTGTTTTGTCACATATATATGGAATTATGGCATTATGGCATTATATATATGGACTTTTTATTGACTTTGATTTCATACACTCTTCCTTTATTTCATTATTGGAATATATTGTTGTATATCACATTGGTTTATATATGATTTTGCGCACCAATAAGCTGTGGAGAAAAAAAAACATGCAGGGAAGAGAAGGAGGGATCCTTTAAAGGGGAAAGGGAGGGACATACTTTATCTGTTTTTGTTTACAAAAAGTTACAGCCAAAGGAATTGTGATTGTCCTTTAGGTTAATCATTTGAAATAATAAAAAACAATATGATGTTCAAACTACATAACACAGTACGTGTACTTTTACTTTCAGTACTTGAGTAGCAAATTTTTTTTAAAAACTACTGGTACTTTTACTTTCAGTACTTGAGTAGCAAAATTAAAAAAAAAAAACTACTTGCAATACTTAAGTACAAAAAATGTTGAATACTTTAGTACTTCTACTCAAGTCACTTTTTGATAGAGCACTTGTACTTTTACTCAAGTATGGGTTTTGAGTACTTTATACAAGTGTGTGGGTACCACAGACTTGATGTTTACCGGCATCCGCTGACTGTTTGGTGCAGAGGCAGAATGGTGATCTACCTATATAAACAAGGCAGGTCGCCGTTCTGTCAGGAGGGAAGGCATGGATCCTCTGTTTCTACAAAGCAGGGACATGGATCAATGCCTTCCCACAGGCTAGGCACACAGTTAACCATTTGATCGCCCATGATGTTAACCCCTTACCAGCCAGTATGATTAGTACAGTGAAAGTACGTATTTTTTAGCACTGATCACCATTGGTGTCACTGGTCCCCATAAAGTGTCAGAATGTCCGCAGCAGTCCCGCAATAGGTCGCTGATCGCCACCATTACTAGTAAAAAAATAAATAAATAAAAATATCCCATAGTTTGTAGATACTATAACTTTTGCACAATTCAATATATGCTTACTGGGGTTTTTGTTTTTTTTTTACCAAAAATATGTAGCAGAATGCATATTGGCCTAAATTGATGAAGAAATTTAGAATTTTTTTTTTTTCATTGGTTATGTTTTAAAGTAGAAAGTAAAACAGGTTTTGTTTTTTCAGAATTGCGCGGTCGTGCGATGCTGTACCCAAATTAAATTTATGTCCTTTTTTTCCCCACAAATAGAGCTTTGTTTTGGTGGTATTTGATCACCTGTGCGATTTTTACTTTTTGCGCTATAAACAAAAAAAGAGCGACAATTTTGAAAAAATAACAATATTTTTCACATTCCCCCCCCCAAAAAAATTGTAAAAATCTAAATATTTTAACATTTTAGGCCAATTTGTTTTCTGCTACATATTTTTGGTAAAAAAATCGCAATAAGCGTGTTTTGATTGGTTTGCGCAAAAGTTATCGCAGCTGCTAACTACGGGAAAGATTTCTGTCTTTTTTTTTTAACTAGTAATGGCGGCGATCTGGCGGTGATCTGCGTTTTTTTTTTTTTTGCGGGACTGCGACATTGCGGCGGACAGATCAGACCCTTGACTGGCATTTTTGACACTTTTGGGGGTACCAGTGACATTACTACAGTAATCAGTGCTATAAATATGCACTGTTACTGTAAAAATGACTGGCACGGAAGGGGTTAACTTTTATTGGTGATCAAGGGGTTAATGTATGCCTGGTGCTTACTAATGTGTGTGGAGGGAGGGGACTGTGTGACACAGGCACAGATCGCAGGTTCAGCTATGCTGAATCCTGCAATCTGTCCCTGCCTGTCACTTAGGAGATCCGCCCGCTTTGTTTACACAAGCGGGCGGATCTCCACACTTCATCCCCGAAGATCGGGGAAGAGCGGCGGTAATCACCGCCGCCGCTTCCCTGGCCCGACTCCCACTGTGACTGAATACAGCGGGAGCGAGCCGTATACAAGGGGAGGAGTCCAGCGACATAGGTCTACGTCGCTGGACGATATCGAGCCACTTTGCCGCAGTAGGGTCAACGTGACCGGTCGGCAAGTGGTTAAATAAAAACCGCAGAGGTGATCAAATACAATCAAAAGAAAGCTCTATTTATGGGAAAAAGTAGACATCAATTTTATTTGGGTATAGTGCAGTTTTCAGTTAAAGTAATGCAGTGCCGTATCTCAAAAATGGCCTGGTCGTGAAGGAGAGTAAATCTTCCGGAGACCACGTGGTTAATGTGTTAGCAAGTAATATAAAACAATATAGAGACTATATCCTACAAGATTTGAGAGAGCGTGAATAAGGTCTTGGATATGAAAGGATGTCTATTTTATATCTCTGCCTCATGCCAAGTCTAAAATGAAGTCTGCTATCTGATGTGATGCTGGAACGCCTGTTTAATGACCTTTTGCTTAATTAGGAGAACATGCAGTATAGGCCCCTTTCACACAGAAGGACCGTTCAGATCCGCCTGTCAGTGTTTTTGGCGGATCTGAACTATCCCCCATGCATCCCTATGGGGCATCGAATGTCAGGGGAGACATGTCCGCTGACATCCGATCTGATCTGTCAAATCTGGACGGATGGAAACCCTATTTTCCATCCGTCCAGCTATTTTCCATCCGTCCAGCGGATCGGATGGGTTTGGACGAGAACAAACCAACGGTCCGTTTCCATCCGATTTCCCCATAGAGATGTATGGGGAACTGACAGTTGTGTCTCCACACACAGTGCGGAGAACAGCTGTTATTCTCCTGCTCAGCGGGGGATCGGCAGATCGATCCCCCACTGAGATAAACTGAGTCCGTCCGACGGAAATACTGTGTGAAAGAGCCCTAAGGTTGTTTGTGCATTACTTGTCTTGCAGGTAAAGCAGCTTTGGGCTCCCATGGTCACCAGTCACATGAAACAAATGCTTGGGTATTAGAAACATCTGATCTGATAAAAGAAAAGAGCAGCATTTGGGCAAAGCTGCCGACTGGCTGACTCTGCCTTTAACAAAGTAAAGTGGAAATCTTTTCTGAATTCTTGTACACAGTCTCTTAATACACATGCACTATATAGATTGAGAACTCAACACATCATCTTATGCATGAAAAATGTGCATCCTCCAAATTTTCCACTACAAGATACAAAGAGGTTATGCTAAAACTCAGGGTAATGTTCTCCACTACAGCACGCACTGCTTATTATCCTGACACTGGATTACGTGGGAGAGAGGTTTTTGGACCAGTGCCTATTTAGTTGGTAACAAAAAATAAAGAAATAAGTGGTGCGCTAATCATAAATCATAAATCAACAGTATATCCCATCAATCAAGTAATAAAGGAACAAACATAACATGTAGCTATTAGTGATGATGTGACAAACCAATAAAGAATTTTTGACCAATGGAAAAAATAAATATCTTTTATGTATTTGCTGCATATAAAGTCTCTAAAATTCTAGTGTTCTTAAATAAGTGTTTCCTTAATAAATACCGTGAATAACAGAAAAGGCCCTTTATGCCCAGTCCTGTTGGACCAAATATTTTCTTCACCAAAAACTTGTGAACTACAACACGCCTCCTTCAAGTTGATCCATACACGCGAGTGCTCACACAGAATTCTACTGTGTGTATATTTTGGGTAACTCCTTAAGCTAATAGATGGGTCTGCAATGGCTTTATTTAGTGCTGTTCCTCCCGGCAGTCTTTCGGATCCCCTCTTTTCACCACCCAATGGGACTCACCGATTGCTCTACCACTCCTCCAATGCCATATTAATTATTTCCAGGAATAAGCAACAGAAACATGAGCCATTGTGCAGTATTCTTAGTTAAAAAATAAAAAAAGCAATCCAAAGTGTGCACTTGCATTAGAATTATCTCATTGCCAGCATCAAAAATTGATGTTTTACCAGAAATAAGTTAAGATGGCTCCCACTGCCCAAATCCCTAAAATCTCTGGCATGCGCGCCCAGAAGGGACAAAGGCAGATGTGACATCACAGCCAATAGCCCTACCCAACAAGTTTCGTCTTCGCCAGACGTCAGGGACAGATGAGCACTCTGGAGCATTAAAACCTTAAAGGAAGTGTTCTGTAGTTCACAAACTTTAGGAAAACATTTTGATTTCACAGCACTTGGAGATAAAGGCCTCTTTCACACGGGCGCTCCGTTTTTGTTGTCCGTTCCAGCACTTTTTTTTTTTTTTTAACGGACACGGATGACACTTGTGTCATCCAGTCCGTATGTCCGCATATCATCCCATCCGTTTGCGGATGATATATGGACATAATGTATGTCTATGGGATTGTGGATGTCAGTGGATGACACCGCTGACATCCGATTTTGCGTCCATTTTTTTAAACTGAAGAAAAATAGGGTTCTGTTCTGTTCCAAAAAACAGAACAGAACTGAAAGGACGCAAATCGGATGTTAGCGGATGGTCATCCTCAATCCCATTGACATGCATTATGTCCGTATATCACCCGCAAACGGATGGGGTGATATACCGACATACGGAACGCCCGTGTGAAAGGCCAAAGTGTCTGTTCTGTCATTCACAATATTTATTGATCAAGTAAACCTTTTTTTAAGAACACTGTAATTTGAGACATTTTATATACAATTGATACTGTTTGAAAGCCATTTTATTATTATATGCATTGGTTCCAAATTCTTTATTAGTTTGTCACATCGTCGCTAATAATCACATGTTGATGTTTGTTGATGAATTACTGGATTGATGGGATAAACTGTTGAGTATGTTGATTAAAGAAATACTGTAACTGTTGTGCTATTCAAAAAATTGTATTACAATAACGGTTTGCCTTCTAGATAAGAGGAGAAACATGGTTAATTGGTGCGAGCAGCTTCCCTAATTAGGATACTATACCACTACAATAAGCGCAGGATACCTTTTATTAATATTCTTGGTTGGTAACATGATTGGCCATTATGGAAGCCTGAAGTGGAATTTTCTGCAATGCATATTTTTTTGGGACTTCGCACCCAAGTAGAATTTTAGACACCTTAACTCCTCTTTTTGAGATGGTTAGATATATAGTCTTGGATCGTATGGAATATGCCGGCCATACATTGCTCAAATCTCGGCCGGTTTAAACCATGTATGGGCAGGCTGAATGATGATCAATCAACTTGGGTACAACCAGCCTGTCAGATTTTAATGTGATCATTGCTAGCAGCTATTATAGACTGTAACCATAATCATGGTGTTTACCTGGAAGTGAGGGCTCCCCGTGACCCCCCTCCAGGAGAACATAATGGCTCCAAGGGTTGGAGTCCCTGTGGTTGCAAGAAAGAAAATGACTCCATCTATAGCCAGCTGCAGGGTTAGAACATAGGCGTGCCAGGTGTGCCTGGGCACATCCTAATCACCCCATGCAAAGTGGCATATAATCGAGTGTGCAAATGTGTGGGGAGCATACTGTGCCCTGTCACACACTACACATCCTGAGCAATCTATCCTATTTTATCAGCAACACTGCTCGCTCCAACATCTCCCTGTCATTGCCGGCCGAGGCATTTCTTCCTTTGAGCTGGGGGCAGGTGTGCTGTGCTGATCCTGCAACATCTCACTCACAGGAAACCTATGAGTGAGATATTGAGACACACGATCGGCAGTGCCCGACACAGTGTGCTACATGAATAGGACAAAGGAGGCTGAATCTGGTCCGCCTCCTGTCCTATCCCTGCTGTGTCTTCCCCCACCCCACCACTCCACTCTCCAACTTGCACACACTGCTGTGAAAGGAATTGCTATGGAGGCAGCAGATTTAATTATAGAGCACACAGCAAATCTACATCCTTGCTGCTTGAGCCTAGGGGAGACCAGCCTGTGGCCATATTTAGTGAGTGCAGGTATGATGAACAGCTACCCCTGTCTCTCTTAACCCCCCCCCCCCCCCCCCATACACACACACACACTTTCCCTTAGTGCACTGAGTATATGTAAATATATATAGTTGAATATGTATTAAGAGTTTGCAAAACAATACAAATATTAAAAGGCATAAACGCATAGGTGTGCGCAGCCTTTTGCATTAGGTTGTGCACCCCAAAGCTCAAACACACATCCCTGTGTATATACTGATGGTGTTAGTAGGTCAGAGATCGGTGTCTGTAGTTTTATTGTTATTTTTTATTCTTTTTTAAAATATTTTTTTTTGTTAGCCCAGTTAGGGAGCTTTGGTGAAATATCAGGGGTCTAAACAGGGGGAATCTGCACCACAAGGGGTGATTAGGGTGTGCCCAGGCACACCTGGCACACCCTGTGCGCACACCTATGCATAAACGCAAGCTTTGACAGTGATATATGTATATACCTCTTTTGGAACAAAGTTCCTCGGTCCATCTTTCCTTCTCATTTGTCTCTAATTTTGGCCTAATGCACATATATGAAAAGGCACAGTTTATCTATCTAAAAGACTTTTACAGTGCTAAATGTTTCATCCAATTACTAAATTGCAGCATTTTTACATTTTACAAGCCAATAAAAGGAATATTAGTGGTAAAAAAAAAAAAAAAGCACATGCGGGTTTAATCAATCTTTTTTTTTTTTTTTTTGTGCATTGTTTATCCATGTAATGGGGGTGTGGCCTTTGTGGACTTTCTTTCCCATAAAGTTCAGAGGTATGGTATTGGTCTGCTTTCATTTTACAATAGTTTTATAGTGATGATATTTTTCCACAGAAAGGTGTAGCATAATTGCACAATGGCAATGAGCTATAACGTGAGTCAATAAAGACACACTATGAGTGGTAATGTCATGCAGTGCAGGTCTATATATAGCAATTCAAGGAAATGGTAATTACACCTTACCGTAATTTTTCTTTCAGGTGAGACTCATAGAGGAAAAATTAAAATGCATACAACAGGACCTGTATTGAGATGGCAGCAATCCAACACCTACCTGAACTAATTCTTACATAATCCTGTAAAAACCGCAGAGCCATGAAAGCTTTACTGATGACATGGATACATTGTAAACGGGAAGAACTTTCGGTAGAGACTTCCCTTAAATCAGGAAGCCAATAAATCCTCTTGGCAAATGATGTACTGGCCTTATATAGACAATAAAACCAAAAGGCTCAATTTGTCTAACATACTAATAGTATCTATCTATTTTTCTTTAAAAATATTGCTTTAATGGAGAGCTTGAACATCTATATTGCTCATTCCATATGCAAACCCTTTCTTTTTTCTGATTTCTGCTCTTTCTCATAGTGCCAGCTTACTGAAAATGTATTAGGCTGTTTTATTATTATTTTATTTTTTTTTCTTAAAATATAATCTTCAACAACCACAACAGATACAAATCCACTTTGTGTGCGACAGATGTCTTTGCAATCCCAAATATTATCTTTTAAATCATCATCCTGCTGCTCATAGCCTTAGCAAAGCTGGAGGTGGGACCCAAAAGGTCCACTCAATACAGGAGGGGCGGATACAAGACCAGTCACCCCGCAGAAGGACAGAGAGCAGCGGTGACTGGTCTCTATTATAAGAATCTCCTTCAGAGGCAAACTTTCACACTGGATTACAGGACAGCTTTATGTTCTAAATCATTACTATAAAAAAACAGCATACAGTATATTTATTGTTCATACTGTTGATGCATATAAAATCACCCCTCTCCTGTGTAAGCTATGAAGAACCAGACGTGCAGAATGTGCATGTCATCGCATAGATATTTACTGCTTTGACCTATTGCTTTTAAGTCAATAGATGCTTTTCTTCAAGGATATGAACTGTCATGTGCCCATTGCACTACTAAAATTGTTATTCTAGTATTCTAATACTCATGTACAGACACTTGGTGTTCTGTCCTAATATTAGGATCTGTTTCCTGTAAATGAAACCCAAACAAAATACAAATTGCAAGACTTCATTTGGAGCATTTGTATTTTTCGACAGACATTTTTTAGCAGCTCCTATCCTATCTATCTATCTATCTATCTATCTATCTATCTATCTATCTATCTATCTATCTATCTATCTATCTATCTATCTATCTATCTATCGATAATATATAAAAACACAAACGGGCTGGCAAAAGTAGTGTTAATATTTACAGGACCTAATTCAAGTCCAAATGTTGTGCATGTCTGTAGAGTGATTTATGTTCAATATTCCACCACTATACAGTATTGTGCATACATAGGCACAATCGTAAAGAGGAATGTAAAATGGTCTGGGGTCAATTTTATGTAGCACTACCCCGCAAGGGCTGCTGGTAACCATATTCTCTATTCCTGCACAGCCAGGCAACAAGTGATTTTCATTTGCATCAAGACACAAGAAGTCAGTCTATGGACTTGTTTTTTTTTTATAATTAGGAATAATAACTTGGATGGGGTAGAGGGGTAACATATGTGATGCCCGACTTGACAGAAACAAGTAGTGGAGACAACTTCCTTCCTCTATACAAAGTAAGGATCCTAGACTGCTCTCCCTCCTAGACACCTTCAGGATCAGCGGTAAAAAGTCCATTGAGGACTAGGAGCTATTAGACCCCTTTAGAAAAAATAGCACAGTCTGTTGTAAACTGAATGCAGGAGTATCTCCTCTTCTTTGTAGAACTGCTCCCAGCTCCGCTGCCTACAGGAACTACCAGCCCACATGCCCAGAACAAGGGATATAAAGGGTTAAGTACAGCCAAGATTCCTTCCCAAGCCAGGCCGAGCCACAGCCCCAGCCTCAGGTGTCCCCTCCTAGGCTACTGACATCCTGCTCCGCATTCCATCTTCCACATGACTCCCTTGCTGGCATGGCTCCACCATATTGAAGGGCTGACCTAACCATCCTGCCAGGATATTCTGCCTGGGGATTGGCCAAGTTCCTTAACCACTTTACCACCGGAGGATTTTGCTGTCTTACGTCCAGGCCACTTTTTGCGATTTGGCACTGTGCAAATTTAACTGACAATTGCGTGGTCGTGCGACGCCGTACCCAAACAAAATGTATGTCCTTTTTTCCCCACAAACAGAGCTTTCTTTTGGTGGTATTTGATCACCTGTGCGATTTTTACTTTTTGCGCTATAAACAAAAAAATTAGCGTAAATTTTGAAAAAAATAACAATATTTTTCACGTTTTTTTATATAAATACCCCCGAAAAAAAATGTAAAAATCAAAATGTTTTTAAATTTTTGGCCAATTTGTTTTCTGCTACATATTTTTGGTAAAAAAAAAAAAAATCCCAATAAGTGTATTTTGATTGGTTTGCGCAGAAGTTATTGCGTTTACTAACTAAGGGAAAGATTTCTGTCATTTTTGGTGTTTTCTTTTTAACGAGTAATGGCGGCGATCTGCGATTTTTTTTTTTTGCGGGATTGCGACATTGCGGCGGACAGATCGGACCCTTGACTGACATTTTTGACACTTTTGGGGGTATCGGTGACATTACTGCAGTAATCAGTGCTATAAATATGCACGGTTACTGTAAAAATGACACTGGCAGGGAAGGAGTTAATTTTATTGGAGAGGGAGGGGTTAATGTATGCCTGGTGCTTACTGACGTGTGGGGGGAGGTGACTGAGTGACACAGGGACAGATCGCATGTTCAGCTATGCTGAACCCTGCAATCTGTCACTGCCTGTCACTTAGAAGATCCGCCCGCTTATGTAAACACAAGTTTCTCCACACTCGATCGCCGCTGCTCCTCCCCTGGCCCGACTCCCGCTGTGACTGAACACAGCGGGAGCTAGCCTCCGGCGGCGCGCGTGCTGCCCACAAGGGGAGGAGTCCAGCGGCGTAGGTCTACGTCGCTGGACGATAACGAGCCACATTGCTGCAGTAGCAGCAATGTGAGCAGACGTAAAGTGGTTAAAGTATACAGATCAGAACCTCCTGACCTCTGCCCACTAACTTCCAGAAGCGCCTACCAGCTTCTAGATCCAGGGAGAGGTACCAGAGACCTGGCTCTGTACAGCCATCCAGCCCGACCTGCAGTAACCTAACCCAATGTCTGACTCGCACAACTTATTAAGAGGCATAATGTAAAATTTGCCTATACTAACACTAGTAGCACACTAGAGGGTGCTACACTTACCCTGCAACTTTTTTTGTTTATAATTTTTGTAAAATAATGTATATATCTGTTTTCTCTATATCACGTACCTTGTGGAGATCGAGCTGTAGAGGGGGCTTCTCTTGCACCTCCAGTCCAACACCCCTGGTAGAGATTACAGGCGGTGTAGGACACAGAGTGGCACGAGGGCCGGTATAGCAGGTGGTGCCTTGACAGGAGACTAATGACTGTGGATCACCGGATGAGCACCTGGAACTGGAACTCGGTGATGCTGGATGAGAAGGCAGGAACGAAGCCGGAACACAAGCCAAGGAGTCGTCAACAGCCGGGCAGCGCGGGTTCAGGAACGTGAGACAGAAGCGGAGTCAGGATACAAGCCGAAGTCGGTACACAGTCTGGCTGCGAGGTAAAAAGGCATAAAGACAGGAGCAGTGTCAATCACAGGCCGGGGTCACAGGTAGGCAGGCAGGAATTCAAAGGAGAGTCAAGGGCAAGCCGGGACAGTACAGGTAATCCAGAAGCAGGTCAGGGCACAGGTAAACAGGAACAAGCTGAAAGACCACTCAGCAATGTGCTCCTGTCACTGCTCAGTTTAAATAGGCCTTTTGGCGCCAAATGCGTGCGCGCATTTTGCGCGTTCACATACGCGCATGCGCATACACACATTTCTTCCTGTATACCCCGTAATGGGCATGCGCACCAATGCCTGTTTGGGTCCAGCTGAGCGTCTCTTACACTCTATGCATCAATAAACATGTAATACATGCTTCACTCATCAGTTGTCTAAAGTGAAAGCACAGAAGCTCTTTGGCTTTCAAAATCTTGCTCTAATTGAAAGACCTTTGTAGCCCCATCTGAATAGAGCAGACAGGGATTGGAAGAAAATAGGACAATTCAGCTGTAAGTGTATTTCTCTGTCGCTCATTGACAGACGTAGTCCTCCTTGATTAATATCAACTCGGGTTATACTGCCCTCTATAGGAGTAGGACTAGACAGGAAAGAAAACGTTCTGGCCACACCCTAGGGGCAGTCCCAGAGGGTATATCCTCTCACTTCCTGCTACAGCAAATCAGTTTTTTTCTGTCTAGTTAGGAGTAAGGACCTAGATGCCTTGCTAGGATCTTCGGTCCTGGCAGAATTTTTTTCTTAGAAAGATTTTTTTAGACAGCTTTTTTCTCCAGTGTTCCTGTGAGATCTTCAAGCAAGAAAGCTGGAACTGGGCGACGGGCTGGATGTTGAGATCCAGTGGTCACCCCAGTTCAGCCTACGAGCGCGTGCAGGCCATAGCTCCGCGCTGGGTCGGCCGCGACATAGTCCCACTGGACGGGGACTGACCCTGCGAGTTAAACGTCTCGCCTGGACGCCAATGAGCAACAGAGTCACGCCGTCCGTATTGGTCGACAGCCCCCCCACCCCGGTGGAGAGGGGTTCTGTCAGGAGTTGGCGCCCGCCTGGTTCCGGTATGGTGAGTAGAATGTTCCCCCTCTCCCCCCTGTCGGGTTTGTGGTGGACGCGGGCCCCTCTCTGGGATGTAGGATGGGTCTCCCCTCTATCCTATAACAGGTCACAGATCCCCCAATTTGAGTGTGATTGTTTGTGAATAGTAACCAGGAGGCTTGGTTTGGGAGCTGACAATCTAAGGTCATTGTAAGACTGTAAGGGTGACTGAAGTCAGTGGCAGTACAAAAGGGCATTACTATTGAAGTAGAAGGTATCCTACCTGTCAGAGTGTGTACACAGGCCGATGCCTATGCCTGAGTTACTGCAGTCCAGATCGCCATTCCTCCAGCAACCGGTCACTTCCACGGGCTGCACAGCCTCCCGACGGAGGGTCCTATACCGCCGGCCAGGCTTATCACCATTCAGGGTGAAGTTTGTGGGGCCGAGGCACTCCCGCAGGCCGGCAGGCCGAATACATACTTCCCGCAGGCCGCTGCTAGCCGCCGCTATCCTACACAGGCTGCCGCCATTGTTTTGCAGATCGCACGAGGCCGCCATATTGGCGTAGCCTCGTGTCTCCAGCATGGGGGTGGCCATGTTTGAGGTGACCAAACACCTCGAGGAGCTAGGGGGAGGCGCCGGAAGGCGTGTAAAGGGGCGGAGCCGCCTCCTTGGCCCAGGGAAAGCAAGCCAAAGACTTCCTGTCTGTAACAGACAGTGCTGGAAGCAAGTTGATAAGAAACTTCTGTGCATCAGGTGAGCTTGGGGTCTCTCTCTCTCTCTTTCTGAGGGGTCCAAGCAGGTAGACTGAGGGGCGCTATTGCGCTGGGGGACTAAGAAAAAAAAAAAAAATGTTTTTTTCTTGCAATTAATTTTTTTGTGTTTGCTGGCAAGTGTCTCGGGGTGGCCGCAGGACCCTCCAGTACCTCATTTGTGATGATGCATTATCAGCAGTTTTGGAGTCTTTGGTATACCGGGTGGAGGGAGCCTGTCAGGGTCGGGGGTCAAGAAGAGCGACCCCCGCCTACCCCTATGTCATCTGATACTTCAGATACGGATTCTGAGCTGGTCATTGCAGCCCCTTTTCTGGGGTTGTTGTCTCAGGTACGGTCTCCTCAGACAGTGAGGAGGATGCGTCTGCCTCCGCCATAGCACAAGAAGCGTTGGTGGAAGCACTAGTTGTGTCAGTCCGGGAAACCTTAAATCTTGAGGTTACACGGGCAGAGGTAGCGGAGACTCATATTCCTTCTTTGGTACTAGCAAGCCTACCAAAATGATGAAGGGTTTCCCTTGCTCAAATGGGGTCGTCCGTAAACGAGCCCCTGCTATTTCCAGACGCATTGCTAGGCGCTATCATTTTGAGGAATCCCTCATTACAAAGATGAACGGTACCACCAATAGTGTACTCACCGATTTCCAGACTAAATAAAGCCACTGTTATCCACTGGGGGGACGTCTTCACCGGTTTCCGGATCCAGGGCTTTCCAGAATCCCGGATAAAGGGGTTCGCAAGGTCATATGGTCGGGATACAAGATCGAGTTTCGATCACTTCCACCGGTGCGATTCTTCCCTTCCAATGTTCGAAATTCCCGGGTCGCTTAAAAAGCTTTGCGGGGGACAGCTTGATGCAACAAGCAGTGGTAGTTCCCATTCCTTGGAGGAGTTCTAGTCGAACCTGTTCACAATGCCCAGGAAAAAGGGCTAGGTGCGTCCAATTCTGGTCTTGGAAGAGATGGAGTCCATCCATACAGTGGTGGCCTCCCTGCATCAGGGGGATTTCCTGGCGTCCATAGACATTTAGGGTGCCTATCTTCATATCCCCATCTTCGCAGGACATCAGCGTTTTCGTTGCTTTTCTGAACTATCTGGGCCTAATTTTGGATACATCCTTGGCAAGAGTGTTTCTCTATGCGGAGAAACTCCAGAAGATTCAGTCAATGATTCGGATGTTTCTGTCCGTCAACTGGCTGGGATTGATGGTCGCCTCTTTAGAGGCAGTACCGTTTGCCCAGTCTCATACCCGAATTCTCCAAAGAGGAGATTCTTCTCATATGGAATCGGAATTTCCGATTCCCTGGACAATCGGATCCGATTGAGCGAGCGGACCAGGGAGGCTCTGGTCTGGTGGCTTCGGTCTCCGATGCTCAGCCAGGGGAAGTCATTTCTTCTGATAAATTCCAGGTCACCGATAAATGTGTTGGAACTGAGAGCGATCAGACTTTGTCTGATTTACTGGACCGAGCAGCTCCAGGGCAGCCCGGTTCGGATCCAATCGGACTATGCCACGGTCATGACTTATGTCAATCACCAGGGGGCACCAAGAGTGCCCTGGCGGCCATAGTAGTGGCCAACATTCCTATTGTGGGAACAGTTGTTCCAGTTCTCTCCGCGATATTTATCACGGGGGTGGACAGGCAGATTATTTCAGCCGTCAGATTCTGGATCAAGAGGAATAGTCTCTTCATCCAGAGGTATTTCACCAGCTGTCCCTTCATTGGGGCACCCCGGAGATGGATCTGTTGGCAGGTTGGCTCAACAGGGCTCGCGCCCGCGATCCTCTAGCGGACGCAGCAGACGCGCTGAGCGCCCCGTAGGGGAAGTATCAGCTACTGTATGTCTTCCCCCTTCTCAAGTTACTGCTGAGATTTCCCTGCAGGATAGAGGTGGAGGGAACTCCAGTTATCCCGGTAATTCCGGGCTAGCCTCGTCAAGCCGGGTACGCCGACTTGGGCAAGACTAGTCGCGGACGCTCCTTGGAGACTTCTTCTCAGGGAGGATCTGCGGTCTCAAGGACCGATCTTCCATCGTGCTTTACAGTCGCTGGCTTTAACGGCCTGGCCATTGAGACCCAGGTACTGAAGGACAAGGAATTGTCAGCTTCAGTTATTCCTACTCTAATTAAAGCAAGAAAAGCGACTTCCAGCAAAGTCTATTATCGCACATGGAAGGCTTACATTGCGTGGTGTGAATCGTAGGAGTTTTCCCCCACGTATCTATTCGGTGACCCGAATCTTGTTTTTTTCTGCAAAAGGGGGTTGAGCAGAAACTATCCTTGAGCACTATCAAGGGTCAGGTTTCAGCGTTAGCAATCTTCTTCTTCCAGAAGCCTCTGGCTACTCATTCCTTGGTGCGGAATTTCATCCAGGAGGTGCAGCACTTGGCTCCGCCAGTGCGCGCGCCCTTACCACCCTGGGATCTTAATTTGGTGTTGTCGGTTCTTCAGAAACCTCCCTTTGAAGATATCAGGGAGATTCCCTTGCTTACATTATCCCAGAAGGTGGCCTTCTTGGTGGCTATCACTTCTGCACGCAGGGTGTCAGAACTGGCTGCATTATTGTGTCATTCCCAATATCTGGGGATTCATAGGGAGAAGGTAGTTCTTCATCCGAAGCCATCTTTTTTTCCTAAGGTGGTTTTCAGACTTTCATCTGAATGAAGATATTGTGCTACCTTCCTTGTGTCCTAAGCCCAGTCATCCTCGGGAATGTGCGTTGCATTCCTTGGATGTGGTGCGGGCAATCAGGGTATACCTGAAGACTACGGAATCGTTCCGTAAGACGGATTCACTTTTTGTGATCACGGATGGCCCCAGAAAGGGGTTGCCTGCATCTGCCGCGACTATCTCCAGATGGATTAGACAGACGGTGGTACAGGCTTATTCTATTTAGGGTCGGAATCCTCCGTTCCTTGTTAAGGCGCACTCCATTCGAGCGCTCAGTACTTCCTGGGCCTACCGCCATCAGGCGTCAGTGGTCCAGGTGTGCAAGGCGGCTACCTGGTAGTCGGTGCATACCTTTACAAAATTTTATAAAGTTCATGTGATGGCATCGGTGGATGCCTCATTTGGCCGCAAGGTTTTGCAGACCACAATTTGAGGAGACCGGTGGTCTACCTCGAGGGTTTTTTTCCGTTGGAATTTCTGTTGAGTCTCATCTTTTGTTTGATGAGCCTTTTAAACTTCTAGTTGGCACCGGTTGGGCCTTCTAGATTGGATTTTGATTTCCATTTTCCCACCCCTCATTTGTGGCACTGCTTTGGGACGTCCTGAGTTGATATTAATCAAGGAGGACTACGTCTGTCAATGAGCGACAGAGAAAAATGGATTTTTGTAAAATCTTACCGTAAAATCCTTTTCGCTTAAGCTCATTGACAGACGTAGCACCCGCCCCTCTGTTTTTGAGTTGGGTTGGGTTAAATTCTCTAAACACTGCTTTGTGACATAACTGATTTGCTGTAGCAGGAAGTGAGAGGATATACCCTCTGGGACTGCCCCTAGGGTGTGGCCAGAACGTTTTCTTTCCTGTCTAGTCCTACTCCTGTAGAGGGCAATATAACCCGAGTTGATATTAATCAAGGAGGACTACGTCTGTCAATGAGCTTAAGAGAAAAGGATTTTACGGTAAGATTTTACAAAAATCAATTTTTTGGAGCTTGAACTTTATCCTTGAGCTAATGCACACTGCCTTCATAGTGCAGCATACAAGCTTAGCACAAGTAAGAAGCCGAGCGTTTAAACATTTTGATAAAACAACTCCAGCGCACATGCAGTGCATCATCACTGACCTACCCACTGACCAAAAAAAGATGACTCTGGTACCGGGAAAAAAATCATTGTGGCGGTAGCAGTGAAACGAGGAGCCAAAACCAAGAGGCAAATTGCAATTTGCACATTATGGCAAATGATTCTGGATTCAGTTTTAAAGGGGAGTTCCACCCTGGATTTTTTTTTTTTTTTTTTTTTAATACCCCCGGGACAGTCAGGGCTAGTAAATTCCACAATGGCTAGCCTCTGATCTGTCCCAGGTTGCACTTACCTGTTAGGACAAATACTTACCTTGAAAACGTCTTGTCCAGCGCTGCCATCTCAGATGTGGGCAGCTTGAAGCCAGCGAGATCCCCTTCGGCATCTTCTCCCGCCTTCTTTGGTCCCACGATGCTCTGCGCCGGCCCCGACGTCACTTCCGGGTCACGCGCGTCATCCCTCTACAGCTTCTGGGCATGCCCAGAAGCTGTTTAGAAGGGGATGACGCGCGCAACCCGGAACTGACGTCGGGGCCGGTGCAGGCGCAATGATTCCTGGGAGCTATGACGTTCAGCTCCCAGGAATCATTGCAGAGCCAGGAAGTGACGACGGGCCGCGGCCGAGGAAGGAGGAAGTAAGGTAAGTATTTTTTCTTCGCTACGAGGTAAGTAAAAAAAAAAAAATATGCGATTATCCATTTCTTTTTCAGGTGACCCGGAGCGAGAAGATGGAGGTAAGTATTAAATTATGGTGGAACTCCACTTTAAGGGTTCTAACTTTATGATGGCACCAGCAGCTGTAGTGTTTACAATAGAAATCCTTCCCAACTTCCTGTGGGAAGTTAGTATACAGGCATGGGGAGCATCCAACAGGTTTTCTATACTGGGCCTGTAGTTATGCTTTTGGAGTGCAGTTTCAAATGAGTAGCATTATAACACACCACACAGAGTGGCATGCGTTACTGTAAGAAATAATAAGAAATAAGTGTGAAGTGCAGTATAAGGGTCCTTTCACATAGGCTTTCCGCCCAGCGGACTCCGTTTTGCTCATCGGCGGATCGATCCACCAATCTCCGCTGAGCAGGTGGATGACCGTTCCGTCTCCACTCACTGTGCTGAAACGGATCTGTCAGATCCCCGCTCCCCTCTATGGGAGATCGCATGAAAATGGACCACCTGTCTGTTTTCATCCGATCCTCCGGATGGATGGAAAATAGGGTTTCCATCCGTCTGGATTTCACGGACAGGATTCGATCAGATAGCAGCGGGTCTCAGACATGTCAGTGCTGACACCCGCTGCCCCATAGAGGTGCATGGAGTGATCAGGTCCACCTGAAAAACTGACAGACAGACCTGATCGGAAAGCCTGTGTGAAAGGGGCCTAACACTTTTGGCAGGCATACATATTTATTTTTTTTCTTCATCATCCTCACATTCCAGTGTTCACAGTCCTTTCCTGGCATGTCATTCTGGTCATTTCTTGTGAGCCCAGCTCTTTGTTTACATGTCTCCTCTGAGTCTGGGCTCTCAGTACTCCAGGACTGACCATATGTCATTATATGAGGCCAGCTCAGTGCATGAAAAATTGCCACTACAGATGAAGAGGTAGCTGGTATGATGTCACAAGGTCGGCTAGAAGACTGAAAGTAAAAGCTGTGCATAGTATTTTTTTTGTATTGGGGGGGCTTTAAGGAGGCCAGGATAATAGCTGGAGTTTTACTTTTAAATACATTTTTTTTTTTTTTTTTAGAGGTCTGTACATTTAGGGGAGGGCTATGGGACATTCACTCCCTGGGCTAGTACTAATATATGTTGGGCTTGCAGCTTTCAGTTGAGATACTTCATCGTTCAGAAATCAAGTGATATTCACAGTCAGTGGCACATGCTGGGCATAATACAGCTACCTGCTCCCCAGGGAAGTTGTTTACCATCAGCTTACTTTGCAACTGATGCTGGGAGAGCTGAAAAAGCGTGTGACAAAAGGCCATGTTCTTCCTGAACACCCACCTTTCACCGTACCTATCAGTCAATGGGCATTATGGTACTTTGAATGGCACACTTTTAGTCCACAAAACTCTCAATGCTCTGAACGGGCAAGTCCTCCCCAGTATGCAACAGGCCAAAAAGATGAGCCACTAAAGAGGAATAGAGATTTGGTTCCAATAGAACAGGGGTCTCCAAACTTTCTAAACAAAGGGCCAGTTTACTATTGCTTAGACATTACAGGGCTCGAACTGTGGACAGTGGGGATAGAAAATGCCCCAGCTTTAGTAGAACAATATGTCTCAGGCTTGGTGGTCAGTGGGATTAAAAAATTCCATAACACCTGTGCCCAGTGGGCGAAGGAACAGTGTCCCATCTTTGGGAGAAATAGTGCCCTATTGGTGTCAGTTGGAGGAATAGTGCCTCATCAATGGGGTCAGTGGAAGGAATATTCCCTTTATATCTTTGTCCCAAGGGCCAAATAAAGTCAAGCAAAGGGCCACATTCAGCTCATAGGCCGCATTTTAGAGATCACTGCAATAAAGAGATGGTCCCGGTTAAGCTTGGTATACACATATTGAAAGTTGGCTGGTTCAGTAGGAACCAGACAAATTTCAAACTGTGTGTACCTCTCTGTTCAACAGAAGCTGATTTGAATAATCCAGCTGGAAAGCCAGCATGCAATCAGCCATTACAGCATTGATCATACATGTGCTGGAAGCGCTGTTTAAACTCAGTGGCATCAGCTACTGTGCATACAGTTTATACAGTGTGCCCAAAAAAATATACCTGTTCGTGAAGAAAAACATTTTTGGGTCAACTTTATTTAAAGGCACAGTAAACATGGCATTAGGCTGGCCATAAAAGGAGCGAAATTCAGTCGGTTTAGCGGGCACTGGCTAAATTGGGATCCATGTGTAGCCGATATATCGACTTCTGTTAAAAGGGAAAGTTTCTCGATCAGCGGCTTGCATTCTCTGCATTTAAAAAAACTTAGACTACTCCCCCGCCCCCCCATACTTGCACACTCACATGGCTCCTCTCAACACTCCAGCACTGTCCTGCCTGCAGCACCACTCTCCTCATTGTGGTCTCACCAGAGACACTGAGAACAGTAGGAGCCATTGGCCCCTGCTGCTGTCAGTTAAGGAAAAGGAGTGGGGGCATGTCTTCCCAGTGCTGCATGTGTCTATGAATGCACACAGAGCAGCTTGGGAGCATGCCCGCAATATGCCTTGCTTAGGGGGCTCTCAGCGAAGAGGAAAATTGGAGGACTGCCAAAGCGAAAGCAAGGGACTTCTCTATGCAATATCATTGCACAGCATAGGTAATAATTTTTATTTTTTTTATTTTAAGAAAAAAAGCCTTTATTCTCACTTATCTATGGCCAGCTTAAGGCCCCTTTCACAAGGGGGGCCTCCGTGCAATGGATTGTGCTTGCTCCGCTGATCCCGGCTAAGCAGGCAGATGACCGGTCCTGTCCACTCCTCTGTGCAGAGCGGACACAGACACAGTCCTGGTCTCCGCTATGGGGAAATCCTATCCGATATGCTAGACAGGTGAAAAATAGGACCACCATCTGTCTGCATTTGCGGGCAGGATCGGATAGCGGCGGATATCAGCAGACATGTGTCCGCTGACATCCGCCACTCCATAGGGGAGACTGCAAGGTCCGATCAGGTCCGCCATGATTGGAAAACCTGTCTGAAAGGGCCCTTAGGCTTGAAAGTATAAGTTTTACCTTTTTGTAAAAAAATAAGAAAAAAATTAATTAATGCAGATATTTTTGCAGGTAAGAAAAAGTGCATTTTTATCATTTTTTTTTTTTAATGATGAGCCTCCAAAGCATTGCACTCAAAATCAGCAGATTGCGGGTGCAATGCAGGGCTTTTGCAGACTGTCTGTATATCTGTCTGCTTGTACCTCGTACAGGTAGGCACTAGGCAGTTACACAATGACACAAAGAATCGGTGAAGTACTATAGTGCTAAACAGCGCCCCGGTAGTTAATTGAAAATTAAGGCTGTCAGTGGAGTTCCGTACAGGCACAGCTGCGCTCTTTTCAAATAGTGACTGTGTTTGCGGAGAGAAGATCCCTGGCCCTCTGTCACAGGGTGGGGGGGGGGGGGTGCTACATGTTCTTCCCTAAAAACGGGTGGCACATGGAACGTTCCCAAAGGTGAACTTATCCTTTTACCCACTTAAGCCCCGGAAGATTTTACCCCCTTCCTGACCAGGCCCTATTTTGCGATTCGGCACTGCGTGAATTTAACGGACAATTGCGCGGTCGTGCGACGCTGTACCCAAATGAAATTGACATCCTTTTTTTCCCACAAACAGAGCTTTCTTTTGGTGGTATTTGACCACCTGTGCGATTTTTACTTTTTGCGCTATAAACAAAAAAAGAGTGTACATTTTGAAAAAATAACTATTTTTCACATTTTTTTATGTGAAATTCCCAAAAAAATAATGTAAAAATCAAATTTTTTAACATTTTTGGCCAATTTGTTTTCTGCTACATATGTTTGGTAAAAAAAATCACAATAAGCGTATTTTGATTGGTTTGCGCAAAAGTTATTGCGTTTATTAACTAAGGGAAAGATTTCTGTCATTTTTGGTGTTTTTTTCTTTAACGAGTAATGGCGGCGATCTGCGATTTTTTTTTTTTCGCGGGACTGCGACATTGCGGCAGACAGATCGGACCCTTGACTGACATTTTTGGGGTTACCAGTGACATGCTACAGTAATCGGTGCTATACATATGCACTGTTACTGTAAAACTGGCAGGGAAGGGGTTAACTTTATTGGTGATCAAGGGGTTAAGTGTGTCCCTAGGGGCGCTCTTCTAACTGTAAAGGGGTGTGGCTAGTGGTGTAACAACAGAGACATACGATCCTACATAGCAGGACCGTATGATCTCTGTTCTTACACAGGGGAGAATGACAGGCGGCTTTGTTTACAGTCGCCTGCCTTTCTCCCTCTCTACGGGGAGATCGCGAGTAACTGCTTAGGGAACGAGCGGGGGCGGGAGCGCGCCTCCGGCGGCGCGCGCTCACCCCCTAGAGCCTCACAGGCGAGCGACGTAGTACTATGTCACTTTGCCTGTGAGTGAATATATGTGGCCTCATGTATTCACCTTTCTGTGCTGAGAGCGTGCGCTCCCAGGAGTCACTGGTGGGGATTGGAAAGTTCCCAATGCATGTTTGCGACTGGGAGCTTTCCAACCATGTGGCCGCCAATCACAGAAGTCACATGACCAAATGTTTGCCTCCCGGCATTTAGAAGCTCAGCGGCGAGAAAGAATAAACATTGGGGGGGGGGGGGGGCAGCACTGCAGGGGTAGTTTTTTGTCTTATTTCTGCTGGAGTTCAGCCCAAATTTTAGACTGTAAGCTCTGGGCAGGACCCTCTGATCTCTCTTGTATTGAGCCGTATTGTAACTGTACTGTAGGCCTTCATTTTGTCCTATGCAAACTGTTGGTGCTATACAGGCTAAGCTGACATATTTGCGTCTCTGTGTGGGTGTGTTTGTCTATTCCTTTAAAAGAGCTGCTGTACCTGTAGAATAAAGGCACCTGGCCCCTTTTGTAAAACGCAGTCACACTGAACCGCATGGTATCGTGCACCCAAAAATGTGCTGCATTTTGAGATGTGTGGGGGTGCTATTAGGAATTAAACGCCCCTGTGAGTTTTGGCTGCGGAAGGCGTGCAATTACCGAACTTGCGTATGTGTGAACCTAGACCACGGGCGCCCCACCTTTTGAAGAGCGAGGGCTACTTTAGTGACTTGCTAACCAGTCGTGGGCCATAATGAGTTGAACGACCAGATGACAGATCCATGTCCGCTCTGCATATACAGAGAGGGCACGGACACAGCCCACTCTGCTCTTTGAGCTCTCTGATCTGCCCAGACGGAAGGGGACAGATCCCCTTCTGTTTTTTTTTTTTTTAAGCGGATCCGATTGGAGGTAGGCGGGTGTAAATGGACACAAGTCCATTTACATCTGCCGCTCCATAGATAAATGGAGGGTCCGACTGGGTCCCCCTGAAAAATGGACAGGCGGACCCAATTGGACTGATCATGTGAAAGGGGTCTAAGGCTACATTCATACTGATGTGTGAATGAATAAAAAAATAAAATAAAGTGGTATGATAAACACACAAAAGTGATAAGTGATGTGAATTGCTGCTCCCACTGTGTTCAAGACAAAAAATAAATTTCTCCTCTAGGTGGGATTTTAAGGGCAATAAACATAAGATATATAAATAAAATTCATAATTTATTGAAAAATCAACATTATACAAAATAAGCCACACAATAACATTAAAAATTGGTTGGGCCCACAAATAGCCCGTAATACAAACGGCACATAACAATTGATGTAGAGACCACAAAAGTCCCCATGTAGAGGGCGAATCCAACGCGTTTCGAATAAAGTATGAACTCGTAGTTCTATTCTTCTTCAGGGAAGATTATCTCCACCTCTGTGATGGAAAACAACAATATTTACGTATATTTTATACCTGTGTTCAAGTACTCCAAGAACTTGAAATGGTCAGTAGAAAATGTGAATGTGTGCTATTCATATATGTTCACTTTAAACATAAATGAGCTCCAATTAACAAACAATAAGCAAATCCTAAAACATTGATATTAAAGTCCGTGATTATGCATGCAGTGCCTCTTCATTGTAATGGAACAAAAAACATTTTTGAACATAAGTGCCTCTTCATTAGATATTGACAGGGTGCTATGGTGCCAGACACTTCCACCTCGGCACCTTTAAGTGCAGTGCGCGCTCACCTGGAGCACAACAAATGTGTACAGTAAGATATTAGAGTCCTCCACCTGAAGGACTGATCAGCTTGGCATAAGCACTTCCTTGTGTCAGTAGGTCATCTCCACACTTATGTTAAATAGAGAAGGAAATCCCATAGTGAAGCAATCCTTTAAAACATGTTATCTAAGCATAAAAAGTAATCTAGAACACTCACATTTCGGAGGTATAAACAGGCATTAAAATGCAGGTATTGGAAAAAACTGTCTTGGATTACACAGTCTGACGGAGCCCCGCTCAGTGACTTCCCAGGAAGCCACTGAGCGGGGCTCCATCAGGCTATTCAATTAAGACAGATTTTTCCACTACCTGTTTATACCTCCGAAATGTGAGTGTTCTGGATAACTTTTTATGCTTAGATAAAATGTTTTAAAGAATTGCTGTACTATGGGATTTCCTTCTCTATTTTACATAATTGTGGAGATGACCTACTGACACATGGAAGTGCTTATGCAAAGCTGATCAGTCCTTCAGGTGGAGGACTCTAACATCTTACTGCACATATTTGTTGGAACAATAGCACCCTGTTAATATCTAATAAAGAGGTACTTATGTTCAAAAAATGTTTTGTTTGGTTTCAATGAAGAGGCACATCACGCATAATCATGGACTTTAATATCAATCACTATTATTAATGTTTAATAAGGAAATGTTTTAGGATTTGCTTATTGTTTGTTAATTGGAGTTCATTTATGTTTAAAGTGAGCACATGAATAGCGTACCACCACACATTCACACAATTCATACTGATGTGCTGCAGTTTACCCACACCGTAGGTGCAGCGCAGCGCTCCTGTAGCTTTCCTGTGGGTTACCTGCAGTTTGCCATAGAACGCTATTATATCCTGCAGGTGTGGTGCACTTTCTGAAAGCGCACCAAAAACTCCTGCATTCAGGAGTTTTGGTGTGCTTTAAGCACTTCCGCCCCAGAAGGTTTTACCCCCTTAATGACCAGGCCATTTTTTGCAATACGGCACTGTTACTTTAACTGACAATTGCGCGGTCGTATGACATTGTACCTAAATAAAATTGATGTCCTTTTTTCCCCCACAAATAGAGCTTTCTTTTGGTGGTATTTGATCACCCCTGCAATTTTTATTTTTTGCGCTATAAACAAATAAAAACCGACAATTTTGAAAAAATAAAAAAAAACTATTTTTTAATTTGTTATAAAACATATCCAATAAAAAATGTTTTCTAAATCAGTTTAGGCCAATTTGTATTCTGCTACATATTTTTGGTAAAATCCCAAAAAGCATATATTGATTGGTTTGCGCAAAACTTATAGCGTCTACAAACTATGGATAAGATTTATGGACTTTTTTTGCATTTTTTTTCTATTGTTTTTATTAGTAATGGTGGTGATCAGTGATTTTTAGTGGGACTGCGACAGTGCAACAGACAAACGTGACACTTTTTAGGGAACCAGTAACACTAATACAGTGATCAGTACTAAAAAAAAATGCACTGTAACTGTATAAATGACACTGGCAGGGAATGAGTTAACATCAGGGGCGATCAAAGGGTTAAGTGTGCTCCTAGCGAGGGCTTTCTAACTGTGTGGGGGATGGACTGACTGCAGGAAGAGAGAGATCTGTGTTCCTGATTAGTAGGAACACAAGATCTCTCTTTTCCTGTCTAACAGAACGATGGTCTGCCTTGTTTACATAGCCAGACCGCCATTCTGTCATTCCTCAGAACGATCACGGGTGGCCGGCGGCCAGACCGCTCATTGGCTCCCACTGTGTCCAATCACAGGGGAATTGCAGCTCCAGTGCCACAGAGCCTATAGAGAAAATCAGGTACAGGTATGTGACTTTGCGCTGAAGGGCCGCCCTGCCCCAGTACATGTACGTGGGGTGGTCCTTAAGTGGGTAATAACATCAGTCTTTGGCTAAGTGCAAGTAACCCGCAGGTGCACTTTGCTGCACCTGCGGATCAGTTTGAAAGCAGCCCAGAGTAATCAGTGTAGCGAACAGACATGCCAATTGCGGTTTTGAATTTAAAAAAAAAATTGATTCCAAACTTCACTTCTTCCTCAGGATTCCTGCAGGTATCTGTCCCAGGCGGGTATCGTGGGCTGTTGCTGTCCCAGGCGGGTATCGCGGGACTGTTGATTGCATTTGGTATTGCTCTGCCTGTGACAGGAGTCTGCGCTGTAACAGAAGCATCAGCTTTACTCTCTATTGCAGCCGCACACTTCCTCTACTGCCGGCTCCATTCTTACCACTAATGCTCTGGGATGGCAGGTCAGGAACCCGCCATCTGGGATTGCTGACCTACCATACCAAAGTAGAAGGTCGCAGGGCGCACCTCTGACCTGGACTAAAGAACAGTTGGGAGCCATGCAAAAACTTTGGCTCCAGTTTTCTAATTTTTGGAGGAAATTGTCCAAGCTTGCATTAAATAAAGTAGTTGTATATACAGTATCTTGCCCTTGAAATGTACCACATTTTGTCATGTTACAACCAAAAACGTAAATGTGTTTGATTGCGATTTTATAGATAGACCAACACAAAGTGGCACATGATTGTAAAGTGGAAGGAAAATGATCAATGCCTTTCAAAATGTTTTACAAATAAATATCTGAAAAGTGTGGCGGGGATTTGTATTCAGTCCCCTTTACTCGGATACCCCTAAATAAAATCTAGTGGAACCAATTGCCTTCAGAAGTCACCTAATTCGTAAGAGTCCACCTGTGTGTAATTTAATCTCCATATAAATACAGCTGTTCTGTGAAGCCCTCAGAAGTTTGTTAAAGAACCTTAGTGAACAAACAGCATCATGAAAGCCAGGGAACACACCCAACAGATCAGGGATAAAGTTGTGGAGAAGTTTAAAGCAAGGTTAGGTTATAAAAAAAAAAAATATCCCAAGCTTTGAGCATCTCCCAGAGCACTGTTCAGTCCAACATCCAAAAAAAGAGTATGGCACATCTGCAAACCTAACAAGATATGGCTGTCCACCTAAACTGACAGGCCGGGCAAGGTCCCATCATAACTCTGGATGAGCTACAGAGATCCACAGCTCAGGTGGGAGAATCTGTCTACAGGACAACTATTAGTCGTATACTCCACAAATCTGGCCTTTATAGAAGAGTGGCAAGAAGAAAGACATTGTTGAAAGAAAGCCATAAAAAGTGCCGTTTGTGTGAAGCCATGTGGGGGACACGGCAAACCTGTAGAAGACGTTGCTTTTGTCAGATAAGACCAAAATTTAACTTAAACGCTATGTGTGGCAGAAAACAAACACTGCAACCCTGAACATACCATCCCCTTCTTAAACCCTGGTGGTGGCAGCAATATGTTGGGGGATGCTTTCCTTCAACAGAGACAGGGAAGCTGGTCAGAGTTGATGGGAAGATGGATGGGGCCAAATACAGGGCAATCTTAGAAGAAAACCTGTTTGAGTCGGCTAAAGACTTAAGACTGGGGCAGAGCTTCACCTTTTAGCTAAGGTTGCCAACATCCCTTTAAACCAGGACACATATTAATTACACAGGTTCTGAGGCTGATATAATGCACATAAGGCACTAAGTCCCGGTTCACACATATGCAATGCTGGAACCCTGCGAATCCACTGCGGCTTCCCTCATCGCATTCAACTCGCAGGCAGTTCACACTGCCATATGCGAATTGCTGGGGGTAGCAATACAAAGTTAACGACACCCCCAGCTCAGTTCGCATATCTGCTGTGATTAGATATAGCAGGAGTCAGACCGCACGAGGAGCGGCGGCGATCACCGTCAGCCTCTCGCAATCGTCACAGAAATGGACAGAAGACCTGCCTGCTTATGTAAACAAAGCAGGCGAGTCTTCTGTCACACAGGCAGAAAGAGATCAGTTTAAGCTGAAACCCTGATCTCTCTGTGTCGTCATTATTAGGCATACATTAACCCCTTTGAGCGCCCCCAGTGTTAACCCCTTCCCTGCCAGTGTCATTTATACAGTAACAGTGCATATTATTTAGCACTGATTACTGTATTAATGTCACTGGTCCCCAAAAAGTGTCAAAAATGTCAGTTAGAGGTCCGATCTGTCCGCCGCAGTCCCGCTAAAAATCGCTGATCGCCTCCATTACTAATAAAAACAAAAAAATAAAAATACCAAAAATCTTTCCCGTAGATTGTAAATGCTATAACTTTTGCGCAATTAATATAGGCTTTTTGGGATTTTTTTTTACCAAAAATATGTAGCAGAATACAAATTCGCCTAAATTTGATTTTGTGCGGAGACAGAGCTGTCAGGTCCCACTGCTCTCTATGGGGGAATCGGAGGGATTTCTAATATATTGTAACGCTCCTTGCGTTTCTTATAAGGTGTGGATTTTCAGCTGCAGAAGTAGTTCCACGTCAGTAGTCATGTAGGAGATATGCTGAGATACCAATCCCAACCTCAATGACTCATCATGTATGGAAGGTCTTATTTCAGCAAGTAAATACACACCGTAATTAAGCTGGTTCCTAGTGTGACTTTATATACATGTGGTAAGACAATGATAAAGGTCTTAGGGATAGGTTTGAGTGGAAGTGGTAGGTGACAGACACTTGAGGTGAGACAGTGCAGATGGATGCAGGAAGGGTTAGCGATCATGTATGATAACAGATGACAGAGTAGCAGGTGCATACAGGAGAGATCAACCCAGTGCAGGAAATAGTAGCAGTAGCCTCAAGAGCTAGCAATCTAGTTATGCAGATGTAAAAGACAGTCCTTGCTATGCAGAGCTAAATAGTGTAAGCCTAGTACAAGTCTATAGAGATTTCCCCTGTGGGGTACTTAGCACTAATAGCGATAGCCGAAGGATCGCTCAGGAGATGCGGATGATCCAGTAGCAGGATGCAGGGATCAGCGCAGCGAGGTTCGTCAGCGAGGAGAGCTTGCAAGCATGGAAGCTTCAAGCAAGATTAGTATCCAGGTACTGGTGTTTGAACGAACACATGTGAGTGAGAACCGACGCCCTAAATAGCCATCTAGTCCGGCGCTGGGTGATGACCGCTTCAGCCTTAAAGGGAAACACACCTATATGTGTTTCTTCTGTCTAGGTAGATGGAAATCACCCGGAATAAATGTGATAGGAGGCACTGAGAGTGCCAGAACCTTACATATATTCACCTGATTATGATGAATGTGCACTTAATTCACTGAGTACCCCAATGTCAAAACAGGGGGCAGGGAGGGAAAATAATGTTCCCTTGATATCCCTAAATGGGAGGTATCCCTTAAAGAAAAAATGAAGTTTGTTGATTAAATAGCAATGACAAACGCAATATAAGTCTGTCAAGTTTAAGGGTATACATACTTACCCTAAGTTAGCAAACTGGGCACATAAATTGTCATGCAGTATTCATAAGTACACCGCCATTGTAATTGAACAGATTTTCCAAAAGTGCGCTCAAATGAAGGAGACTGCACGGGAGGAAAGAGAGAAGAGAGGCACAGAAGGGCATGGTCAGCATCTAATATATCAAAAATATGGAAAGAAGCAAGGTTCGAAAGATTTCATTTACCGCAAGTGGTCTCGAAGTTCATATGTCGTTCCCCGGTGGTCTAGTGTAATACTGACCATGCTGCGCCGGCATTTATACACCCTCTCCACTCCCACCAGTAGCTGATGAATTAAATATCCACTTGGTTTCACGTTGCAATAAATTTCTGTCTACACTTCCACCTCGTTCATTGAGTGGGATGTGTTCCAAAGCAAAGAAGGTCATCATCCTATCGTCGAAGCCATGGTATAAACCCATATGTCGACTAATGGGACTTTAAAACTTTTTGTTCTTGACAAGTTTAACATGGTCACGAATTCGATTGAAAAAGGGCCTTTTTGTTTTGCCTATATAGAAGGCTTTACAACTGCAATGCATTATATAGACAATTCCTACTGTTTGACAGTTTGCATAAAAATTCGGTCTATATAATTTTCCATTAGGAAGAATAATTTCACTCAAATTAGGCAGATACTTGCAGAAGTTACATTTTCTGCAGGAATATGTGCCTGTAGGTGTTTTTTTACATTTGATTGAAGGAGTATAATGGCTATGAACCAATTGATCCCTTAACGAGCGAGACCTTTTAAAAGTTATCTGGGGGCGGGCATCAATAAATCTAGATACCTTTTCATCTGCCTCTAAGAGATACCAAAACTTTTTGAGAATTGACCGTACTTGGTCATGTTGACCAGAGTATCGTGTAATTAAGCGTACCCCATTAGTGTTGGTTTTGTTCTTTTTCTTTTTGCCAAAAACCAAATCAGTCCTGTTCCATTTTTTTGCTCTATGATAAGATTTTTTCAAACACGCCCTACTGTAACCTCTACCTAGAAGTCTCTTCTGTAAATTTTTGGCTTCTCTCTCGAAATCTTCAGATTTCGTGCAATTACGCCGTAATCTTAGGTACTGGCTATATGGTATACTAAATACCAAAGGTTGGGGGTGGGAGCTATCTGCCCTCAGTATAGTATTGCCTGCAGTAGTTTTACGAAGGAGGGTGGAACCCAGAATGCCATCTTCATCTACATAAATGGAAATATCCAAGAAGTCCAAGGACTTTTGGCTATAGGTGTAGGTGAATTTGAGATTGAAGTCATTGACTTTCAACACCTCAAAAAATCTCAACAACATGTTTAGAGAGCCTGTCCAAATCATAAAAATGTCATCAATAAATCTTCTCCATAGGAGTATACAAGATAAAAAAGACTCCAGGTCATCCCTGGAGAAAAGATCACGCTCCCATCTCCCCAGGTGCAGGTTGGCATAAGAGGGGGCACACTTGGTCCCCATAGCCACCCCCTGCACCTGGAGGTAATGGGAACCATTAAACAGAAAGACATTATTGGACAGAATAAATCTAAGGAGTGAGATGACAAAGGCATTATATTCCACTGAAGAACCTCCTCTCTCTGATAGAAAGCCCTCCACAACTCTAACCCCACAATGATGTGGGATGGAGTTGTAGAGGGCCTCCACATCAATACCCACCAACCATGCCTCCTCAGGGACTTGGATGCCAACAATGGCTTTGATGAGATCACTAGTGTCCCTAATGTAGGAGGGCAAAGCCAGTACATGGGGACGTAAATAATCATCCACTAGTTGACTGGCTCGTTCCGTTAGGCAGCCATTGCCAGAGACTATAGGTCTACCTGGAGGTTTTTTAAGGTTTTTGTGAACCTTAGGTAGGGCATACATAGTGGGGGTTTTTGGATCCTTAATATTCAAAAATTCCCAAGTTTTTTTGTCTATCAAGGCTCTAGAATAGGCTTCAAAAATAAGTGGACGATATTTGATGATTATTCTTGCTAAGAAACTTTCAGAAATTTTTCTATACCAATCTTTATTATTCAAAATGTCCAAAACCATAGCTTCATACCCTAATGTGTCCATTACAACGACATTTCCGCCCTTATCTGAAGGTTTTATTGTGAGGGAGGGGTCGTTTTGAAGTGATTGAATAGCTCTAATTTGACTATCATTTAGGTTAGAGGAATTTACATCTTTCCACTTGGTTTTCTGAATTTCCCTAATCACTTGTTGGGTAAAGGCCCAAATGTTAGGGTTAGATTGCAGTAAAGGAAAAAATTGGGATTTGGATTTATAAGACGATGGAGGAGGAAAAATGGCCTCCACTTCAAGATTTTCTGGAGTGGCCGTCTGATCAATTAAATCATCAGAAAAGGGCCAACCTGATGAGTCTCCTTCTTCCCAGAGCTCCATCAAATCACTGAGTGCCTGCATTTCGGCCAGAGAAAATTCCTGGTTTTGTGCAGGCAAGCAGTTAGATTTGATCAGTTGATCTGTTGAAGACTGATTGATTATCTTTGTCATAATTTACTTTAAACATCAATCTACGAGCGAACAGGTGAACATCCTTAATTAGCTCGAAGATATCAATTTTTTGAGTAGGACAATAGGTCAGACCAAGAGAATTGTGTAATTAATGTGTGTCCTGGTTTAAAGGGATGAGGTGGCAACCCTACTTCCAGCAGGACAACGGCCCTAAACATACAGCCAGAGCTACAATGGAATGGTTTAGAGCAGGGGGGTCTTCAAACTCTTGCCCTCCAGTTGTTCAGCAACTACAATTCCCATCATGCTTAATCACGTGTGCGAATGTCCGAGTTTTACAATGCCCCATGGGACATATAGTTCCATAACAGCTGGAGGGCCGTAGTTTGAGGATCCCTGGTTTAGATCAAAGCACATTCATGTGGTATGCTGGATACACACTATACAATTTTCTTTAGATTTTTTCCTTTATCCTTCCTAGTGGTATTCCCAAGTGTGGCTCGGGGTTACATTTCAGTGCCAAAAGCGGTAACCCCGAGCCACATTTGGGGTACCGCCAGAAGCATCGCTGGATCCTGGTAGAGGGGTTACTTACCTTGTCACCGGGATCCAACGATGTATGCGGGCGGTGTGCGGCGGAGTATCTTCCTCCCGATGCTCTCCGTTCCCCCAGCTTCCGTCTCCTGCGACGTGACGCTCGCAGGGGGGTGGAACCGGCGGCAAATTCAAAAGTAAAACACACCAAACAAAAATAAATTCACATTAGATTGCCCCTCAGTGCCCTTTCCTGCAGTTTTACTGTAATGTATATATAGTGCCTTGCGAAAGTATTCGGCCCCCTTAAGCTTTTCGACCTTTTGCCACATTTCAGGCTTCAAACATAAAGATATAAAACTGTAATTTTTTTTTTTTTTTTGAAGAATCAACAACAATTGGGACACAATCAAGAAGTGGAACGAAATTTATTGGATATTTCAAACTTTTTTAAAAAAGAAAAAACGGAAAAATTGAGAGTGCAAAATTATTCAGCCCCCTTAAGTTAATACTTTGTAGCGCCACCTTTTGCTGCGATTACAGCTGTAAGTCATTTGGGGTATGTCTCTATCAGTTTTGCACATGGAGAGACTGAAATTTTTGCCCGTTCCTCGTGAGGTTGGATGGAGAGCGTTTCTGAACAGCAGTTTTCAGTTCTTTCCACAGATTCTCGATTGGATTCAGGTCTGAACTTTGACTTGGCCATTCTAACACCTGGATATGTTTATTTGTGAACCATTCTATTGTAGATTTTGCTTGGTTTTGGATCATTGTCTTGTTGGAAGACAAATCTCCGTCCCAGTCTCAGGTCTTTTGCAGACTCCATCAGGTTTTCTTCCAGAATGGCCCTGTATTTGGCTCCATCCATGTTCCCATCAATTTTAACCATATTCCCTGTCCCTGCTGACGAAAAGCAGGCCCAAACCATGATGCTGCCACCACCATGTTTGACAGTGGGGATGGTGTGTTCAGGGTGATGAGCTGTGTTGCATTTACGCCAAACATAACGTTTTGCATTGTTGCCAAAAAGTTTGATTTTGGTTTCAGTTGTGTCTCCCAGGTGGCTTGTGGCAAACTTTAAACAACACTTTTTATGGATATCTTTAAGAAATGGATTTCTTCTTGCCGCTCTTCCATAAAGGCCAGATTTGTGCAGTATACGACTGATTGTTGTCCTATGGACAGAGTCTCCCACCTCAGCTGTAGATCTCTGCAGTTCATCCAGAGTGATCATGGGCCTCTTGGCTGCATCTCTGATCAGTGTTCTCCTTGTATGAGCTGAAAGTTTAGAGGGACGGCCAGGTCTTCGTAGATTTGCAGTGGTCTGATACTCCCATTTCAATATTATCGCTTGCACAGTGCTCCTTGAGATGTTTAAAGGTTGGGAAATCATTTTGTATCCAAATCCGGCTTTAAACTTCTCCACAACAGTATCTCGGACCTGCCTGGTGTGTTCCTTGTTCTTCATGATGCTCTCTGCACTTTAAACGGACCTCTGAGACTATCACAGTGCAGGTGCATTTATACGGAGACTTGATTACACACAGGTGGATTCTATTTATCAACATTAGTCATTTAGGTCAACATTGGATCATTCAGAGATCCTCACTGAACTTCTGGAGAGAGTTTGCTGCACTGAAAGTAAAGGGGCTGAATAATTTTGCACGCCCAATTTTTCATTTTTTTTATTTGTTAAAGTTTGAAATATCCAATAAATTTCATTCCACTTCATGATTGTGTCCCACTTGTTGTTGATTCTTCACAAAAAATTACAGTTTTATATCTTTATGTTTGAAGCCTGAAATGTGGCAAAAGGTCGCAAAGTTCAAGGGGGCCGAATACTTTCGCAAAGGCACTGTGTGTGTGTGTGTGTGTGTGTGTGTGTGTATATATATATATATATATATATATATATATATACATACTTTAACTTATTTATAGTCATTTATTATATTATAATTTAGTGTTTCAAACGTTATCATACCCGAGATGTTATAAAGAAAAACGCACAGTAAAAAAAATTATATGTAAATAGTTGGTTTGGGCTGCTCATTCTTAAGAATTACATGCAAAATAATGGTACCGCTTTCAGCACCTACAATCTGAAAGAATCATACCACCAGGGAGGTTAAGCTGGATACACACTATACAACTTTTGTTGTTAGATTTCCTTTAGATTTACCTTCAACTATGTAGTGCAAGGGCCGGCCTGATTCCATACAAATTGAAAGTGTTTAGATTTGACCTCATATTATATGGCTTTGGTAAATCTAAAGGAAAAAATCTAAAGACAATTGTATAGTGTTTATGGCCCATTAGACTTACCAAAACCATATAATATGAGGTCAAACCTAACCACTTTAAATTTGTATGCAATCTGTCAGGCCCTTGCACTACATAGTTGAAGGTAAATCGAATGGAAATCTACCAACAAAGGTTGTATAGTGTGTATCCAGCTTTAGAATGGCCCAGACCTAAATCCAATGGATAATTTGTGGCAAGACTTGAAAATTGCTGTTTACAGACGCTCTCAATCTAATCTGACAGAGCTTGAGATATTTTGCAAAGAATGGGCAAAAATGTCACTGTCTAGATGTGCAAAGCTGGTAGGGGCATACCCAAAAAGACTTCCGCTGTAATTGCAGAGAAAGGTGGTTCTACAAAGTATTGATTCAGGGGGCGGAATACAAATGCACACCACAATTTTCACAAGTGTAAAAAAAAATTGAAAAGCATTTATCATTTTCCTTTCACGTCACAATTATGTGCCACTTTGTGTTGGTACATCAGATAAAATCCCAATAAAATCCATTTCCATTTTTGGTTGTAACCAGTGGCGTACCAACAGGGGGGGGCGGTCTGCCCCGAGTGCCACGGAGCCCCAGGGCTGGCCACTGAACTGCCTCTGCCACTCACTGACCCAGGAGAGTGGAACAGGTGGCAGTGACGAGTGTACAGCAGAACAGTACAGCCACAAGGAGAATCATCAGTGCTGAATATACAGCAGGGCGGGCACTGCTGGAGTTAACTTTCTAAGTTAATGTGCAGGACCCCCTAGCAACCAATCACCTGCTGGTAACTAGCAAAGTTAACCTCTGCAGTTCCCGCTGTATATTCAGGGCTGAAGATTCTTCCTGTCACGTTCTGCTTTACACTGCTCTCCTAATAAAGTAGGATGGGAGGCTTTTGCTTTATAATGTAAATGGTGATGTAACGTGCTTTATAATGTAAATTCTTCTTTGGGGGGGGGGGGCTGTATATATATATCATCTAAAGGGTTCCATGGGGGGGGGGGGAGAGTGGCTGTATAACGTAAAGGGTTCCATTAGGGGGGGGGGGCGTGGGGGGGAAGAGTGGCGGGAAAACTTAAAGGGTTCCCTGGGAGGGGAGCTGTATATTGTAAAGAGTTCCATGGTGGGGGCTGTAGAATGTAAAGGGTTCCATGGGAGGGGGGCTGTAGAATGTAAAGGGTTCCATGGGGGGGCTGTATGAATGTAAAGGGTTCCACGGGGGGCTGTGTAATGCAAAGGGGTCCAGAGGTACGGGGGCTGTGTATTGTGAAGTGGTCCAGAGGTACGGTGGCTGTGTAATGTAAAGGGGGGGGGGGGGTGAGCTCCCTGTGTTACCTCTCTATGGTGGGGGCGAGCTCCCAGTGTTACCTCTCTATGGTGGGGGCGAGCTCCCAGGGTTGCCTCTCTATGGTGGGGGGGGGGTGAGCTCCCTGTGTTACCTCTCTATGGTGGGGGTGAGCTCCCAGTGTTGCCTCTCTATGGTGGGGGTGAGCTCCCAGTGTTGCCTCTCTATGGTGGGGGTGAGCTCCCAGTGTTGCCTCTCTATGGTGGGGGTGAGCTCCCAGTGTTACCTCTCTATGGTGGGGTGAGCTCCCAGTGTTACTTCTCTATGGTGGGGGTGAGTTCCCAGTGTTACCTCTCTATGGTGGGGGTGAGCTCCCAGTGTTACCTCTCTATGGTGGGGGTGAGCTCCCAGTGTTGCCTCTCTATGGTGGGGGTGAGCTCCCAGTGTTGCCTCTCTATGGTGGGGGTGAGCTCCCAGTGTTGCCTCTCTATGGTGGGGGTGAGCTCCCAGTGTTGCCTCTCTATGGTGGGGGTGAGCTCCCAGTGTTGCCTCTCTATGGTGGGGATGAGCTCCCAGTGTTGCCTCTCTATGGTGGGGGTGAGCTCCCAGTGTTGCCTCTCTATGGTGGGAGTGAGCTCCCAGTGTTGTCCCTCTATGGAGGGTGGGTGAGCTCCCTGTGTTGTCCCTCCTATGGAGGGTGGGTGAGCTCCCTGTGTTACCTCTCTATGGTGGGGGTGAGCTCCCAGTGGTACCTCATAGTTGCCAACATTTAAAAAAAATTTCCAGGGACACTTTGTAGCACAGCAATCAATTACCACACCCACTTCCCTGAAGCTCCGCCCACTCTGCATAATCTTGCCTACTTATCAGATTATAGGGCTCTTGCACACGGATGTTCCGTATGTCCGTATATCACCCCATCCGTTTGCGGATGATATACGGACATAATGCATGTCAATGGGATTGTGGATGTCAGCGGATGACCATCCGCTGACATCCGATTTTCGTCCTTTCAGTTCTGTTCCGTTTTTTGCAAACGGAACAGAACCCTATTTTTCTTCCATTTAAAAAACGGAACGGATGCAAAATCGGATGTCAGCGTTGTAATCCGCAATCCCCATAGACTTACATTATGTCCGTATATCATCCGCAAACGGATGGGATGATATGCGGACATACGGAGCTGATGAGTGTCATCCGTGTCCGTAAAAAAAAAAAAAAAAGTGCCGCAGCGGAGAAAAAAACCGGAGCGGCCGTGTGAAAGAGGCCATAGAGTCTACTCAATATAGAGAGAATTACAGGAAATTAAGAAGGAAATTTCAAACTTAAAGCGGAGTTCCAGCCATTCACTCACCTGTCCAACGGTCCAGCGATGCGGCCGCCCGAAGCCTCGATCCTCTCCCTCGGCGCCGGCATCACTGCTGTGGGCACCCGGCTGTGACAGTTTGCGGCTTCACAGCCGGGTACCCACTGCGCATGCGCGAGTCGCGCTGCGCGCCATGATTGGCCGGCAATCTTCTGGGACCTCTGACATGTCCCAGAAGATTGCAGGGAGGGAGGGAGGGGGAGAGGAGAACTTCCGTTCAGGGCGCCGCGGCGCTCTGAGCGGAAGTGGGAGCGGGTACCTGTCAAAACTAGGTACCCGCTCCCCCCCCCCAAAAAAATGACATGCCAAATGTGGCATGTCAGGGGGTCAGGACTCCCTAAAGCGGAAGTTCCACTTTTGGGTGGAACTCCGCTTTAAGGCCACAGTAGCAGAGTTGGAATAATTCTTCCATTCAGCTGCACTACTTCTGCGTAACATTTATGGGCAGCCCGATTAACAGGGGCTTCCAGGGACAATACAAATGACCTGGGACAGGCTCCTATTTGCAGGGACTGTCCCAGGTGAAAAGGGGTGAGCTCAGGCTGTTTACTTCCCACCATGAAGCCCAGAGCTCCTTTTCCTGGAAAGCCTGTGTGCTCTGGGAATAGTTGTGCTGAGCTCACAGTTTCGAATCCTGTAGTTTGAGGCGGACACGGGGATTCCCCTGCTCTCCACAGACACTATTGCATAGAATTGCAGCACCCTGTGTCAGCTGACCTATTTTCCTTTCCCAAATGCCGTTAGTACTGTTACATACGTGTATGAGTGAGCTGTAGCCACACCCTCTCCCTCAGACACACTTAGAGTATATCGCTTCTACATGACCGGGTGTGTCCCACACAAGGGGCTACCTGGCCGTGACGCATGCGCCTTGACCTTGTTTTGCACAAGGCGACTTGAAGTTCCTCGTCTCCTGAAACTGGGTGTGACCAACTTGATACGGACCACGGCTGGCGAAGGCTGCTATTGGCTCTGCCGCTTGTGTTGTTTTTCTAAGCCGCGCCCTCTGAGCAACTTCCCATATAAAAGCGAAGTTGTCCGGCACAGCTGGAGTTACAAGCGAAGCAAGTTTTGGGAAGTTGTCACCTGTGTTGTGTTCGGCTCATGATGATCTTTGACAAGGTGAAGAAGTTGGTGGTGGTGCTGGAGTCCTCAGAGGACGACGTTCCTCCGGTGTTCAGCAGCGGGGACATGGTGTCGGGGAAGGTGCTCCTGGAGCTGCTGGCTGACACCAAGGTGGAGTCGGTGAAGCTGCATGCTGGGGGCTATGCTAAGGTGCACTGGACCGAATCCCGGAGTGCAGGCTCCAGCACTGCATACACCCAGAACTATAGCGATGAGGTGGAGTACATCAACCTGAGGGAGACGCTGCTGAGCAGAGGTGAGAGCACACATCACCTATAGAGGAGAGAGTGACAGGTCCTACAATCCCATCCTTTTATTATAGATGGGGAGGACAGGTCTACAGCCACAACCTTTCTAGTGTTCATCATAGATGGGGAGGACAGATCTACAGCCACAACCTTTCTAGTATTTATTATGGATGGGGAGGACAGATCTACAGCCACAACCTTTCTAGTGTTCATCATAGATGGGGAGGACAGATCTACAGCCACAACCTTTCTAGTGTTCATTATAGATGAGGAGGACAGATCCTACAACCTTACTAGCTTTCATTATAGATGGGGAGGACAGATATACAACCACAACCTTTCTAGTGTTTATTATGGATGGGGAGGACAGATCTACAGCCACAACCTTTTCTAGTGTTTATTGTGGATGGGGAGGACAGATCTACAACCACAACCTTTCTAGTGTTTATTATAGATGGGGAGGACAGATCTACAGCCACAACCTTTCTAGTGTTTATTATAGATGGGGAGGACAGGTCCTACAATCACAACCTTTTATTATAGATGGGGAGGACAGATCTACAATCACAACCTTTTCTAGTATTTATTATAGATGGGGAGGACAGGTCTACAACCACAACCTTACTAGCTTTCATTATAGATGGGGAGGACAGATCTACAACCACAACCTTTATAGCCTTCACTATAGATGGGGAGGACAGATCTACAGCCACAACCTTTCTAGCCTTCATTATAGATGGAAAGGGCAGATCTACAACCACAACCTTTCTAGCCTTCATTATAGATGGGGAGGACAGATCTACAATCACAACCTTTCTAGCTTTCATTATGGATGGAAAGGGCAGATCTACGGTCACAACATTTCTAGTTTTCTTTATGGATGGGGGAAATGGGTCTACAACCACAACCTTTCTAGCTTTCATTATGGATGGGGAAAATAGGTCCTACAACCACAACCTTTCTAGCTTTCATTATGGATGGGGGAAAGTAGGTCCTACAACCACAGCCTTTCTAGCTTTCATTATGGATGGGGGAAAATAGGTCCTACAACCACAGCCACAACCTTTCTAGCTTTCATTATGGATGGGGGAAAGAAGGTCCTACAACCACAGCCTTTCTAGCTTTCATTATGGATGGGTAAAATGGGTCCTACAACCACAACCTTTCTAGCTTTCATTATGGATGGGGAAAATGGGTCCTACAACCACAACCTTTCTAGCTTTCATTATGGATGGGGAAAATGGGTCCTACAACCACAACCTTTCTAGCTTTCATTATGGATGGGGAAAATGGGTCCTACAACCACAACCTTTCTAGCTTTCATTATGGATGGGTAAAATAGGTCCTACAACCACAGCCTTTCTAGCTTTCATTATGGATGGGGAAAATGGGTCCTACAACCACAACCTTTCTAGCTTTCATTATGGATGGGTAAAATAGGTCCTACAACCACAGCCTTTCTAGCTTTCATTATGGATGGGTAAAATAGGTCCTACAACCACAGCCTTTCTAGCTTTCATTATGGATGGGGAAAATGGGTCCTACAACCACAACCTTTCTAGCTTTCATTATGGATGGGTAAAATAGGTCCTACAACCACAGCCTTTCTAGCTTTCATTATGGATGGGGGAAAATAGGTCCTACAACCACAGCCACAACCTTTCTAGCTTTCATTATGGATGGGGGAAAATGGGTCCTACAACCACAGCCACAACCTTTCTAGCTTTCATTATGGATGGGAAAATAGGTCCTACAACCACAACCTTTCTAGCTTTCATTATGGATGGGGAAATAGGTCCTACAACCACAGCCTTTCTAGCTTTCATTATGGATGGGAAAATAGGTCCTACAACCACAGCCTTTCTAGCTTTCATTATGGATGGGGGGGGAAATAGGTCCTACAACCACAGCCACAACCTTTCTAGCTTTCGTTATGGATGGGGGAAAGTAGATCCTACAACCACAACCTTTCTAGCTTTCATTATGGTTGGGTAAAATAGGTCCTACAACCACAGCCTTTCTAGCTTTCATTATGGATGGGGGGGAAAGTAGGTCCTACAACCACAGCCTTTCTAGCTTTCATTATGGATGGGGGGAAAGTAGGTCCTACAACCACAGCCTTTCTAGCTTTCATTATGGATGGGGAGAAAGTAGGTCCTACAACCACAACCTTTCTAGTTTTTATTATGGATGGGGAGGACAAATCTACAGCCACAACCTTTCTAGCTTTCATTATGCATAGGGGAAATGGGTCTACAGTTACAACCTTTCTAGCTTTTATTATGGATGAGGAGGACAGATTTGCAATCACAACCTTTCTAGCTTTCATTATGGATGGGGAAGACAGATCTACAGCCTTTCTAGCTTTCATTACCTACAGTACTGCCTGTCTGTTTACACCCAATTGCCAACCGATCTGATTTGCCAGACGAATGGATCCCCATCCGCCTGATTTTAGTTGACCGTATGTCAACAGGTATCCATAAACACATGTCTATTGACACCCGCTGCTCCATAGAGGAAACTGGAGGGTCTGCGTGAAAAACTGACAGACCAAATGGTCTGCTAGTGTGAAAGGGGCTCTAAAGGCTGCCTGCTAACTGGCCTGTAAAAAGCAATCCACCACAGATCACTTTTCAGAGGGACAGCAAGGGCTGCCGCCAGTGTCAACGAGCCCTTAGAGCAGGGGTCTTCAAGCTTTGGCCCTCCAGTTCAGGAACTACAATTCCCATCATGCCTAGTCATATCTGTGAATGTCAGAGTTTTATAATGCCTAATGGAATGTGTAGTTCCGCAACAGCTGGAGGGTCTTAGTTTGAGGATCCCTGCCTTAGATTAAATCCTTCTATTAGGAACACGGGCAGCAATAAAAGCCTGAAAGTGGTTCTAACCCCCAATCACACCATCCAAATCTTTAAAGACTATTTTTTTTTTTTTTGTTATAGTTTAATTTTGAATAGTGTAAACATGTTCCTTGATGATAATATGCAGTGTAATTGTAATGCTGCACAAATGTTGGTGAGAGGGGGAATTTTCTGTTAGACAACTCTTGATTTGGTTCGATTCAAGTATGACGAGGTTAAGGATTTAAGAGCTGCTGGATGAGCGCAGGTCCTGATGTAAACAAGGCACCCCATGACTAGCAAACTGCTGCTACTTGCGGAAAAACAGCTCATGGACTTGGCTGACATTCCCTGGCTGTCCCCAGTTCAACTACACAGATGCCATCCTGTGTCCTGGGCTCCTCTCCCTTCTTTAATCTGTTCCGTGTACCTGCTTATCGCGTGCGATCAATCACATCTGCAGTGTTGTGCTATGTAACACTTGTTTGTGTGTGTTTGTGCTGGGTCAGAAAGTTCTTGGTATGTGGAAGCATATTTTGTGAGTTTATGCATTCTTGCATACTTTCTATAATATGGGAGTATTTATGTTCCACCAGCAAGCCGAACGTATTGAAGTCCCCATTGGACAGTGGCAGATTAAGGCTGCCCATAGATGGTTCAAATCTCGGCCGGTTTGTGCTGAATTCGAACAATGTATGGGCATGTAGAATGTACCAAGATGATCAACAAATAGCTGTCTTTTATACAATCGGCCGGCAGGAGGGATTACCCTGTCAACCCGATCTGTGTTGATGGGAGATTCAAGGGAATTGCTTTCCTCCAACACATGGTTGCAGCAAAGAAATGCGCACCTCGTATGGCCTGCTTGAGCCACCATTCATGCCTGGGCATTTTTTATGGCTACAAGCACTGAGCAAGCCAGATCCCATACTTTTAAACTGTCTCCATTCACATTTGAGCGCCTGAAGTTGCAAAAGGTACGCTAGATACTGTTGATGCAGAAAGGGGCATTTTTGGCCGCCTTGCTTTAGGGCCAGTACACATCAGAACGCTGTGCGGAAAAATTCTTGTTTGTGCTTGTTTTTTGCACCACGTTCAAAATGCACTGAAGTTGTGATCTGCAATATCAATATTAAGTTATTAACACCCCAAATTCAGATCGCAGGCGCAATGCGTATGCCTAAACTGGGCAGCATGGTAAAGTACTATGCGATCCGGTTGCAGTGCATTTCCAAAAGTAGTATATTCACTAATCTTGGTGCTGTGCGATTTCCGCCTATTCTAATGAATTGACTGAAATTGCAGTGCACAGGAACACACACCGCACATTCCTGTCCAATTCCACGTGTGAACTGGTCCTTAAATGGGAGCATGAAAAAAATGCACAAAAAAACGTGAACGCTCCCATAATTAGTCTGAGTCTAAATGTACACTCCTTCACCAAATAAGTTCTTGTGCAGCACATGCCTCCTGACAGCATGTGAAAAAACACAAAGCAAATCTCGACTAATACGTGATATGCTCAAGTGTAAATTGGGGCTAAATAACAGAATAGGCAGCTGCCTGGGAAAGGGGGACTTGGCCCTGGGTTATACCATTGTGCACTCCATTTGCAGCAATGGAATTGTCCAAATTGTTGCGACACACGTTTTTTAAGTTGCACTTTTCAGGTTTTGAAATGGAAATTCTTTTTCTTATGGGTTCATTCACACACGTTACTCCATGCGCTAGATCACACGCAGAATAGTGTGATTCTAGCCTCATAAATACTTGACAAAAGCACTTTCGAAGCAGAACAAAAATGCCTGTGTGCACTGACCCCAGTAAACTAGTGAGAAGGAGCTCATGAGTTAAAAAGAGCCCGTCGCCCACAGTACAGTGAACCCAGTGTATTTTTTATGTAAGAACAAACTTCGGAAGTGGCGTGATCTACTGTAGCATTGCTTTCTGGCTGAGCTGTTCAGCTCATTGCAGTACTTTTTTTAAAGCCTGCGGTTTTCCTCTTTACCGTGTACCATTTAAATGTCTCACATGTGACTAACCACACATTTAAAGGTACCTTCTGTATGACTTTTTTTTTTTTCTTTTTTAAACAGGAAGTAAAGTAGCTGAGAAAAGCTTAATTTGCGACAGGAAATACTGCTAGATCCTTGTCTTGCAGCTCAGAATTACATTAATTTTTTAATTCTTTTTCTCCTACAGACAATGGCACTCTTAATGTTCTGCCAGCAGGAAGACACGAGTTTCCTTTCACCTTTCAACTGCCTGAGTGAGTATAAACGTCACCCTTTACCAGCATTGTAATCGCATTAAGCTTTGTTTTTTTTTATTGGCCATTTGCTGGTCTCTGTTCTAATTTGAGCAGTTTGTACCAGTATATCATTGCTTTGTGCCCAAAGCTAGCTATGCCTGCAATTTGCAAAGATGGGTTTTGATGCCATGTTTGGGTGATTAACTCATTCTGGTGTAGGGTAGGGCTCCATTCACACTTGTGCTATTTGTCATGTGACTTTGACATCAAAGTGGCACGACAAGCTGCACCCCATTCATTTCAATGGCATCCCGTCAAATAAGTGTGACTTAGAAAAGGTATAGAAAAATGTAAAAACTGCGCTAATCCAAACAAAATAAAGCAGCGACTTTCAAGGGTGACCAACAACCCAAAGAACAATAATAAATACAAGTCGCGCTAAAAATGACCAGACATTTAAATGAAAAATGTGTTTCAAACAGTGAAAATTAATAGTCCATAAAGTCCGTGAAAAACCAAATAATATAAACGTGACTAGGGATCACCGTGCAGATGGAAGGCTTACCAGAAATCGGTAAAAATCGTGCCAAATAATATCATCGACTCCAGAAATTTGGCTAGAGCTGTACACGATGGATCTCACAATCTCAAACGATCCACCTCAATGATGTGGATGTATGTGAAATAAAAATCTAAACGCCATAGCGTAAAACCAAAATAGCAAATGGAAATGATAATGCACTTTATATGGATGTGAAACACCAAAAATCTAGTGATAATGAAGTGCTCATAAAAAATGAATTAATATGAAATCCAGTATTATCATGTGGGGTAAGTGAGACGTCCACCACCAAAGACAGACCAATGAGATACTCCTTACCAGATGTAAAAAGTGACAGGCTAAATGATAGATCCAGACACCTCCACCGATAGGAATGCAGCTTACCAGAAAAAAAGTGGTGTAAACGCTCATAGAGAAAATCCACAAAGGATCCCAAACATGCTAGAGCTGTACCTCAACACCAACACTAAATAACCTTACCAGATGATGGTATAAAGTAGGCAGATAATGATGGTAAATGTATGCAGAGGACTGAAGACCAGATCTCGTATACCAGCCAATGGGGGCTCAAGATTGGAGACCGATGTAGACCGGATATCAACCATGAAATAAAAGAAGGGGCGCCATAGCATAAAATCCCACAAAATGTATTAAAAAGGAAGAATCACACTTACAATAAACGATGAACTCTAGGCATGGGAGAGAAGAAACAGCCGCTCGCCCGTACTTCCTGAACGCTGGTGAGGGTGACGTCCGCACGCCGTGACCCAGCGCGTTTCGTCAGATGACGTTATCAAAGGTGTCTTAGAAAAGGTGCCTTCTACTTTGGTGCCATTTTTGATGCTACTTGGATCCATTGAGTAAAGTCGCATCAAAGTTTTACTGGAAATGATGTGACTTTGGAGATGCCCTAATGTAAATGGACCCTAATGGAAGGCTGCTTGTACTTTGCTCCAATGTGGCTAGTTGCCTTAAATTGCAAGTTTGGGCAAAATCAAAAATTACATGTATGATGAAATCTGTCAGTCAAGTTTAAAAATAACGGATCTCCTGATAGGATCAACGTGTAATAAAGCTGCGAGGACTCATTATTTTCTTGCCTAAAGTTGCATTTTAAAACCCCATTCACATAGGCATGGGATTATATGCATTTCTACATGCTTGTAATGTTTTCAAATGGTATAATGTACACGGCAATTACTTGCATTTAGTTTAGCCACATGTAGAAAAAATGTGTATGAGCAGATTTGACTATATGAATGCAGGGGAATTGGTCTAGGAAGTATAAAGTTAAATTCCACTTCCCAGATCAATTTCTCCTGCATGTAAATAAAACAAACCTAGGCGGATCACAGTGAATGGGAGCTAATTCCTTTTCACCAAACAGTAAAGTCAAAAGTGGCAACAAATGTAACCATTCAGTAATCTAATGATCACATGTTGCAAGTCCAAATTGAACAGCTCTATTTTCTTGGGGAAAGTAGAAATTGTAAATTATAGTACTTGGCTAGATGTACTCCGTTTTTAAATACTTTTTGCCCTGGGTGAGATCTGTATGTAGAATTGCTAAAGCAGATGAAGGATGGTATAGCCTTTAACATCTGGTTTGGCTTAAACAAAGGATAACTTAAGTCTGACATTTCTTACAGGAACCTGGTGACCTCTTTTGAAGGCAAGCATGGGTGTGTTCGCTACTGGGTCAAAGCAAAGCTGCACCGTCCATGGTCCACAGTTAAAAAAGCAAAGAAAGAGTTTACTGTGCTTGAACCCATTGATATCAACACACCTGATTTGCTGGTAAGACCTGCATTGTAAAGTGCACTGGATGCTAGCATGAGCATTGTTTTTTGCCCGTATAGCCAGCCTTTCCGGAAACGTTACTATGTTGTTAAAACACCCCTGCAAAAATTGACTAGATTTTAGCATCAATTGAATATAAATTTTGATTTTGCCATCTGTAGACTTGATTTTGGCAAAACTGGACATTTACTTTTGTACAGTTATGCTGGTCATGGGCAGCTTAAAGTTTATGGTTAACAAAAACAAACCCATTGATTCACTTATATGCTGCAGCATCGATGTGCTGCTGCAGATATCCCATGTCGGCTCTTAAGGGCCATACACACTATAAGATTTTCTGAAGACTTTTTCCTTCAGATTTACCTTTTCTATGTAGTGCAAGGGCCTTCCAGATTGCATACAAATTGAAAGTGTTTAGGTTTGACCTCATATTATATGGTTTTGTTAAATCTAAAGGAAAAAGTCTTCAGAAAATCTTATAGTGTGTATGGCCCATAAGTCTGAACTCTGATCACATGACTTCTGATTCCTCAGTTCTCTGTCTACTTGGAGTGGAGAGAACCAGCCAGCGCTCATGGAGTGCCAGGCATGGGAGGGGGCAGTCGCACCTGGCTCAAGCTCTGTCACTTGCTGAGAGCCAGCTGTCAATCAGGCAGCTGGGTGGATCCTGACCATTATCGGGACCCTTCCAGAGCATAGAGTGGCTTTGCCACATCAGCTGATAGTGATGACAGAGGAGCAAAAGTGCGCTCCTGTTGCCCACAAGAGAAATATGGCTAGAAAAGCTTTGGCCATACTTTAGTCCCAGTTCACACTGGTGCGATGCGGGAAACCCTGCGACTCGGTTCCGGCTCCTGCATCGCAGCAGAATCGTACAGTGGTTTACACGGAGATCTGTAAACCGCTGGGGGTGTCGATGTAAATTGAATGACACTCCCAGATTGGTTCACGGATTGCAGTGCGAACTGTGAAATGGTGCATGAATCGGATCACATAGGTGTGAACACCCATGTGATCCGATTCCAGTGCGAACCAAAAAAAGTCCTGCACCACTTCGATGCGATTTCAGCCATACATTTTGTATGGCTGAAATTGCATCGCACAGACATCGCATGTGATCTGCACAGCAATGCGGTGCGAATTACATGCAATGTCTGGCATCGCACTAACACACTTAAGGGTGTTTCCAACCAGGTTTATGTTGCAAAGAACAGACAAGTGGATCAAGTCAACCTCCAGACAAAGAGCCTCCTTAGAAACCCTGATATGAACAAAACTGTTGACGTTAAGCTGACTTACTCTTCCTGGTCGTTTTTTCTGAGATGGGAAGGAGATCTAAAGTAGTTCCTCTTTAGTAACATGTTACACCCTAAATGTAGGTGTAACATGTTACTAAAGGTGAACATATTGTTTAAAGTATATGTAAAGGCTTAACTTTTAGTTTTTAATGTGTAGAAGGATTAGAAGCCCTGTTAGGCTTAGCCTGTGTCCCTGCTAGGAGATACTCCCTTTCTGTTTTGTTCTGGTGCTCATAGTCACTGGGACTGACAGTGAGGGACAATGTGAAAGTTGTTGCAGGCAGAATAGTGAACTGAATATGAATTCATTGGTTAAGAGCGCTATAAAAATTCTAATGAAAACCTTTTTTTTTTCTAGGCTCCCCAAGCTGGTACCAAAGAGAAGATTGCACATGCCTGGTACAGTAACCTAGGGCAGGTGTCTGTTACTGCAAAGATTGACAGAAAGGGATATACCCCTGGTAAGTGAGTTTATCAACCTGCCATTATTTGCATTTAAAGGAAACGTGGTCTGAGAGAAATGCTAAAGTGACCAGTGTTCGTGGTTTTCCTCTAAACATGTTGGCCAATACCTGGTTTTCATGCTGATCAACTTGGTTTAGTACCTCTTGGGTAGTGCCCTAAAACATGTATGCTAATCGGGATATTTTTTTTTTTGTCTGAAAGCTTGTTCCAATTCCATGACTCCATAAAGTGCTGAAGTCAGAGAATCGGAAAGACAGCCAGATAGCTAGTGTTCCCAGGAGGAGTTCAACAATGGCTGCTTACATATTTTTGATAAAATATCCCATTCTTACCGCAGTCTATAAATTAGTCTTGTTTTATTTTGGGCATGTTGTATATTAACTATGAGAGAATTTTTAGCACTGAACACTGATCTTCTCCAACCTAACCCACAGGTGAAGTTATACCCATCTTTGCTGAGATTGACAATTGTACCAGTCGTAATGTGGTGCCTAAAGCAGCCATCATCCAGTCTCAGACCTTTATTGCTCGTGGTACCTTGAAACAGAAGAAATCTGTGGTAGCTACTCTGGATGGAGACTCTATACCTGCAGGGAAAAGAGAGACCTGGCATGGACGAGCTCTAAAAATACCTCCACTTGGACCTTCTATCCTACAGTGTCGTATTATTCGCGTTGAATATGCTTTGAAGGTATTTTTTTATTCTTCAAACTAAATAACCTTGCTACATTGGTCTGGGGAATGGGTTATATTTTTTTATTTGAATATAGTTTAACTTTTTGTCTGCTTCATTTTTTAGATGTGTGTAGAGATCCCTGGTTGCTCAAAACTACTCATGGAGCTCCCTCTGGTGATTGGTACCATTCCACTTCATCCATTTGGAAGCAGAACATCCAGTGTGGGCAGTCAGTACAGTGTCAATCTTGACTGGCTACGTGTAATTGTTCCAGAACAACCTGAGCGTAAGTATCTGAGAAATCTTAGTCCTTTTTCAGGCATCTTCTAAAATCTTATTCAGAGCCTGCGTGAAGGGTTTGGGTCCCTGTATAAGTCTATAAAACCCATTTGAAGTAGTCCAGATAAGATCAGAAGGATGCCAACTGCAGGTCAAATGAACCCCTCAATGAATTCGGAACGTCAGGAAAGTTTCACACTGATGCCTTTCATACAAAGCCTGTTGACACAGACCCTTAAGAAGTTTTGTCTATAGCTTTCAGCACATTATTACCTTATTATATGGTTAGCTATAGGAAGCAAAAACTTTTCTACATTTTTAGTCTTTTATAAATGGGTCCCAGCGGTTTTTTAAAAAAACACCTATAATACACATTTTATAGTAAGTTGGCTAGATGTAAAACCATTACTATTTGAAATGCTCATCTGAAGTCGTAGTTGGTCATATTTAAGAGGGCTTTTTTTTTTTTTGCTTAAGAGACCAGCCATGGTAGTATTCTAATATTGGGTATTTTTTTTTCCTTATTTAGCTCCTCCAGAATACGCCTCAATAGTTTCTGAAGAAGACGTCCGAAACAACATTCTTTCTCCTCCACGTCATGCCAGTATGGGTTGTATCCTAGAAGGGCCATTTTATGCCTACATTCAGGAGTTCAGAAACAGACCTCCTCCACTGTATTCAGAGGTAAGCACCATAGTAAAAATAGTATTTCTGCACATTTTTAACATACAATTTTTATTTATTTTTTGTGGATTATATTTACAGTATTTCTGCAGCTTAAAAACCATGGCGGTAAATATTTCATCCTATTTAAGCCTTAAGTGGAATCCCAGCTTAAACAAACTACTCTTACTACTGTCCCCTCCCAACCTGTGTAAGAAAGATATTTGCCTATTTTAAGGTAGCTCTCGTTCTGTCATGTGATCTCCCCTGTGTCGGCCAACGGTGGCTGTAGAGGAGAGAGTGCTGCGACAATGGCTAATGATTACTGGAGTGGTAAGGTCACCCATAGACTTCAATGGCCCGTCTGTTGTCAACTCTTGCTCCTCTCCCCGAAAGCCTCACAGGATGATCCCAGACCTTTTTCATCCTTGCAGGAATGCAATTTAGTCCTGTGTTCTCTAGTTTCCTTTCAAACATGTTATTTAGTGTTGTTAGGACTAAAGATCACCTTCTCCCTATGGTATGGAGAGTGAGATCTTCATACAGTGACGGTGCTGCTTTTCTATTTATATAATTAAGTGTTGTCACTCTAGGAAAGTTTTACTGTCAGGATCACTAGGTGAAAAACAAGACAGGCCAGAAAAGAACTGACCTACCAAATGGGTAAAAATCTTGTACAATAATAAAAAATATTGTATGATCCCTTTCCTTTTTACTATAGGGAAGAGCTGGCTGTGCACTTTTTTGTTTTTTACACTTTCAAGTGGTATTAACCACTTGCTGTGACCGCCCTGTAGCAATTTTACTGTTACAGGGCGGCAGCTCTGAGTAGGAGTGTGTGTGTGTACAAAATCCTTCCCCCATACAGGGAGCGCGAGATGCTTCTGCTGTGATTCTTTACAGGAGAAGCCGATCTCTGGACGCCGGGCACTCTATGTTCTCCGGCACCTGCTGATCGTTGGTGAACACAGAGGTTCTGACTATGTAAACAAGGCAGATCTCTGTTCTGACAGTGGAAAAGGGATGGGCTCTGTTGCATAGTTAGTCAGGTTGAAAATACACCAGTCCATCTAGTTCAACCAATAAAAAGTGTTCTGAAAAGCAGGGACTAGAATCCATCTCTTCCCCTAAGAAAAGCTGTACAAATACTGGCTCGGCACACCGTTAACCCTTTATTGCCCTAGATGTTTAACCCCTTCCCAGCCAGTGTCATTTGTACAGTCACAATGCATATTTTTTAGCACTGATTACTGTATTCGTGTTAACTTCAGCTTTTTAAAAATGAAACCTGTCATATTTGCCTGCTCTATGTAATGGTTTTGCACAGAGCAGCGCTGAACCTCTTAGGTCCCTCACCAGCACTCCTGGCTCCCCCCCCCCCCTTGACCAGTGCCCCCAATAGAAAACTGCCTGCTATGGGGGCACTAGTGCGTGCTCACTCGAGCCCTGCTCTGTGACCATAAGACGCACAGAGCTGTGGCTTGGCCACGCCCCCACTCTCTCCCCTCATTGGCTTACTGGCTGTGATTGGCAGCAGTGGGAGCCAATAGCATCTGCTGCTGTCTCAGCCATGAGAGGGAGTCCTGGGACAGCCAAGCACATCACTGGATCAAGAGGGAGGCTCAGGTGTGTATTAGGAGGGCTGTGGGGGAGCAACACACAGAAGGTGCCTCCATAACAATTTATGTGCTTACACTAGACTTTAATATTTAAATTTACAGTAGGTTTCTTCCCAAAGACTGGTTCTCATGGCTATTCTTACTGTATTTTCAGGTTGATCCTAACCCACCTGAGGCAGAAATCCGTCCACGTTGCATGACATGTTGAAGGAGAACTATCAAGAATCTGAATTTTTTTTTCTACATTTCGCTGAAAGCAGATAATTCTTGCTAAAGACTGAATGTGTCTCCTACCATTAGCAAACTGGAACGGTTTGCCCTGTATCAGAGATGGGGATTGGAGGGACTGGAGACCATCTCTACAGAGAGGGATGGAGTAGGTCCTCTTGCTGAGACATAATTTTTGTGGAAAAAGGAGATCAAGAACCATTGAGGATATGGCAAATGTCTCAGACTGTTTCTGAACACCAAGGGAAAAGAAGTCTTTTCATTGTGTTGATATTGTGCATATCAGGAAGTTCCTTGCACAGTTCTAATGTTTGAAAAGAAATTGTATCTAAAAGAAGGGCTACATATGATCTTATCAAAACTAAAATGTGAATATTTCTGTACAGAGGCATATTGTTTCTTACACTTAGATTTATACTGCTTAATGCCCAACAGCTCGTGTTAAGAGTTCTAATTGGTTGTGCTTTACCATCTTGCTTGATTCATGGCCTAAGTGACTTTTGATCTTATTCTGCCAAGTATTCCGCAAAGCATTACTACATAAACACTTGCTGTAGCTTTCAATGAATATACAACTTTAGTGTTGTAAGTTATTATAATAGATTTCTGTGCACTGTTAGGCTTTTATATACAGTGGAAAACCTACAATTGTAAGCCACTGCTTAGCCACAATCTGAGTGTATAGGTGTATGATTAAGAAACCTATTGCTTGGTCTTTTTCTACAAATTCCTGTTTATGGATAATAACCTAGCCTGACACTCTACAAAATAACACACCTGCACTGTGCTTCTGTCCACTTGCTTTATTTAGTGGCCTTAATGAAAACCACACTTTTCTTAAAGGGAATAGAATTTTTAAACTGCATTACGAATATAAGAAAAAAAAAAAAAAAAAAATGTTGTATTCAAAACGCATACTTTCCATAATTTTCCATTTTATCCTCCAAGGCACCACTCGGCCCAGAGGTGGTTCCAAGTAATATAGATTGTGATTGGAAATGGAGGGCTTGCATAGCCATGCTTTACTACACTTTTCGGGGTTATCTCAAGGGGCAGGTTGTGGACTGTTGCGGAAGATTCCTGGGAAAAAAGTTACTGAATAAATTCCTCATTTTGACCACATTGCAGTATTATTGGACAGAATTGTGGGTCATGATATATCTATAATTTCTCATGTCTTGGTGCTAAAGTGCCTTTTAACGTAAAACGTACAGGACCTCATGTTTCTATTTGAGTAATATATATTTTCAGAAAGATGTTGCTGTTTTAAAAATTATTCTTGCATTATAGCTTTTGCTGTATTACCTATTTTGTAGTGTTTCCCAAACTTGTCCTCGAATCCCACCAATGGTGTATATTTTATGCACATTACATAGACCATATAGCCACATAAACTATTGAAGGTAATCGAGGATGAGTTTGTGAAATATTGGGTAAAATATCTTCACTGTTTTCACAAGTTTGCAATGATTAATGCATGCCAATGACAGATATCATTCCAAAATGAAGTTTGTAGAATGGATGCTGAATTTGATGTTACAGAATCCTGCTGTGCTAGTGTTTTTGCCAAATGTCACAGCAGACAGATGTATCTATTGTATCAGTTTTTGTCTTGGTTTTTTGAGCCAAATCTTCATGTAATTTTGTAAACTTTTGTACTGACGAGTGTGTACATTATTTTTTTTTTTTCTAATAAAACACATTTATTGTCTACATAGCGAGTCTTTTTTTTATTTTCGTAACCAGTTGGTGAATGTTCTTTGCACAAAATACACACATTGATGAAAAATGGAGACCCTTTTCTACATATGACTACCTAACCTGCAAAACTATGAAGCCTTTGAGTTGGAGCAATGCACATCCTTCCCCCTGTGGCATTAATACAAGAAAATTAATCTAGCTACACTGTGTAGTGTGGTAATGAGCGAAGCATCAACAGCTTGTATCTGTTATAACTGTGTAATTATACCAGCGTTTGTAATATATTCTTACCTATACTGCACCATATTTGTAATTCTCTAGGCTGCTTTGCACAAACTGCAAGCCTCAATTGTCAGCCCACCTTCACTGACAGCCTATTGTACTGATCTGTAGCAGTAATATTTATATACTCTGTTGAAGTAGAACTATAGGCAAAACCTTTTTTCCCCAAGTCCTCTTCCAGGACAGCCTAATTGAGATATAGGTTCCTCCCACCTAGCACAGGAAACACAATCCACATTAGTTTAAATACAGGTGAGAGGCAGATTTCCCCCCCCCCTCACTTTTTTTTTTTTTTTCTTGTGTTTCCTCGGCCAGACAGGATCACTCAGAAGTCCAGATGCTGTCAGGTTCTGTGCTAGGTGGCAGCAGCCTCCCGACCCTGGCCTTTCCTATACGGGGGCAGTGTCCCTGGGGAGGGTGTCAGGGAATTTGGGTAAAACCCGGTACCGTGGGAGATAGAGGGAACCCTCTCCCTCTAGTTTTGTCCTGTGGGTGGTCTTAGTGGGGCCTTACAGGTCCTCGGAGGATGCATAATTTGCAGGTTCCAGGCGCTCTCTGTGCGGGGCGCTCTCTCCAGGTCTCCTGGTCGGCTAGCTGGGCAGGTGGGGAGGCGCCGGTGCAATGTTGACTTCCATCGTTATGGAGAGGAAGCAGAAGTGACGCATTCGCCATTTTTGATTTTGGGGGGGGGGGGGCGGATTTTGAATAACTCGGCACCCAGAATCGGGTACTGGCACCCAGCAGGACAGACGCTGCTGTATGGGCTCAGCTCCAACCTCTGTGGACGGATGCTAATCAAAGTGCACTTATAGGACAAAGCAACCTCGGCTCCCTGCACATCTATGGAGGTGGCTGCTGCAGAGAAAGCGGATCAGGGGACACTGGCGGATCCTGGCCCCAAGGTAAGGAGTGATGGGGGTAATCTACTCTGCTACCTATTACTGGTGAAGGGGCACTAGTGGGGGCTGCATTTAATACGCAGGTAGGGTGGGGACATGGGCACTGTGATGTCTTTTTTTTTCCCCTGTATGTTTAGTAATTTTGTTTTGCACGGGGGTATTTTTACCGCTGAGGTGCGCTTGTGCCTTGCAGGGCAAGAGCCGCGAATAAAAAGATGGTGCAGTCTTGGGGAAGATCCCCAGAAAGAAATGTGCCTCGTGCAAACAAAAGATGTCTTCAACCTGGAAAAAAGTGTTATGCCAGGACTGTATTGATGACCTAACTAAAAAGGAATCTTTCTCCATGTTTAGAAAATTCCTTGACACCATGAATTTAGAAATGGTTAAAAATTCTTCCCTTCAAGAGTCCGGCCCAGCGAATGCTTCTCAGCCTAGTACTTCATACACTGGCATGGCACCTCAGGCCCTTCCATGCGCTCTGGTAGAACAGGGGGTGTCGGAAAAATTGGAGGAAAACTCAAGTGAAGTTTCCAGTACAGAGGAAGGGGAAGTTAAGGAAGACAAGGCTAGTCGGGTGCAGAAGTTTTTTTTTCCCCTCTGACGAAACTGATGAATTAATAAAAATCCTATATGATACGCTGGAGCTAGAGGAAAAAGAGAGCCAAAACTTGTCGGTACACGACAAACTGTATGCAGGTTTACAATCAAAACAGGTCCAAACAGTCCCCGTGCATGCTATGCTCAAAGATACCATATTGCAAGAATAGAGAGCTGGAAAAGGTTTTTTCCCCCAGGAATCTGAAAAGAATATTCCTGTTCAAGGAAGAAGACACAGCACTGTGGGAGAAATGCCCCAAATTGGACGCAGCTTTGTCAAAAGTAGCCAGAAAATCAGACCTATCATTTGAAGACGCAGGAGTGCTAAAAGATGCAATGGATAGAAAAGAGGAAGGCTATCTGAAGAAAGCATGGGATGCGGGGGTGGCCAACTTTCAACCGGCCATTCCATCCACTTGTGTTGCAAGAACATTGGACCTCTGGTTGAAACCATTGAAGATCCTCTTGGAACAAGACACTCCAAAAGAGGAATTTCTCGACTCGCTCCCTATCCTTAACAAGGCGGTTGCCTACGTAGCAGACGCTTCCGCAGAAGCTATTAGGTGTCCAACACGTTGTACAGCGTTCATCAACGAAGCCAGACGATCGATCTGGCTTAAAGCCTGGGTGAGGGATGCAGCTTCTAAGGCCAAGTTATGTTCACTACCTTTCAAGGGGGGCTTAATCTTCGGTGAAGATTTGGATTCGGTATTGGAGAAGTCGGCAGATAAAAAAGGCTTTCCAAAACCAACGAAACAGCAGTTCAAAAAGCCTTTTTGTCCTTTTCAGGAAGAATAATCAAAAAGGCGTAGCCAGAAAGGACCAAAGCAGGCCCTGGCAACAAAGGAAGGGCAAAGGTCGAGGGGGATTTTTGTTCAATCCCTCCTAGACAAAAGCCAATGACTCCCTTTGCAGGGTAGGAGGGAGGCTGGGGGCCTTCCTACCCTCCTGGCAAAGGGTTACAACCAACTAATTCATCCTGGATATAATCCAAAATGGATACAGAATAGCATTTCGTCAGGTACCCCCAGTTCATTTTTTGGTGACCTTGCTACCATCAGACCCAATCGTGGCAGCTGCCATGACGGGTCTTATCCAGGAGTTTCTGGATCAGAGGGTCATTTTCCCAAATCCTCTAGATCGAGGCTACGGGGGATTCTTTTCTCACATCTTCATCAGAATAAAGCCATCAGGAAAATACAGATTAATTCTGAATTTAAAAGAAGGTAACATGAATGTTTATACAAGAAATTCAAGATGGACACGATTTTTACAACAAGGGAGCTGTTTTTTATTGCAACAATCGATCTGAAGGATGCAAACCTGCATATACCGATAAGGGACTGCTCCAAACCGTTTCTCAGGTTTGCAGTAAAAGGGCTAGAGCAGACACTCTGGTTTCAGTTCAACACTCTCCCGTTTGCATTGGCATCAGCACCCATGATCTTCACCAAGGTTCTAGCAGAAGCCCTGCAGGGGTTGAGGACCGCAGGGGTGCAGATAATACCCTACCTAGACAGTCTGTTGATATTCGCGGAGTCATCTGCAGAGCTAGAGAAAACTCTAGCCTTCCTGACAAACCATCTACAGTCTCTAGGGTGGATTGTGTATATGGAAATGTCAAACCTACAACCTACTCAAAAAGTCGTCTTCTTGGGTTACATTCTCAATTCTGTGGAAGCGAAAACGTATTTGCCAACAGAGAAGAAAGACATGATGAAGTTGGAAACTTCCAGTTTCCTTTTAAGACAGGCAGTATTCATGAGGTTGTTGGGGCTGATGACAGCTGCTATCCCTGCGATACCCTGGGCTCAATCACATATGAGAATACTGCAGAATTTTCTCTCTGACAAAATGGAATGGACAACTGAGTACCTTAAATGATAGGGTAACTCCGCCAGATCAAGTAAAAAACTATTTACACTGGTGGCTACAGGAGGACAATCGGGTGATGGGGAGACCCTGGACACAGGAAAATCCAGTCCAAATAATAATGGATGGAAGAACATGGGGCTGCGGAGCCCACACGGAAAAGCTAGCCACCCAGGGAAATTGGGAGAGATCAGAGAGAGACGACTCCTCCAATGTAAGGGAGCTAAAAGCAGTTTGGAAAGCTCTTCTTGCCTTTTGGCCCAGCATAAAAGGAAGGCATATTCTGATTTTGTCAGACAATGTAGCTACATTGGCCTACATAAACAAGCAAGGGGAGACACAGGCATCTTCCCTCATGTCGGTGGCAGAACTGATCCTTACTTGGGCGGAAGAAAACACCCTCTCGCTGAAGGCCATTCACCTCAAAGGGGACCTGAACTACTTGATAGATCTTTTAAGCAGAGAGAAGATTTACCATACGGAATGGAGCCTGAACCAGGAAGTGTTCAGGACAATCACGGAAAAGTGAGGGTACCCGCTAATAGACCTGTCCGCCTCGGCCAAGAATTTGAAAGTGGAGAATTTTTACTCCATTTACAGGGACTCTTGCAGTCGGGGTCTAGATGTGTTTGCATTCCCTTGGATAGAGGATGATCTATACACCTTCCCTCCATTCAATGTCATACCCAAAGTGATTCAGAAGGTCAAAACAGAGAGCAAAAGTCATCTTGATAGCTCCAGCTTGGCCAAAGAGGTCTTGGTTTGCCGCTCTTCAGAAGCTTTAAATAGAAACACCATGGAAGTTGCCAGAGAGGAGCGACCTATTGGTCTAGGGAGAGCATTGCCATCCTCAAGTGAGCCATCTTTCTCTGACGGCTTGGCTCCTGAGTGGTACTTGCTAAAAGTTAAGGGTCTGTCTGAAAAAGTAATTGACACAATCTTAAACAGTAGAAAAAAGTAGACTAGCGTAATCTATAAAAAGGTGTGGAAGAAATTATGCTTTTGGTGCAAAAGTAACAACAGGATTTCTGAACCGATCATCCCGGCGGTGCTGGATTTCCTTTGTGGGGGGAGGGGGGACTTAAGATTGGCCCCCAATACATTTAAAAGTTCAGGTGACAGCGCTGTCCAGCTTTCTAGATTTCAGATTAGCAGAACACACGCTAATTAAATGTTTTAAAGGCTGTCTCTAGGAGCAGAGGCCCGCGGCTCAATAGATTTCCCCCCTGGGGTCTGTATACGGTGCTGCAGAGTTTCTCAAAACATGCTTTTTTACTGTTAGAAGAGTGTACTTTAAAATTATTAACCTACAAAACGGTGCTCTTAGTAGCACTGGTCATGGCCAGAAGAGTCAGCGAGCTGCAAGCAATGTCCATAGCAGAACCATGCTGTTCAATTCTTCCTGATAGAGTGGTTCTTTCACTGGATCCAGCTTTCCTTCCCAAAGTATCTACGATCTTTCACAGATCACAAGAGATCGTTATTCCATCGTTTTTGCATTGAAGCCAGCAATCCCAGGGAAGAAGATTTCCAAAAAATTGACGCGAGGCGATGTTTGAAGGGTTATGTTGAGCGCACTAAGGATTGGAGGAAAACCACCAAGCTATTCCTGCTATTCTCGGGAAATCAAAAAGAATCAGCTGCCTCTAAAGCCACCATCGCTAGATGGATGAAAGCGGCCATCATGGAGGCATTTGCATCGGTGGGGCTTCAAGCTCCCCTCAACCTTAAAGCCCACTCAACTATAGCTCTGGCTACGTCCTGGGCTGAAAGGGCAGGAGCTACCACGATCCAGATCTACAGAGCAGCCACATGGTCGAGCTTCCAGAACTTTGTCAAGCATTACCGTCAGGATCTCCTTTTGGCTAGCGACCAGGCTTTTGGGAGAAAAGTGCCACAGGCTGTAGTCCCTCCCTAGCAGGTATGGTTTCTATTATGTCATTCTCAATTAAGCCGCCCTGGAAGATAACTTGGGAAAAACGAAGTTATTACCTGTTAACTTGATTTCCAGGCATCTTCCAGGACGGCACTGCTTCCCGTCCTATTTCAGATGTTGTAGTATGGGTGGTAGGTGTGAGGTTTAATGGGCCTTCGGTTATTTGTTATTACTGAAGGGGATCTGCCTCTCGCCTGTATTTAAACTAATGTGGATTGTGTTTCCTGTGCTATGTGGGAGGAGCCTATATCTCAATTAAGCCATCCTGGAAGATGCCTGGAAATCAAGTTAACAGGTGATAACTTTGTTTTTGGAAAGAGTAAGGGAAGTTTGTAACCGCTGTAAAGTTTAATTTTCCATTTGTATCCCAGGTGAAAGATTTACCTTCACTTCCTTCCCCATACCAAAACAGGAAGTGAGAGGATATCCCGGCAAATTAAGGTAACTTTCTTGAGGGTCATCAGAACAAGTGTCTCCATTGCAAGATTTCCCCTCTTCCCCACTTTACTGGGAACAACCCAAAATTTGGGATTTTCTTCTACTTTCGATGATCATGGTAAACAGGAAAATTTAGAGAGGGGGCACAGACCGCAAACAAAAAACAAAACTGAAAGGTGTTCTAATCCCTCTCCTCACTATCCAAAACTAAAATAAAAGAGCGGACTCCTCCTAGTGTAAAATTGTGGAGAAGGGGGATAGAAGGAGAAGCTAAAGACCGATTTCCTTGGCCAAGGAGACAATTAAAACCTACTCAATCTTATTGCCGTAAGGCAAGGAGGATCCACATCGTCTGGTGAGTGGTAATTCTCTACACTCACTTTTCACACAGGGTGTCACTTCTATCTGGCTCAATTATTCTACTCCAGGGATGGTCTATTTTATGACAGGAAGAGTGAACTGTTCTGTTTGGAGTTGGAAGTTGCTGTTTTGTTCTATTCTGTCTTCACTGGACATTTATGTGCACATTTCAGGCACAATATACACTTATGTTGGCACTATTAATGTTTGTTTGGTGCACATTTTATATTATTGCATGATTTTACAATGTCACATTGTTATTGTGCATTTTCATTAAGTTTTTCACTGAATTTTTTTAGCAAGCGCTGTTATCCGCATGGAGTAATATACTTTCTCCGGACTTATCTTTTATTGTTCCACAGGTAGATTTGTGACAGTAGCTGCTTATTTTTATATATTTTGTATATTATTTGTTAGTTTGGCACTAGTGGGTTCATATTTTCACAAGCTCTTTATAGTGCCAACAGGGAAGTATCGAGAGAAGGAAGGCACGTCAAGAACGTTGGCAGTATAAATTGGCAAACTCAAAGACAGCGTATGGAGCGAGGGGCTTGGAGCTTCCTGCTGTGGTGACAGCGCACTCCACCAGGGTAGTGGCAACCTCGTCGGCAGCCCTCTCAAAGGTCTCCATGGAAGCCATCTGTAGAGCAGCATCTTGGTCTTCACCAAACACCTTTTTAAGACATTATAGAGTTGATCCAGAAGCCCTATCATCTCTGGATTTCGATAGAAGGGCCATCTAGTCTTCTGTTATAAAATAAACTTGTTTTTGGTTTGGTCAAGCATTACCCACCCTGTTGGCTAATTATTTATCACTAGATGGCTGCCACGGAAAATTGTATCAAATACCGTAATTTTCATTTCCTGCCGCAAAATCATGGCAGCATGCTGTCCCACTCTTGTACGTTTTGGTATGTGGCTTGTTACTAAGAATGGGGAGGGGTGGGCAGTTCAACAACTCCTTTTTATTCTATTCACTGGTCGACAGGCAGAGCTCTATCACTAGTATGCTGCCATGGTTTGGTGTCAGGAAAGGAAAATTACTGTAAGTATTTGATACAATTTTACGTTTTTGGTTGTAACGTAACAAAATGTGGAAAATTTCAAGGGTTATGAATACTTTTTCAAGGCACTGTAGATCATGCATGTGTTTGGCCACAAATATATTTAGTGAAAAAGCTCTCCCAAGAGACATGCATAGATGTAATTTTAATACAGTCTTAAAATGGATGGTCTGCTCCTATGATCGCATTATTTTTTCAATCCATTTCTATATTCCATTTCAATGTGATGAATTTCAAGTTAAATAAAAGGTAGTTTTTGTTGCAACAACTAAGATATTATTTATTTATTTTTTCTTAATGCAAAGATATGAGAACCAATCTGGAGAAGTACATCCACTGTCATAGACTGGAGTTTGTGTAAATTCTGTTTGTGGCAGGAACATACAACCTTTTTGCTCATTTTTTACATATTTACTAGATGTTTGAATGTACTTTTTAAAGGGGAAGTCCACCCTAGCACTAAAATCTCTACATCTACAGACATCCATGATCTAAGAATAACCTATCTAACCCTGTAAAGAAGAAATCGCTATACATACCTTTTTTGAAGCTCTGCAGAGGAGACTGCCGACAATGGCTGTGAAATGAATGGGAAGTGACGTCACCCATAGACTTACTATGGGGCTGCCTCCTCTGCATCTGCCTCCACAGTAAAGCCGCAGCTTAAAAAAAGGTATGTATATTGATTTCTTCTAGTTAACTAGTTAGTCTAAGATTGTGGATGTCTGTATATGTAGAGATTTTGGTGTTAGAGTGGACTTATCCTTTAGGGGTTTTTCCTTGTAAGGCCATCACTGCCCTGGTCAAGCAAGCAAAGGCAGGGATGGCAATGCAAACTGCACACTACTTTAGCCAAGAAGGAAGTTCTAGGCCTCATCACCACTTACAAGTGATCATACTGTATCTTTTGACTCCTGAGTATCAAGGATTTACCACTAGCTGGAGATGGCCCAATATGCACTCAAGGCACTGCACATGCCATGTGTTCGGAGCACACATCCGTGTGTATGTGTGCTGTACGCAACCCCAGCACATGACCGTAAACAGCTGCTGTCTGTATCTGTAGTACATTGGAGATCTGGACTGCTACTTTTACACAGAGTGCAGTGGTTAAGCTCTCCAATGATCTGACATGCCCCCAATCAATCAACGTGTTCCAATCAACCATGTTGCTAAGAATTATCTAAAAATGCATAAAAATTAACAACAAATTAAAAAAAAAAAATAATCAGCTAATTACTCCAAACATACAGGCAATTGTGAAGTGTATGTCAGGGCAAAATAAATAAGAAACATAATCTCTGAAATACCTGCACATTTCCCCATGTTATGGCCTATAAAAACCCTGCACATACCCGTCGATCTGCAAAAATGCCAGCTGGAAGCTGACAGCACACAGGAATTTGTGGACTGAACTTTACAGGAAATGGTGTCAGCCTGGCCAGATGTCTTTAACCATTTGCCAACCCCTCCACAGTACATACACAACGGTTTGCGGATCCCGATACTCGGGGCCCAGTGATCAGGTGATTGCTGTGCGATCACATAGTTACATAGTTTGTGAGGTTGAAAAAATACATCAATCCATTCAGTTCAACCTTTGATGTGTGTGTGTTTGATGTTAACCGTACATTGTATACCCCCTTATGTTGTGGTCTTTAACCACTTGCCGACCGCCGTAAGTACATTTACTGCGGCAGTCAGCCCCTTCTGGGCAAAGCGACGTAGTACTACGTTGCTCGCCCAGGAGCCTGTAGGGGGCACGCTCCCACCCCTGCGCGAGTAACCGGCGGGGGCCGATGTCCGCCAGTCACTCGCGATCTCCCGCTGGAGAGGGAGAAAGGCAGACGGCTAATGTAAACAAAGCCGCCTGTCATTCTCCCTGGTGTAACTGCAGAGATCATATGATCCTGCTATGTATATGTATATGTCTCTGTGGTTACATCAAAAGCCACTTCCTTGACAGTTAGAAACACGCCCCTAGGGACACACTTAACCCCTAGATCTCTAATAAAGTTAACCCCTTCCCTGCCAGTGTAATTTTTGCAGTAACCGTGCATATGTAAAGCACTGATTACTGTAGTAATGTCACTGGTACCCCCAAAAGTGTCAAAAATGTTAGTCAGGGGTCCGATCTGTCCGCCGCAATGTCGCAGTCCCGAAAAAAATCGCAGATCGCCGCCATTACTAGTTAAAAAAAACCCAATAAAAATGACATAAATCTTTCCCTTAGTTAGTAAACGCAATAACTTTTGCGCAAACCAATCAAAATACGCTTATTGCTATTTTTTTTTTTACCAAAAATATGTAGCAGAAAACAAATTGGCCTAAAATGTTAAAAATTTTGATTTTTACATTTTTTTTTTGGAATTTCATATAAAAAAAATGTGAAAAAATATTGTTATTTTTTCATAATTGACGCTATTTTTTTGTTTATAGCGCAAAAAATAAAAATCGCACAGGTGATCAAATACCACCAAAAGAAAGCTCTGTTTATGGGAAAAAAAGGACATCAATTTCATTTGGGCACAGCGTCGCACGACCGCGCAATTGTCCGTTAAAGTCACGCAGTGCCGAATTCGCAAAGTAGGCCTTGGTCTATGAGCAGGAAAATCCTCCGGGGCTTAAGTGGTTAAGGTGCCCATCTAATAGTTTTTTAAGCCATTGATGCTCCCTGCTGATACTACTGCTTGTGGAAGAGAATTCCACATCCTTACTGCTCTGACAGTAAAGAACCCCTTACGTATTTTAAGGTTAAACCGTTTTTCCTCTAGTTTTAGTGAGTGGCCACGTGTCTTATTGTATTCCCTTTCTCTGAAAAGTTTGTTCCTTATGCTAGGGTCATCCCCAGTACAGTATTTGTACATTGAAATCATATCCCCCTCAAGCGTCTCTTCTCCAGAGAGAATAAATTCAATGCTTGTAGTCTTTCCTCATAGCTGATGTCCTCCATTCCCCTAATTATTTTTGTTGTCCTTCTCTGGACTCTCTACAGCTCCAGCACATCCTTCCTGAGGACCGGTGCCCAGAACTGGACGGAATACTCCAGATGTGGCCGGACCAGAGTCTTGTAGAGTGGGAGAATAATCTCTTTATTTCTGGAGTGAATCCCCTTTTTCATACATCCCAGTATTCTGTTGGCTTTGCTTGAGGCGGCTTGGCATTGCATGCCACTGCCACGCCTGTTGTCCACTAGGACCCCCAGGTCCTTTTCCATCTTAGATTCACCCAGAGGTTCCCCCCCTAGTGAGTAGCTTGCTTTCATGTTTCTGATGCCCAAGTGTATTACTTTACATTTTTCAACATTAAACCTCATCTGCCATGTAGTTGCCCACTCCATTATTTTGTTCAGGTCCATTTGTAAGGTTTCCACATCCTGCATCAAAGATATTGGCATGCTTAGTTTAGTATCATCCGCAAATACCGAGATTGTGCTAGATATCCCCTCCTCTAGGTCGTTTATGAATAAATTAAACAGGATTGGTCCCAGGACCCCACTTTCCACACCCGCCCAATCTGAGTACTCCCCATTTATCACCACCCTCTGGACTCTCTTTTGGAGCCAGTTCTCTATCAAGGTACTCACCCTATGGTCCATACCTACGTACCTCAGTTTGTACAGTAAGCGTTTGTGGGGGGGGGGGGGAACTGTATCAAATGCCTTTGCAAAGTCCAGATACACCAAATCCACAGGCTTTCCTTTGTCTAGATGGCAACTCACCTCATCGTAGAATAGATTTGTCTGGCAAGAACGATTTTTCATGAATCCGTGCTGATTACTACTAATAATACCGTTTTCATTACTAAAGTCTTGTATGTAGTCTCTTAACATCCCCTCCAAAATCTTGCAGACTACAGATGTTAGGCTGACCGGTCTATAGTTACCCGGGATATATCTTTGCCCTTTTTTAAATATTGGTACCACGTTGGCTTTTTTCCAATCAGCTGGCACCATACCCGTCTGTAAACTATCCTTAAAGATCAAGCATAATGGTCTGGCAATCACCTGGCTGAGCTCTTTAAGAACCCTCGGGTGCAAGCCATCTGGTCCCGGTGATTTATTTATGTTAAGTTTCTCTAGTTTAGTTCTAAGTCTATCTTCTGTTAACCATGGGGGTACTTCCTGAGGTGTGTTATTTAATTTAGCATTACAAGCTGGGTTAGTGTAGCCTCCCAATTCTTTTGTGAAGACTGAAGAGAAGAAATTATTTAACATTTTTGCCTTCTCTCTGTCCTCTGTGGCCAGATTCCCTTTGTTGTCTTTTATGGGGCCAATGTGTTCTAGCCTCACTTTCTTACTATTTATATACTTAAAGAATTTCTTGGGGGTTTTTTTACTCTCTTCCGCTATATGTCTCTCGTGTTCTATTTTAGCCGCCTTGATTTCACCTTTACATTTCTTATTACACTCTTTGTAATGCTTGAATGCTGCCAATGACCCCTTGTATTTTTTGAAGGCCTTTCCTTTAGCAATAATATGCATTTTTATGTTGGAGTTTAGCCACCCAGGGTTTAGTTTTGCTCTTTTACATGATCACAATGTCAACAAAGCTGTTATGAATGAATTCATAACAGCTGTGTTGCCTATGCTGTGATTGGCCCACCGCTATCACATGGTACCTGGGCCAATCACAGCACTCTGTAGCTGTAGCCAATCACGGATCTTCACATCTTGATTCCTTTATTCCTTTTGTGTGGGATTTATCATTTGTTGCAGTTATTTCACATGCTGGAGTCAACACCTTTTTCAAGTCACAGTATACACTTTATGGACATTCTGGACTTTGATTTTTTTGCATTTTGGTTTGATTGTTCACGTTTTACTTCGTGCACATTTACTCACACATTTTTACCGCTGCACTATTTTTCTTAATATTTTGATCACCATCACTGTCGGTTGGAGTGTTAGCAGCTTTATATTGTGTTTTACTTTACAGATTCGTTTTAGGTTAGCGCAGTTTATTCACATATTTTCCAAATGATCTTCATTGTAACAAGAAACAAATTGTAAAAACAAAAAAAAAGTCACCCCTCCAGATTTTTACAGTTTTGCTATAATGGCCCTGAACTACTCTGATGACAGCATGGAAAAAAATAGTAACAAATGAAAAAAATTGAATACAATTTAACATAGTATCACCAGTCCTTGATCGCTGCCACATCAGTCATATGATGACAATGTACTGCACTGGTGACAGTATGTAAAAAAACAGGGGGGATACATTCTATTCAATTTCTTCATTTTCAAAAAAATTGTGATAACAAAATTACAACTTCAAAAAGCTCACTATGAGGCTAATTTACTATAACGCTACACCAGTGTATCGGCGTTCTTTTGAACTTTATGGCGAACTTGCCATAAATACACTGCATAATCAAATTCACTATAACGATCAGGAAAGCGTAGCCGCGAACACAAATTCACTAAAGGGAATGTACGGCAGCGAGGGAGAAAAAAAGGAGTCGTGATAAAAGTACCACTATTTTACTGGAAATAATGTTTTGAGCATGATAGCAGAGCTGAAATGCTTCTGAAAGATGTGTTATAATGTTTGGACATGTTCTGCTTTGAAACTTTTTCAAAAAATGATGTGGAAAAAGACATTTTCAGGAAAGTGTGAAAAAAAAATCCCTCACAGCCTACGACTGTGGAGCAGCACATGTGCGCATGCTCAGACCTAAAAAATAGTTCTCAACCTATGCCTGGGAAATCGTAAGATGCCGTTATAGTGAATTAGGAAATTTGCCTATGCAATTACGTGTGCGCGGCCGCAAAAAATTGGCGTAAGTGTATAAGAAAAGCAAGTGTCATGCATTCATTCAAATTTTACAACTCTGTTCTTGACACAAAAGTATACATTTTGATTGTTGTATGAATTGTTTCATTAAAGACAATTGTGTTTGCTGGCTGTTTATTTTGCTTCTTTTTCCTTTTTATTTTGAACAATGTTAGTAAGTTGCAATGTTTTCATGTGTTTTAGCAACAGATATTATTCTCTCTTGCGCTCTCTCTCTCTCTCTAATATATATATATATATATATATATATATATATATATATATCGAGAGAGAGAAAGAGAGAGAGGAACTGCCATGTACATTTTGTATGCCCAGGGACTTTTGTCATTTGGGATACATTTCTTGTTACACTGAGCATGCTCAAACACTTTGATGTTTAGCCACACCTTTTGCTACACTGGGTATGTTCAGACATACTGACATCTGAAATTAAATGGTAGATAATGCACTCCTTGGTTGCCATCTCACATACATCTTAACCCAAACTCCCACAGCTGTCTTCACAAACAACACACAATACGTATTGTCTTCCCTCAAATTGTAAAGCGCAAATAGCAAATATAAATCCTGTAAAATAATAATAATACCACGCAATTTTAAAATCAATAACAATTTGATGTGTTTAGTATTTGCAAATGATAAGCCTTTTGAACACAAAAATGCAATATGTGTACCAACATCATTCATCCAATTAAAAATGTTGTTACCAACATTCAGAGGGTAACATCATCACTATTCTACACTCACACACCAATATTCAAAAAACATCACAGAGTCAATCAAGAAACAGAACTCCTGACTGATGGAATTATACCACCTATAGGTAAATGCCGCGAGAAATGTAATTTTTGCTTGTAGGAGGGTTCCACCAACATTGCAAATTGCCATATGTGTTTCATGGGCAAGGACAAGAAGCAGCCTCGTGAATTCCACACCTGCACCAATTGCAGCCTCTTAACAATAAAAAAGTTGCAAAAATAGGAGCATGCTGACAGTAATCAGACATACCCAGCCTTGGACTCAGATGGCATATCACAGAAACAGATTGCTCAATGGCACTCAGGACTTCCAGAGTACATCTGCATTGATTAACTTTAGGCACCCCAGGGACTTAGGGATGTTTAACACCACAAAGATGGAGGCTCCGTGCATGTGGCAGCATCCGCCTTGCACCAACGGGGTCATTGGTTCGAATCAACAAACCTTCCACTACTTACCCAGAAGTTTCTTTGTTGTTCTAGTTTCATTTTCACAAGTTATTATATTTCTGATGGGTTTCATATAATGGAAAACCAAGAAATGACATTCTAAAGAAAGCTTTTGCACCCAAAAAAAAGAAAGCTTTTGCACCCAGTCTACAACTGTGTGTTTGTGGGCAGATATGTGTGATCCTGAACTCCTATTTTAATGTTGTATGCTGATGATGAATGACAAATGTGTTTGGTCAACAATTTGAGGGAAGCAGCCCTCACAAACTTGACATTTTCTGCTTTGTACCCTCCACATGCCCAACAACTTGCAATTTGAAGGCCTCATGCACACTGAACGTTTTTACAGCTTCTGTTTTTGGCGTCAGACATTTTTTTCTACAGCCAGTAAACTCCCTAGCATGCTATCCTATGTGTCCATGCACACACAGGCTGTTATTAGCATTTTTTGGCAGGGGCGTTTCCTGGCTGTACAAAAATCCCAGAACTAGTGGGTTTTAGGAGGCGTTTTGCAGCTGGAAAAAACGCTCTAACTCTGATAAAAGCAAAAAAAATGCCGCAAAACTCAGAAAAATTCTACTGCAAAAAAGCTAAAAAATGCCTTCTACAACTACAGCTTTCTACTGACATTTTTATAATGTCCAGTGTGCATGAGGCCGAATAGTTTTTTTTTCTTATCACTGATCATTGCCATAGCGCCTAGTAAATGTGCCTTTTTTTTTTTTGTTTACACTGCACAGATATATATGCTGATGCATTCTTTCATTTGCCAAGAGTGTGTGTGTGTTGCTCATCCACAGGTGTGGGGGCTTAAGCCATGAAGAGACTGAATTATGCCTCGTTTCCACTGAGCGGTATGGTTCGGTACAGTTCAGTACGGTTTGGAATAGTACACCTTGATCAGGCTTGCGTTTCCACCGCCATCAGTACCCTTACATTATAGGGGTGGTGTAGCCAGAAAGTAGTGATCAACGTCACTTGATAGGCGTGGTGATAGGCCAATCAATGTTCTGCAGAGTGTAGCTCCACCCTGTTGGTACGGTACTATTGTGCTTGGTACCCCAACGAAAGGGTCCCAAAAAAGTGGTATTGTACAGTTTGGAATTAGGGTACCATTCACAACTTTTGACAATGGAAACTGCAAAAATTGCGTACCGTACCGTACCGAATTGAACTGAACCGTACCGCTCAGTGGAAACGAGGCATAAATTACACTGGTGGGCATTTCCTTTCCTGGGTGTGGTGGGAGCATGCCAACCCCTACCTCAATAAAAGAGGTCTATTAGTGTGGGCTGGTTTTCCTGTAAGGAAAAGGCTATCATTTTTGCTTGCATTTGTTAGGGATTGTAGTTTTTGGGGGGGGGGGGGGGTGGATAGAGATAGCTTGCATAATGACTGACCCACACCCCACTAAGGCTGTGGTTTCATTTGTTTGCTGTGTGTCTTTGCCAAATCTGAACATGTGTTTGTTCAGATTTTGTACATTTGGTAGATTTGTTTAAGTACATTGATGTACCAAATGTTGATATGACTTTTCTAATCAATTGTTTTTTTCGTGCATTATGTTTTACTGTTGTTGACTAAAAATAAATGTTTGAGAAGTGGAAACTATTTGCACCTCTTCAAAGTGTTCTCCAATCTAATTGCATACCTACTCATTTTCTTTGGCACATGTGCAAGTAATTGCAATCAAGTAGCCACAATGTAATATGGGGGGGGGGGGGGGGAATAATTACAAAGATTTTAAAAAAAATCAGCCCCCCCCCCCAAAAAAAAAAAAAAACACTGCTACTGTGCTGTAGTCATGCATGGCTTACTCACCTTTTTAGTTGTCTAAGTCAGTGATGGCGAGCCTTGGCAACACAGATGTTTTTGAACGACATTGCTCATGCACTCTGCAGTGTAGTTGAGCATCATGGGAAATGTAGTGCCAAAACATCTAAGGGCTCTTTCACACGGGCGATCCGATCAGATCCGCCTGTCAGTTTTTTAGGCGGATCTGATCGGATCCTCCATGCAGCACTATGGGGCAGCGGGTGTCAGCGGAGACACCTCCGCTGACACCCGCTGCCATCCGCATCCGATCCTGTCCGTGAAATCTGGACGGATGGAAACCCTATTTTTCCATCCGTTCAGTAATCGGATTGGATCGGATCTGATGAGCGGACAAGCGGTCCGCTCTCATCCGATCCCTCATAGAGGGCAGCGGGGGCTGAGACACCTCCCTCTCCGCTCTGCAAGCGGAGACGGAGCTGTCATCCACCGGCTCAGCGGGGATCGCGGATCGATCCCCACTGAGCAACACGGATCCGCCTACGGAGGCGGACCGTGTGAAAGAGCCCTAAGGGGCCAAGGTTTACCATCACTGGCCTAGGTAAAACATCTTTTTTGTCTCTGAACACCATTTTTCAAATGCATAGCTAAAACATGAAATATGTCAAGTACATCTTATTTGTCTCTGAACACCATTTTTCAAATACAGTATCTCATAAAAGTGAGTACACCCCTCACATTTTTGTAAATATTTTATTATATCTTTTATGTGACAACACTGAAGAAATGACACTTTGCTACAATGTAAAGTAGTGAATGTACTGCTTGTATAACAGTGTAAATTTGCTGTCCCCTCAAAATAACTCAACACATAGCCATTAATGTCTAAACCGCTGGCAACAAAAGTGAGTACACCCCTAAGGTAAAATGTCCAAATTGGGCCCAAAGTGTCAATATTTTGTGTGACCACCATTATTTTACAGCACTGCCTTAACCCTCTTGGGCATGGAGTTCACCAGAGCTTCACAGGTTGCCACTGGAGTCCTCTTCCACTCCTCCATGATGATATCACGGAGCTGGTGGATGTTGGAGACCTTGCGCTCCTCCACCTTTCCGTTTGAGGATGCCCCACAGATGCTCAATAGGGTTTAGATCTAGAGACATGCTTGGCCAGTCCATCACCTTTACCCTTAGCTTCTTTAGCAAGGCAGTGGTTGTCGTGGAGGTGTGTTTGGGGTCGTTATCATGTTGGAATATAGCCCTGCAGCCCAGTCTCCGAAGGGAGGGGATCATGCTCTGCTTCATTATGTCACTGTACATGTTGGCATTCATGGTTCCCTCCAGTGTCGGCAGCACTCATGCAGCCCCAGACCATGACACTCCCACCACCATGCTTGACTGTAGTCAAGACACACTTGTCTTTGTACTTCTCACCTGGTTGCCACCACACGCTTGACACCATCTGAACCAAATACGTTTATCTTGGTCTCATCAGACAATGGGACATGGCTCTAGTAATCCATGTGCTTAGTCTGCTTGTCTTCAGCAAACTGTTCGGGGGCTTTCTTGTGCATCATCTTTAGAAGAGGCTTCCTTCTGGGACAACAGCCATGCAGACCAATTTGATGCAGTGTGCGGCATATGGTCTGAGCACTGACAGGCTGACCCCCCCAAACCCTTGAACCTCTGCAGCAATTCTGGCAGCACTCATACATCTATTTCCCAAAGACAACCTCTGGATATGACACTGAGCATGTGCACTCAACTTCTTTGGTCGACCATGGCAAGGCCTGTTCTGAGTGGAACCTGTCCTGTTAAACTGCTGTATGGTCTTGGCCACCATGCTGCAGCTCAGTTTCAGGGTCTTGGAAATCTTCTTATAGCCTAGGCTATCTTTATGTAGAGCAACAGTTCTTTTTTTTTCAGATCCTCAGAGAGTTCTTTGCCATGAGGTGCCGCATTAAACTTCCAGTGACCAGTATGAGAGAGTGAGAGCGATAACACCAAATTTAGCACACCTGCTCCCCATTCACACCTGAGACCTTGGAGCACTAACGAGTCACATGACACCGGGGAGGGAAAATGGCTTATTGGGCCCAATTTGGACATTTTTACTTAGGGGTGTGCTCACCTTTGTTGAAAGCGGTTTAGATATTAATGGCTGTGTGTTGAGTTATTGTGAGGGGGACAGCAAATTTGCACTGTTATGCAAGCTGTACACTCACTACTTTGTAGCAAAGTGTCATTTCTTCAGTGTTGTCACATGAAAAGACATATTTACAAAAATATGAGGGGTGTACCCACTTTTGTGAGATACAGTATTAATATACATATATATATATATAAATATATATACAGTCAGGTCCATAAATATTGGGACATCGGCACAATTCTAAACTTTTTGGCTCTATACACCACCACAATGGATTTGAAATAAAACAAACACGACGTGCTTTAACTGCAGACTTTCAGCTTTAATTTGAGGGTATTTACATCCAAATCAGGTGAAAGGTGTAGGAATTACAACAGTTTGTATATGTGCCTCCCACTTTTTAAGGGACCAAAAGTAATGGGACAATTGGCTGCTCAGCTGTTCCATGTCCAGGAGTGTGTCATTCCCTCATTATCCCCTTTACAAGGAGCAGATAAAAGGCCCAGAGTTAATTTCAAGTGTGCTATTTGCATTTGTAATCTGTTGCTGTCAACTCTCAATATGAGATCCAAAGAGCTGATGCTATCAGTGAAGCAAGCCATCATTAGGCTGAAAAAAACAAAACAAACCCATCAGAGAGAAAGCAAAAACATAAGGTGTGGCCAAATCAACTGTTTGGAACATCCTTAAAAAGAAAGAACGCACCGGTGAGCTCAGCAACACCAAAAGACCCGGAAGACCACGGAAAACAACTGTGGTGGATGACCGAAGAATTCTTTCCCTAGTGAAGAATACACTCTTCTCAACAGTTGGCCAGATCAAAAAAAAAAACTCTCCAGGAGGTAGGTGTATGTGTGTCAAAGTCAACAATCAAGAGAAGACTTCACCAGAGTGAATACAGAGGGTTCACCACAAGATGTAAACCATTGGTGAGCCTCAAAAACAGGAAGGACAGATTAGAGTTTGCCAAATAACATCTAAAAAAGCCTTCACAGTTCTGGAACAACATCCTATGGACAGATGAGACCAAGATCAACTTGTGCCAGAGTGATGGGAAGAGAAGAGTATGGAGAAGGAAAGGAACTGCTCATGATCCAAAGCATACCACCTCATCAGTGAAGCATGGTGGTGGTAGTGTCATGGCGTGGGCATGTATGGCTGCCAATGGAACTGGTTCTCTTGTATTTATTGATGATGTGTCTGCAGACAAAAGCAGCAGGATGAATTCTGAAGTGTTTCGGGCAATGTTATCTGCTCATATTCAGCCAAATGCTTCAGAACTCATTGGACGGTGCTTTATAGTGCAGATGGACAAGCATACTGCAAAAGCAACCAAAGAGTTTTTTAAGGGAAAGAAGTGGAATGTTATGCAATGGCCAAGTCAACCACCTGACCTGAATCGGATTGAGCATGCATTTCCTTTACTGAAGACAAAACTGAAGGGAAAATGCCCCAAGAACAAGCAGGAACTGAAGACAGTTGCGGTAGAGGCCTGGCAGAGCATCACCAGGGATGAAACCCAGCGTCTGGTGATTGATGTCTATGCATTCCAGACTTCAGGCTGTAATTGACTGCAAAGAATTTGCAACCAAGTATTAAAAAGTGAAAGTTTGATTTATGATTGTTAATCTGTCCCATTACTTTTGGTCCCTTAAAAAGTGGGAGGCACATATACAAACTGTTGTAATTCCTACACCGTTCACCTGATTTGGATGTAAATATTAAAGCTCAAATTAAAACTGAAAGTCTGGAATTAAAGCACATCTTGTTTGTTTCATTTCAAATCCATTGTGGTGGTGTATAGAGCCAAAAATATTAGAATTGTGTCGATGTCCCAATATTTATGGACCTGACTGTATATATATATATATATATATATACATGTGTATATGTTCCAATCTTGTTTTTAAAGGCGCAGAGATTTGATGCAGTTGGTGCTGTGCGCACACAAATATGTGCCATGTTATTAGCTGACCCTGGTCACGAAGCATTTTACATATATAGTAGGTGAGGTTGAATAAAGACAATAGTCCATCCAGTTCAACCTGTGTAGGTGTGTGTGGCTGTAATCATCTCACATACCCCTGAATGTTCTGATCCTTGAGATGTAAGTCTAAGAGTCTTTTGAAAGCCACCATACTACCCGCAGAAACCACCTCTTGTGGTAGAGAATTCCACAATCTTGTAGCCCTAACAGTAAAGAACCCCCCACGTTGCCTGAGGTTAAAACGCTTCTCCTCTAATCGCATTGTATGCCCTCGAGTCCACATGCAATCCCTTCAAATGAACAGCTTTTTTTCTAAGCTGGGATCCCCATTAAGATATTTATAAATTGCTATCATGTCACCCCTCAGACGTCTCTTCTCCAGGGAGAATAAATCGAGCGATTGTAGAGGCTCTTCATAGTCAAGGTCCTCCAATCCCCTAATTAGTTTAGTTGCCCTTCTCTGTACTCTCTCCAGCTCCAACACATCCCTCCTGAGGATTGGCGACCAGAACTGGACAGAATACTCCAGATGCGGTCGGACCAGAGTTTTATAAAGTGGAAGGATTATAGTCTTATCTCTGGAATACATCCCTTTCTTTATGCATGCTAATATTCTGCTGGCTTTGGCAGCTGCCGCTTGACATTGCATGCTGTTGCCTAATCTATCATCAACCAAGACTCCCAGATCCTTCTCCATTTTTGATTCCCCCAAGGGTTCCCCTCCTAACGTGTATTGTGTTTTTATGTTTTTAGTCCCCAAGTGCAAAACCTTACACTTCTCCACGTTAAACCTCATTTGCCATGTCGTTGCCCACTATGTAATTTTGTCCAGGTCATTCTGTAGGATATCTGCTTCTTGCTGTGCAGTTATTGCCCTGGCCAATTTTGTGTCATCTGCAAAAACTGATAACGCACTACTGATCCCGTCCTCAATGTTGTTTATGAATAAATTGAACAAGGTTGGTCCCAGGACTGAGCCCTGGGGCACCCCGCTTACAACCTCAGACCAGTCTGAGTATGCGCTGTTTATTACCACCCTTTGGACACGCCCTTTAAGCCAATTCCGTATCCAAGAGCAAACCCTGCTGTCGATACCTGCAGACCTTATTTTATAAACTAAGCGCTTGTGGGGAACTGTATCAAACGCCTTAGCGAAATCCAAGTACACCACATCCACTGGTCTCCCCCTATCTAGCTCACAGCTCACCTCCTCGTAGAATGTTAAGAGATTGGTTTGACAAGAACGCCCATTTGTAAACCCGTGCTGATTACTGCTGATGATGTTGTTGTCTTTAGCAAACTCTACGATATAGTCCCTTATCATCCCCTCCAGAAGTTTACATACTATTGATGTCAAACTGACAGGCCTATAATTTCCCGGGATATGCCTCTGGCCCTTTTTGAATATCGGAATCACGTTAGCTTTCTTCCAATCCCCTGGTACATCTCCTGTCCTAATACTGTCAGCAAAGATCAGGAACAGTGGTCTGGATATAACCTTACTGAGTTCCTTGAGTACTCTCGGATGTACGCCATCCGGGCCTGGTGATTTGTTTGTGTTAAGTTTATCCAGCCTTTCCCTGATTTCACCCTCTGTTAGCCATATTACTATATATTACATATATTACTACTAACCATACAGTCATGGTCAGTGTACCCCTCCGTTTCCTGTGTAAAGACTGACGAGAAAAAGCATTCAGCACGGTTGCTTTTTCAGTGTCCTCTGTAACCATCCTCCCATCATTGTTAATTATGTGTGCAATATGCTCTGCCCTAGTTTTTTTGCTGTCGATATATTTAAAGAATTTCTTTGTTTTTTTTTTACTATCCTCCGCTATTTGTCTCTCAAAGTTGATTTTAGCCATCTTGATTTCTTGTTTACTTTTCTTATTTGCCTCCTTGTATTGCTCGAAAGCCGATACTGTGCCCTCTGATTTATACTTCTTGAAGGCCAATTTTTGCAGATTTTGCAGATTTACATGCAATATTGCTAGCAGTGCTGAGTGTGCACCTTTGGTCTTGCACACTGATTGGCAGCTCACTGCAAGTTCCTGCTCACTACTTGTACTTTGGGACTTTGTCGATCATGTGACTGCCAATCATGATGGTCCCATGGCCAGTCACATGGCCATAAACCCCGCCTCCCAGAAGAGAAAATCCTAAGCTGGCCACCTCATCCCCTTAAATCCCAACACACATGAATTACAAAGGTTCTGAGGCAAATGTATTGCAGATAAGGTATCAAGTAATTTTCATTAACACTTTAATTTGCCACGGAACCGGTGTAATTAATGTGTATGGTTTTAAAGGGATGAGGTGCCAAACCTAGCAAACACCTTAAAGTGCCAGTGGTAGCCTATGCCAAGGGGTTAATGATGTTTAAAGTGAACCAAGAAAAGCAAACATTTCAAATAAATATAGTGCCTGGGGATTTACCTTAGTCGGCTTGTAAAGTGGTGCATCTGTACTGTACCTAGACCATGCGCCCTCCCAAATCACATATGGAAAGATTGTGCCAAATGCAACCTAAAAAAAGTCTGCATTTCTACTCCCCCCCCCCCCCCCCCCAATCAATGAATACGGTGACCTTTTGGTGCTTGTATGGCTTTTAAGAGAAATAACATGCAAAAAGGTATCATATATCCACGTCATGGGGGCCAGTCCCAAATCCCTAGGAGACCTGCTATCACTACCCCAAAGCACCTTGGCTCCATGTTGATGGGGACATGGGCCTCTTCCACAGACCCAGGCCAGTGGTTCTGGCGGCTCTATGGCCAGAAGGCTTATTGATGTCTGAATGCCTCCTTTAACAAGTCTTCCCCCAGATCTTACCCCTCTGAGAATGAGTATGGGTTGTGTTGAGCACCAAATATTTTCAACATAAGGTAATTACAAAATCAGTTTGGGAAAAGTCCTTTCTTTAAGTTACAATAGGAGACATCACTTTCCCCCATGGAGATCCAATGTCAATTAAGAGGCCTTTTGCCCCACCAGCCTAAAACAAAAAAGCACTGGTTGGTAATGTGACAAGGGGGCGGGCCACCAGGTGACATCGCCATTTGGTCCCGCCACTCACCTATTTAACAACTGCCTTACAGTGGAGCAGCACATTGGTGATAAGCCTTTGCTGCGGGTGGAGCTTATGTTTTGGACATCCTTTTTTTCTGTGCTGGCGGTCATTGTGATTGACTATGGATTGACATTTGTGGAAAGTGTTTTTGTGTTTTTAAAATTGCTTCCTCAAAATTGCTTTGCTCAAATGTGGGTTTGTCTTTGGCTTTTGGGCCAACTTTTTGGAGGGGAGTTAGTAGGGGCACAATGTAGCCCATTCTCATTCACATGGGGGGTGGGTGGCGGCAGGATGTGGGTGACACCTTTTAAAGGGGCTTTACAATCCTGAAAAGCCCCCTGCCCACATCCCCCCCCCCCAAACACTGCCCAAGGTTGTGTGGAAAAATCCTTTGTCTCCCCAATGCAACCCCCATGTTGAGGTTAGCAATAGTTCATTAAATTTTTCCACTGTGTGGTGACATAGGTCATGTAGATAGATGTGTAGATAGGTGTATGTGTATCATCAGAAACTGACCAAATGTTTTTCCTTTGTGATAAATCTCTAAAGGTTTCTTATATATGTTTTGATTTTTGCTAACACAATCTTAACGAATTTAAGTAAAACATAAATTACTGTTTCCACAGATCCTCCTCCTCTGCAAATATGATACACCCATATCAAATTTCGCCAAGCAGACCATTGTACGGTGGGTGAAGCATCAGCTGTGGCAGAGACTCCGCCATAGGACGACTGTCCTGGCCATTCAGTGCTCTTGGAGCGATGTCAAAAGACGGAATCCAAGAGCGCCGAAGAGGGCAGCGGAGCGAATCTCTGGTAAGTCAATATGTGTACTCAATATGCCAAAATATGCGTGTGTGTGTGTGTGTGTGTTCACAGTCTTTTTAACCCCCTTTAGATTTTGTCTGTAAATTCTATCCTTTTGTGTTCTTGATCTAGACACAGCTGATGGCCACCAAGCAATGGTCCGCTTGGTGAAGCAGCGGAGGAGGAGGATGGCCATATTGTCTTTTGTGGCCCCAGGGAGTGAGCCATTCCAAAGGCTCCAGGAAGTGGAGGGTAAGCAGAAGCATGGGAATTTTGTACTTGCTAAATTTGAAGCCCTTTGGTAGGAGTGTGGAGCTTAAATAATGTTTTATTTCTAAATTAGACTCCTTTTAATGCAAACACTTCTGTCTGAACAGCTTGGTAGCAACATTGTACGTAAACTACTCTTGAAGGTGGGCAACTGATATTCTTTCCCCTTCTCAAAATTTGGGGTTGCTCTTCAAATGAGGACGATTGGAACAGAAATGTTTGAAAGTAGTCTGAATGGCCTATATTCCTGACAAATGTATTTGACAGTTATCTTGCCTACATCTAATTGCACGGTAAAAAGTGCTGTGATTGGGCCAGCTAGTATTTGCTAGTTGGCCGCAAAACACAGCTTACCGGGAAACCAAGAAAAACTGTTCTGAATAACCTAATTTCAGAACAGCTTGGTGTAGCTTGGACTAATGTGATTGCATAGTGAACACATGATCTTCAGGCTGCTTCAAGTGACCTGAAAGTTTAAGCCACTAGATACTTTATTGTGGGGGATGGAGAAGGGGATGGGGATACGGTGGGGCGCACCATAGTGGATGTCCTCCTGGTTAAAAAGATGCACAATGAATCTCATTGATGTCATTGTTCCTGTATGTACTGCCTGGCATGAGGAAATGTCAAAGAGATATTCCCTAATGCTTTACTAGCTTTGGAACTAAAATTGTTGGGGTATATTGCTGCCATGTGGATAAGTAGCTAGTTGTTTGTGTCCGAAAATTGTGTGTAATTTGTGCTGTCTTTTTCTGTAGATATTAGTGAGGAGGATGACAATGAGGAGGAGCAGCAGGAGGCCACTTCCCCTCGGGCCCACTGTAAGTACTTTGACTGTGAATGACTGTCTTCTGAGTCCATGTTCAAACTTGTAGGACTGCAATTTTTTGGGTGTTTTCTTTAGTTGTTTATGTAGCTTCAGCCATGGTGGAGCAAGGTGACGGGAGGTGAAGGAAAAAGAGGCGGAGGTGGAGGAGGAAGAGGCAGAGGGGCAGGAGGAAGAGGCAGAGGTGGATGAGAGAGACCTGGAGGAGGCAATTTCCTCTGGGGCCCACTGTAGGTACTTTGACTGTGAATGTCTGTGTTCTGTGTCCTTGTTCAAACTTTGAGGACTGAAATTTTTGGGGGGTTTTCCTATATTTTGTTTTTTCTGTATAATCAGCCATGGTGTCCAGGAGGGAGGAGCAGGAGGCGGTGGAGGAGGAGGAGGCAGCGGAGGCCAAGCCAGACCAGCCCTCAGAAGAGGATGCCCCTCTGCCTAGAGACCACTGTAAGTACCTTCAATGGGATTCACCCATTTAATGTGTGTGCTAGAGGGATGTTTATATGTACAAATGTAAGTTTGTTGAAGATCCATTGTATTTTAGCTAGATGTGACAGGAAGGTTGAAGTGTAGAAACCAGCTTCAGCACTGAAAACATGCATAAAGCACCCTTTCAGGGGACGGTGGAGGGGTAAGGAAAGAGAGAGAGAGAGAGACATAGGTGGGAGAGAAGAGGACGGGAGAGAGAGAAAAGTGTAAAAGAGTAAGGTGGTTTAATGGGTGAACATTTAGAGAAAGAGCAAAAAGATGGAGCATGGATATGGTGTGGATAAAGATGAAAGAAAGGGAGAGGGGGTTTGATGTTTTTTCTGACTGCCTATCCTCCTATGTTTGAATTTCATGGCTAGACTTAGTTTTCTTCTTTTTGATCTCTCTTCACACATATTCTCTTGAAGCATCAAGCGCTGATCAGCAGAAGGACCAACCCCTTCCATTGGACCAGCTCCAGCCTGAGAGTAGTGATCTCCAATGTGTATCTTTAAATATATAGCTAGCGAGAGTGAGAGAGAGAGTTTTTGATAGAGAGAGATTTGTGCACATGTAGCCTAGCTAGAAAATGGATACAACACATACCATTGTTCCAAATGTTTGTTTCTCTTAACCTGTTGAGGTGTACGTGGCAAGCCTTTTACATTGTTTTTGGGGAACAGTTAATAAAGTCAGAAGTCATCTTGTTGAACCTTTAGAACACTTTCCCGCGGACAGCTTATTGTCTATGCTTATGGCCCCTTAAAGTGTATTCACATTTGGGAGAATATTTTCAAAAACTGGAGAAACCAGTTAGGCCAAACAAAGTGCTTCCTCCACTGTCATCTCTACCATCTTCAGGCTTCAATGCTAAGAGATGAAAGACCACACCTTAGCTTCCTAGGAGCTGGGTCTCCTCCCTTCCACTCCGCCTGATTAATCAAACCATTAGGTCAATAGCAAACTCTGATCCTGTGTGGATTGAATTGTACAGCATTCCCAACATAGATACTGTATATCCATGGAAACTGCACATAAAATTTTTTATCTTATTGGCCAAGGAATTCCCCTTACACGTGCCCTAAACATTTTTTTGGATTAAGCATTTGAATCTGACTATGTAGACCAGCAATCTATCATGTTGGAGCAAGAATGTATGTAAAACGGGGCAAATATGCTACAGTGCCTAGTTTTTGATGTGATGGTTTTGTGAATCCTTTGTTTATGCATTGTGCCTCCAGGTAATTATCTTGTCTCTTTTTCTCCACAGTGGTGATGGACAAACCGCTGCCGGTCATGAAGGAGATGCTGCAGTGGGCCGTTCACAGCATCCAGGCCTTAGAGCGGCAATTTGGGGTTGGTCCTTCTCCTGACCAGCCCTTGTACTTTAAATCATTATAGGAATTTTTTTTATTGTTTTACCTTTTGTACCAATTCAAACTTCTGTCTGTCATATTTAAACTTCAAAGTCTTCAGCCTTTTGTAGATTTTAAGGGGAACCCCCGCCAAAATTTAAAAAAAAAAAGCCAATGCGTGGTCCCCCCAAAAATCCATTCCAGACCCTTATCCGAGCATGCAGCCTGGCAGGCCAGGATAGGGGGGGACTGACGAGTGAGTGCCCCCCCTCCCTGAACCATACCAGGCCGCTTGCCCTCAACATGGGGAGGGTGCTTTGGGCTGCCTCTTCCTGAAAACCCTGGGCTGTGGTTGTGGGGGTCTGCGGGTGGGGGCTTATCAGAATCTGGAAGCCCCCCTTAACAAGGGGGCCCCCAGATCCCACCCCCCATTTGTGAATGGGTATCGGGTACACCGTACCCCTACCTATTCACCCAAAAACTGTAAAAAACACACAACACAGTTTTGGACAAGTCCTTTATTCCAAATAAAATTTCCAAAATAGTGTCCCTCAATGTAAATCCATCATCAATCACGACACCCACCGGACCCGAAAAAAAAAAATGCTTTGCCTCTTCTGAGGCTCCCCGCCTTCTGCCAGTTTGAAGCTTGGACAGCACTTTTCTAGGCAAGGGGAGGGGCTAGCCGATTACCTCACCCGGTGGCACCACCCCTCTCTGACATCTTCACAATCCAATACACTTATTAATTTTTTTTTTAATCAAAGATACAGTATGTAGCAGGAAGGGGGGAAGGAGAAAGAATGGAAGAGTGGAAAGGAATAGTGGTCTTGCCTTCCCCCCCTGGACATACCACACGATCTTGCATATATCTCTTCCCCCATCTAAGGCAGAGTTCTCTGATCTAACATGTTGATTAATTATCTCGCCTCAAGACCCCGTACTCAGTTGAGGTTTTAAATACCTGCCAACATAACCAAGTATTTGTAAATTTATGCAGTCTCTCATGTGAGATGTGAATGAGTTAAAACCAGATTTTTTTTTATGAGGAGGTGAGTAAAACCTTGGACAGACGGGTGGCTGTGGACGTAGTATACTTGGATTTTGCAAAAGCGTTTGCCACAGTTCCCCACACACAACTAATGTGTAAGGTAAAGTCTACAGGCTTGGAAAGATCAGTTTGTAAATGGATAGAAAATTGGCTAAAAGATTGAATTCAGAGAGTAGTGGTTAATGATTCTTACTCTGGATGGTCTAAGGTTATCAGTGGTGTACCCCAAGGTTCAGTGTTGGGTCCCTTACTTTTTAATATCTTTATAAATGATATAAGGTCTGGGATTAAAAGTACCATTTCAGTCTTTGGAGATGACACCAAGCTTTGCAGTGGAATAACTTCAACTTACAAACTGACCTCAATGCACTTCATTGGTCAACTATGTGGCAAATGAGGTTTAATGTTGAAAAATGTAAAGTTATGCACTTGGGGGCTAAGAATATGCATGCATCATAGATACTAGGTGGAGTAGAACTGGGGGAATTAATAGCAGAGAAGGATCTGGGTGTTCTGGTAGATCATAAGCTTAATAATAGCATGCAATGCCAAGCTGCAAATCTAGAATATGTAGTTCAGTTTTGGGCACCAGTCCTTAAAAAGGATATCGGGGAACTGGAGAAAGTGCAGAGAAGGGCAACCAAACTAATAAGAGGCATGGAGGAGCTCAGCTATGACAAAAGATTAGAGGAACTGAATTTATTCTTTTTTGAGAAGAGGAGATTAAGGGGGGATATAATCAACATGTATAAATACATAAGGGGTCCATATAGTGAACTTGGTGTTGAGTTGTTCACTTTAAGGTCAACACAGAGGACAATGGGCCACTCTTTACCTCTAGAGGAAAACAGATTTCGTCTCAAAATACAGAAAGTTTTCTTCACTGTAAGAGCTGTGAAAATGTGGAATAGACTCCCTCCAAAGGTGGTTCTGGCCAGCTCACTAGATTGCTTAAAAAAAGGCCTGGATTCTTTCCTGGGTGTACTTAATATAAGTGGGTACTAATATTTATACGTAAAGTTGATCCAGGGAATATGAAGATTGCCTCTTGGGGTATCCGGAAGGAATTTTTTTCCCCTGGTGTAGCAAATTGGATCATGCTTTGCTGGTTTTTTTTCACCTTCCTCTAGGATAGTATAGGATTGTGTATATGGGATTGTAGGGTTGGGTTTTCATTACTGTTTTTTTTTTGTTTTTTTATTGGTTGAGCCAGATGGACTTGTGAGTTGTGACTTTTTTCAACCTGACTAACTATGTAAATATGTAACCAGCCTGCTGGATGCACTTCTGATTTTCGCAAGTAGCGACTAGCGACAATAACTGTTTTCCCCCCGGCAGAGACAGCTTCCATCAGTCCATCCAGTTCAAACCATGCATTTATGTCTCTAACACTTCCTATAGCCCTGTATATTGGTTAGAGGGCTTTAACTTTGATCTTTACTGGATGTAACTATGTCTAAACTGTCATACCTAAACTTCGACATTAAGGGATATTTTATTGGTGCATGTCTAAATAGAAAAGTTGACTTTGCGTCAGAGTTAGCAGCATGATTTAGGAGATGAATGGTAAATATGGTCCTGGTGCTCAGTATACTTCCTTTAGGGGGTGTAAGCTTCATGTGTACCTTTGGAGGAAAGCCGCAAACTAAAGTGTTACTAAACCCAGGCCCCTGCATTCTCTATATCTGGTCTCCCACAGTACGCAGGACAAAGAAATGAAATTATTTTAGTAAATATAAACTGCTAAATAAATTTTCCCATCAGCAGTAGGGATAGACGTTCTGACGTCATGTGATGTCAGAAGGGGGCAGGGCCACCGGGTGACCTAACCCCTTGCCTATATAAGAAATGTCAAAGCGTGGTGCCGGTGTATATGGCGGGAGGCCTCCCAGGAGGCGAGAGCATTTTTCTTTTTTCTCTATTTAGGTCTATGGTGGTGTGATTGACAATGGATTTACATCAAGGGTCCCTATTTTTTTTATTATTTATTTATTAATTAAAGAGTTGTCAAAAACTGTCTTCTGTGGTTATTACTTTTGTGCACATTTTTAGTGAGTGGGTAGGGGTACTATCTATGTAGAATCTTGTTAAAGGGAGCTTCCAGATTCGGATAACCCCCTACCCGCAGATCCGGACAACCACAGCCCAGGGTTGTTGGGAAGAGCCCTTGTCCCCATCAACATGTTGAGGAAATGTGGCCTGGTATGGTTCGAGGGGGCACAGGCTTGTTACGATTCTCGGTTGTTAAGGACACCGTGGCCGCGCGCTCCTTAACCACTTAAGCCCCAGCCCTATTTCAGACACTTTTTGTTTACAAGTTAAAACCAGTATTTTTTCCTAGAAAACTACTTAGAACCCCCAAACATTATATATATTTTTTTAGCAAAGACTCTGGAGAATAAAATGTCGGTCATTGCAAAATTTTTTGTCACGCGGTATTTGCGCAGCGGTCTTTAAAACGCCATTTTTTTGGAAAAATTTGAAAAATCACATTTCACTGCATTTAAAAAATACTAAACAGTAAAGTTAGCCCATTTTTTTTTGTATATTGTGAAAGATGATGTCACGCCGAGTAAATAGATACCCAACATGTTACGGTTTAAAATTGCGCCCCCCCGTGGGATGGCGACAAACTACGGTCAATAGAGATCTCAATCGGCAACGCTTTAAATTTATTTAACGGTTACCAGTTTAGAGTTAGAGTGTAGCTCTTTTTTTTTTAATTATTGCCCACGCTCTGGCGATCGCGGCGATAGCTCACATGTGTGGTTTGAACAGCGATTTCATTCGCGGCTCGACTTGCGTATACGTTTTTTTTTGTGCGCGAGCTAACGGTGACGGGGGCGGTTAAATTTTTTTTTCCTATTTATTTTTTCTTTTTTTTTTAACTTTATTACAGGTTTTTAAAAAAAAAAAAATCTGATCACTTTTATTGCTGTCACAAGCAATGTAAACATCCCTTGTGACACCAATATATAGTGACAGGTACACTTTATGGAGGGATCGAGGTTCTAAAAGACCCTAGACCCCTCCACTACACTTCCATTTATGCAAAACGCCGAAGACGGCGTTTTTGCATACAGCCGTTTTTCAAATTTGCCGCCTTTTGCAGCACAGTAACCCGGAAGTGACGTCATGGATGCCGCCTCCGGGTTACGTCATCGGAGACCCGATCAATGCCGTTTCTGGCATTCATCGGGACTCCATCCTGCCGGCGGACGTGTCGGCTGGATGCTCGGGGCTCCAGGTGGGACGGGAGCCCCGAGCAAAGCCACGGAAGGCGGCGGGAGGGGGGGGGGGCGTCCCCTCCCGCTCACCCGGGTAACGATCGAGCGGCTCCCGAGCCGCATCGGTCATTACCGACGGAAAGCCGACCGTCGGCTTCAAACCACGGTACCGGGATGATGCCTCTAGCTAGAGGCATCATCCCGGTATAACCCCGCAAAGTTACCCGACGTACGGGTACGTTAGTATGCGGTAAGTGGTTAACAACCAGTTTACACTGCACCCTGATTGGGCAAAGCTTTGCCTAATCAGATCACAGAATGCACTGTGCAGCACTCAGTGTATTGCAGGGTGTTCGTTGGGGCAAACACCCGGCGAACACCCTGAAAATTCCAAGTCCAATGTTCGGCGAACGGCCGAACAGTCCAATGTTCGGCCCCAACTCATGCTCAGGCTGAACCGATCGCCCATTCCTAATCAGCAGTATATAACAACATTGTGACTCCTATCAGTATCTAGCTGAGTGCTAGTTAAAGCTTGTAGGATGAAGTTTCATTCTCCCCTGATTGTCCTATGAGGCTGCATAACCCCTGACCTTCTGTCTAGACAGTGTTGATTGGCCCTCTGCTGAACACAAGCACCCTCCCAAGAAAAAAAAAAAAAAAAACTATCTAGCAATACACACCAAACTGAACATAAGCTGAGTGCCCCATGGCTCTGTGCTATCAGGAGATGGTTTGGGGACCGTGGAAGAAGGGGAAGATCAGAGAAGACAGGATCAAACAGCCTTTTAGGTTCCACAGTGAGTATAACAAACATGCTTTACTGCATATACAGCCTGATTTTACTGTTGTGGGTTTAGTAACACTTTACATTTTTTCAATAAGAAGGATTCTCAGGATCACTAACAGACATCAAGATAACAAGTCTGAAAAATACAGTATATAAACAGTAACAGCTTTTGTCTGTAACAAATACATTGGTTGTAGCTGAGCAATGCCATGGCTAATGCTGATAGACAGAGAATTCTTGGTGTGTCTGGCAAAGATCTGGGCTGAGCAGTTTCACAGCTGTGTGTTTACAACCTCCTGCTTGTTTTTCTCTCTTCTGGCAGCTGCCCCCCCTTAATTTAACCAGCTGTGAAGCCATGACCTGTTTATGAAGTAGTCAGGCTCAAGTTGTAAGATGCTGGAGAGGTCATCGGAACAAACTGGCCTAATCTGGGCCCTAAGGAATTAATATGCATTCCAGTACCCTTGTCGGATGGGTGTGGGCCAGGCAAATGTCCAAAAAGTTCAGTAGTAGTTTTCTAAGAATCTCAGGAAGCCTCATGTGGTTTGGGGACTGACAACTACTGCATTACTGTGTTTAACCCTAGACTGTATCATCTCAAATGGTAATTATATGCCTTAGCTGAAATGCTATTGGAATAATGCACGGAGACGGATGAGATGAATACATTCATGTATTTTTTCTGCCTTATCTTACTTAACCACTTGACCTCTGGAAGATTTACCCCCCTTCATGAACAGGCCATTTTTTGCGATACGGCATTGCGTTACTTTAACTGACAAATGTGCGGTCATATGACACTGTACCCAAATAAAATTGATGTCCTTTTTGCCACAAATAGAGCTTTCTTTTGGTGGTATTTCATCACCTCTACGTTTTTTTATTTTTGCCCTATAAACAAAAAAGACCAACACTTTTGACAAAAAATATGTATTTTTTTACTTTCTGCTATAAAACATATCTAATAAAAAAAAAAATCATCATCAATTTAGGCAAATATTTATTCTGCTACATATTTTTGGTAAACAAAAACCCAATAAGCGTACACTATATTACCAAAATGAGGAAAGCAGGGAAGGTCGGGACTTTGAATGAGGTTACAAAAATTATGTATCTCCATCCCCAATATAAATATGAAAAAAGGGGGGGTTTTTGGGACTTTGAATGAGGCATGTGATTGAAAATGACCATCAAAAATTGTACACAAGAGTATATGTGCATACACGTCCAAACAAAAAACATGAAATGGTACACATGTAATCTGAAAAATATATTACCAAAAGTATTACGACGCCTGCCTTTACACACACATAAACTTTAATGGCATCTCAGTCTATAGGGTTCAATATTAAGTTGACCCACCCTTTGCAGCTATAACATCTTAATCTCTTCTGGGAAGGTTTAGGAGTGTGTCTATGGGAATATTTGACCATTCTTCCAGAAGTGCATTTGTGAGGTCAGGCACTGATGTTGAAGAGAAGGTCTGGCTCACAGTCTCCGCTCTAGTTCATCCCAAAGATGTTCTATCGGTTTGAGGTGCAGGTCAGTCAAGTTTCTCCACCCCAAACTCGCTCATTCATGTCTTTATGGATCTTGATTTGTACACTGGTGCACAGTCATGTTGGAACAGGAAGGGGCCATCCCCAAACTGTTCCCGCAAAGTTGGGTGCATGAAATTGTCCAAATTGTCTTGGTATTATGTCGTCTCAAGAGTTCCCTTCACTGGAACTAAGGGGCCAAGCCCAACCTCTGAGAAAAAAACCCTCTGTTGTGTTATTTTTCGTGTGTTTGAGTGTGTGTGCGTGTTTGACCCTCGGTTGTGTGTGTGTGTGGGGGGGGGGGGGTTAGTCCTAAAGGGTAGACCCTGGATAGCCTCTTTTGCCATTCTGTGATTGTTAATAACTGTCTATTTGTTTCCAGATAGAATATTGCCTCTTAACCCGTTGACATAAAAACAGCTCTCTTTATATGTCTTGAAGAAGAGGAATTTCTGCAAAACGCATAGATATTTGTTGAAGTGTCTAAACTCTGATTTTAATATTTAGGTATGAATTTTTGTTTTGTGGTTGCTTTTACATTTTGTACAAATTAAAAAATGTTTTTATGACAAATGGTACGTTGTTAGAACTCCTATAAATAACACTGGTGAGGCACATTTATAGTCCCGATTACCCCTTAGAGGGGTTTTCGTATTGTTTTTTACAACACAATTCAGCAGCTTCTCTGGGGGTAGCACTACACATAAAAAAGAGCCAACCAGTTGTACTCCAGTGCAAGATGTATTCTGATAGGAGGAAAGACATTGGCATTGACAGAAAATCATGCTTGAAATCTACAAACCCGAACTTAGCTGTGAGCTCACTTGAAGTTTATTGGGGGGAATCTTGATACTAAATTCTAGCCTTCTTCAAGGCTACTAGACAAACTATTATAAAAAAAAAAAAAAGCAACATGGAGCTGAGCACTGACATATAGGACATTTAAGAAAGCAAAAATGTTTTAAATTCCAAACAGCAGAGAACGGGGTGTATTGTGAAATGGAAAAACACCAGTCCTTTAAATGACAAGCTTGGAAGATGCCTGACAATAGCCACAAGTATTGTTCAGCGGCTGGACAGTATGTAAGAAACCTGGTCAGGCCGTAATATAAGAAAGAGAGAAAAGGTGGGTTTTATCTTAAAATAAACATTAAAATGAATTATTTGTAAGATTGTAGTTGCAAACATTGTGCTGTATTTGGACAGCAGTATGTAATATTTCTGGTTAGGCTGCAATATAAGATAGAAAGATGAGACAGGTTTTATCTTTAAATAGGCATTGGTTAGGCTGCAATATAAGATAGAAAGATGAGACAGGTTTTATCTTTAAATAGGCATTAGACTCTAATGCCTATTTAAAGATAAAACCTGTCTCATCTTTCTATCTTATATTGCAGCCTAACCAGAAATATTACATACTGCTGTCCAAATACAGTACAATGTTTGCAACTACAATCTTATAAATAATTCATTTTAATGTTTATTTTAAGATAAAACCCACCTTTTCTCTCTTTCTTATATTACGGCCTGACCAGGTTTCTTACATACTGTCCAGCCGCTGAACAATACTTGTGGCTATTATCAGGCATCTTCCAAGCTTGTCATTTAAAGGACTGGTGTTTTTCCAGAGGTACAGTATAGCACTGTCGCCACAATCCTCATGTATTTGTGTGTGGGCCTAGTGAAGGTGATATTCATGCAAATAGCTCTCTGACAGGGGGCTGCTGAGGGACAGTAAAGATGTGCACTTCTAGCTTGATTCCAGCTCTGTTGTAGGACAGACAGAGCTGCAACGATGTCATCACTACTGAAACATAGACTAAAGCCACACTATAAAAAAAATCAGGCAAAGATTTTTGTCCAAGGAACGATCGTATGATTTTCTGACAGCCAATTCCGACCTTCCGAACGAAAATTTCCATAGGGAAAAACTCCAAAATATTTCTCGTAAGGGCACAGAACAAACAATGTGTACCATTTTTGTACGATTTGTGTAGAAGAAATATCAGATACAAAAAAAAGCCTTTGTCATTTGAGAATTTTCATACATTATTTCTATCCTTTGTTCCAACTTTCTGTGAAACCTCGAGGAAATCCGGCTTATCGTTCGCCCAATTTTTTCATAGTGTGTACAGGGCTTTACTCATCGCAGTCAACACTGCTCTGTTGAGGCAGCATGAATAAGGGGATGGAATGAGAGACACCTCCTGAGGGAAAACTCATAGCTCAGTTAACTCCAAATTTTCTGAGAAAGGAAAGAAGGACACCCTTTAGTACAAAAGTGTGTTGACACAACCCCAGCCATGCCCCCGGTTACATGACCCATGATTGATTGGCCAAACCCAGAAGTGATTTTTTCATCACCATGTTTCCTTTATACTGGCTTTTTTCAGCAATAGTGTAATAAAGGTTTGCAAGGAAGGTTTAATGTAGTGTAACACTTTTGGTAGTTAAGCATTGCATTTATTAATATAGAGGCCTACGCATATGTCCAAAAAGTTTAACAGCTAAGAAAGAGGGACAGAGGTATTTGGTTCTAAAGCAGGGACTGTCCCGCCAAATGGGGACAGTTAGGAGAGTGAGCTTATGCAGTGATCTGGCTTGTCTTTGTGATCCAAAGATTCCACAGACTCAGATTGCAGCAGTGGCAGTTGGGCTTGCAGTAGGAATGAATAAGGGGATGTAGCTAGAGGCAGTGTCTGAGGTAACGCTTGCAGCCTGTCCTCCAGCAAGCATCTCTGTAAAAAAGCCAGCTACAGGTAAACATCTACACTCACAAAAGTAACAGGTCACTCGGCTCTGGAGTGGCTGTGTGATCTATCTGCCAGCTGCTATAATAAACATTAACTTCATTGTTTACTAGCAGCTGGCAGATAGATCACGCAGTCCCTCCAGCAATAAACAATTTACCCTGTTGTGATGAATGACAGCGCTGCTCTCCAGCATGCGCCTGCTGCCAGAAACTAGCACTATCAATCAGACCTAGTTATATATTCATCTCCTTGCTAGTTACATGGTCAGACAGCTGTGGAGGAAGAAGGAAGAAGGGGGGGGGTGCATTGTCTTACCATGAAGCAAGAATTAGAAAGCATGTAGAAAGATGGGAATAAATACTACATATACAGGAGACAATAAAAAAAAAAAAAACAAGTGAGAGATTTCACATAAAAAGCCAGAAATATTGTACTGGCTGCATGCACAGTATGGACTATACCTTTTTTTTTCTTTTTTAGTGAGAGACCAGACACGTTTTTATTATTAAATCAAAATACTGTAACTATAATTTTTAACAGAGAAAAAACTTGATGTAAGTAGGCTGTCAGGTCACCTGTGGCCAAATGACAACTGCACCCTCTTGGAGGCAGGGATGCAGGGCAAGGTAGTGAACCCGATAGATAACTGCTGCGGATGGACCGGAACGTGAACCCAAGATTCCCCAGGGCGCGGAGTCTAAGACCCAGCAGGTGTTCACCAGAGCCTCTAGTGGTGAGGATGGACTTGGCTGCAGCTGGGCCCAGGTCGTGGCCCCTGGGGTCCCCCGGGTCACGCTCCGTAGCGAGAGAGGGGAAACAGCCACTCAGGACACACGGGATGGTGATGGGTAAGCCGAGGTCGGGGCAACAGGCAGACAAGGGTAACCAAGGGACAGGCCGAAGGTCAGGGTAACAGGCAAACAGGAATAGTCAGAGACAAGCCAAAGTCGGTATACAGAAAGATAGATCAAGCACACGGCAGACAGTAAGACAACTAACAAGCACTGTTGAACAGCAAAGCGGACCTGCAGTGCACTGGTTAATATAGACTTCCTGTGATGGCCTGGGGTGGGGCCGAACAGGAAGGAGAGATGATAAAAAGGAGCCAGAAGTAGAGTCTGGCCTCTACTGCAGGCATGAATGAGCAGGTAAGCTGCCAAACACTATCGCAAGTCCATGACATAGGCTAAGTAAACAGCTTTAGCAGGCGGCATTTTCAAAGGGAGAGACCAGGCAGGTTTCATTGTTAAATAAAAATGAGTGTGTACTGTTTAAGCTTTGGCCAGTGCATTGTAGACCTGCTTGCTGACCCCCCCTCCCCTTAAAGCTGCAAGTACAGAACCTCTGCAGCTGGTGACTTTGATTTAAAAAAATATATATATATTAAAATAAGATATACCTTTAAAAAAAAAAAACCTAAAACACTAAACCCCAAACTTAAAATAATAAACTCCAAACACCAATCCTAAAACACTAAATCTTCAACCATTTATATTCTAAATAGAGTAAAAAAGGAATAAGAAAATTTGAAATAGAGGGAAAAAAAACATTAAAATTAGAATAAAATAGAAAAAATAGAAGAAAAACAATTTAAACAAAAAGGAATATAAGCAGCTAAACAACACCTGAATTTGTCACTTAAACACACACAAAGGTAGCCTTTGAAAAGATTAATGGGTCTATGTATTGTGAACGCAGAGGGGGTTTCTAAGCAATATGTAGCCCATCACTCTGCACTTCACTATCATGTGCAACTATAAAAAACTGGGTATAGCAGAACAGTAGAGAATAGCAGCAACTGTCTCTCCCTTTTGTGATCTATCCCTTTCTGCTGTTTGTTTCTCCAAGACACAATTAATTTATTAAAAGCTGCTTAAAGCCTGACTTTTATGGGGAAGGGGCTGGAAAAATACACACGATTGGCCCTTCTTAGCCACCAGACCACCATGATGCCAGTCATACCCAGTCAGTGTGTGCCTGGCAGAACTGCAGTGCCAACATCAGTTTAATGCTAAACGACTCACTCGCTTATGTACTGGAACAGTCTCCGACAATCACCTGCCTATAAATCACTCTGTCACATGCTTTCCCAAAAGCAACCCTAAGCTTTTGTGCACATCACCCAAGCTTATTCCATCATTGTCATCATTTTAAGGGGAACCACCCCCCCTTGGAATGCCAATTTGAAAATAATACTGTTCTTATATGTTTTTTTTTTTGGGGGGGGGGGGGGTTTATACACATCAGCTTGCTATGACTGCCAAAACCAATGAGGTCAAAGTTAGATTTGGCTTGCCCCGTCCCCAAAATGGATCCCATAAATCTTATCATATTAATGGACACCACTGTTGTCTCATCTGTAAGCTGCATTTCTGGCACCATTGCTTCCTGCTGCATAAAATATATAGAATATGGGTGTTCCTATTTTTCCTCCAGCTTCTAATCTATGCCATCTGTGTATGGTCCCATGCATCGACACTAAAGTAAGCCAGACACTAAATCTATTTATCAAACATTAGATTGACAAATGTCAGTCACAATTGTGTCGGCTAGAAAATGTTTTCTCATATTGTTTGTAATAGATTAATTCCTATGATTGTCCAAAATTCGCTATTTTCTCATTACAGTATTTCAGAAAACTATTTTAGCCACTAGAGCCCCAGCCTGTACTCTTTGGTCTCTACTGAATTTGGTCCTAACTTTGCTATTTAAAATGGTCTTGCCCCTAGCCAATTTTACACTGCAGTGTCTTTAGTAATCTCTTTACTCTTATAGTAAAAACCTGCCTGTACTCATTTTTCTCTTGTACATTTCAGCAAATTCTCCATACATTTTTCACTGCTTTATCATCTGCAGTCTCTCAATTCTTAATGAGAGTTTGATACAAAGTGGTCAGAGGCAGGGCAGTTTTACATAGTTACATAATTAGTGAGGTTAAAAAAAGACACCAGTCCATCCAGTTCAACCTATGATGTGTGTGTATGTTGTTAATGGTACATCGTATACCCCTGTATGTTGTGTTCCTTAAGGTGCCCATCTAATAGTTTTTTTAAACTATCGATGCTCCCTGCTGATACGACTGCTTGTGGAAGAGAATTCCACATTCTTACCGTTCTGACAGTAAAGAACCCTTTATGCAGTTTAAGGTTAAACCACTTATCTTCTAATTTTACTGAATGGCCGCGTGTCTTTTTAAATTCCTTTTCACTGAAAAGGTTTTCCTTATGCTAGGATCACCAGTATGGTATTTATACATTGATATCATACCCCCTCTCAAGCGTCTCCTCTCCAGAGAGAATAAGTTCAATGCTTGTAGTCTTTCCTCATAGCTGAAGTCCTCCTTTCCCTTCATTAGCTTTGATGCCATTCTCTGGACTCTCTCCAGTTCCAGCACATCCTTCCTGAGGACCGGTGCCCAGAACTGGACGGCATACTCAAGATGCGGTTGGACCAGAGTCTTGTAGAGTGGGAGAATAATCATTTTATCTCTGGAGTGAATCCCCTTTTTTATACTTGCGATTATTCTTTTGGCTTTGCTTGCAGCAGCTTGACATTGCATGCCATTGCTGAGCTTGTCGTCTACTAGGACCCCCAGGTCCTTTTCCATCTTAGATTCCCCCAAAGGCTCTCCCCCTAGTGAGTAACTTGCGTTCCTATTTCTGGCACCCAAATGCATTACCTTACATTTTCCAACATTAAACCTCATTTGCCATGTTTTGGTATCAGTGAGAACAGGGACAGCCTTGGTCAACTGCTGGCCCAGTTTATATCTGCTGATCAAAGTGGTCCTTTTACTGCTCTATGAAAAAAACATGTGCCACTGCTAAAAGAACCTGAAGAAAGGCCAGATGGCTAGAATTTCTAAACAGGCTTCAATCTCATAGAATTCGCTAGCTAAGTTTGTTTTCGCTGCAATTCAAACAGGATTTGCTTATCCCTTGACAAATCAAACCAGGGCAGATTTACTTATCCCTAGAGGTTGATAATGCTCAGTTGGGTTCAGAGAGACCATACCTTAGTAGATGTGCAATTGCACAAGAGCCATCACCCTTATGGCGCTTTGGGTGGCCATGATATAATCTGATAACCATCAGAAGTTATTTTTTATTTTTTTTTACTATTCTTTAACCATAAGATAATCTTAAACTGATTGTAAAGTCTTGTTTTTTTTCTATTAAAATAACAAAAATGTAATATTTACCTGCTTTGTGTAATGGTTTTGCACAGAGCAGCCCCGATTCTGCTCTGCTTGGGTCCCAAGCTGGAGCTCCTGGCCCCTCCCTCCCGTTAAACAAGCAGCTTTTTATAGGGGCACCCGTGCCAAGCAGTAGCTCCCTCTATCCATTCAGACACGGAGCCGCGGTTCGGCCTCGTCCCCTCTCTTTCCTTATTGGCTAACTTGATTTGATTGGCAGCAGCAGGTGCCAATGGCGCCGCTGCTGTGTCTTAGCCAATCAGGAGGGAGGGTCTCAGATGGTCGAGACATTAGTGGACATTGCTGGATCGAGAGGGGGCTCAGGTAAGTATTAGGGGAGCTGAGTGGGGCTGCTGCACACAGGCTTTTTATTATAAGCTAAAAAACCTTCTGCCTTTACAATCACTTTAAATATATCAATGTTATCCATACATTTATGTTTTATGTTCTATTTTTGAAATATTGCAAAAACATATATTTGTTTACCATTTGCATCGAATAGGTGCTAAGTAAAAGTCTAGTTTTCTAGGTTTTTCCTGTGTAGTACAAACTTGGACTGCAGGATCTCATTTTGCACCTAAACACATAAACCTGAATGAGTCAGGTAAATGATTACAGTAAGAGCAGGAGTCCAATACTCTTCCAATTCTCAACTCTTCCTCCTCTCCAAGCAGACATGGTACTCTCTAAATCTTTAATTTGCAGGAGCAAGTAATAAGCGCAGAACTAGTGATTGGCTTTCTAATTAAAATAGAAGTTCAGGATTAAAAAAAAACAAACACATTTATACTTAAGTAGGTGGATGCAGCATTGAGTCAATGGTGCATCTGTCCTCTGCTGGCTCTGTAGTGAGAATGTGTGTATGTGCGTACATGTGTGTTTACATGCGTGTGTATGTATGCACATTACTTTTAATCCTGACCCCCTATATGTGTACAATCCGAAGTGATTATTTTCCAGCTTGTTCATAGTACCAGCAAGAAAATGCCGTTCCTCTAAAAAGCAATCTATGCTCATATCGCTTTTCAGAGGCATTTGACAGGCGGTAAAAAGGCAATATGTTACCTCCTCGCTGTCTGTTTTAACCCCCTAAATGCATCATCACTATGCTGCAACTGCGTGCAATGCAAACCGTTGCGGGGTGGTTGCAGTGCAGCTCCATTCACCTGGGGGTATACTTCCAGCCGCAGCAACAGCATGTGTCCACCCCCAGCTGCTGCCTCTGCAGCTACATGGTGAACAGTTAGGAGTGGTAAAAACACAGTTAAAGCATGTGGTTTTACCACCCCTCAACCTCACATGTGAACAAGCCCTTGGTTCACATCTGTGCAGCTGCATGCTGCATATAGGCAGCAAAATAATTTCAGTGGGCTGCCCCACAGAAACACAAGGAAAAACAATTCCCTTATCTATTTTATTCTTTAATTTTGCTGCCCCACCAATGCACCATATTTGCCAATGTATAGGGCTACTATTAGGAATGAATGACGCCCCTGCATGTTTGTCTGCGTGTCAGGAACATGTGCAATTTTGGGCATATTCCGTGACACAGAATAATGTGAACCAAGTCTTAGATTGGGGTGCTTCCAGACTTAATGAAATAGTGGTTATTACATCAGATAACTCCCCTGGTTTACTCTTGCATCAATTCCCTGATGTCAGTCCACATTAATTACATAATTAGGTCTGAGGGAAGAAACATATAGGGTTGTATGTATATCCTGTCTTCCTTTCCAGTGATGTGTATATTTGAAGTAATTTTCATTTCCGGGTATGCTCTGCCATTCTATTTGGTATTGTGTCTTAACGCTTTAATTTAGCCTTGACAGCATCACAGCAGGGGAGGGTGCTGATGAGTCCGTAGGTTGACAGAGTATATTAGGACCATTAGCATATCCCCTCCCCTGATCTGAAGAAGTCCGCTGATTGGCGGACGAAACGCGTCATCCTGTGACGTCTAATGCGTCTAGGTGGTGACTCTGTGTGCTCTGAGCCTTCCCCTAAGCCTGCTTAAGCTTGCTGATATGGCGTGCAAGGATCCCGCCATCGGCTGATGACAGATGGCCATGACTGCTGACATATACTGACCGCACTCTATCCTTGGCGGGTCAGCTCATTAAATTGCACCTCTCGGCATTGTACACTGCATCTAATGACTTTACATATCTCCCAGTTCCAGAGATGATTACCATTGCTCCAGGAAAGCTTCATATTTCTGAGAGATATTTACAGACAGTGGTGTTTAATATTTGATGCTTTCTACATACTAGTGTTTGAATGGAAGATTATTTACATTTTGATGGAACTAACGTTCACTCCATCATAACTCTACATGGATAGCTGGTTTCAACATTAAAGCGGAATTCCGGGCACAGAATCGTTTTTTCAATGAACATACCCCCGGGACAGTCAGGGCTAGTACATTCCACAATGGCTAGCCTCTGATCTGTCCCGGTTCGCACTTACCTGCAAGAAGAAATACTCACTTTTAAAATTTCTTCTCCAGCGTTGCCATCTCTGTTGTGGGCAGCTGAAGCCAGCGCGATCCTCTTCTGCGTCCTCTTCCGCGTCGTCTTCTCCCAGAATGCGCCTTCACCGGCCCCTCTCGTCACTTCCGGTGCGGCGCCGCATTCCTCCACAGCTTCTGGGCATGCCCAGAAGCTGTTTAGGAGGGAATGCGGCGTCGCACCGAAAGTGACGAGCGGGGCCGGTGCCGTCACATTGATTCCTGGGAGCGATGACGTTCAGCTCCCCGGAATCATTGCAAACCGGAAGTGACGGCGCGGGCCGCGGCCACAGAAGGAGGAAGTGGAAAATAGGTGAGTATTTCTTTCTACAATTACAAGGTAAGTAAAAAAAAAAAAACCCTAACTATCCAATTCCTTTTCAGGTGAAGAAGAGCAAGCGGATGGACACAAAATCGATTAGGTCAATTTTGTGCCCGGAACTCCGCTTTAACCACTTCCGACCACCTGCCGCCTTTTTACTGTGGCAAGGTGGCTCTCCTGCGCAAACCGACGTAGACCTACATCGGTCGCGCGCGGGAAGCTAGGAGGCCAGCGTGCGCTGCCGGCGGCGCGCATCCGCCCCCACTCGGCAGCAGGGAAGCCAATGCACGGGTCAGGTGGCTCAGATTGCCGCCTGACACCCGCGATCGCTCCCCGCAGAGAGAGAAGGACGGGCAGCTGTTGTAAACACAGCTGACCGTCCTTCTCCCTGGAATGATCACAGAGCTCATGTGATCCTTCGATATAGGTTTACATGTCTCTATGGTCATTCCACAAGCCATGCCCCCCCCCCCACAATTAGAATAACTCCCCTAGGCTCACATTTAACCCATTGATCACCCATAAGGTTAACGCCTTCCCTGCCAGTGTCATTATTACAGTAACAGGGCAGGTGTTTTGTGGTCACATGATGAACATATGTCATTCAATGGCAATATAAACTACTGCTCAGATACAATTCAATACTCGTTTTCCAACTCAATGCACCTTTGAACTAACACTGTTTGGTTAGCTGCACTCAATTGCTTTTACTTCTACTCAAAACACTCCACAATTGAAGTATTGGAACTCACCTCTTTTTTACCATCCAGCATACTGTGACTTGGGTTAAGCGGTTTGTGATATATATTGGTTCCAGTCTTATTCATATATTTGAATTGAGGTGCATACCTTTACATATTTTTGCAATACAGAGTTGTCACCTAGATTATTTTACATTTTTGTATCTATGTCATGTTTGTGACTGATATACAGTGCCTTGCGAAAGTATTCGTCCCCCTTGAACTTTTCGACCTTTTGCCACATTTCAGGCTTCAAACATAATGATATAAAACTAATTTTTTGTGAAGAATCAACAACAAGTGGGACACAATCATGAAGTGGAACGAAATTTATTGGATATTTCAAACTTTTTTAACAAATAAAAAACTGAAAAATTGGGCGTGCAAAATTATTCAGCCCCCTTAAGTTAATACTTTGTAGCGCCACCTTTTGCTGCGATTACAGCTGTAAGTCGCTTGGGGTATGTCTCTAACAGTTTTGCACATCGAGTGACTGAAATTTTTGCCCATTCCTCCTTGCAAAACAGCTCGAGCTCAGTGAGGTTGGATGGAGAGCGTTTGTGAACAGCAGTTTTCAGTTCTGTCCACAGATTCTTGATTGGATTCAGGTCTGGACTTTGACTTGGCCATTCTAACACCTGGATATGTTTATTTGTGAACCATTCCATTGTAGATTTTGCTTTATGTTTTGGATCATTGTCTTGTTGGAAGACAAATCTCCGTCCCAGTCTCAGGTCTTTTGCAGACTCCATCAGGTTTTCTTCCAGAATGGTCCTGTATTTGGCTCCATCCATCTTCCCATCAATTTTAACTATCTTCCCTGTCCCTGCTGAAGAAAATCAGGCCCAAACCATGATGCTGCCAATACCATGTTTGACAGTGGGGATGGTGTGTTCAGGGTGATGAGCTGTGTTGCTTTTACGCCAAACATAACATTTTGCATTGTTGCTATATAAAGTTTGATTTAAGCCCCGTACACACGTACCGATGGTCGGCTTACAAATGTTCCTCTTTTCTCCCCGGGATGTCGGTGTCTGCTGAAAAGTGCAAAGACAGCACAAGGACAGCACAAGAATTTTGTCCGCCGACTGCAGAAGTGATGTCATGTAATGGTTAACTTTCCCTGTGTTTTCTATTTTCTGAGCATGCCCAGTCTTGCAAATCTGCGGTCTGTCGGCCGAATTGTGTACTGACAGGCGAACAATCGTCCGTTCTGGTGTCGGCATACAAATATTTTCATGTTTGCACGAAAGACTTTTGTCCGCGGATTGTGCGCAGACATCTGTCGGAGGCACCATACTAACACGCGTACAATCGGCAGATCCTTCGTCCACCGACGTTTGTATGCCGACGATCGGTACGTGTGTACGGGCCTTTAGGTTTCATCTGACCAGAGCACCTTCTTCCACATTTTTGGTGTGTCTCCCAGGTGGCTTGTGGCAAAACAACACTTTTTAGGCTCCATGTACATGGGACGTTGTAAATGGCCGTTTAGGAGCAGTTGGGCATTTTTTTCAGAAGCCCTTAAACCCACCTGCATGTTATCTTATCTGTCCATGTACACAGGGTCGTTTACAGTCATTTGCAGGCAGTTGAGTTCAGGGACGTTTTTTGGAACGCAATTATTTGCGTTCGAACGTGTGATTCCCGGCGTTTCAAATGCAAAAACTGGATCGAACGCGACCAAACGCGATGAAGTACGTTCAGCCACGTTATACGCTTTTTTTCTTCCATTCAAAATCAATGATTTGAATGGAAGGCGCACCGCAAGATCAGTATGATCCGACTTGCGGTGCGACTTGCGCTGTGAGAATCTTGAGGGGGAACTCAAGATGATGTGAGATGATTACAGCCACACACACCTACACAGGTTGAACTGGATGGACTGTTGTCTTTATTCAACCTCACCTACTATGTAAACTATGTAAACTCCACGCCAAAAATGGGTAAAAAACTGTGTGGGGGTCCCACCAAGGTTCCAAACCAGGCCCTTAGGGGCTGGTATGGAATTTGAGGGTAGCCCCACGCCGAAAAAACGGCGTGGGGTCCCCCCCAAAATCTATACCAGACCCTTATCCAAGCATGCAGCCCTGTAGGTCAGGAAGGGGGAGGGGATGAGCGAGCGCCCCCCCTGGACCATACCAGGCCACATGCCCTCAACATGGGGGGGTGTTGGTGCTTTGGGGCAGGGGGAGCTCTGCACCCCCCACCCCAAAGCACCTTGCCCCCATGTTGATGGGGACAAGGGCCTCATCCCCACAAACCCTGGCCGGTGGTTGTGGGGGTCTGCGGGCAGGGGGCTTCCTCCGTATCTGGAAGCCCCCTTTAACAAGGGTGGCCCCCCAGATCCCGGACCCCCTCCCTATGTGAATGGGTATGGGGTACACTGTACCCCTACCCATTCACCCCATAAAAGGCAGTGCATGTAAATAACGACAGGAGACGACTCTCTTCTGCTGTCCGCTCTTCTGCCGTCCAATATTCTGTTCTTTTGCCCTCGGCTCTTCTTCTTCCTCCGGTCCTCCTCAGATGATGTCTCCGGTGATTATGCCGGTCTCTGCAGCTTGTTATATAGCCATTGTGGGCGTGACTGCCAGGTGACGACATCAGGAGACCCCGCCCCCTCATGTCACAGATTACATCATCTGTGACATGAGGGGGCGGGTCTCCTGATGACGTCACTTGGCGGCCACACCCACAATGGCTATATAACAAGCTGCAGAGACCAGCATAATCACCAGAGACATCGTCTGAGGAGGACCGGAGGAAGAAGAAGAGCAGAGGGCAAAAGAGCAGAAGATTGGACGGCAGAAGAGCGGACAGCAAAAGAGCAGAAGATTGGACAGCAGAAGAGCGGACAGCAAAAGAGCAGAAGACAAGAAGAGCGGAGAGGGAGAAGACCAGTGAAGATTTTTAATAAACTTTCCAAAACGTCTCCTGTCATTATTTACATACACTGCCTTTTATGGGGTGAATGGGTAGGGGTACAGTGTACCCCATACCCATTCACATAGGGAGGGGGTCCGGGATCTGGGGGGCCACCCTTGTTAAAGGGGGCTTCCAGATACCAAGAAGCCCCCTGCCCACAGACCCCCATGGGGGCAAGGTGCTTTGGGGTGGGGGGTGCAGAACCAAAGCACCAACACCCCCCCATGTTGAGGGCATGTGGCCTGGTATGGTCCAGGGGGGGTGGGGCCGCTCGCTCGCCCCCCCCCTTTCTGACCTACAGGGCTGCATGCTCGGATAAGGGTCTAGTATAGATTTTGGGGGGTCCCCATTACGTTTTTTCGGCGTAGGGCTACCCTCAAATTCCATACCAGACCCGAAGGGCCTGGTTTGGAACCTTGGGGGGACCCCCACGCAGTTTTTTTTCCCATTTTTGGCATGGAGTTCCCCCTCAAGATTCTCACAGCGCAAGTCGCACCGCAAGTCGGATCATCCTGATCTGACTTGCGGTGCGCCTTCCATTCAAATCAATAGGCTCCCATAGGGAACCATTGATTTTGAATGGAGGCAGAAAAAACGCTGCTAAAAGCAACGTGGCCAAACGTGCAATATCGCCAATGGAAAAAGCTACTGAAAGCACGTTTAACAGCTGCTTTTTCCCGGCGTCAGAACTAGCTTTGCAGCACATTTTTTCTAACGTCCCGTGTACATGGAGCCTTATGGATATCTTTAAGAAATGGCTTTCTTCTTGCCTCTCTTCCTTAAAGGCCAGATTTGTGCAGTATACGACTGATTGATTGTTGTCCTATGGACAGAGTCTCCCACCTCAGCTGTAGATCTCTGCAGTTCATCCAGAGTGATCATGGTCCTCTTGGCTGCATCTCTGATCAGTCTTCTCCTTGTATGAGCTGAAAGTTTAGAGGGACGGCCAGGTCTTCGTAGATTTGCAGTGGTCTGATACTCCTTCCATTTTAATATTATCACTTGCACAGTGCTCCTTGGGATGTTTAAAGCTTGGGAAATCTTTTTGTATCCAAATCCGGCTTTAAACTTCTCCACAACAGTATCTCGTACATGCCTGGTGTGTTCCTTGTTCTTCATGATGCTCTCTGCGCTTTAAACGGACCTCTGAGACTATCACAGTGCAGGTGCATTTATACGGAGACTTGATTACACCCAGGTGGATTCTATTTATCATCATTAGTCATTTAGGTCAGCATTAGATCATTCAGAGATCCTCACTGAACTTCTGGAGAGAGTTTGCTGCACTGAAAGTAAAGGGGCTGAATAATTTTGCACGCCATATTTTTCAGTTTTTTATTTGTTAACAAAGTTTGAAATATCCAATAAATTTCGTTCCATTTCATGATTGTGTCCCACTTGTTGTTGATTTTTCACAAAAAGTACAGTTTTATATCTTTATGTTTGAAGCCTGAAATGTGGCAAAAGGTTGAAAAGTTCAAGGGGGCCAAATACTTTCGCAAGGCACTGTATGTGATTTTTTTCATACATTATCTATTTAATAAAGTTTTGGAATTTTTTCAGCCATAAACACCACGTGGGAGTCATACCTATCTTTTGAATAGCTTTTTGCTGTTCTTTCTTATTTCACTGGTTATCAACCAATAGGTTACCCCACCCCCAACGGGTGAGACGGTGAGGCCTAATCCCCGTTAAAATCTTGTGAGCTCACTTGGTTTTATTTTTTATATGGCCTCCAGATTGAAAATACTTTCAAGGGTGCCCTGACTGGGAAAAGGTTGAGAAACACTGATATAGAGGAACCCGTCTCTCCATTTTCCTCCTGCGGATGCTGAATGGGGGGGGGGGGGGATAAAGAGATTGGTTCTTTATACAGGGCCATCTTACCGAATGGGCACACCAAGCAGTTGCCCAGGGGCCCCACTTGCCTGGGGGGCCCCACCTGCCCAGCGCCTCATCCCCAGCCAAGCATTACTCCTGATTCCCGTGTGCATCCACTTGGGCCGTGGAGGGGGAGCCCACAACTACATGAATGCCGGTCTGCCTCCACGGGAACAGGCACACACAGGACAGTCGAGTCTGACTCCCGTCCATGTGTGTGTTCACTGGACCCAGCCGCCCAACTTGGAAGCTGTCGTTAGCCTGGCACTGCTGTACCAATAAATATCGCCTTATCGATAATTTGCATTTTTATTCTCGTGGGTGATTGTGTAGGCAGGGCCCCAATGCACTGCATTGCCCAGGGGCCTATAATGCTCTTAAGATGGCACTGTCTTTATATGCAGCTACCCCCACAACTCCTCCTATGCAGCTCCTTTCTGCTGCTGTGCTCTCCAGTCCCCCTGTGATTTTTCCTACCCCCCACCCCCTCCTCGTCCCCATAGCTCTGCAAGGTTCCCCCCTCCCCTCTCCTGCCGGCTGCTACAGGGGATCTGTCAGGATGAAGCCTTTTCTGAATAGAGAGTCAGTGATCCGTACCAATCACTGACTCTGTCTATTCATAACTGAAACATAGTAAACTGTGTTTACAATGCTTCAATATGTGAATGAATGGGAAGCTCTGTACAGATCTATTCCTATCTATTTATTCTGAGGCTTCGGAGAAGGGGATGGAAAGCTGCGTCTCAAAGGTGGAACATCAGAGGTCTGTTTAGTCTCCTGATATTTCACCAAAGCCCCCCAACGGGGCTCCAAAAAAATTGTAAAAAAAATATTTAAAAAAAATTTAGTAAAAAAAAATAATATTTAAAAATATATTATATTGTAAAAAAATTAATAAAACAAATGGTAGAAAAATTAAATAAAAATAATAAAACAACTGACACTAGTGGCAGAACTACCACACAAACATTGCCCTTGCGACTAGCCCTGGCGTTCCGCCCCTGGGCTGGGAGGGAAGGGCCCCATCTGGGGGTCAGGGGGGCCCTTAATGGTTTCTTGCAGCGGGGCCCTGAAGGCTCTAGTTACGCCACTGAAACAACGCAGACTCCCCCCCCCCCGTTCTGTCAGAGAGGAAGATGGAGATTTGGTGTTTCTGCTAAACAGAAACACAGATCTCTGTCTTCCTCCAGTTAAGCCATCCCCTACACAGTTAGAAAGCACTACCTGGGAGCACACTTAACCCTTTGATCGCCCCTGCTGTTAACCCCTTCCCTGCCAGTATCATTAATACAGTGACAGTGCATTTATTTTTAGCACTGATAACTGTATTATTGTCAATGGTCCCCAAAAAAGTGCCAGTTAGGTGTCCAATTTGTCCAACACAATGTTGCAGTCCCACTAAAAAATGCTGCTTGACGCCATTACTAGCAATAAATAAATAAATAAATAAATAAAAATTCCATAAAAATATCCCATAGTTTGTAGACTCTATAACTTTTACGCAAACTAATTAATATATGCTTATTGGGATTTTTGTTAACAATAATATGTAGCAAAATACATATTGGCCTAAACTGACAAATAAATTTGATTTTTTTACATTTTTTTATTGGGTATGTTTTATAGCATGAAGTAAAAAAATGTTTTTTTTTTTTTTTTAATGTTGTTTTTTTTTTTTATAACGCAAAAAATAAAACACATCAAATGAAACACCACGAAATACACAGAATGGAAGCAATACAAAGATAACAGGATATTTTCTCATACAAGTACATGATACAGCGGGCACATATCAGGAATATGAATGGTGGGGTAAGGCTGGCCATACACTATACAATTTTCTTATTCAATTTCCTTTAGATTTAACTTAACCACTTGCCGACTGCCTAACGCCGATCTACGTCGGCAGTCAGCCCCTCACAGGCAAAGTGACGTAGGGCTACGTCACTAGCTTGTGAGGGTCTAGGGAGCGAGCGCGCGCCCCCGGAGGCGTGCTCCCGCTCCCGCGTGGTCACGGACCCCCCCGCGCGTGTGACCAGCGGACCCGATGTCCGCCGGTCACTCGGCGATCGGCGGGGGAGAGGGAGAATGTCAGGCAGCTTGTGTAAACAAGCCACCTGTCATTCTCCTCGCTGTAAAGACACTGATCAAACGGATCTAGTATGTAGATCCGTTGATCAGTGTCCTTACAGCTCAAGCCACAGCCAATCACAGTAGAAAGCACGCCCCTAGGGATACACACAGCCCCTCCCTCCCAAATAAAGTTAACCCCTTCACAACCAGTGTATTTTTACAGTAACAGTGCATATGTATAGCACTGATTACTGTAGAAATGTCACTGGTAACCCCAAAAGTGTCACAAATGTCAGTCAAGGGTCCGATCTGTCCGCCCCAATGTCGCAGTACCGCAAAAAAAATCGCAGATCGCCGCCATTACGCGTTAAAAAAAAAACAACAAAAATGACAAAAATCTTTCCCTTTGTTAGTAAACGCGATAACTTTTGCGCAAACCAATCAAAATACGCTTTTTGCGATTTTTTTTTGCCAAACATATGTAGCATAAAACAAATTGGCCGAAAATTTTAAAAAATTTTGATTTTTACTTTTTTTTTGGGGGGAATTTCATATAAAAAAATGTGAAAAATATTGTTATTTTTGCAAAATTGACGCTCTTTTTTTGTTTATAGCGCGTGATCAAAAAATCGCACAGGTGATCAAATACCACCAAAAGAAAGCTCTGTTTGTGGGAAAAAAAGGACGTCAAATTCGTTTAGGTACAGTGTCGCATGACCGCGCAATTGTCCGTTAAAGTCACGCAGTGCCGAATCGCAAAATACCCCCTGGTCAGGAAGGGGGTAAAATCTTCCGGGGCTTAAGTGGTTAAACTATGTAGTGCAAGGGCCTGCCTGATTGCATACAAATTGAAAGTGTTTAGGTTTGACCCTACATTACATGGTTTTGGTAAATCTAAAGGAAAGTTGAACAAGAAAATTGTATAGTGTATGGCCAGCCTAACAAACGCTTTAATAAACCAAAAGGAATTAAACAAAACCTTTATAGTTTCCCTTTGAATTAAACTATGGTACACAAATATCATCTCTATTCTATAAATACTAGTTATGGTATAATAACCAATCAAATAGTAATACATGCCATTTATGTTTAGGACACCACTACTATTTTGTATCCGTAATGAATGACTTTATTTACATCTGCAGTCATTTAGTCCTTTTTCTATTTACATATAAACTTGTTTGTGACAAAAGTTTCAACTCGTGCTATGTTTGGACAACAGAGCTGAAAGACCAGGAAACTGGTAAGTCATGAAAGTCCATGGTTATGACATCCATGTAAGGATAAACAAACGAATATCTGTTCCAAGAGAATTTTCTGACTTTTTTTTTTTTTAACCGCGCTGAAAATAGTAGTCAATATAAAAAGAGTCGATCTACCCAAAACTCACATTTAAAGGAATTGTAAAGTCAGGAAGGTTTTGTTATCATAATGCATTCTATGCAATAATATAAAAAGCCTTCTGTGTGTAACAGCACCCCCTAATCCTTTCCTATGCCCCATCTCTGTCCAGCGATGTACCCGAGTCCCTCAGCCGTCCTGGGACTCTCCCTCCTGATTGGTTGAGATACAGCTGCCGCGCCATTGGCTCTGTCGGCTGTCAATTAAAGTCAGTGAGCCAATCAGGACAGAGAGGGGGCAGGGCGGAACATCAGCTCAGTGTCTGAATGGACACACAGAGCTGCAGCTCAGCTCAAGTGCCCTTGCTGTGGGGGCACTCACAGGGAGGGAGGGGTCAGGAGCAGGACTGAGGGACCAGAGAAGAGGACGACTGTACAGAGGAGGTAGGTATAACATGTTTGTTAAAAAAGAAAAAAAGAAAAAAAACGAGACTTTACAATCACTTTAACCACTTGCCGACCTCCGCAAGTACATATACTGGGGCGGTCAACCCCTCACAGGCAGAGTGATGTATCTGTACGTCACTAGCCTGTGAGGCTCTGGGGAGGGAGCCCGCGCCGCCGCCGGCGCGCTCCTGCTTGGTCACGGACCCCCCCGCGCGTCACTCAGCGATCGTCGGGGGAGAGGGAGAGGGAGAAAGGCAGGCAGCTAGTGTAAACAAGCCGCCTGTCATTCTCCCCTGTGTAGAAACAATGATCATACGGTTCTACTATGTAGGATCGTTGTTCATTGTTCCTACAGCTCAAGCCACAGCCAATCACAGTTAGAATCACGCCCCTAGGGACACACACAGCCCCTCCCTCTCAAATAAAGTTAACCCCTTCACTGCCAGTGTAATTTTACAGCAACAGTGCATATGTATAGCACTGATTACTGTAGTAATGTCACTGGTAACCTCAAAAATGTCAAAAATGTCAGTCAAGGGTCTGATCTGTCCGCCGAAATGTCGCAGTACCCCAAAAAAATCACAGATCGCCGCCATTACGCGTTAAAAAAAAACAACAAAAATGACAAAAATCTTTCCCTTTGTTAGTAAACGCGATAACTTTTGCGCAAACCAATCAAAATACGCTTTTTGCGATTTTTTTTACCAAACATATGTAGCATAAAACAAATTGGCCGAAAATGTTAAAAAATTTAGATTTTTACATTTTTTTGGGGGGAATTTCATATAAAAAAATTTGAAAAATATTGTTATTTTTTGCAAAATTGACGCTCTTTTTTTGTTTATAGCGCATGATCAAAAAATCGCAGAGGTGATCAAATACCACCAAAAGAAAGCTCTGTTTGTGGGAAAAAAAGGACATCAAATTTGTTTAGGTACAGCGTCGCACGACCGCGCAATTGTCCGTTAAATTCACGCAGTGCCGAATTGCAAAATACCCCCTGGTCTTTCAGCAGCCAAATCCTCCGGGGCTTAAGTGGTTAAGATTAAAGTAGCTGCTACAAATTATTTGTGCAAAAAGTCTTTTATTTGCTTCCAATTATCCAATGGCTAGGTCTGGACATACCTCCAAGGAAGCTGTGAGGGGTCTCTCTTTGTTGAATGCTTACCCAGTTGAGGAACTAGGACAGCCTTTCTCAACCTTTTCAACGCAGAGGAACCCTTGTAAGAAATTTCTGGTCTCTGGGAATCTTTGCTAAAAATTTAAAATCTACAACTCAAGATACATTAGTGTGACAGTCAGTGGGAAGAATGCTCCTTACTCTTGTCATCATTGGGAAGAATTACCCCCTTACAGATAGCTAAAAGAAACAATGGTGTCATTGGAAACATCTGAGAGGCAGAAATTGCCCATTGCTCAAGGAACCCCTAGCAACCTCAGGAGGAACCCTAGGGTTCCACGAAACCCGGGTTGAGAAACCCTGAACTAGGACATAGAAGGTACGTCCTGCAAGATTTTGGTAGAATTTTCCTGGGATTACCTAGTACACACTAGGCCAGTGATGGCAAACCTTGGCGCCCCAGATGTTTTGGAACTACATTTTCCATGAAGCTCATGCACTCTGCAGTGTAGTTGAGCATCATGGGAAATGTAGTTCCAAAACAACTGGGGTGCCAAGGTTCGCCATCGCTGCCCTAGGCTGTTTCTTCCCCCCATTGGCCCTCACCTGCTGGAATAACCTGTTTGACAGCTAAGGTCCTGATTTGTGTAACAGAACCCATATATTTTAGGCACTTTCTGTGCTGATTTGAGGTACAGCTAACATCACACATGAAATCCTGTTTCTGGTGAGAACTTGCAAGCCACAGGGTTGCCAGAATATGCAGAGAACTCTCACCCGCTTTGCATCACTCACTCGCCATCTTCAGATTGCTTTACTGTAAGTTGTCAGGGAGAGAGAGAGAGAGTGATGCCTCACTGATCCAGCTGGCGAGGGAGCTACAGATGCAAGCAGGTGAGTATTTCACCTCCATACCATGTCCTCCATGGCAAGGGATCCTGCTGTTGGTCAATTCTAGCCAGCCCAAGGACCACCAGCATTGGCATCCGTAGCCTATTCCATTAGAGTGTGCACCCCAGAGCACAAACACACATGTGTGTATATCAGCAAAGCAGTGGAAAGTGTCAGTAGAGCAGAGTTTGGTGTCAGCAGTTTTTTATTTTTATAATTTTTTTACAATTGTATTTTGTAAATTATTTTTTAACCATATTATTTTTTTAAAATTTTTTTTTCTAGGAGCCCCGTTGGGGGGGCTTTGATGAAATGTCAAGGGTTTAAACCAGAAGTCTTAAATTGGTGACCCTCCAGCTGCTGCAGAACTACAATACCCATGAGGCACTGCAAGGCTGACAGTTACAAGCATGACTCTGTTACAGTTACAAGCATGACGCTCTTGGTGACGCGCGCTGTGGCGTGGAGGAGACGTGGCAGCCATCTTTTTGGTTGTCCAACGAGGAACGCCAAGGAACACCGAGAGGAGGTCCATTTCTATAGATTTGCGATGCGAGATCATCTTTTTAACATTGTAGCAGAATTTGCCCACGGATGACAACGGAGTTGACGACGCATATAGGCACGTGCAGCACGCCAGTGTTGTGCAGATGGTGGAAGCGAGACACAGGAGCTGGTCAAGGTAATTGCGCTATAGACATCGGATATGCCGAATATTTATCTCGTTTTGAAAATCTATTTTTTTAACCTTCGATATCTCCATGGACTTCCCCTATGCTTGTGAGCCTAGGGCAACATTTTGATATCTCTATTTGTTGCCAAGGGGACGTTGTCAGGTCCAATACCTTTGCACATTGCTATAGCGTCCCAATACATTCTTATTAATGGATTGGCTGTTCTTTCTCGTTTATATTGTCTTTTTTTACATATATATTTATAGAGACTGGTATGTCGGTCGGGAGATCTGAATATAGATCTACATTTCTCCTTTGGCATTAATACACACCCGCGTTTTATGTGTCCATCTCCACCATCTGACCAATACGCAAGCTTTGGCATATATTCTGGTAGGCAAATACCTTTATACAATTCTCAATAACAGAAATAACGTTGTGGATAGCTGAATAACAACATAAAAATGTCTTTATGTAGAACCAATAATTATGATATGACTTTACAACAATTTAGATAATTATGTGTTCCACATTATAATCTATGGAACACTTCATATTTATTTGAAGAATTAAGTACATATTTTACCAGTACCATTTTTTACCATTTAGACCAAACCTTCTTTGCCTTGCGATCGTCCATGCCCGCCAGGGGGACGTAAGTTGGCATCCAGCACACTCACCCTGGATACTTTTTCCATCAGCCCCACAGGTGGGAATGTCTACATATGCCTCGGCCTGCATGCCATTGTAGATGAACTTCTTTTATATCTATGTAAGTGACCCGATAAGATTTGATCGAATACATGACGTACATGTGTCACAAGTTGGAGGGGCTGTGGCCTATTGCTCCATACTTGACACACACTGATATTCGAAATATTACAATGTCATTAAGAAAAAGTGTAACCCTGATATTCATGTTTATTAATTCTATTTTTCTTATCATTTTCTTAGTTGCTTATCATAAAGCTCTATCCTTTGTGCCCCTGAGGAAGCGGTACTTACCGCGAAACATGTCGGGTAGGGGAGTCTGGATCCATTAGAGAGATACACATTGGCACTGGTATACCTGGGCCCGCTGTGACCTCTGATGAGTCCACCCACATATTCAAGGATGTGATCTTGCTTTGATATTTTATCAGTATATGTATTTGCTATTATGAATATGTCTATATGATTTGTCCTGTAACATTATTGTCTATTCTTGTTCTCTCTTTATTGGGAAACACATGTGAATAATAAAAGTAAAAACCTTTTTAAGAAAAAAACTTTATTCTTGTATGTATTGGTTATACATACATCCCAATTTATGCCCCAGTGCTCCATACTCTCTCTTTTTTAACATTGTAAGTGCAATTTTATCTTATGTGGGAATAAACTTTTAGCAGTCTGCGCTATGTGAGTGTCCCTGCTTTTCTGTTCCATATCACACCATTTTTTGAGCTTGCCAGTCCGGGACCAGCGAGTGGGAGTTCCTGTTCCATCTTATGTTTTTGGGCTCATGTGATCTCTGTCACAGGGATCATCATTATTTGGTAAGCAGTGGTGAGATTGGAGTGCTTTTGGTGGCGGTTCTCCGGTTCTGAGGCTATTTCACGTATCTTCAGTGTGGAGTTACACTATAAGGACTGCCTTTGCTCATTCATTTAGGACATTTTTGTTAGGGTTTAGCGCCACAGTTATTGTTCTATTCCTGTTTAATCTGTAACATTCCAGATTAGTGTGGCTGCTTCCTTTTATGATTTTATTATTGAGTGTAATTTATTTATATTTTTTAGCGCAGTAATATTGTGTTTTTATGACTCCCATAGGCAGAGGTATGATGGCCACTTGTAGTTTTGCAACAGCTGGAGGGCCAGCAGTTTGAGACCCCTGGTCTAACCAGACCTCTGATGTCTCACTTTTAAAACAGAGCAAGGGACTGAGGACAGAACTTTCTCAGTTCTTTTCTCTGCAGCTTCAGCAGCACTGCATAGTGAACTAATGGGAAGTGCTATGTGCTGAGCGGCTTCCTGTTCATTCACAAACTGAAGCATAGTAAACACAGTTTACTATGCTTCATTTAAGAATGAAAATAGGAGCAACTGGTACTGATCACTCACTGTGTTCATTCAGAAAATGAAGGGGCCAGTAAATTTACCGACCCCTTCCCACGCTCTCTATCCTGAAACATCCCCTGCAGCAGCTAACGCAAGAGAAGAGGAGGGAAGCTGGCAGAAGTACAGGGGGGAGACAGGGGGCACCAGGAAGCAGGGGAAATTGGCACTGCACAGGGTGATAAGGGTGTGCCCAGACACACCCGGCTCACCCTGTGCGCATGCCTATGATCACAAGTGTTACATTAACCTAACAGCATCTCAGGAAGAAAAAAAAATATAGCACAGGCTGCACTAAAACTGTCTTTATTGTTTCAGTAACACTTTTATGTCCCAATCCAAAATGCTCTTTACCCTGGTACAGAGTTTAAATGTAGAGGTCACATAAAGAATTGCTAGCTGCAATCTAAAAAGTTGTTACATTGTAGTAAGCTACAGCTGTCAGAAGCAGCTAATTACAATGCAATTAATCGCAAATTCTGCATTACAAAAGAAAAAGTGAAATGTCATTTTCACAATATGCCCTTGTATGGTTTAGCCCTGATTCACACTAGTGTGACTTCTGATGTGACTTGAGTCACACAGGGTGAGAGAATGTCACCAGCACACCATGGATCTCCAGAATAGGTCCAAAGCTTTTTCAGTGATTGTATTGTTACTGCAAATAGCAAAGTTTTGGAGCCTCGCAGGACCACTTCATCAGATGAAAGGGTCCTGCAAGGCTCCGAAACTTTGCTATTTGCTGTATTGATGTGATCGCTAAATAAAGTTTTCAAACCTTTCTGGAGATGCTGGTGACATTCTCTCACTGTGAATATTCCCAATTTCAGCTGGTGGTTGTTTCAGCACCCACCTACAGGAAGTGTGCATTGGGAAAACATTAACGCATGACAAGGGAAATCGCTTTGATTTCATTGGTGCCTGTCCTAATCAATGTGACTCAGCAAGGATGATAGTTTGGATATTGTTCCTGCTCTACTTTGGTGCGACTCCAGTGTGATTCCAGCCCCATAGACTTCTATGTTAACTCAATCGCAGTTATCATGCCATTATGGCAATACAAGCGCAATGCCATAAACCCACTAATCTTATCAAAGTTTAATAGGAATTGATTCTCTTCTAATGCTACTGGGACTTCTGTATATACAGTAAAGTCACATTAAAGTCAGATCAAACTCGCATCAAACTTGCAAGCAAGTCGCACCAGAAATCGCATGAAAATCAGACTACTTTAGTGTGAACTGAGACTTATTTGTTATCCCAGCTTCTGTTTCTAAACAGTAAAATGCATAAAACAATTGATATCTAAACAGTGCTATCATTCCCTTTCTTACAAACACAATATTGGCAAATTTTAAACAATGTGTAACGACCCATAAAACCATAGTAAATAAAGTATTCCTTTTGTATAAACCACATCTACAATTCCAACACTGAAAACATTTGTGACCTTCAGTTTATTATATTATGGTTTAATAAATGAATGGGACAGACTCTTACTTTGTATCTAACTTGTTACTATTGTGTCTATGATAATAGGAACGGGAGGACTGTCTAGTTGATACATGTTTTTTTATTACAGTTATTACAGTGTTGCAATCCTATTATATAAGCTGCAGCAAAGTAAAAAATAAAATATAAGGCGTTTCAGTTTAACCCTTTTCCACTTGAAGACCAGGCCTGTTTCTGACATTTGTTGCTTACAAGTTAAAATTAGTATTTTTTGCTACAAGATGACTTACAACCCCTACACATTATATATATATATATATATATATATATATATATATATATATATACACACACACTGTATATATATATATATATGTTTTAGCAGCGACCCTACTTATTATTATTATTATTATTTCAGGTACTTATATAGCGCTGTCAATTTTACGCAGCGCTTTACATATACATTGCACATTCACATCAGTCCCTGCCCTCAAGGAGCTTACAATCTAAGGTCCCTAACTCACATACACTTCGAATAATAAAAAAACAAAAAGGAAACAGTAAACTTAGCCCAATATTTTTGTAGAATGTGAAAGGTGATGTTATTCTGAGTAAATAGATCCCTAACGTGTTACGGTGTAAAATTGCGCACACTCGTGGAATGGAGACAAACTACGGTACTTAAAACTCCATTGGCGACGCTTTAAAAAATATTAATTGTTACCAGTTTTGAATTACAGTGTAATTGCTCTCGCTCTGATGATCGCAGCCATACCTCACATGTGTGGTTTGAACACCGTTTTCATTTGCGGGCGCTTTTGTTTTTTTAAACTGGGGCTGTTGGCTGCCAAGTAAACTGGAAGCGACGCTGTGACATTGCTTCCGGGTTACTACATCTGATACCTGATCAAAGCTGATTCCAGCTTTGTTTGGGTCTCTGGCCAGCCGGTGGACGTGCCAGCTGGGGGCTCGGGGCTCCCGGTGGGACGGGAGAGCCCTGGTGACCCGCGGAAGGTGGCGGGTGGGGGGAGGGCGTCCCTTCCCACTGCTTGTAATAACAGCCAAGCGGCTGCTTAGCTGCATCTGTTGTTATTACAATAAAGCTGACCATTGGCTGTAAAAAACGGTACCAGGGTGGTGCTGGCAGCTGCAGGCATCACCCCTGTACAACCACGTGAAGCCAATGACGTACAGGTACATGATTTGGCGGCAAGTGGTTAACTCTGTAGTGCTACCCCCAAAGGAGCCGCTAGGATTTACAGATTCTTTACCACAAAGTGCAGAGGCAGCCAGGCACACAGCAGCAGCCAATTTACTCAGATTCACTGAATAGTCAAGGGGTTTGTCTTTTTGTGGTTTATTTGCAGGTAGAAACATGGGGGGGGGGTGGCTTGGGGGGTGAAATGATTTACTCCAAAACAGTTAACAAATGGCAGTCCAAGGACAAGTTCTCCAAAAAGTGATATTAAAGTATTGTTTGTTTTTGTTTAAAAATAAGAAACATGTTATACTTACCTGCTCTGAGTAGTGGTTTTGCACAGAGGAGCCCAGATCCTCCTCTTCTCGTGTACATCACTTGCCCTCCTGGCCCCTCCCTTCTACCGAGTGCCCCCACAGCAAGCAACTTGCTATGTGGTCACCCAAGCCAAGCCACTGCTCTGTGTGTCCATTCAGACACAGAGCCAAGGCGCGGCCCCACCCCCTCTCTCTCTCTCTCTTTTTTTTTTTTTTTAGTATAACAAACGCTTTAAAGTGTAACTTCACTTTTGTTAAGAAAAAAAATCCCCCTCTGGGTGATCTCTGTACATTACAAGGATTTTAACAAACTTTGTTGCAGATTCCTACCTTTTGGTATTCTGAAGAAATCATTGTTTGTTCCTCTGTGCCTCTGTCCTGAGTGGGTCAAATGGGAGTGGTTTCATAATTATCTATCAGCTGTGGCAGCTGCAGAGCTCTAATGGTTTGCATCCCTTTAGATGTGTTCCTATTGGGAGTATCTCACTGAAAAATAAATGTTTGTTGCTGGGGATGCCAGAAATATGACTTGTATCTTAGGCAGACTTCTGGGACAATTGGTGAGCCAATCACACAAGCAGGAAATCATGTTTCTGTGGTGTGGTCAGCACACATTCTGTGTACAGAACTCCTCCAGGTAGCCATATTGCATTGCAATTTCAGAAAATGACAACAGCTGCAGATTGAAAAGAAAAGGTAATTTTTTAATAACATTCAATTACAATATGATTTGTGTCGCAATTGTATACGATATATTGTTTTTTCTTTATTTGCGTTTTTTTTCCCCACAAAAGTGGAGTCACCCTTTAACCACTTTACCACTAGAGCATTTTGCTGTCTTACGTCTGGGCCACTTTTTGCGATTCGGCGCTGTGCGAATTTAACTGACAATTGCGCGGTCATGCGACACCCTACCCAAATGAAATTTACGTCCTTTTTTTCCCACAAACAGAGCTTTCTTTTGGTGGTATTTGATCACCTGTGCGATTTTTACTTTTTGCGCTATAAACAAAAAAAGAGCTTTTATTTTGAAAAAATAACAATATTTTTAACATTTTTTTATATGAAATTCCCCCCAAAAAAGATGTAAAAACCAATTTTTTTTTAAATTTTTGGCCAATTTGTTTTCTGCTACCCATGTTTGGTAAAAAAAATCGCAATAAGCGTATTTTGATTGGTTTGCGCAAAAGTTATTGCGTTTACTAACAAAGGGAAAGATTTATGTCATTTTTGGTGTTTTTTTTTTTTTAACGAGTAAGCGCTGGTTCACACTGGCGCGACGCTACTTTCAGGGGCGACCTCCGAAATGCGAGCAGTGCGCCACGACCTCGGAGCGGCCGCCACAGACTTCATAACATTGAAGTCTATGGCGGTCGCCTCCTGGTCGCCCCAAAGAAGCTCCGGACCCTTTTTCTAGGTCGGAGCGACTTGTGTCGCTCCTATTAGAACGGGTCCGCAGCTTCCCTATGGGAGGCGACCTGCGGCGACCTGTGAGGCGACACAGGTCGCCCTAGTGTGAACCGGGGCTAATGGCGGCGATCTGCGATTTTTTTTGCGGTACTGCGACATTGCGGCGGACAGATCGGACCCTTGACTGACATTTTTGACACTTTTGGGGGTACCAGTGACATTACTGCAGTAATCAGTGCTATATATATGCACTGTTACTGTAAAAATGACACTGGCAGGGAAGGGGTTAATTTTATTGGAGAGGGAGGGGTTAATGTATGCCTGGTGCTTACTGACGTGTGTGGGGGGAGGTGACTGTGTGAGACAGGGACAGATCGGATGTCCAGCTATGCTGAACACTCCGATCTGTCACTCCCTGTCACTTAGGAGATCCGCCCGCTCTGTTTACACAGGTGGGCGGATCTCCAAACTGGATTCCCCGACGATTGGGGCAGAGCAGCGGCGATCGCCGCCGCTCCTCCCCTGGCCCGACTCCCGCTGTGAATGAAAACAGCGGTAGCGCGCCTCCGGCGGCGCACGAGCGCCGCCTACAGGGGAGGAGTCTGGCGATGTAGGTCTACGTCGTCAGACCTACAAGAGCCACTTTGCCGCAGTAGTACTACGGTACTCAGCGGTAAAGTGGTTAAGTGAATTCTGATTGGTTGCCATGGCTTAGCTTTCACTATTTATTTACTGAACAAGTTCATTATAAAAAAAAAAATTGATCTGCAGGAGATATTGGAATACTTGTTGGCAGGTTTGTTGGTTGCCATAGATGTAGATTCCAGCAAGCTGTCATCTGCTTGTAGCACAAAACCCACAAATTGAAAAAATCTTTTCGTTATCACATTACATAGTTTTGGTACATCTAAGGTTTTGTATCTGACCCTTTTGCTGGATACCAGTGGCAGCACGTCCATTAGGGGCACAGGGCCGCCAACCCCCATCCAATGCGTCTGGCCCCCCTAATCTACATGCAGGGCGCCGGATGCATGGATTCCAATGGGGGATTTTTTTTATTTTTGAAGCACGTGATTAGAGCCAGAGGCTCTAATAGGCCTCAAAAAAGGATGGGCTTGGGGCGCAAAGCACTGCGTCCTGAGCCCACCCAGTTGTGTGACAATAGCGAATGAATATTCACTATTGTCGCACGGATTCTCCTCCTGGCCAATAAGGAAGCGGGTCCTAAGACCCGTTTCCCGATTGGCCAAAAGGAGAAGCCATCCTATTGGTGAAGGAGGAGGAGGGAGGAGACGCAGGGGAAGCCCGACCAATGAAGGGGGACACAGAGCGAGGAGACTGAGGGGGAAGCCGCCACCTCCACATGTCAGTCCAGGGGCAGCACAGGGTGAGTGAGTGGGCGACCGGTTTGGGGGGGGGGGTATGGTGTGCGGTGTGGGCTGGAGCTGGTGTGGTCCGTGGTCAGGTCCGTCTGACACCCCCCCCCCCCCCCCCCGGACCCATGGAGCACCAGCCACCACTGCTGGACACCATGGTCTTGTAAAAAAAAAAAATAAGAAATCAAATGTCAGGATAGTTACAGGGGGGGGGGGGGCTAATTATATATGGCATTTGAGATATTTCCCATAGTCCTACTTTAATGTAGACAAAACAATTGAAAATCTCCAGAGAATCCTATATCTAGCTGTGAAGAGAGAGATGCTGAGAGGAAACATTGCTGGAACTGGCAGCAGAGGAGTGTCCCCATTGACCAGACCTGGCGAGGAGGATTGGATAACAACATATATGTGGTGCCTCTGACCCCTGTAGGGGTTCAGTAATCTGGTGAGTGCGGACCAGAGGGGGGAGATCGAGTGGATTCATCCCTTTTTTCACCAGTGATCAATAATGCACCTTAATGTTTACGCACGAGTCACTTTGCTATTGGGATCACTTACATGGACTTATGAACTTTTTTGATGTCAGTTATGGGACTATTTGTTAATTGACTTCACTTACAATTTTTATATTGGTTTCCGTATATAAATTTTTATGCAAATTTTGCACTTAGGGCACTTTCGAGTATTGTAACATTCACATTTTAGATTTGTGCAATATCACATAGGTATTTTTGTTCATATTAAGCACGTTAGCACTTTATTCATTTTTTTGTATCATATGTAATTTTTATTTTAGTTGAGCGTAGTTTACACGCATGAGGAGTTATAATTATTTAGCATGTACATTTAAAAAAATAGTGCACATTTTGCTTTGAGGATTGCACATTGAAAAGAGGCAGCAAAACCTATACCTCTCTCCCTAAATTTATCTTTTCACACATCTCACTTTGTGGGATACCTGAGGTAGGCAGCTGCCATATTGTTTAGCGCAGAATAATAACCTCTTAGCTTATCTTTTTTAGTTTGTATACCTTATCTGGCTGATGTTTGGAGTTGTTATTGATCAGTCTGTCATCCAAGTCTGTATAGTATTATGTTTAAAGTTAATGGAAGGACCTTTAACATCTATCTATATATATATATATATATATATATATATAATCTCATTGTTTTTTAACTGTTATTGGTTAACTATGCAGGTAAATTAAATAGGAAAAACATACTGCTGGTGTTTTGTAAAGTTCTAATGTAACTTTTTTTTTTTAAATTGAACTGTAGCGAAAGGTTACGTAAAAAGGTTTTTATCCAAAAAACATATGCGCACACCTGAAGAATGTTCAAGTCATTCTCTCAGAAGTGTAACTCACCCCCTGCTGCCTATGTCCAAAGATTAAAAGGCTGATGATTTACTGCTAGATGGGTGGAGTAGGGTGAGCTAGGCTGCTATTATAAAATTTTATGATGAATTACTCCACAATGCCTGCAGCTACAGAGGTCAATGAGGGCTTTTTTCAAAGCTTGTTAACTGTTTGATAAGAATTTGCAAATACGTGAAAATCCATAGCCTGGCCACAGGTTCACTTGAAGAATTTACCCATCTTTCCGGAATCCTGTTGGGATTAGCAAAGCGGAAAAAAGACAAATGTTCAGCAGATCAAAAATTCCCATGACAGTGCCAAAGGGAAAATTAAAATAGTTTTCTTTGACATTGAGAAGGCGGATGTCGGGAAAACAATGCCTACTATATTGCATCATGTGCCGTAATTACATTTTATTAATAGTTGCTGTCAAAGAAAGAGTTGACAGCCAAGTTAACTGTTTGTTTCATAATATTTAAAATAATAAATTTTGTTAATCCCAAAACACCATGGGATAAAAACCTTTGTAAACAGCACTCAGCTGTATTTTTGTCTGGAAAATTACAAATTTAGATATCTGGAACAGGTGAGGAAAACAAGTTGTTACACTTTTCTCTAAGATGACCTTATATACAGTATAAACACATTGCTTGTCTTATAGATCAGCCTGAAATTCATTCTAACATTAACTTATCTAAATGTGAAAACATAGAGCATATATAATATATGTAAGTACATTGTAAAAATAAATACAATAATACTTAAAGCAGTTGTAAAAAATAAATACAATAATACTTAAAGCAGTTGTGACCCTAAAAAAAAAAAAAAAAAAAAAGATCCTGTTTCTTTAAAGCATGTTAAACAGCATAGTGCTTCTGTGGTGTAATTTGTCCCTTTCTATGCTATAAAATACCTGGTTGATACAGCCTGTTCCTGTTTTCCCCTATGTGAACTGACCATGTTAATCATGGCTCTCAAGAATAGGCCCCTTACCATCTTCACCCCTGTCTACCTGTGACATACTTTGCCAACTTTTGGTTTCTAAATTTTTTTGACAAACATTTCATGTGGGGATTGTATTGGTTACCTCAGTACTAGAGAAAATATAGGAGATGAGTGTAGTTTCACCTATAGCAACCCCGTTCACTTAAGGTAAGCAGTCCTATCAGTATTCCCAGTATTTAACCACTTTACCACCGGAGGATTTTCCTGCTTTACGTCCAGGCCACTTTTTGCAACTTGCCACTGCGCGACTTTAACTGACAATTGCGTGGTCATGCAACCCTGTACCCAAACGAAATTTACGTCCTTTTTTTTCCCACAAACAGAGCTTCCTTTTGGTGGTATTTCATCACCTTTGCGCTTTTCATTTTTTGCGATATTAATAAAAAAAAAAGCGAAAATTTTGCGAAAAAATTTACATTTTCTACTTTGACAGTTAAAAAATATCCAATATATTCAATTTTTGTAATATATTTAGGCCAAAATGTATTTAGTTACATGTCTTTGACAAAAAAATCCTCAATGAGCGTGTGTTTAACCGCTTTAAGACCAGAAGATTTTACCCCATTCCTGACCAGGCTATATTTTGCGATTCGTCACTGCATTACTTTAACTGACAATTGCGCAGTCGTGCGACGCTGTGCCCAAATTAAATTTATGTCCTTTTTTTCCCCACAAATAGAGCTTTCTTTTGGTGGTACTGTATTTGATCACCTGTGCGATTTTTAATTTTTGAAAAAAAGAGCGATATTAAAAAAAAAAAAAAAAACGGAATTTTTGTAAAATCTTACCTGTAAAATTCCTTTCTCTGAGTCCTCCGACAGTCGCCGCCTCTTCATATTCGTCACATATGGGGGTATTAGACTTTGCTCCGAAGGAGTAGCTAGGCAACAGAATATGTTAACAATAAAGCTTTAACATATCCCACCCTCAAGGGGTGGTCCCCTCAGTCAATACCCTCCTACTTCCTGCAACCATATCTCAGTTTTAGTGGAATAGCAGTAGAGTATACATTCAAACCCCAAAAGAGGGGCGGGGGCGGCGACTGTCGGAGGACTCAGAGAAAGGAATTTTACAGGTAAGATTTTACAAAAATTCCGTTTTCTCTTACGTCCTCCGACAGTCGCCGCCTCTTCATATTCGTCACATATGGGGACGTCCCAAAGCAGTGCAAACATGAGGGGTGGGAAACGCATCCGCGCCGAAAGGCAACGCAGTCTCCACATCAAAGAAAGGAACCTTACCAAAGGAAGGAAACCAGCTGGGCAACAGCAAAAATAAGTGCTCAACAGGAGCAACAACCCAGGAAAAGACAAAAAAACCAGGGGATACAAAAAACTATCCCAACAGCCAGGAGTCCCCAACAAGGGACCCTATGGAACAGCCGCACTAAGAACCTTGCGGCCAAAGGAAGCATCCGCCGATGCCTGAACATCTACTTTGTAGAATTTTGTGAAAGTGTGTACGGTCGACCAAGTCGCCGCCTTACACACCTGGGCTACAGAAGCCCCATGACGGCAGGCCCAAGACGTACTCAGTGATCTAGTAGAGTGCGCCTTCACAGGCACAGGGGGAACCTTCCCCTGCAAGGCATAGGCCTGTTCAATGGTCTGCCTGATCCATTTGGCAATGGTAGAGGCGGAAGCCGCCATGCCCTTCCGAGGACCCTCTGGAAGAACAAACAAGGAGTCAGTCTTACGAAAAGACTCAGTCGATTTAAGGTAAACCCTTATCGCCCGAACAACATCCAGAGAGTGCAATCTCACCTCCTTCGGATGTTTAGGCTTCGTGCACAACGAAGGCAAAACAATATCCTCGTTAAGATGGAATTCCGAAACTCGTTTCGGTAGAAAAGAAGGATTAGGTCGCAAGACCACCTTATCCAAATGAACAACCAGGTACGGAGACTTGCAGGACAAAGCCGCCAGTTCCGACACTCTGCGAGCCGAAGTGATCGCCACCAAAAAGGCGACCTTTTTGGACAACATAGACAACGAGATCTCCCTGATCTGTTCAAAAGGAGCACGTTGTAACACAGATAGAACTAGATTCAAGTCCCAAGGGGGCAAAGGATCCCTCCTAGGAGGAACCAGATGCCGCACACCCTGAATAAAAGTGCCAACCAAGGAGTTGGAAGCCACGGGACGTTGAAACAGAACGGCCAGCGCCGACACCTGACCCTTAATCGTAGCCAGCGCCAAACGCTGATCGACACCCGTCTGAAGGAAAGACAGCACACGGGAAACCGAGTACGTGCGGGGTGAAAACCCCCTGGACTCACACCAGGCAAAATAGGCCTTCCAAGTACGGTAATAAACCTTCCCCGAGGAAGACTTCCTCGCGTTGATCAAAGTATGAACGACCTCTGGAGAGAGACCCTTCTCCTTCAGGACCTCGGTCTCAACAGCCAGGCCGTCAAAGCCAGCGACTGTAAAGCAGGATGGTAAATCGGTCCTTGAGACAGTAGATCGTCTCGAAGAGGCAGACGCCAAGGAGCGTCGACCGCCAGATTCACGAGGTCTGCGTACCAGGACCGGCGAGGCCAGTCCGGTGCCACAAGAATCACCGTGCTGCGTTCCGAGTGCAACCTGCGAAGGAACCTGGACAGCAACTGAATCGGTGGAAACGCGTACATCAGCCTGTACTGATGCCACGGGGCCACTAACGCGTCCGACGCGTCTGCCCGAGGGTCGCGCGTCCTTGCCACGAACCTCTTCACCTTGTAGTTGAGGCGAGACGCGAACAGGTCCACATCTGGAAGACCCCACTTCGCGCACAACATCTGGAAGACAGCCGGGTGGAGAGACCATTCCCCCTGATCCAGGGTCTGGCGACTCAGATAGTCCGCCTGCCAGTTCTCCACTCCCGGAATGTGAACCGCCGTTATCGCCGGGACATGAGCCTCGGCCCAAGACAGAATGTCGGCCACTTCTCGAGCCGCTCGGGCACTCCTGGTGCCCCCTTGGTGGTTGATGTAGGCCACCGCCGTGGCATTGTCCGTCTGCACCCGAACCGGGCAGCCCTGCAACCGGTCCGTCCAGCGATGAAGACAGAGCCTTATCGCACGCAATTCCAGAATGTTGATCGGAAGGGAAGACTCCCCCTCCGACCAGGTCCCCTGGGCGGACAGAACGCCCAGAACACCACCCCAGCCCGACAGGCTGGCATCCGTGGTGATTATCGTCCACGAGATCGGACGAAACGACTTGCCCCCGGACACCAACGGGGACTGGAGCCACCACAGAAGGTTTTCCCTGGTGCGATGACTCAACGAGATCTGAAGATCCAGAGATTGAGGTCGCCCGTCCCACCTGGACAGGATCTCCGCTTGGAGACCCCGCGTGTGAAACTGCGCGAAAGGAATCGCCTCGAAGGCCGAGACCATCAATCCCAGACATCTCATACCCGTCCGCAGAGACGAGTGTGGAACGTCCCTGAGGGACCTGACTTCCTCCTGAAGAGTCCTGAGTTTGTCTTCCGGCAGGAAGACCTTCGCCTGCACCGAGTCCAGTATCATTCCCAGATAGGGGAGACGAACCGACGGACTCAGTGTCGACTTTGGAACATTTATCGTCCAACCGAACTCCTGCAGAGTTTGCATTGTGACAGACAGGTCCTTCTCCAGACCCTGTCTGGTCGCAGACCGAACCAGAATGTCGTCCAGATACCCCAGGACAGAAATGCCCTGGGCTCTCAATAATGCCAGAACCGGTGCAAGCACCTTGGTGAAGACCCGCGGAGCCGAGGCGAGCCCAAAGGGCAACGCCACAAACTGGTAGTGATCCTCCGCAATGGCAAATCGAAGGTACTTCTGATGACCCTCGAATATGGGGATGTGAAGGTACGCATCCTTCAAATCGATGGAGGCCATGAATTCCCCCGGAACCAGGGCAGCCACCACCGAGCGCAGGGATTCCATGCGGAACTTGCGAACTCGCACAGAGCGGTTCAGAGCTTTCAAGTCCAGAATCGGACGAACCTTGCCCTCCTTCCTGGGCACGGTGAACAGATTGGAATAAAACCCCCGAAATCTGTCCCGATGAGGCACCGGAACCACCACTCCCTGAGCCCTCAGGTCCCGCACCGCCAGGTGCAGATCCCGCAGGCGCTCTGGAGACAGTTGAAGATTTGAGGGAAAAAATCTGCTCTCCGGCCGAGAGAGAAACTCGATCTTGTAACCAGATCGAACGATTTCCAGAACCCATCTGTCCCTCACACGGGCCAACCAGGGCTGAAGAAAACCGAGCAAGCGTCCCCCCACCCCAAAACTGGGTGAGGGCGCCCCTTCAGGCCGAACTGTTATGGGCCGCAGGTCCGGATTGACCGGACTTCTGTTTCCCAGACCAGGGCTTCTTCTGAGAGCCTTGGCCCTTGAACGGTTTGCCCTTGTAGTGCGGCCGAAAGGCACGAAAGGACCCCTGAGGGGGCCGAAAATGAGCATGCTTCTTCCCAGAAGCCCCCTTAGCCTTGGGGAAATGGGGCAAGAGAGTGCTCTTACCCCCGGTAATCCCCTTAATCAACACATCCAGGGACTCCCCAAAAAGGCGAGACCCATCATAAGGCAGATTGGCTAAGGTTTTACGTGAAGATTGGTCCACCGACCAACATTTCAACCAAACCAGGCGGCGAGACAACACCGCCACGCTGTGCACACGCGCGGCCAACGGAATCAGGTCCAGGTCCGCATCACACAGATACATGACACCCTGGTGGATCTGATCCACCATATCCAGGGTCGCCGCCGAGGCCGAATCGGCCACTAGGACGCGCCTAAGCATCTGCGTCCAACTTGCGATCGCCTGGGCCGCCATGAGAGAAGCAAACAGAGCCTTAAGCATAGAACCCGTAACAGAATAAGTATGACGGGCAAGAGACTCCAGTCTCCTATCCGTGGCATCACGGAAAACAGGGGATCCCTCTGCAGGGATCGCAGTGGCTTTGTTCAAAACCGCAATAGCATGATCCACTGGCGGAGGCACACACCACCGTTCATCAGTGGCAGGCGAGAAAGGATAACGCAGCTTAAATTTACTTGGTACCGCAAAAGGCTTGCGCAAATCGCGCCATTGGTCCTTAACAGCGCGCTGAAAATCAGCATTGCAGGGAAAAACCTGCGGCGTCCTGCGTTTTCTCTGCGTCCCATAAGCCGCCAAGGCAGCTGGGGGACACACCTCGTCCTGCAAACGTAGCGTCTGCTTAATGGAAGCAATCAACTCATCCATGATTGCAAGCTCTTCAGGCGAGCCAGGGGGAGAATTATCAACCCCCTCAACTTCAGCCTCTACCTCAGACCCCACTAGATCAAGAGAGGAGCGGGACCCCGATAGGGGGGTCCCCGCCAGAACAGCCCCATCACCTTCACCCTCAGAATCAGAGGACAGAGCAACTCTGGGCCGTTTAGTAGATTGAGCAGCCACCAGCATTTGCACCTGTGCAGCAAGGCCAGCCACAATAGTGGCTAAATCCCCCCCTGGGGGGGAAACAGCGGTCCCCTGGCTTTCCACCAATACTGTGGGAAACTTGCCCTCCTGAGAATCCATTGCCCCTGTATGCCAGACAACCAAGGGTTAACTGCCCCCTTACAGCAAGCGCGGCAAGCGCAGCCCACCGCACCACACTCAGGCACAATGAGACCCCCACAGGGAATATACAGACTGAATACAGGCAATGGAACACAGGAATAGAAGGATAAAACCTGAGGAGACTCCGCTGCCGCTGCTGCCTCGATCGGTGCTTCCAGGAGAGAGGAAGTGATGCTGCCAGGACGCTCTATGTAAGCCTATGGAGGCTACAAGAAAATGGCCGCCGTGCATGTAAACCATGCGGCCGGAGCGGGCGCCGGTAAAATGGCGTCGTTTGGCGCCGAAATCGCCGCTCCACAGTGCATAAAATCACACACAATATTATCCCATTATATGGATACATGTTAGATCGCCGCAGCGATCGCTGTATATGCCCCAACATGCCATTAAAAACATGCCCCACAGCACACAGCTCCTCACACTGCCCAGCCTGACATACTCAATGTCATACAGCTCCCCCCCCCCCTTGCAGCCCACAGCATGCAGCCGAGAGATAGGGAGACAAGCAGTGTGATTAAAGGCAGGTTACACAGTCCCAGACTGAGACCCCCCCCAGACAGACAGGTCCCCACATAGATACACTTACCTCACATGGCGTGGGGAACCCGCACAGGCGAACAAGCCGCTGCACATGAGGCAGGGAGAGTCGCAATTCAAGACGCACACAATGGCGGTTCAGAAACCGCACAGCGTCCGGTGAGGTAGCCACCTCACCAATCATCCCTGCACCGAACAGGGATGGGTCGTTCACTGTGCCAGGAGCGTTACCTGGCTGAACGCTCGATGGCAGACTGGGAAGCCACTGACCCACGACCTGCGACCAGGGGGATCAGCCCGAGACCCAGTCCGCATGATCCTCTTCGTCCGAAGAACTAACTAATGCTGACAAAAATAACAGCTAAGTAAAGGTAGAGAGAAAACTCAAACAAAATATCAAAAAGAAGAAAGAGTCTGGGACAAAAAGTCCCAGCACAGAGAGAGCCAGCCACTCCTGACAAGCTAGACATTAAAACTGAGATATGGTTGCAGGAAGTAGGAGGGTATTGACTGAGGGGACCACCCCTTGAGGGTGGGATATGTTAAAGCTTTATTGTTAACATATTCTGTTGCCTAGCTACTCCTTCGGAGCAAAGTCTAATACCCCCATATGTGACGAATATGAAGAGGCGGCGACTGTCGGAGGACGTAAGAGAAAACAATATTTTTTACATTCTGATATATAACATTCCCAAAACAAAATTTAAAAATCAAAATTTTTTAACATTTTAGGCCAATTTGTTTTCTGCTACATATTTTTGGTAAGAAAAATCACAATAAGCGTATTTTGATTGGTTTGCGCAAAAGTTATCGCGTTTACTAACTACGGGAAAGATTTGTCATTTTTATTGTTTATTTTTTTTACTAGTAATGGTGGCCATCTGTGATTTTTTTTTTTCGGGACTGAGACATTGCGGTGGACAGATCGGACCCCTAACTGACATTTTTTACACTTTTGGGGGTACCAGTGACATTACTACAGTAATCAGTGCTATAAATATGCACTGTTACTGTAATAATGACACTGTTAGGGAAGGGGTTAACTTTATTGGTGATCAAGGGGTTAAATGTATGCCTCATGCTTACTGACGTCTGTGGGGGGAGGGGATTGTGTGACACATACACAGATCGCAGGTTCAGCTATGCTGAATCCTGTAATCTGTCACTGTCTGTCACATAGGAGATCCGCCCGCTTGGTTTACACAAGTGGGCGGATTTCCTCACTCGATCCCCGATGATCGGGGAAGAGTGGCGGTGATCACTGCCTCTCCTCCCCTGGCCCGACTTCCGCTGTGTCTGAATACAGCGGGAGCAAGCCTCCGGGGGCGTGCGTGCGCTGCCAAGAGGGGGCGGGATTAGCGATGTAGGTCTACTTCGCTGGACGATAACGAGCCACTTTGCCGCAGTACCAGCTCAGTAAGCAGTTGGCAAGTGTTTAAAGCGGAGTTCCGGCCTCAAAAATTTCTTTCCGATAAAAATACCCCCGGGACAGTCAGGACTAGTGCATTTTAGCAAACATAGCCTCTGAACTGTCCCCGGGTTCACTTACCTTTTAGAAGAAATACTTACCTTTAAAATGTCTTGTCCAGCGTTGCCATCTCAGGTGTGGGCAGCTGAAGCCAGAGCGTCCTCTTCGTTGTCCTCTTCGGTGACGTCGGAGTCCCAGAATGCCCTGCAACGGCCCTGCTCGTGAGAGAGCAGTGACAAGCAGGGCCGGTGTTCAGTGAAAAAACCATACCCGTGAAAATTCCCTACCCTCATCACTTCTGGTGCACCTATGTCATTGAACAGCTGAGGAGCTTAGCATTGCCCATGCTCGAAGGTCCGGAGGTTAGGGAATTTTCATGGTAGTGTGTTGTAACGTTATACCGCATCAGCTGTTGCCGCAGTTACATTAAAACCTCTCGGCTGCAACATGAATCATCTCCGCTCCTACCCCTGATCTCGACTACTAAATGTAAAAGCGGCGGGTGTATGAAAATAGAAATCACGGAGATCTCGGCTCCGTGATTTATATTTTCATAGACCTGCCACCGCTTTTACATTTAGTAGCCGAGATCAGGGAAGTGACAGGGGTAGGAGCGGAGATGATTCATGTTGCAGCCAAGATGTTTTAATGTAACCGCGGCAACAGCTGATACGGTGTAACGTTACAACACACTACCGTGAAAATTCCCTACCCTCCGGACCTTCAAGCATGCGCAATGCTAAGCTCCTCAGCTGTTCAATGACGTATCCGGAGCTGTGAGCATGCGCACTGCTAAGCTGCTCAGCTGTTCCATTACGTATATGACAGGAAGTGACGAGGGTAGGGAATTTTCACAAGGTAGGGTTTTTTAACGTTACACGGATGCAGGTGCATTGACTCCTGGGAGCGATGACGTTCAGCTCCCAGGAATCAATGCAAGCAGAAAGAGACGGAGCGGGCTGCGGCTGCAGAGGGAGGAAGTGGAAGGAAGGTAAGTATATTTTCTTCAAAAACAAGGTAAGTAAAGCAAAAAAAAAATCGCAATTATCCAATTCTTTTTCAGGTTACTTAGAGCAAGCGGATGTCAAATTTTCGTTTTGAGGCTGGAACTCCACTTTAATATGCAATGCTATAGTCACTGGCCAGGTGGTGGAAGAGACTGATCAAGGATATAGGAAAGAATACCTGTAGTCCTCAGAAGAGTCTGGAGTCCGTCAGCAACAGAATGCAGAGGAAGGCAGAGGCCAGGACTATCGACAGACACTAGCATACTCCAAGGACAGGCAGAGGTCAGGGCAGGCAGCAGACAAAAAGTGTAATCCAAAAACAGGCAGCAATCAGTAAGCGTAATTCAGGGAAAGGTCACAGCAGACAATTAACTTGACACACAAAGGTCAGGGCAGGCAGCAGGCACTAGGTTAATCCAGAGTCAACCAGATTTAAACTGAGTATTAGTGTAGCAGAGTGCTATTCCAGTGTAGTTAGACTTATCATAAACCCAAAGCCTTAATTAATGAAAAAAAGCTTGTATGGGCTGACAGATACTTTATTGTCAAGTTGCAAATCTAAAGTTTTGGGGTAACACAGGTCCCTCTTCCTAGGGTGGCAAGCAATCTATGTTTGTGACAATGATGGGACAAACAATAACTCTGCCAAGGGAGCTTGTATAATTGAAGCAGCAGTTTAAGAATATTTGCATCATATGAGTAAAACTGACTGTTCTAGGCCTTTCTGGCGTTTGTCTTGTCCCTGTCACTTTTTTTCTGGATAGCGTGGTCAGAGTGTAAATGTAGAGATGTAACTACGTAGAATACATTATATGTTGGTCACCATTGCGGACTTCTATTAAAAATACCCGGTACCTGACTTGTTTTAGCTGCAGCACATCTGAATCAAAGATCCAAAACTAGAATGCATCAAGTGAATGCATTATAGAAAAAAAATCCAAATTCCTTATCTTTATTCTTGTAGAAAAGGAAACGACTCTGCGTTTAGGTGTAATAGTACAGAAGCAGCCAGCACTATACACTGTGTGCATAATTATTAGGCAAGTGAGTATTTTGACCAAATCATTTTTTTTTTTATGCATATTGTCCAACTCCAAGCTGTATCATTTTAAATGATTGTATTTAGGCATATCAGGTGATGTGTAGTTGTGTAATAAGGGAGGGTGTGGCCTATGGAGATCAACGCCCTATATCAAGGTGTGCGTAATTATTAGGCAGCTTCTTTTCCTCAGGGAAAATGGGCCTAAAAAGATTTAACTGACTCTGAAAAGTTCAAAATATTAAAAAGTCTTTCAGAGGGATGCAGCACTCTTGAAATTGCTAAGTTGGTGGGGCGTGATCACAGACCCATCAACGTTCTGTTGCTGATAGTAAACAGGGACGCAAGAAATGTGTTGAGAAAAAAATACGCAAAATAACTGCCAGATTTGAGAAGAATCAAACGTGAAGATACCAGGAATCCATAATCTTCCAGTGCTCTCATATTCCAGAACTGCAACCTACCTGAAGTGCCCAGAAGTACAAGGTGTTCAGTGCTCAGAGACATGACCAATGTAAGGAAGGCTGAAACCGACCATTACTGAACAAGACACCTACGTTGAAACGTCAGGACTGGGCTAAGAAATATCTAGAGACAGGTTTTTCAGAGGTTTTATGGACTGATGAGATGAGAGTGACTCTTGATGGACCAGATGGATGGGCCTTTAAAAAAAAAAAAATTGCGTTTGAAACACCGCTGCGCAAATACAGTGCGACATAAAATATTGCAACAACCGCCATTTTATTCTCTAGGGTTTCTGATAAAAAAATATATATATTTTATATATATATATATATATATATATACATATGTGTGTGTATATATATAATGTTTGAGGGCTCTAAGTAAAATGTCAGAAAAAGTCCTGGTCTTAAAGTGGTTAAAGTCTAAGTAAACCCTCATTTTGTAAAACAACCCAACTCAGTTTAACCACTTGCCAACCGGTCACGTTGACCGTACTGCGGCAAAGTGGCTCGATACCGTCCAGCGACGTAGACCGCTGGACTCCTCCCCTCCTCCTCCCCCTGTAGGCAGCGCTCTTGCGCTGCCGGAGGCGCGCTCCCGCTGTTTTCAGTCACAGCGGGAGTCGGGCCAGGGGAGGAGCGGCGGCGATCGCTGCTGCTCTTCCCCGATCGTCGGGGAATCCAGTTTGGAGATCCGCCCGGTTGTGTAAACAGAGCGGGCGGATCTCCTAAGTGACAAACAGCGACAGATTGCAGGGTTCAGCATAGCTGAACATGCGATCTATCCCTGTGTCACTCAGTCACCTCCCCCCACACACGTCAGTAAGCACCAGGCATACATTAACCCCTCCCTCTCCAGTAAAATTAACCCCTTCCCTGCCAGTGTCATTTTTACAGTAACAGTGCATATTTATAGCACTGATTACTATAGAAATGTCACTGGTACCCCCAAAAGTGTCAAAAATGTCAGTTAAGGGTCCGAACTGTCCGCCGCAATGTCGCAGTCCCGCAAAAAAATCGCAGATCGCCGCCATTACGCGTTAAAAAAAAACCACCAAATATGACAGAAATCTTTCCCTTAGTTAGTAAACGCAATAACTTTTGCGCAAACCAATCAAAATATGCTTATTGTGATGTGATTTTTTTTACCAAACATATGTAGCAGAAAACAAATTGGCCAAAATTTTTAAAAAATTTTGATTTTTACATTTTTTTGGGGGGGAATTTCATATAAAAAAAGTTTAAAATATTGTTATTTTTTTCAAAATAAACGCTCTTTTTTTGTTTATAGCGCAAAAAGTAAAAATCGCACAGGTGATCAAATACCACCAAAAGAAAGCTCTGTTTGTGGGAAAAAAAGGACGTAAATTTTGTATGGGTACAGCGTCGCACGACCGCGCAATTGTCAGTTAAAGTCGCACAGCGCCGAATCGCAAAAAGTCGCCTGGACGTAAGACAGCTAAATCCTCCTGTGGTAAAGTGGTTAAAATAGTAATGAAAGGCAAAACATTTGTGTATAAATATTAAAAAAATTCCTAAAAATTTATAAATGCCTTTCTTCACAAATCCTCTGTTCTCAAGAGCTGGGGGAGGAGAAACAGCAGCACACTGTTCTTCCCAGTAAATGGCTGTGCGGAGAGGACTGCAGGCTGAGTTCTCAGCACAGCTAGAGCTGTGCTCTCATGTCTAATGTGATCAGTTTTTAATAGGAAAGCAGTGTAAGTGGCAGGAACACCAGGTATTTCACACAAAGGAAGCAATACAAAGAGAACAGAATACTTTTTCATACAAGTACATGGTACAGCAGGCACATATCAGGAATATGAAATGTTGGTGTAACATATTCTTTAACCACTTGACGACCAGCCGCCGCACATACACTGCGGCAGGGCGGCTCTATTACGTGAAATGACGTACCTGTACGTCTTTTCGTGCAATAGCCAGAGGGGGAGCCATTCAGCGGGTCCAGTGGGCGCGATGTTCGCCGGCCACCTGCAATCGTTCCCCATAGAGACGGAACGGTGGTCTGCCTGTGTAAACAAGGCAGACCGCCATTCTGTCACAGATGAACGCAGGGATCCTGTGTTACCCTGGTCCCCCAAAGTCTCCTTACTAAGGTGCTCTTGGTTGTGATCAAATATCTGCCTCCTCCACATACATTTTAGGGTTAAAAGCTCTACACTGTACATGAGGATGCAGAGGGACCACCCACAACCCAGCGAGGAGGAGAAAAGAAGACAGCGCTGGAGCCGGCCAGAGCAATGAGTAAGGTAAGCAATGTGTAAGGTAAGCCTCTTCATCCCCCCTAAAACCAATAGGCATTTAGCCCTTGCAGTGTGTGTGTAGGGGGGGGGGGGGGCAGTGTTTTTTGTTTTTTTGTTTTTAATCCCATAGTTGGGTTTTGATTTATTATGTACTGTATGTGTATTACACATCATGTTATATCAGTCTGGATGTCTCCTCACTTTCTCAAACTCAATCTATCCAAAACCAAACTTATAATTTTTCCTCCACCACTGCCCCTTCCCCCGATCTCTCTGTCAAAATCGATGGCAAAACTATCAGCCCATCCCCGCATGCTATGGTCCTAGGTGTAGTCCTGGACTCTGAACTCTCCTTAACCACTTGCCGACTGCTCACAGTATATTTACTGCGGCAGTCAGCCCCTCACAGGCCTACGTCGCTAGCCTGTGAGGGTCTCAGGAACGTGCGCGCGCCGCCGGAGGCGCGCTCCCGCTCCCGTGCGGTCATGGACCCCCCCGCGCGTGTGACCGTCAGACCCGATCGTCCGCCGGTCACTCGCGATCGTCGGTGGAGAGGAAGAAAGGCAGGCGGCTAATGTAAACAAGCCGCCTGTCATTCTCCCCGGTGTATGAATGATGATCATACAGTTCTACTATGTAGGACCGTTGATCACTGTTCATACATCTCAAGCCACAGCCAATCACAGTTAGAATCACGCCCCTAGGGACACACATAGCCCCTCCCTCTCAAAAAAAGTTAACCTCTTCACTGCCAGTGTAATTTTTACAGTAACAGTGCATATTTATAACACTGATTACTGTAGAAATGTCACTGGTAACCCAAAAAGTGTCAAAAATGTCAGTCAAGGCTCCGATCTGTCCGCCGCAATGTCGCAGTACCGCAAAAAAAATTGCAGATCGCCGCCATTACGCGTTAAAAAAAAAACAACAAAAATGACAAAAATCTTTCCCTTTGTTAGTAAACGCAATAACTTTTGCGCAAACCAATCAAAATATGCTTTTTGTGATTTTTTTTACCAAAAATATGTAGCAGAAAACAAATTGGCCTAAAATGTTAAAAAATTTAGATTTTTACATTTTTTTGGGGGGAATTTCATATAAAAATATGTGAAAAATATTGTTATTTTTGCAAAATGTACGCTCTTTTTTTGTTTATAGCGCATGATCAAAAAATCGCACAGATGATCAAATACCACCAAAAGAAAGCTCTGTTTGTGGGAAAAAAAAGACGCCAAATTTGTTTAGGTACAGCGTCGCACGACTGCGCAATTGTCCGTTAAAATCACGCAGTGCCGAATCGCAAAATAGGCCCTGGTCAGGAAGGGGGTAAAATCTTCCAGGGCTTAAGTGGTTAAGCCCCATGTCCAGTCACTGTCCAAATCTTGCTGCCTCAACCTCGATTGACACAACAAAGCTCTTAATTCACTCCCTGGTCACCTCTCACCTCGACTACTGCAACTCCCTTCTCATTGGCTTACCTTTACATTGGCTATCCCCCCTTCAATCCATCATGAATGCTGCTGCCAGACTCATCCACCTTACCAACCGCTCCGTGTCTGTGACTCTCCTCTATGCCAATCCATCCACTGGCTTCTGCTCACCCAACAAATTAAATTCAAAATACTAACAACTTACAAAGCCATCCCCCAGGACATCATTAACCTAGTCTCAAAATACCAACCTAATCACTCTCTTCGTACCTCCCAAGACCTTATGCTCTCTAGCTCCCTCGTCACCTCCTCCCATGCTCGCCTCCGGGACTTTTCCAGAGCCTCTCCAATCCTATGGAACTTCTTAATCTGTCCGATTATCTCCTACTCTCTTAGCTTTTATCCCTGAAAACCCTCCTATTTAGCGAAACCTATCCTACTTACACCTAACAACTGTATTTTCATTTTCTCCATCAGCTCATTCCCCCCACAGTTATTACCTTTTGTTTCACTTGACCCTCCCTTTTAGATTGTAAGCTCCAACGAGCAGGGCCCTCTAATTCCTCCAGTATTGTACCTGTACTATCTGCCTTCATGTTGTAAACGCTGCGCAAACTGTTGGCGCTATAAAAATCCTGTATAATATTAACAATAATGTTATATGATTTTAGGAACCACTGTTGACCCGGTAAACAGTTCTTATGTAATTTACTTTTAAATCTGACTTTTGTATGTATTTATTGTTTGAATATTGGAAATCTTTTGGAGATAAGCTAAGCAGTTGACATACACAGGTCAGTTGCACAACAAATTGCTTTGCCATAGTTCAACAGCAATCTTTATTAGCAGTTTTTATATAATCAAGGCCTGCCAATTCATTTGTGCAGAAGGCAAGGTATCATATAACTCAGGATTGGTTGGATTTTCTCTAGGATCAGTATTTGATAAGTAGATGGAAAATCACAGTTAAAGTGTTTCAACCCCCAAAACAAAACATTAATATATTGCCAGCTTACCAGCCCTTTGAAGTGCAGTGCACCCCCAAGGAGTTGCTGGTGAATTTGGTCGTAATTTCCCCCTTTAGGTTGCACACAGCCAGGCACACAGAACTTCCTCCATTCTTCCACTGGCTCAGAAAACTGTCTATGGGTTCTTTTAGGGTTTTTATTTGAAAAATGAACTTGGATAGGGGTAGGGAGCATGGCATACCCCTATAAACTGCAACTGAACAATTTAAGGACTCCTCAAATTTTGGCTGCACTTTACAAACTGCTGGCTGCACCTCTGGGCTGCACTGCTGCACACTGAATGTCCCACTGGATTTCCAATGCTGCTGGGGACTCAGAAGTTTAAAAGTTCTACACAGTCACTTTCCTTCAGCACTGGGGGTCATTTACTTACTTAGCCACAGGATCACTGGTTGCCTCCTGCCAATATCCACTGGCTGTTCCTAGTGAGGAAGATGTAGACTTACACCACCACGGGACAGTTCGACTCTTTCCCACTAACTTCCTCCTGGCTATCTCCAGTGAACCACCTCCTGACCCAACTTTATCCCAGGACAATGGATCTGCGAATAGCAACCCCCCCCACCCCCCAAGCCTAGCTGGGACTTCAATGTCTTCTTCAAAGTTCCTCACCTGGGGGGCAGAGCCCCTGCACAGAGGTCTCCTCCTGCTGGATTGGACCCAGGAACACCGCACTCTGCTGCTCAGGCCTCAAACTATTTATGGGCTCTCCCTCCACTTTCTGTGCACACCTCCCCAAGGATTGGCTGGAAACCCATAAATATTCAGGCTGCTTGTTCTGCTCTTCCTCCCACTATCCTTCTAGAAACCTCTAAAAAAACGGGGAAGCAGCAGAACACCAGCCTGTGAAACACTAAGCAAAGAAATAGAAAAGTGCCTCTAAGTGCAGTATTTTTTTGAGGAAAACAAGGTAGGCAAACGAGTGAACACTCACATAAGATGCTAGTAAAACAGCTCATCTGTGGGCTAAAAGCCTGGTGAATATTGTCCTCCAAGTGCCTTCAATCCGAGTTTGTAGCGGCCGTGATTACCACGGAGGCCAGAAGAATGCCGGCAGATGCGCATCTTCCAGGTTCAGCTCGAGGTGGACCAGCTTGGGAATCGGCGGCAGTAAGCGCGTGACATCACCAGGAAGAGGGAGAGAACCACAACGCATTTCAAAGCATGCATGAGGCTTTTACAGAGCATGGACGCTCCTTTTTGCACTAAATAATCAACCCCTGCTTCCATGAGTACAGGGGAGTCCAACTAAATTTACCTAGCAGCCTGCCCTAAACTAGGAGGCTGCTACAGGTGTTATGGTTGTATTATTTTTTCTTTTCCAGCCTTGTATAACCTTTTTTTTATTCTTTTCACCTGGTGATCTACCAGTAGCATGTGCTCTCTCACTGTACTCTATCTATGGAGGAGCAATGTTGTAACCATAGCTTGCTCTTCTGATTTTGACTACAAACACAAACACCCCTCCTCATCTCCCCTATGTATGGAGAAGGGTTTTTTCTAGTTCATAGAATATAGTTCAGAAAGCTAATATTATTTGAAATTTCAGTTCAGTATAAAGGAAGTTACAAGGATTCTGGATTTCTATCAAGCTCAATTTTTTTTCTTAAAGTGGTTGTAAACCTCAGACTTGAAATATGAGCAAAGCATATGCCTGTTTAGTGTTTACTTGCATAAACTAGGAGCACTAAGGGGTTTATTTACTCAAGGCCAGTTCACACCATAGAAACGCAGTGCGGATGTATTCCAGATGCTTTTTTGCATGCGCGTTTTTGATGTGTTTTAATGCCTTTTTGGTGCATTTTTGTGCAGTCCAGTGCATTTTTCCCCCTTTTTTTCTCTTAACCTTAAATAGGGACATGTGCTTTCCAGTGCATTTTTGGTGCATTTAGGTGCATTCCAGTACATTTTTGATGCGTTTTTTAGCATTCCAGTACAGTCCAGTGCAGGGAAAGTGCAGCATGTTCTACTTTTTTTTTCTGGAAATGGAACGCACTGGAACTGCAAGCACTGGTGTGAACTATGCCATTGGAAACCATATAACCATTTTTGATGCATGTGATGTGAACTGGCTCTAAAGCTGGAGAGGGCAAAATTAGTCACAATTCTTCAGAGAAACCAATCAGCTTCCAGGTTTTATTGCTAAAATTCAATCAAACAAGCTGAGGTTAGAAGCTGATTGCTTTCTCTGCAGAATTGTGACTAATTTTGCCCTTTTTAGCTTTAATAAATAAGTGTAATTTCTGACAGCTGCATCATTCCTCTGATATCATTATGAATCACTTCTTACAATATTGACACTTAGGGCCCAATTTGGACATTTTCACTTAGGGGTGTACTCACTTTTGTTGCCAGCGGTTTCGACATTAATGGCTGTGTGTTGAGTTATTTTGAGGGGACAGCAAATTTACACTGTTAGACAAGCTGTACACTCACTACTTTACATTGTAGCAAAGTGTCATTTCTTCAGTGTTGTCACATGAAAAGATATAAAAAAATATTTACAAAAATGTGAGGGGTGTACTCATTTTCGTGAGAAACTGTGTGTATATATATATATATATATATATATATATATATATATATATATATATATATATATACATATATATATATATACTGTATATATATATATGTATATATATATATATATATATATATATATATATATATATAGTATTTTTTTAAAAACATCTCACCCCAAATATTTACCCTAAAATGCAATAAAGTAAAATAAGCAAAGTCTGACTTTCATGTAGCGTACCAAGCAGAATGGTAAATGTCAAAGTGAACAAAGGTGTTTTACTTTAGCAGAGCTTTATTCCGCTTTAAATGCTACATTGTGAAGCGCACAGGGAAAAAATGGTTTGCGTAAACTGTTAGTGTAACATCCAAATAAGATTGAGTCGGATTTACGAGTGTACAAATATCTACATTTCCAAAAACTGGATAAAAATAATATTTGGCTGCAGTTATACTTCTGAAGAGCTTCTGCAGCAAGGATCTATTAACTGCAAATCAAGATGAGTATATGTATTTGTTTGTATTGAAATTAGAAAATTCTATTTTTTTGTAATTATGCTTTAAATAGAAGAAGAAGAAAAAAAAGGAAGAAACTGAGCAGAGCAAATTCTTCTTCTTTACTGATTTTCTCTGCAGCAGCCTGATTTACTATTATTTTCATGTACTCATTCGTTTTGGTAGACCTACATAGTCCTCAGTCATTTGACCAGAGCACATGATGTTATGATGTGTAAACAGGTCCCCTCTGTACTGTAATGCAAATTCATCAGATCATCAGATAACAGTCATAAAATGTTCATAAACACTTAAGAAAAACTTTCCACTTTCTTCATTCTTTCTGCATGCCATTTGAATTCTTCAAAATAAAGAACAGAAAGATTACATGTGCACCTTTGTACTGCAACAATACACAGAATGTGTCTTGACCCAGAACATGTTGTATGTATAATTGTCTCTGAAGTATTACCTGTTATATAGGTTTCATGTTGGTAGTTGAACTTGTGTATTTTTTTTAACCTAACTAATGGAATTAGTTACATTAATGTAACTATGTGGGCAACAGGAGAAAAATGCCTATTCACAACTACATAAGGGTAGTTGGTTTAAGTATACACAAACGTGACAAGAAGTCATGCATTTACAGTACCAAATATGCAAAGTATGACATTTCAAGGAGAAACATAATACACTGTTTTACACTTTCCCAAACATACACATAGGAAGTTTGGCAGATGTTAAATGGCATGTTACATAGTGGAAAAATAATTGTACTCAGGGCCATCTTAACGCATGTCAATGAGACAAAAGTCGGGGTCCCCAGAGGTCTAAATGTGGACTTCGACCTCAACTGTTTTATCTCAGATCGGTAGTTTTACTTCGTTTTTACCCTCGTTTTTTATCAATACTTTTTATCAACATATGAATTTTAGGTCCCTTACACATATGGGCTTTTATGATATGGACTCTATTATATACCCATTTTATGTATGTTTTTTGACCTTTGAACACTATTGTATTTACGGATTTACATTTGATGTTTTTATTATATGTTTTTGATTATATATTGTTTTTTTTGTACTGCGTTTTTTTTTTTTTTTTTTCTGCTTTATTTTGTATACAGGGGCTGCGAGTGACTTATCATGATCCCCTCATGTATTCATACATTTAGGGGCATTATTTCCCAAATATATGTTTTTTCTGTAATTTTTATTAATATATGTTTTGCCATATTTATGTTAGTTCTGATATTCTATATCCCCCCGCTCTTGAACAGTAATGGGCGTTACTAGCCCTTTAGCCCTTGTTGCTGTCTCGGTGTTTATGGAGGACTCTGTTTATGTTCCTGGGTCAATGTACTGCTTCCTGTGTGGGGCGGGCCCTGGGGCACTTCCTGGTTTTCCTCCGACGTTGCTATGCCAGCAGCGACGCTGAATTGAGCGGAGTGATGCATATAAAAAGAGTGACGTCCGCCCCTCCGCCCATACGCTGAGGAAGTCCCGCCCACGGACGATACGCGTGCGCAAGGGGGAGGAGATCGTGACGTCACTCGTAGCCCCTGTTAGCAGAGCGTTCCGCTCTGTCTGGAGATCAGCTGGATTGCTGTACTGCTCGTTTTTGCATTACCTTGAAGTAAGAGGCTGTCCATTTGTTTTATTAATAAATTGTGGTGTTTGAAACATATTGCACTATGGTCTGCCCCCTTTCTATTACATGGGGATCGTTGTGAACACCTTTACAAAAAGGAGAGATGCCCTCTGTGATTGCTGTCCTGGTCAGGATTTTCACATTGCTGGGAGTGTACTTTTAAGGCTGTCTTTTCACAGCCTACAGGTGAGAGGCTAGCACCTCTGGTGAAGGATTGCACTGAACAAGCACTTGTGTCCTGTTTACTGATCAGCACTGAGCACTTTCATTGGGATTTCTTATTGGACTGTTTTCTCCTCTTTTTTACAAGACTACTGCGTGCCATTCATAGACTTTTCATTTATCCATTGATGTTTTTATTGTCTTATTGTTTTAGCGCTGCACTTTTCACTATCATCTTAACGCATGGGCATCCCTGGGACCCCAAGTGCATGGGGGCTCCATGATAACCTTGCAATCTCATCCCCCCACCTTCCTCTAACAATTTCCATGGCTCTGCATTGGTTCTGGAAGAATACCCCCCCCCCCATGCTGAGAGTTTTACTACCACTGCTTGTGTGCGTGTGTGTGTGTGTGTGGGGGGGGGGGGGGGGGTGTACCTGCTCCAATCCCCGCCGGCCCTTCTCTACTCTCTATCGCATGTAATGTAAGCACCTGAGAATGCCAGAAACTGCTGGGGGAAAGTGGGAGGGGGATATTTTATTCCTGGATTGTATGTTTAGCCCAATGTTTAGATCTGTGCCAGCAGCTTCCCTGCACAGCTCTGCTACTGCTCACTGTACTGTGCCTTTGTGACCCACCCACACTGTGCCCTACTGCACTGCCCACACTGTGCACTATTGACCACGATACCGGGCCCCCCTGACCCACCTACAGTGTGCCATACTGACCCCTATACCATGCCCTCCTGGCCTACCCACACTGTGCCCTACTGGCCCCAGAATTGTGCCTTCCTAAACCCACCCACACTGCCCTCCTGACTCATCCTCACTATGCACTAATGACTTCTGTACTGTGCCATCCTTACCAATCCACACTGTACCCTCCTGACCCACCCACACTGTGCTATACTGACCCCCATACTGTGCACTCCTGAGTCCTGACCCACCCACAATGCACCATCCTGACCCACCCTATACTGCTCCTTACTGACCCACCTATACTGTGGCCTCCTGACCCCCTGCACTGTGCCATGTTTACCCCTATACTGTACATTTCTGACTTCTTGTATACTGCGCCCTCTGTGTGTGTCCTTGGGACCCCCCCCCCCCCCCCATATGGTGCCTAGCTGATCCCATGTACTGTGCCCTCTTGATTCCTTTACAGTTCCCTGCTGACTACCCTATACTGTGCTATGCTGATCCCCCTGTACTGTGTCCTGCTGACTCCCTGTACTTTGCCCTGCTTGAAAGTACTAATAAATATGTTTAACTCTATCAACTATTTATATTTTAATTCTTGAGAGTAGGTGCATTAATTGGGGCAGCTGGTAGGGGCCCCAGTGCATTACTTTGTACAGGGGCCCATGTTTATATTAAAGTGTGAGTAAATCACTGCTGAAAAAAATCCCAAAAACTGTAAGACAATGCCTTAATGTGCTAGTATGCATTGCATACTAGCACATTATGAAATACTTACTTTAGAATGAAGCCCTTCCAGTGGCACTGAGAGGGCTGACATCTTCTCTGGCCTTTATTCCAGGTGTGCAGGCTCCGGCACTGTGTGTGGCCGAAGCCGCGATGACGTAACTCCTGCACATACGCGCAGGAGCCCTAGGTCCTGGCAAGAAGCTCTGAACGTCCGGCACGTCAGCGGTTGCATGCAGGGTGAATATCTCCTAAAAGGTGCATTTTTAGGAGATATTCATTTTACCTACAGGTAAGCATTTATTATAGGTTTACCTGCAAGTTAAAATAACAAAGCTGGCTTTATTACCGCTTTAAGATAGCCCTGATTGTACTAGGAGTCTAAATTGTACTTTTTTTTTTTTTTATTCAGTCAATATTAGGTTAGCATTGCCAAATCATATGTAGAACGCTTGTAAAACATTGTTTTGGATAGAACAGAAAAGGATTTTATGCCAGAATTTTATAGCTGCCTATCAAAACACAAGAATAAGAAATGCTAATAAGGGATAGATACAATATTACAAAAACAGATACACAGTTAAATCAACTACATGAATAACAACATTCCCAATATACATTGTAAGATCTGGAAGTGTTTTCACCTCCCTAAATGTCACAAAATAAACACCTGCACATATCAAAGAAACACAGCAAAGAATTATCTGACAAAACACAATGACAAGTAGAGTTAACCACACAATACACTGCTCAAAAAAATGAAAGGAACACTTTGAAAACACATCAGATGTGCTAGGAATGAAAGGATGCTACAACGTTTGATGGAAATGAATTCAAAGACACCCCGAAAGTCAAAGTGAAAAAATGATGCAGCAGGCTACTCCATTTTGCTGAAATTTTGTTGCAGCAACTCAAAATGGTACTCAGTAGTGTGTATGGCCCCTACGTGCTTGTATGCATGTCTGACAACATCGGGGCATGCTCCTAATGAGACAACGGATGGTGTCCTGGGGTATTTCCTCCCAGATCTGGACCAGGGCATCACTGAGCTCCTGAACAGACTTAGGTGCAACCTGGTAGCGTTGGATGGACCAAAACATAATGTCCCAGAGGTGCTCTATTGTATTTAGGTCAGGCGAGCATGGGGGCCATTTAATGGTATCAATTCCTTCATCCTCCAGAAACTGGCTGCATACTCTCGCCACATGAGACCGGGTATTGTCGTGCACTAGGAGGAACCCAGGACCCACTGCACCAGTGTAGGGTCTGACAATGGGTCTAAAGAATTCATCCTGATACCTAATGGCAGTCAGGGTGCCATTGTCTAGCCTGTAGAGGTCTGTGCATCACTCTATGGATAAACCTCTTTAGACCATCACTGACCCACCACCAAACCATTCATTCTAAATGATGTTATAGGCAGCATAACATTCTCCATGGCTTCTCCAGACCCTTTCACGTCTGTCACATGTGCTCAGGGGGAACCTGCTCTCATCTGTGAAAAGCACAGGGCGCCAGTGGCGGACCTGCCAATTCTGGTGTTCCATAGCAAATGCCAATCGAGCTCCATGGTGCCAGGCAGTGAGCAACATGGGCCACTAGAGGACGTTGGGCCCTCAGACCACCCTCATGAAGTCTGTTTCTGATTGTTTGGTCAGAGACATTCACACCAGTGGCCTGCTGGAGGTCATTTTGTAGGGCTCTGGCAGTGCTCATCCTGTTCCTCCTTGTACAAAGGAGTAGATACCGGTCCTGCTGATGGGTTTAGGACCTTCCACGACCCTGTCCAGCTCTCCTAGAGTAACTGCCTGTCTCCTGGAATCTCCTCCATGCTCTTGAGACTGTGCTGGGAGACACAGCAAACCATCTAGCAATGGCACGTATTGATGTGCCATCCTGGAGGAGTTGGACTGCCTATGCAACCTCTATAGGGTCCAGGTATCGCCTCATGCTACCAGTAGTGACACTGACCCTAGCCAAATGCAAATCTAGTGAAAAACAGTCAGAAAAGATAAGTAGGGGAAAAAATGCCATTGGCCTCTACCTGTAAAACCATTCCTGTTTTGGGGGACATCTCATTGTTGCCCATCTAGTGCACCTGTTGGTAATTTCATTAACACCAAAGCAGCTGAAACTGATGAACAACCCCCTCTGATACGTAACTGACCAGATCAATATGCCAGGAGTTTAATTGGCTCGATGTTATACTGTGACTAAAAAGTGTTAAAGTGTTCCTTTAACTTTTCTGATGAGTGTATTTTATCATGGAACATCACTGCAGATGAAAATATATTCCATTATTGCATGTGCAATAGACAGACGATGACGCATTGGGAATAATCCACGTTGGATGTGATACATCATATTATGGAGGCAATTTGCTGAGTGTAATGCTCATATGCTGACAGGTGTGGCATAATTCAAAGATAAAAGTGATATCCTTATGGACAATTATTAATGACATGTAGAGGTCTGCAGTACACCCAGATCCCACTGATATGGAGTGCTTTGCTCTGCCATATTTTATCAACACGTTGAATCAGCATCTATCTGCTCCAATCTGTGTCTATCCATGTGTCAGTCTTTTGTCTATTAAGACATCACAAACAACACACATCCACAAAGGCACAGGTGTTAGCAAACTGAAGACGCCAAAGCCTGAAGCAGAGATATCACATACGATCACAAGTGTCAGCGAGCATGCTCATCCTCAAAAAGGCACAGATTTAAATACAAACCATTCCTTCAAGAAAGGGCAACACACCACCCTGGATGGTGTAAATGAAGGTTCCTTCTTTATGCTAAATTTATGTTAGAGCTCCTGGAAGGACTATTTAAAGAAGGAAGGTGTTCCTTTTGAAGAGGAGGAGGCTAAATAGCCCGGAAACAAAAGCCTCTCTAAAAATAAAGTCTTAAAGTAGAACTATAGGCAAAACTTTTTTTCTCATTTTGGAAGGAATAACTGAGGGTTATAACCCATGTAATGTTTTAAATTCTCATCTTTGTCCCATTGGGGAAATTTCCCTTCACTTCCTGTCTCATAGCCAAACAGGAAGTGAGAAGAAATCTCTGCAAATTATTGGAATCTCTTGGGAACCCCCAGGCCACCAGAACTAGTGTCCCCATTAGAAAATCTCCCCTCTATTACTTTTCTGGGGACAACCCAAAATTTGGGATTTTCTTTTACTTTCACCTTCAATGATATTGGTAAACAAGACATATAGGGGTACTCACCTCCTCACCTCTCGCACCTTCACCACTTGCTTTGGATCACATACTATTTCCTTATCATTATTCACACTGTTGGTCCATCCTCTGGTTCCTGGTTAACTGGGGTTTCTCAACTTCACTTTCTCTCCTCTCTTCACCTTTGTACTCATTCCCTTGGTTTTCACATTCTCACCTTCTCATCCACACACACACTTTTTACATTTTCATTTAGTGTTTTTCCTTCCAAATTTTATGCATAATTTCCTTCACCCATTTCACAGTCATGTCCACACTTTTTCAAATTTTTACTTCATATCATTTCTTATACTATTATAGTTCTCACTGACACTATATAAATTATACCATGCGATTTCATACACTACATACTTCCTTACCCAACTGATATAGTTATATGTCATCATTTATATTATTATTTTTTTTTTACCTATTTTACAGCTTTTTCCATTTTTCAATTCCCTCCAATAATTCTTTCCAATTTTTTCTAATTTTTACTGATAGAATATAGGTAATACCATGTGAATCTTTTTATACAACATACTCTTCTACTCATTCGATACAGGTATATGTTACTACTTATATTACCGCAATTACTTCAATCGACAATTTTTCCTGCGTGTGGCGCTATTCGCTTTTTCCGCTGACCCTCTGCGTCCTCAGCTCCCGTGGGAGACAATCGGGTTTGTGTCCCACCGTCATTGCCAGCTACTGCCGGGGCCACCATGTAAGTTGTGAGACTGTGGGGGTTTCTCCCTCCCTCTCCCCTCCCCTCTCAGCTTCTAACGACCATCATGCTATGCAAAATATTTTTATACGTATTATTCTTTGTTTATAGATATGGATCATACACCTACTCTTGAAGAAGTGGCGACATTAGGCCACGAAACGCGTCAGTTACGGATGTTATGATTATACTCAAATTTACTTTTATTATTGTCTATTGCTATGCTGGTTCTTTCAAGCTGGCTTGGGGACCATTCATCATTTGTACTACTCCCAGTTTTTTTATATATACCATACATTATGTTTATCCTGTACACTATGATTATATGATATATGTATACAACCAATAAATGTTTTTACCTACCAGCCGATGTCCAGTGCAGAAGGAGAAAGGCAGGCGGCTAATGTAAACAAAGCCGCCTGTCATTCTCCCTTGTGTAACTGCAGAGATCATACGATCCTGCTATGTAGGATGGTATATCTCTGTGGTTACACGAAAAGCCACGCCCCTTTACAGTTAGAAACACGTCCCTAGGGACACATTTAACCCCTGCCTCTCCAAAAGTTAGCCCCTTCCCTGCCAGTGTCATTTTTACAGTAACAGTGCATATGTATAGCACTGATTACTGTAGTAATGTCACTGGTACCCCCAAAAGTGTCAAAAATGTCAGTCAAGGGTCCGATCTGTCCGCCGCAATGTCGCAGTCCCGCAAAAAAAAAAAATCACAAATCGCCGCCATTACTCGTTAAAAAAAAACCCACCAAAAATGACATAAATCTTTCCCTTAGTTAGTAAACGCAATAACTTTTGCGCAAACCAATCAACATACGCTTATTGTGATTTTTTTTACCAAAAATATGTAGCAGAAAACAAATTGGCCAAAAATGTTAAAAAATTTAGATTTTTACATTTTTTGTTTTGGGAATTTCATATAAAAAAATGTGAAAAATATTGTTATTTTTTCAAAATTGTCGCTCTTTTTTTGTTTATAGCGCAAAAAGTTAAAATCGCACAGGTGATCAAATGCCACCAAAACAAAGCTCTGTTTGTGGGAAAAAAAGAGCGTCAATTTCATTTGGGTACGGCGTCGCACGTCCGTGCAATTGTCCGTTAAAGTCACGCAGTGCCGAATAGCAAAATAAGGCCTGGTCAGGAAGGGGGTAAAATCTTCCGGGGCTTAAGTGGTTAAGCTATTTATGAAATTTACTGCCAAGGAAATTAAAGTAAGTATGGGTATGCTTAGGTAAGTGGCTTTGATAATCTTAAAGCCAGGGAAAAAAAGTTTTAAATGAGTTGAAAATCATGCTGAGCATCGGCCATTAATTCTAATGACAAGGGGGAATATCATTCTGATGACTAAAAAATATTATGAGTCAGGAGCAAAAAGACAGCTGAATAACCAGCCCTATTACATTAAGATTCTGTGGAACCCATTCCCCTACCTTGTCTCGAAAGTTAATGATTTGTTGAGCAACGCTTGTAATACTGGTATGAGGAATCAGGAAGAAAATGAGGAACAACATATTTAGAGAACTAGAGTAAAAAAGGAAGGAACTGGTTAAAAAAAGTGAAAGCAGGAACAATCAAACTAATGCTGGGTATACATGCATAGATTATTTTTGTTTACAGTGCCGGCTGAATGAAAGTTATCTAGTAGATTAGCCCATCAACACTATATAGTGGGTAGGGGAATCTCCCACTGTGGCTATTGTATTCTGACAGTCACTGACAGAGCCTGTCAGAATACCTAAACAGTTGCTGCATCTCAATGGCTGGAGCTGCCGTTTGGCCGACAATTTTCCACCCAGGTCCTTAACTTTTTCAATTGGCCGACAGGGCCACCTATATAGCAAGATGTGCAAAGTGTATACCAGTTTCAAAGAGTCATATCTATATCAGACAGATCACATCTTATGGATCCCATTGGGAAAAATGTCATCCTCACTTCTGATTTACAATTGGCGGAAGTAGTTGGAACCTAGAGGCTTATCTTTGCATGGCTATTTTCTTCTCCAGCAAGCCAGCTTTTACATTAGACTGCTGACAGATGTCTCCTGTGCTTGTATATTTCTAAATGCTTTCTAAAGCCCCGTACACACGCAACGATTATCGGCCGACCGATCGTCCGTCTTTTGTCCAGAGTTGTGTTTTGTTGGTTGGAATGTGGAAGAAACTGCACACGAATTTTCTCGCCCAACAAAATTCTAATTCAGAAGTGATGTCATGCGTTGGTTTGGTTTCTTTGTGTTCTTTCTTCTCTGAGCATGCCCAGACTTGCTCATCAGATTTTTCCCTGTCAAAATCTGTACTGACTGCACGAAAATCGGCCGTTGTGTTGACGGCCAACAAAAAATTTATAGTCTGCACACCAGATTTTTTTCGGCTGAAAAGTCGGAGTCGGTTGTCGGAAGCATCATACTAGCAAGCCGAAAATCGGCAGATCGGTCGTCGGACGAAAATTTCCTGCCAATTTTCGACGCATGTGTACGGGGCTTCAGGCTCGGTTCACATTTATGCGATGCGGGAAGGCTGCGAATTCGCAGCCTGTTCCCGCATCGCACACGCACCCCCGGCAGTTCACACTGCCATATGCGATCCGCTGGGGGTGTCAATGTAATCTTAACGACACCCCCAGTTTGATCGCATATCGCAGTGCGATCGTGCAGTTCGCACAGGATCGGATCGCACAAGTGTGAACTGCTGTGTGATCCGATCCTGATGCGGCTGCAAAAATGCCTCCTGTGCGTGTTTGCTGCGGGTGCGATGCGAATTTAGCCATACAGTTTGTATGGCTAAACTCGCACCGCACAGCCGATCGCATGTAATGTCGGAGCAGTGCGCTCCGACATTACATGCGAACCCCGCACACGCACAAGTGTGAACCGGGGCTAACTCTACTTATGAGCTCAGATTCTACTGCATGGCTGGAATATGCATGGCTATTTTTATTTCCAGTGTGTCTGCTTTTACATGAGTGTGGTGCTGCCCATGCTTGTATGTGATCTCTCTGTTTCAGGCTTTGGCTTCTACAGTTCACTGACATCTGTGCCTTTAAGGATATGTTCTCTTTGTAGAGTTTAATATACAAGAAACGTGCACATGGGTAGACACATATTTAATCAGATTAATGCTAATTTAAAGAAGAAAATCTATCATATTGATTGTTTTATTTTACAGTTCTGTCTTCTATGGGACAAAGTATACAAGTGCTTTGTAACTCTAGTTATGTTATGTGGTCTGACCTGCCCCCAACCCTTCTGCCATGGCCGGTCAAACAACAGCTAATAAGGAGACGGCTGAATCATAGCTGCAGCTTGTCCCAGCTGTGAGCACTTTCCTGAGACAAGCATCAGCAAGAGGAATGCAGGGGAAGGGAAATGGGGGAGGAATGTATTATATGTATTTTGTCCCACAGTTGACAGAACTATAAAAATATGATGTATCATATCCAACATGGATAATTTCCTAAGCTTCATCATCTGCCTATTGTACATGCTTTCATAAATTATAAGAATATTTTCATATGCAGTGATGTTCCATGATAACATATTATGTGGTGCCTGGTTAATTCTACTTGGCATTGTATTTTGCTTGATAATTTCTTGCTCCGTCTTCTTGATAGTGAAGTGTTCATCAAGTGTTCATTTTGTGACGATTTAGGCGATTGACAACATTGTCACATTTTAACCACATTTATTGAAATGTCACCAAGACAAGACCCTTGTGGGATATTGTGGAGTGTGAAGGTAAGATAGTTAATTCCATGTTAATACTACTACATTCAGGGTGGTAGATCTCTGAACATTAAGCTTGGAGAGCCCAGTCCAGCTTTCTTCCTTGGGTTTATTGGATCCGCTCTTCCCTTTTCGGAGGTGTGGCATAAACCAGGATGGCCATGGATTAAATTTGAACTTGCCTTGCCAGTGTGCCTGGTGTGTCAGTATTTTGCCTGTGAGCATCCTTATGGTGACCCTTTAGTGAGCCTGTGTTAAAAGGGGCCAATGCACCTGCTCTGTTCAAAGCACCTTGTGCCCAGCTCTATCCAGAGATGTATAGTAACGAAGTAGAACTACTTAAGTACTGTACTTAAGTACCGAAATGCAGTATCTGTACTTTCCTAGAGTAGAATTTTTTTCTCCTACTTCTACTTTTACTTCACTACATTTTTTCGATGATTTCGATACTTCTACTCAAGTATTTTTTTTTTGTGCTGCATAGTTACTCGTTACTTTTAAAAAAATTACCACTGCCAGAACAGTAGATGGCAGGTTGCATAAAGCTCAAAAAAATGTGTATAATGTCATTTGTAAATCAGCGCATACGAAAATAAAGGCTGTGTATAATAAAAGCTGCTATACCAAATCTTTCCAATAAAAAGAAAATATGAAACAAACAAATAAATGGTGCTACAGCGCTTAAAGTGCATCAAGAAACTACTAACAAACACAGGTTAATCATTTGAAATAATAAAAACAATATGATGTTCATACTTTTGACTTCTTTCTTTAATAACTACATAACACAGTACTTGTACTTTTACTTTCAGTACTTGAGTAGAAATTTTTTTTCAAAACTACTGGTACTTTTTACTTTTAGTACTTAAGTAGCAAATTTTTTGAAAAAACTACTTGCAATACTTAAGTAAAAAAAATGTTGAATACTTTAGTACTTCTACTTAAGTAACTTTTTCTGCGAGCACTTCCACTTCTACTCAAGTAATTTTTTGATCGAGCACTTGTACTTTTACTCAAGTAGAAATTTCGAGTACTTTATACAAGTCTGGCTCTATCCTTAATGATCCCTCTGTCCCTAGTCAGTTGGACCTTTGCGCACAGCCTTACTTTAGTGCATGAATGATTTGGTGAATACACTTTGCCAAATTTCCAGGATGAGCCTTCTGTGTATACTCACGTGCAGAATTCTCTGGGCTAAATGCTGGTCAGCATAACTCCTCTGCAAGAAATGCCTTTAGTAATTTTTGAGGTTCCTCCTTGGATAGATACTTCTAGGAGGTAAGAGTACTCTACTCCCTCAGAAGAGGTCTTGTGACTTAACCCGTGGATCTTCTTCTTCAGAGGTTATGAAGAGTTTTCTTTTATCCCTCTTTCAATACAAGGTCTAAGTAAGGAACATACTTTTGTAAGAAGACATGGCCCTCCAAGTCAGCTAAGTCTGGCACCAAAGCCTCTTTACAATGGTGGGGTGGCACCAAGGCCTCTTTACAGTCATGGGGTCCCTCCTTCACATGTCTTCGACCCTCTTAGTCTTCTGGTCCCAGAAAAAACTCATAGGCCTGGGTCCAAAGTATTATTTCCAGGGGCTACAAACGGGAATTTCTCTCTCTGCCTCCTGCCCACTTCATGCTTTCAAACTTGCCTTCTTCCCCATTATGGCCTGTGGATCTGCTTGCTGCTGTCCAACAGCTCTTGTATCATTACTCCATACCAACAGAAGAACACTTTAAGGCTTCTAATAAAACTTCTAAATGATAAGGCCCATTCTAGATCTAAAAACTGTTATCTTCTCTCTTCGGGTTCAAAAGGTTTGCATGGAAAATATCAGGTTGCCTCCTTTATACTGTAGAATTTTTTAGCCTCATTGGGGATGATTAACTGCACATTCCCATATGTCTGCATTGTGCAGTGGGTGATCATCATGACCAATCTGTTGCCCTTCCATTTGGCCTGCCCATGGCCCCCTAGGTTTTTATTAAGGTGCTTGCCCCAGATTTGGCTGTGCTCCATTCTTAAGGGATTTATGTTGAGGGCTACCTGGGCAATCTTGCTGGTAAATCTTTGTTCCTGTTAGCCAACATCCAACAGAAGCTACAGGCTCTGCAGCTGGACCATCAACCAGTCATTGCTGGACCCATCTCACAGACTGGAGTACCTGGGACTGATGCTGGAAACAGCCCTCTCCAGGACCTTTGTCTCTGGGGGATAGTCTGTTCTTTTACTCTCATGCCAGGGCCCCCTGTCCCAGAGGAAGCCCTAGATTCATGCTTGCATGAGGGTCTTGAGTCCCATGGTTGCCTCCTTTGAGGCTGTAATGTAGGTACACTCTAGATCATGGCAACTCAACATTTTACCCATGCTGGACAATCAGACTTGGTCCTTGTAAAAACATTTTTATTTATGTATGCTGCCTTGGTTGCATTAGGGTGCATCATTATCCCTCTTTAATCTCAGTGCCTACTCATACACATTTTAAACTTAAAATATTAAATTACATGCATTTATTAAATCCTTAACCACTTAAGCCCCGGAGGATTTGGCTGCTAAAAGACCAGGGGGTTCTTTTGGTGGTATTTGATCACCTGTGCAATTTTTTGATCATGCGCTATAAACAAAAAATGAGCGTCAATTTTGCAAAAATAACAATATTTTTCACATTTTTATATGAAATTCCCCCCCAAAAAAATGTAAACAAAATTTTTTAACATTTTCGGCTAATTTGTTTTATGCTACATATGTTTGGTAAAAAGAAATCGCAAAAAGCGTATTTTGATTGGTTTGCGCAAAAGTTATCGCGTTTACTAACAAAGGGAAAGATTTTTGACATTTTTGGTGTTTTTTTTTAACGCGTAATGGCGGCGATCTGCGATTTTTTTTGCGGGACTGTGACATTGCGGCGGACAGATCGGACCCTTGACTGACATTTTTGATACTTTTGGGGGTACCAGTGACATTACTGCAGTAATCAGTGCTATACATATGCACTGTTACTGCAAAAATGACACTGGCAGGAAAGGGGTTAACTGTATTGGAGAGGGAGGGGTTAAGTGTGTCCTAGGGGCATGATTCTAACTGTATAGGGACATTGCTATTGGTGTAAAAACAAAGATCAACGGTCCTACATAGTAGAACCGTCTGATCTTCATTTTTACACCAGGGAGAATGACGGGCGGCTTGTTTACATAAGCCGCTCCGCCTTTCTCCCTTGACCGGAGCGATCGTAGTGTGACTGGCGGACATCGGGTCTGCCGGTCACACGCACTGACTTGTAAGTGAACAAGCCGCGGCGCAATTGGCTCTCAAGTCAGTGACAGGCGAGTGACGTACCCATACGTCACTCTGCCTGGCCGGGCCTGACCGCCGCAGTATATAGTCGTGCGGCGGTCGGCAACCGGTTAAGAAAAGGTAAAAAATGTACAAACTTCTACTGAACCAGGTGAAAATAACACCAGCATAAAAACAAAGAACTAATTCACAAGTTTGATTTAGAATCCCCCCCCCCTTTCATTTGTATACTTATTACTCTTTACTTCTATAATTGTGTAAATAATAGATGTTCATGAAGATTTCTGATGAGGGGGAGTTCAATGATTTATTACTTACAACTGGTTTTGTGGGTACCAAAGCTCAACTTCCTCTGGTGCTGTGGAACTTTCTGTTCAACTATTGGATGTGGAATTTAGGACCTGGGGACCACCATACTGCACCAAGCCTCCCTCTGGGAGGAGAACCTTCTGGTTATGCAAAAAGAAGCCCAAAGGGGCAGCATCCCCTCCATTCAAGTAGTGGGTGAGAGACGGGTTTGTCTCTAGGTCCATAGACCCTCATGCCTTTGCAGTAGATGCTCTAGTGATGCAGTTAAACCTGATCGGTGCCTTTCTAACCTACAAGATTCCCCCCTGCCTACTCTGTAGGATCAAGATCGAAGGCATTCTGGAGATCCTCATTGTACCAGACTGGCCCAGAAGGACGTGGTATGCAGACATACTCAACCTCCTGGCAGATGTGCCCTGGGTCCTACTGGATTGTCTAGACAGCATATTTCAAGGGCCCATGTCCCATGGTGCTTCCTAGTCCCTTGCTTTAAAGATATGGCTGTTGAAGCCATGGTCTTGAGGAAGAGAGGCCTTTTGTATTCAGTCATCCCTACTCTCTTGAAGGCTAGGAGGTTGACTTCTTTTAAAGTCTACTATCATACCTAGAAGGCCTATTTTGCTTGGTGTGAGTCAAGAAACTTTTATCTTAGAAATTACATCCCTGGGATGTTTTCTGCCCCTCTTCCTGTCTGGTCCGGACAAAACTTGCCCTTAAGTACCATAATGGACAAATCTCATCCTTGGCTGATCTATTTCAGAGACCCTTGGCATTTCACTCTCTAGTTAAGGGCTTTGTTCAGGGTGCACTATGCATCCCCCCTCTATTTTTTCTCCAGTGTCTCCTTAGGGTCATAATCTGGTTCTCTTGGCTGTGCAGAAGCCACCCTTTGAACCTATTAGGGATATTTGCTTGTCTGACCTTAACCATAGGGTACATGCAATCTCTTTGTGATGTAGGAGAGCTAAAACGTATGTGGATGTGTTTCGATGGGATAGGTGGCTTGTGGTCCTAGAGGCTGCTCACCAGCAACTGTGGGGTCTTGCTGGCCTTTCCAATCCAAGTGCCTTCATCATCCTGTTTTTAGCCTTGATGAAGGGGGAGTGCTGAGTCCCCGAAACGTGTTGGCTGCACCAAAATAAAAATCTTTTAAAACTTTGTACAAGCTGGTGTGGCGCTCTCATTCTTTCAAAACTTCGACTTACCCATAAGGTGGCCTTTCCGGTGGCTATCACCTCTGCGAAGAGAGTCTATGAATTAGTGCTCTTATTCTGTAAGGAGCATTTCTTTAAGTTGCACAAGGATAAAGTTGTCTTGAGGCAACTCCTGAAAGTAATCTCTGCCTTTCACGTTAAAGCAGTTGTAAACCACTGGACGTTTTTTTTTTTTATTACCCTGCAAGATAATGTCATAATGTGCTTGTATGCTAGTAGTTCACATCTGGGCAGAGCTATGAAAAGGGTTATTGATAGAGAGACTGGTATACTAAAGAGTGCCCCTTGATTATACTCAGTGGAGGAAGCTGAATGCTGTGGACTTAGTATACGTGGGGGAAGTGCTCCCTACTCTTCCCCCTAAGGGGCCGCTGACAACCGACTCTCCTATTCCTGCACAGCCAGCAACATGCATTTCTTCCAGAAGTCAGTGCCATAAAAAACTTTTTTTTGTTGGTTTTATTAGGGTATAACAAATAAGATAGGGTGAAGGGATTTTTGTGATGCCTAGCAGATGATGAACACAGCAAAACTTGGGGACGATCTTCTTCTCTCTGTACACAAATCCTGAACTGCCTCCTTCTGTACAAACACACGGTCCTTTGTGGGTTAAAAGCAAAAGTCCATCACAGATTAAGGGCCCCAATTCCTCCTTGAAAGTAGCACAAACTTGTGGTAACTGCTTCCCTTCTCTCTGTGGATCCGTTCCCAGCTCCACTATTCAGCTGATTCTACCAGCCCTTCTAGCTGCTTAGGAGATCTCTCAGGGTAAGGATGAAGGGTTGAAACACACTGCTGTCCATTCAGAAAGCTGACTACATATGGCAGACTTTCCCCTTGTAGTATCACTGAGTGTGCTGATGACTCAGTGTCCTCTCCTTGCTCCCACTGCTCCCAGGTGGTGGTCCAAATCACATCGCACTGTAGACAGGGTCCTTCCTGAGGCAGCCCGAGCCTCTGCCATGTAAAGCCCCCCTTAGACCTAGAGGGCCACTCAAGGCCACTGGCAGACTCCTCAGCACTCCATCTCTATCTTCAAACCCAACTCCCCCTGCCAGCATGATTCATCCAAACTTGAAGGCTGGTTTACCTACCTGCGAGGCCCACATGCCTAGGGATTGGCCAGATCAATCACTTACTGTGTTCATTCATAACTGAAGTATAGTAAACTATGTTTACTATGCTTAAGTTTATAAATGAACAGGATGTAATGTTCTGGTACCTATGGTACCCTTATTTCCATTTCTCTCCTAACATTGCGTCCCATCTTGCTATCCAAATGGAACGCATACACCTTTAAGGGCAATGACATCATCGCCGAGCGCCGATATGAGCGGCTATTTCAATCGCCGGTTTGCTCTTACTCATTGCTCGATCAAACCGCATGTTCAACTTACCTTGTCTTGTGCTGCCGGAGCTTCTAGCTATACCCTTTGCCTGAACTGAACCGGAACCTCGCTGCCGATCCCGTATCTCGCTACCGGATCACTCCTTACTACTGGACCTTGCTACTACTAACTATCTAGTGATAAGTACCCCACAGGGGATTCCTTCCTAACCTATACTTTCACTATCATCTACTGCATATTACAAAGACAATTACTATCTGATCTATTCCTATCATCTGCATAGATTGTTAGCTCTTGGGACTACCATCATCTATCATTGCACTAGGTTACTCTATCTTGTATACATTCTGCTGTCCCCTACCATCTGTACTATACATGATTGCTAGAACCTATCTGCATACTACCATCACCTACCACTCTCCTGAATACTATTACTGAGTGCTCACCATACTATCGCCTGTCTCTCACCTCTATACTATCATATATTCTATCACTCCAGGAACATCATATTGAGTGTATGTATATTGCATAACAGGCTGTGCACGGTGATGAAGTCCTGAGAGTTGGATATGTTGTTCAACAGAATCTCTACACGACTACTGAGTGTAACAATTCTGCAGCTGCAAATCCATTCATTAACAAAAAACGCATGAGCGTTACACAGGAGCCTCTGTCTCCTGTACATTCATCTGCAGTGCAGTTGAGGCTGCAGAGAAAGGAATTTAAGAATCTTTGTCCTCAATTCCTTTCTCTTTCTCAAACGTGAGATATCAGGGGTCTGTTTAGAGCCCTGATATTTCACCCAAACCCCCCCCAACAGAGTTGTAAAAAAAATTGTAAAAAATAATTATTTTGAAGAATTTTAAAAAATATTTTAAATTTTAAAAAATATTTTTTTTAATTTGTAATTTGTAAAAAATAGTTAAAAAAATTAAGAACTCATTGACACAGGTTCTCTGGCATTTGCAGCGTGAATGAACAGTTTGTACCACTATAGCCACCTGTCACTATATGAGGATACAGCGGCTGTATGAACACAGGTCCAAATTTGATAAGTGTGCAGGTATGGGTACGTGGCCCCAAATATACATTCAAAACACTGATTTACACAGTACAGGCCATTTTATTTATTAACGCAATACAGTTTTATCTTTTAGCAGGAATGTTGTAAGGTATGTTATTTTTTTGTGCACTAATAATGATTTAGTGTATTTGTTTTGATATTTTTTTTAGGGGGGGCTTTCAGTTAGGCTGTACAGGTCCCAAATCCACAATTGTTGAAAAGACCTTACATTTCTGTGCCTCTAAATAATTACCAGGAAAATACTGATGATCGCTCACCAAACCTGTTTGTGTGTCACATATTATAGAAAGTTAACAGAAATTAGCAGAAGAATTATAAACATATATATACTATGTAGCACCCTCCTAGTCAGGTGCTAGTGAGAGAGTATAGTTTTGGCTTTGTCTGCCTATCAGAGGAGCAGCAGGCAAATCTATATGGCACTCTGCTTAACAGAGAGCAAGATCTGTAGTTAGGTCTGCTCAGTGTGCCCAGTGTGTGATTCATCTGGTCTCAGGGAGTGTCCCCAGCTGATGCAATGGGGAGGCACGTTGGATGCTGGAGGAAACCTGACCAATGACACACAGGCTTTTGGTACTGTCCCAGGGATTGGCACAGACAGTTGATCTCTGTGCATTATGGGGCAGGGTATAAAAAGCCACGCGCACATGAGGTAGAGGTCTTTTTGGCAGGAAGCAAAGTCCCAGAAGGAGGGTTGCAGCTGCCTCCTCTTCTGCTGCAGTTTGTGATGGTCCCAGGCAGTCAGCCTCGTGAGCCATTGGTGTGAGGCTGAACCCAGAGGTCCAGGAGAGCTGACTAGAGGAGTTGGGGCACTGCGAGAATCTGGAAAAACAGTAGCGTGAGTACAGAGGATCTTGCCCAGGGGTCTGCCCAGGAGGGGGACCACTCCGGAGTGTAGAGTCAGTGGACGGGTGTCAGCTAGCACAGAGAAAGGGGGTACTGGGGGAGTACCCTGAAGAGAAACATAAATAGGAACACTTATCCCATCTTCATTCAAGTGGCAAGATGAAGTAGCGGCCTTGCCGCATTCTCAAGTTAGAATTCCTCTGAAATGTCAATAGTTAACAGTTGGAGTATCCTACTCATCCCTTCTCCTATCCCAATATAAATAAAACAACAAAAACAACAACCCCTAGACTGATCATTGACTGAGCCAAGAACTTAAAGTACTAAGATTTCTGCAAACAGTTGCTACGGGTAACCCAGGGTAATCCAAAAGTGTCATTCTTCAGCAGTCCTCTAGGTGGCAGTGCTACAACTATATTACCAAAAGTATTGGGATGCCTGCCTTTACACGCACATGAACTTTATGGATGAGCGAATTAGGGGTGGAGGAACTTAACTGGCCTGAACAGAGTCCTGATCTCAACCGGAAAGAACACCTTTGGAGTGAAATAGAGCGGAGACTGTGAGCAAGGCCTTCTTATCCACATCAGTGCCTGACCTAAAAAATGCGCTTCTGGAGGAATGGTCATTATCTCACAAAAGTGAGTACACACCTCACATTTTTGTTAATATTTTAATATATCTTTTCATGCGATAGCACTGAAGAAATTACTCTTTGCTACAATGTAAAGTAGATTTGCTGCCCCTCAAAATACCTCAACACACAGCCATTAATGTCTAAACTGCTGGCAGCAAAAGTGATTACACCCCTAAGTGAAAATGTCCAAATTGGGCCCAATTAGCCATTTCCCCCCCCTGGTGTCATGTGACTCGTTAGTGTTACATTTTCTCAGGTGTGAATAGAGCAGGTGTTTTAAATGTGGTGTTATCACTCTCACTCTCTCATACTGGTCACTGGAAATTCAATATAGCACCTCTTGGCAAAGAACTCTGAGGATCTGAAAAAATTAATTGTTGCTCTAGATGGTCTAGGCTATAAGAAGATCGCCAAGACCCTGAAACTGAGCTGCAGCACAGTGGCCAAGACCATACAGTGGTTTAACAGGACAGGCTCCACTCTGAACAGGCTTCACTATGGTCAACCAAAGAGGTTGAGTGCACATGCTCAGCGTCATATCCAGAGGTTGTCTTTGGGAAATAGACGTATTAGTGCTGCCAGCATTGCTGCAGAGGTTAAAGGGGTGGGGGGTCAGCCTGTCAGTGCTCAGACCATACGCCACACACTGCATCAAATTGGTCTGCATGGCTGTCATCCCAGAAAGAAGCCTCTTCTAAAGATGATGCACAAGAAAGCCCACAACCAGTTTGCTGAAGACAAGCAGAGTAAGGACATGGATTACTGGAACCATGTCCTGTTGTTTGATGAGACCAAGATAAACGTATTTGGTTCAGATGGTGTCAAGCGTGGGTGTGGCGGCATAGGGTGAGTACAAAGACAAGTGTGTCTTGCCTACAGTCAAGCATGGTGGTGGGAGTGTCATGGTCTGGCGCTGCATGAGTGCTTCCGGCACTAGGGAGCTACAGTTCAGAATGCCAACATGTACTGTGACATACTGAAGCAGAGCATGATCACCTCTCTTTGGAGACTGGGCCGCAGGGCAGTATTCCAACATGATAATGACCCCAAACACACCTCCAAGATGACCACTGCCTTGCTAAAGTAGCTGAGGGTAAAGGTGATGGACTGGCCAAGCATGTCACCAGACCAAAACCCTATTGAGCATCTGTGGGGCATCCTCAAATAGAAGTTGGAGGAGCGCAAGGTCTCTAACATCCACCAGCTCCATGATGTCATCATGGAGGAGTGGAAGAGGACTCCAGTGGCAACCTGTGAAGCTCTGGTGAACTCCATGCCCAAGAGGGTTAAGGCAGTGCTGGAAAATAATGGTTGCCACACAAAATATTGACACTTTGGGCCCAATTTTACCATTTTCACTTAGGAGTGTACTTTGTTCCCAGCCGTTTAGACATTAATGGCTGTGTGTTAAGTTATTTTGAGGGGACAGCAAATTTACACTGTTATACAAGCTGTACACTCACTACTTTACATTGTAGCAAAATGTCATTTCTTAAGTGTTGTCACATGAAAATATATAATAAAATATTTACAAAAATGTGAGGGGTGTACTCACTTTTGTGAGATACTGTATATATGTACTGTATATGGGATTTCCATACCAAATTAACTTCTGAAGCATAAATAAATTTGGCTTGCTAATTAGGAAAATTGGAACATGTGAATACCTGTGGCTTGACTTAATGGACGGGAAGGTGACTATTTCCTGCTTTATAATTAGTAGTTAGAATCTAATTAAGCAACATTGTTGCAAAGGAAATTAACGTTTGGTCATTTGTTCAACATCATTAAAAACGACAGGAAAAGTACCAGGACAGACATAGTAACAAAACGTCGTCACTGATAGATAAGGAAACCATTGAAATGTATTGCATCACACATTTACTGTCAGCTATTAGAAATGGGATTTGGAACTTCAGCAATTTGATTATAATCTTAACTTTCTTATCCTAAATCTTCCTGCTTTGCTGATTCACTGTCATTAAAGAAACAGGAATATAGGACAGGGTAGGTTGTAGTTGTGAGCACTGGTTCCTATTTTGCCCTGGGGAAGAAGAAGAAGAGTTCAGCTACAATTCTGTGTACAGGTTTCATTGATAAGTTGAAGAGTGCAGTGCAACGTTTAGAAACACAGAGCAATCCGAATATGTGATTTTTTTCCAACTGCTGTGCTGCTACTAAAGAATTAGATTGTTATAACACATGTATACATTATTTTGTTGATTTAGGACTCATGCACCCTGGATGCTAGCAGTCTGCATTAAAGTCATTAGTCATTGTGCGCATACTTCCCTAAATGTTAGTACCACTCAGAGCACCATTCAGCTGCAGCAGCATTGAGAGGGGCCTGGCTTCAGATTGGAGCTCCATTTTTGACAGGAAACATGTGACCTCCACTCCAACTTTTTTTTATTTCTATTGAACTTTAACCACTTAAAGGGGAGTTCCGGCCACAGATGAAAATACCCCCTAATCCTAAACTAACGCCAATTACACTAACACTAACCCCACATTACAGTACAGGAAAGTAATTGAATTTAGATAAAATTTTACCTTTAAAATTGATTGCAGAGCGCAGCCATTTCCAGTGTGGGCGTCTGAAGCCGCTGTGTCCCCGCTGTGTCCCTCTTCCTGGTTTCTGGCTCCCAGAATGCCGATCGCAATCTTGCGCATGCGCTGTAGATTGCGATCAGCAATCAGAGTAGCGGACGGCCATTCCCATTGCATCCTGGGATTAATGACTCTCATCTCCCAGGACGCAATGCGAAACCGGAAGTGACATCCGCGGCCGCAGAAGGAGGAAGTCCGACAGAGATGCCAGATTGTAAGCTCTAACGAGCAGGGCCCTCTGATTCCTTTTGTTCCAAATTGTAGTGTAACTGTAATGTCTGCCTTCATTTTGTTAAGCGCTGCGCAAACTGTTGGCGCTATATAAATCCTGTATAATAATAATAATAATAATAATAATAATAATAAGTGACCCCTAAAAAAAAAAAAAAAAAATGTCTAATTCTTTTTTAACATGCTTTTCCCCACAGGAATCCAGAAAGAAGAAAAAGAGGGTGGAACTCCTCTTTAACCGCTTGCCGCCCGCCCGCCGTCATATGACGGCGGAGCGGAGCGACCATTATCCTGGGCCGCCGTCATATGACGGCGGCACTTTAAGCAGGGCAGGCGCGCGATCGCGTGCGCGCCGCCCTGCACTGACGGTGTCGGGGTGTCCCCGGGACACCCCCCGTCACCGGCAGGGGGGAAACAGCCAATGGGCGTGGCTGTTTCCCACGTGATCGGCTGTGTTCCAATGACACAGCCGATCACAATGAAGGCGCCCACCAGATGACCGCGCATGCGCGATCGGGAGCGCGCAGCGCGGTCATGTCGGTGGCACTGTGTTCCGTAGGAACACAGCTGTCACCGGCGGTAGTAAACAGTCACTTGACAGTGACTGTTTACTATGTGATCGGCTGTGAATCCATTCACAGCCGATCACAAAATGTAAACAAAGAGCAGTGACTCACTGTTACTAGCTCTTCTCCCCTCATACAGTTTCCAGTATGAGGGGAGAAGAGCTAGAAATAGTGAGTTACTGCTCTGTACACATGTAAAATGTAAAAGCACACAAATAAAAGGTCCCCACACAGTCCTCAGCCCCCCCCAATGTCACCTGTCACCCAACAGTCACCTCATCAGTGCCCAGAAATTGACACCCATAACGTTCACATGTGAGCGCAGCGATCGCGGGCAGAATCACTGCGATTCTGCCCGCGATCCGGAAATCATTGCAAATCGCGGGACGCCTGTGCGTTGCCCCTGATTTGCAATAGCACCCCAAACGCTGTGCGATGTTGCCGCCATTTCCGCCTGCCGAATCGCGGTAACATCGCGCAAACATCGCATGACGCCCAAAAAAGGTTTGCGCGATGTTACCGCGATTCGGCAGGCGGAAATCGCAGCAACATCGCACAGCATTTGGGGTGCTATTGCAAATCACGGGCAACACACAGGCGCCCCGCAATTTGCAATTTGCAATGATTTCTGGATCACGGGCAGAATCGCAGTGATTCTGCCCGCGATCCCTACGCTCACATGTGAACATAGCCTAAAGTTCACCGGTCACCAGAGACTGCCATCAGTACCGCCGTGCACCATCGCCCGTCACCTGTCACCCATCAGTGACCATCGCCCGTCACCTGTCACCCCATCAATCACCGTCACCTGTCACCCCATCAGTCATCGTCACCTGTCACCCCATCAGTCATCGTCACTTGACACCCCATCAGTGATCGTCACTTGTCACCCCATCAATCATCGTCATATGTCACCCCGTCAGTGACTGTCATCTGTCACCCCATCAATCATCGTCACCTGTCACCCCATCAATCATCGTCACCTGTCACCTCATCAATCATCATCACCTGTCACCTCATCAATCATCGTCACCTGTCACCCCATCAGTCATCGTCACCTGTCACCCCATCAGTCATCGTCACCTGTCACCCCATCAGTCATCGTCACCTGTCACCCCATCAGTCATCGTCACCTGTCACCCCGTCAGTCATCGTCACCTGTTTGCCATATACATGCAATCACTTACTGACCGCCTAACGACTATATGCGTCGGCCATTAAAAGCTAAATACTGGGGTTATGGCAGCAGATAGCCCCCATAACCCCGGTATTTTTTGAAACGGCGGGCGGTCGGCTTTCAGATAAGGGTGGTCCCAGTGGCGGATTCGCCGCGGAATTACCCTTACGGTGCAGGGGAAGAGGTGCCCCCCCCCCTCCTGCCGCGTCCCAGACGTTTTCCCAGCTTACCAGACCCGCCGGCAGCGGGGAAAACTATCCGGTCCCGGATCCTCAGAGACAGGAAGTCGAGTGAGGGCAAGATGGCCCTCACTCAACTCTATGGTCTTGGAGGACCGGAGCTACGTCAAAAGACGTTGCCTAGCAACCGGATTAAAGGGCCGCTTTTTTTTTTTGCTTTTTTTTTTTTCCTCTTTCAACAATTTTTTTTTTTTTTTTCCTTTTTTAGTGTAGTTGTGAGGTGTGAGGTCTTTTTGACCCCAGATCTCACAATAAAGAGGACCTGTCATGCCTATTTCTATTACAAGGGATGTTTACATTCCTTGTAATAGGAATAAAAATGATCAAAACATTTTTTTTTTTTAAACTGTGTAAAAATAAAAAAATAATAAATAAAATAAATAGGAAAAAAAAAAAAAAAAAAAAAATTAAAGCGCCCTGTCCCCGTTAGCTCGTGCGCAGAAGCAAATGCATACGCAAGTCCCGCCCACATATGTAAACGGTGTTCAAATCATACATGTGAGGTATCGCCGCGATCGTTAGAGCGAGTGCAATAATTTGAGCCCTAGACCTCCTCTGTAACTCTAAGCTAGTAACCTGCAGAAATTTTTAAAATGTTGCCTATGGGGATTTTTAAGTACCAATGTTTGGCGCCATTCTGTGAGCATGCGCAATTTTGAAGCATGACATGTTGGGTATCTAATTACTCAGCGTAACATTATCTTTCACATTATGGAAAAAAATTGGGCTAAATTTACTGTTTTCTTATTTTTTAGTTAAAAAAAGTGAATTTTTTTCAAAAAAATCGCATTTGGAAGACTGCTGCGCAAATATGGTGTGATAAAAAATATTGCAACGATCTCCATTTTATTCTCTAGGGTCTCTGCTAAAAAAATATATATAATGTTTGGGGGTTCAAAGTAGTTTTCTAGCAAAAAAAATGATTTTAGCTTGTAAACACCAAGTGTCAAAAATAGGCCCAGTCTTAAAGTGGATAAATGGACAACTTTGTGTAAAGCGCTACTTGGATGTTAGGCCTATGTATGTGGCCAGGCTGTGAAAAAGTGTTACACATGTGGTATCGCCATACTCAGGAGGAATAGCAGAATGTATTTTGGGGTGCAAGTTTTGCTATGTACATGCGATGTGTTAGAAATATTGCATAAATGGACAGCTTTGTGTAAAAAAAATGTGTTTTCATTTTCTTTCCACATTTTCCAAAAACTTGTGGAAAAAAATGACATATTCAAAAGACTCATTATGCCTCAAAAATTATACGTTGGGCTGTTTGCTTTCCAAAATGGGGTCATTTTATGGGGGTTTCCATTGTCCTGGTGCTCCAGGGCCTTCAAAAGTGCGATAGGTTGTTAGGAAATGATATGTGTAATTTGTGCTCCTAGAATGCCGGACGCTGCTACTCGGATGTTAGGCCTCTGTATGTGGCCAGGCTGTGAAAAAGTCTCACACATGTGGTATCGCCATACTCAGGAGGAGTAGTAGAATGTGTTTTGGGGTGTAGTTGCAAGTATACATGTGCTGTGTGAGAGAAATAACCTGTTAATACGGCAATTTGTAAAAAATAAAAAATAAAAAAAAATAAATCTTCATTTTGCAAAGCATTGTGGGAAAAAATTACAACTTCAAAAAACTCATCATGCCCCTTATTAAATACCTTGGAATGTCTACTTTCCAAAAAGGGATCATTTGGGGGGTATTTGTACTTTCTTGACCTTTTAGTGTCTCAAGAAATGAGATAGGCCTTCAGTACATCAGGTGTGATCAAGTGTGATCAATTTTCAATGAATAGCACCATAACTTGTGGACTCTATAACTTTCACAAAGACCAAATAATATACACTTATTTGGTTTTTTTTTACCAAAGATAAGTAGCAGTATAAATTTTGGCCAAAATTTGCGAAGAAAAATGACTAATTTGCAAAATTTTATGACAGAAACAAAGAAAAATGCGTTTTTTTCACGATATTTTCAGTCTTTTTTTATTTATAGCACAAAAAATAAAAAACCCAGTATTGATCAAATACCATCAAAAGAAAGCTCTATTTGTGTGAAAAAAAGGACACAATTTTTGTATGGGTACAGTGTTGCATGACTGAGTAATTCTCAGTCAAAGTGTGAGAGCGCTGAAAGCTGAAAATCGGTCTGGGCAGGAAGGGGGTGAAAGTGCACTGTAGGCAAGTGGTTAAGGTCCAGGCCTATTTCTGACACTTGTTGTTTACAAGTTAAAATCAATATTTTTTGCTAGAAAATTACTTAGAACCCCAAACATTATATACATTTTTTTTAGCAGAGACCCTAGACAGTAAAATGGAGATCGTTGTACCTTACGTTACACAGTATTTGCGCAGCGGTCTTACAAACACAATTTTTATGAAAAAAATACACTTTTTTGAATTAAAAAAAGAAAACAGTAAAGTTAGCCCAATTTTTTTCTATAATGTGAAAGATAATGTTACACAGAGTAAGTAGATACCATAGCAAAATTGCACAATGGCGAAAAACATTGGTACCTAAAAATCTCCATAACAGACTCTTTAAAAGTTTCTATAGGTTACCAGTTTAGAGTTACAGAGGATGTCTAATGTAAGAAATATTGCTCTCACTCTAATGATCGTGGAGATACCTCACATGTGTGGTTTAGACACCATTTACATATGTGGGCATGACTTGCGTATGCGTTCGCTTCTGCCCACGAGCTCAAAGGGATGGGGCGCTTTATATTTTTATTTCTTTTTCTTATTTTTTTACCTTTTATGTCCCTGTAAAAAAAAAAAATTTTGATCACTTTTATTCCTATTACAAGGAATGTAAACATCCCTTGACATAGAAATAAGCAGGACAGGTCCTCTTTAATGTGAGATCTGGGGTCAAAAAGACCTCAGATCTCACATCTACCCTTACAAGCAAAAAAAAATGTCATTTTTTTTAGCAAGATAAAAAATGGGCCCTTTAAGGTAGTTTGGAGGAAGCGACGTATGACATTTCCCCCCGGTCCTCCAAGGCCATAGAGTCGAGTGGGGGCCATCTTGCCCTCACTGTACTTCCTGCTTCGGACATGGATGGACCGGATCGTTTTCCCTGCTACCGACGGCTCCAGTAAACGGGGAAAGTGACCAGGAAGCTGCGGCAGGGGGGGGGGGCACCTCTCCCGCCACCCATAAAAGTGACCACTTTTATGTGAAAGAGGACCGCCCGCTCTGTAAGGAAATACCGGGGTTATGGCAGCTATCAAAGTACCAATGTAAAACTGCAGCAGGCGGTCCGGAAGTGGTTATTGTATCAAACAACCAATGGCTGCAGCTGGAGCTCCACTGTCGACAGGAAACAGAAGAGAAGACTGCAGATAAACAGTGTAAAGGAAATTTGTAAATTTCGTATAAAATGTTATTCTATTTTGTATGCTTTGTCTATGTATTGCACGCGGCACTCATTGGGCACACAGCACTAATAATATTTTGAATACATGTTACATTCTTTCAAGTTCTGATTAGAATTTAGCCTTTAGTATAATTGTAATATTAATGTGATACCTACATAATCATTTGTATAAAAAAACTTCAATTGCGCTGAATAAACAGAACAGTTATTTGAAAAGATGCTAAGTGTATCTTTTGTGTCTATTCCCTACTGCAGTAATTATTAAATTGGAAACCCTAATTATTATGAGGATAGGAGTTGCCTATCTATTAAATTTCCAGAACAACAGGTACAACTTATGTAGGAGGATTTGTTTAGTTTCTATGTATCACTGGAGGCCAGTCACTGGTAAATGTGAGGGTTTACAACCACTTTAAGCCTTTAGCTCTGCTTTACTCTGCTTTTCTTTACACAAGGATGAAGCCATCTTTATTCCTGAATTGAGATTCTGGTTCAAAGTTGACAGTCATGCAAGTCCTCTTGTATGTATACATGTCTTGCACAGTTTACCTACTTGCAGCAGTCTATTGCAGGGTTTTTTTTTCCAACTAGGGTTCCTCCAGAGGTTGCTAGGGGTTCCTTGAGCAATGCACAATTTTTGCCTCTCAGATAAGTTCCCACTGAGATCATTAATCGTTTTAGCTATCTGTAAGGGGGTAATTCTTCCCAATGACCACATACTGTATGTAAGAAGCATTCTTCCCACTGACCATCACACTATTGTATCATAAGTTGTAGATATAGTCATTTTTAGCAGGGGTTCCCTGAGACCAGAAAGGTATTTCAAGGCTTTCTCTGTGTTGAAAAGGTTGAGAAAGGTTAGTCTATCGCTTTGGGACTTGCTACAAAGTTAAAAGAGGAGATTGAAGAAATGCTTCTTGTTGCCTAAGCAAGGTCACTGGACTTGGACTGAAGGACTGTGTTTTAATGATTTAAAGCAGCGGTCAGCAACCTTTTTCCACTTAAAGAGGAAGTAAACCCTCCTCTGACACTTGTACCTATAGGTGATCCTATGATAAGGCTTACCTATAGGTACTGTAAATATCTCCTAAACATGTACCGTTTAGGAGATATTTACCTTAAATGCAGCCAGTGACTTCACTGGCGCATGCGCTCTGAAGGAACGGCCGCTGGTGCCGTTTCTTCAGAGCCCCGTGCCGTGACTGTCGGCTCCCGCACGCATGCGCGGGAGTGACGTCACCGCGGCTCCGGCCAGTCAGATGGCCGGATGCCGCGATCCCGGAAGACGGGCGACTGGACAGGTGAGCGGGCGGCACGGCGGGGGCTCGTTCTAAGGTAAGTATTTCATAATGAGCTAGTATGCGATGCAACCCCCCCCCCCCCTGCAGCGATTAGTTTATTCAACCTATACTCACCCTCCGATTCTGGCGTTATAAAATGAAAACTGCCTTGCTGCACATTAAGATGGTTTTCACTTTATAGCAGTGCTCTGATCCCTATCCCGCTGTATGATAATAATTAACAAAATGCAAGAAACTTTGAATAACATTTACTTTTAAACATTAATAACGGAACAGTAATTATACATTTAACCACTTCGGCCCCAGAAGATTTTATCCCCTTCCTGACCTGACCCTATTTTGCGATTCGGCACTGCGTTACTTTAACGGACAATTGCGCGGTCGTGCGACGCTGTAACCAAACAAAATTTACGTCCTTTTTTTTTTTCCACAAATATAGCTTTCTTTTGTTGGTATTTGATCACCTGTGCGATTTAAACAAAAAAAAGAGCAACAATTTAAAAAAAAAAAAAAAAAACAATATTTTTCACATTCTGCTATAGGAGATTCCCCAAAAAAAAATGGAAAATTTATATCAAATACTTACCGTAATTTTCCTTTCCTGATGGACTCCATGGCAGCATACGTATCGGGTTTGGCCCCGCCTCCAAACCTACCCATAGGACATCACTCCCATAAATCTTTGCACCTGTTCAGCACACATGTTCTGTAACTATCCTCCTCAGAATCCAGGAGGGAACTCCTGCTGCCATGGAGTCCATCAGGAAAGGAAAATTACGGTAAGTATTTGATATAAATTTTCCGTTTTCCTGACAGACTCCATGGCAGCATACGTATCGGGAAATAACTCGCCGTACACAAAAGGGTGGGCAGGTGCTGAACAAAAGTTTAATTTTACTCTGTCAAACAGACAGGACTTGTAAACCAAAGTTAACAGAAGAAAGAGCCGCCGGCTTAACACAATAGTGAGACAAAAAGTATTTATAGAGGACCAGGACGCTGCTCTACAAATCACTTCAGGGGAGACGTGTCTGGACACTGCCCAGGACGTAGAGACACTCCGACTTGAATGAGCCGTAATCGCCACTGAAGGGGTCAAGCCCTTAGCCCTATAAGCCCATTGGATAGTTTGGATGATCCAAGAAGAGATGGACCTTGAAGAAGCCCGAAGAAAGTTGTTATTTCCACTGAAAGTGACAAACAAATGATCTGACTGTCGAAAGGAGACCGTAGCTTCCAGATACTGCTTGAGGCAATTTCCAACATCCAGCGGATGGACAGAAGAATCTTCTTCTTGCCTAAAGGTAGGCAGAACTATTTCCGTTTTTTCATGAAAAACTGAAGTAACCTTTGGTCTAGCCTCCAGCATAGGGATTAATACTACCCTGTCTGGAAAGAAGGTTAGAAAGGGCTCCTGTGCCCCTAAAGCTCTGATTTCAGAGACTCTCTTCGCCTATGTAATGGCTACCAGGAACACGGTCATCAATGTCATCTCCTTGATGGTAAGAGTTTCATCTGTGTCACGTGTGATAGAAAGTCCAGAACTAAGGGGAGATCCCATTTGGGAAACCTTGGCTCCTTCTGGGGCCTGAGTCTCATTGCCCCTTTGAAGAATTGTCAGACTAGCATATGGGTAGCCCAAGAAATGCCGGTAAAGGCTGAAATTGCCGACACCTGAACTCTCAGAGAACTCACTGATAGAGGAAGATCTAGACCAGACTGTAGAAAGTTTAGCACATCCTGAATCCTGATGGATGAATGAGGGTTGAACCTAGTGGCCAGATGAGAGGAAAATCTTGACCAAATTCTCTCATACACTTTTTTAGTTGAACTCCCTCTGGCACTCAAAAGTGTAGAGATGGCCTCTTCAGAGCACCCTAAGGCTTGTAGCCTTCGCCTCTCAACAGCCAAACCTTCAGATGCAGCCGGGCTGGACAAGGATGCAATATGGTGCCTTGAGATAGTAGATCTTGCATGAGAGGCAGCGGAATCGTTTCCCGAACGCTGAGAAGTGTTAGCAGAGGGAACCAAGGCCTGTTGGGCCAGAATGGAATCACCGCCACTATTTCCGCTGCTTCCGACCTGAGTCTCCGGAGAAACTGAAGGATTATGGGAACTGGGGGAAAGGCATATGGACTGTTGAACCTCCAACAATCCGTGAGGGCGTCCAACCCCAGAGCCTGAGGATCCCTGAACCTCGCACAGTATTTTTTCAACCTGCGGTTGCGAGGAGAGGCAAACAGGTCTACCCCTGGGGAGAACCCCAGGCTCAGGATCCACTCGAAGACCTCCTCGTGGAGAGACCACTCGTTATTGTCCAACTGCACGCGAGATAGAAAGTCGGCTTGGACACCTTGGACTCCCGGAACATACACTGCTGACAGGTCAGACAAGTTCTTTTGAGCCCAGACCATAATTGGCTCCACCTTTCGCAGCAAGGACCAACTGCGTGTCCCTCCTTGCTTCCTTATGTATGCGACTGCTGAGGTGTTGTCCAGTCTTAGCATCACTGGAAGACCTTTTGTCAAGTGAGGGAACGCTTTCAGAGCTTGAAGGGCCGCCAGTAGCTCCAGAATGTTGGACATTATCCCCTGGGAGGGGGATTTCCATTTGCCCTGAGCCATTTCCGAGAGGCAATGAGCCCCCCAACCTGTGCTGCTGGCATCCGATGTTATCACAACCCATGAGGACTGTACAAGAGAATGGCAGCACAGAAGATGCTCCCGCTGCAGCCACCATGGAAGACTTGCTCTCATGGCTGGGGTCAGGAAGATGGTATGATCCAAATGCCAGGTGTCCCATTGACGAAGAAAGCCTTTTTGGAAAGGCCTCATTCTCCATAGGGCCCACTTTACCATGGGAGCTACAGCCACCATGGTCCCGATTATTCTCAAGCACTGACGCGCTTGGAGGTGAGGCGATGCGAGGGCACGGAGAATCCTGTCTTTGACCACCGTGATTTTCTCCTCCGGAAGGGACACTGTCGCTGTTAGTGTATTGAACAAGGCCCCGAGGTAGACGAGAGACTGGGTGGGAATTAGATGACTTTTCTCTAGATTTAGCAGCCACCCAAACATCTGAAGGGTGGACACCACCTGGTCCAGGTGCTTCAACAGCTGAGATTTGTCTTGGGACAAGAAGAGCAGATTGTCCAAGTAATGATGTAAGCGAATGCCCTTTGTTCTCAATAGAGCTACCATAGCCAGCAAAACTTTCAAGAAGGTTCGTGGAGAAGTGGAGAGCCCGAAGGGGAGGCAAGTGAACGGAAGGTGTAATTAATTGACGGAAAACCGGAGGTATTTCTGGAAATCTTCTGCAACAGGGACATGGAAATAGGCGTCCTTTAAGTCTATAGACACCATCCAGTCCGCAGGTTGGACCGCCTGTTGAATAGAAAGAAGAGTTTCCATCTTGAACCTTTCCTTTCTGATGAATTGATTTAGAAAGGTCAGATCGATGACTGGCCTCCATGTTCCGTTTTTCTTGCGAACCAAGAAAAGAGGGGAGTAGATTACCTGGCTGCACTCTGGTTCTGGTACGGAGACGACAGCCCCTTGAGAAACTAGTGACTCTATGTAGGAAAATAGTGCCTGGCGCTTCTCTCCTGAGGGTGGCAGGGAGGTAGGAAGAAACCTTGATCTTGGAGTTTCTCTGAAAATCCACTTGTGCCCATACGTGACTGTCCTGACAGTCCAGGAGTCTCAGATTGAGGCCGCCCAGACATGCCGGAAGTGTAGCAACCGAGCCCCCACCCGACATGTCTGAGCGGGCCCAATCTCAAAAAGACTTGGTCGTATCACGTTCACCGGAGGGGACACTCTTAGAAGGTTTCCGCGAGGAGGTTTGTCATGCTCTCCAGTTGCGACCAAATTCTCTGCCAGGCCTATAGGTACGTGCTTCCCTGGCACGGTCAGGAACATACCTTCTGGGTTGTCCTTTCCTTGGATTGAGAGGGCGTCGAGCCTGAGGGAGAAACCCAGACCTGCTGCCCGTGGCCCTGGTTATCGCCTCATCCAGCTTATTCCCAAAGAGGGAGGAGCCTCCAAAAGGAATACGGCTTTAGACTTGTTTGGAAGCTGGGTCAGCCATCCAAGGGCGGAGCCACAAAGCCCTCTTAGCCGTTACTGAGGACAGCATAACCCTGGCCAACAGACGTATAAGGTCAATAGATGCCTCCCCCAGAAAAGACAAAGCCATCTTAAGTTCCTGAATCGGGGAACTTCTGGCAGCCTCCTCAGAAAGGCTCCGAAAGGATTCATCCACTTAGTCAGACCACAACTCCATTGCTTTGGATAATGAGGCTAAGGCCAGTGCCGGCTTGCAGGCCATTCCCGCAGTCAGGTAGATTCTTAAGATCAGAATCCATCCTCCTATCCAAAGGATCTTTAAAGGAGACTGTGTCCTCTAGTGGGAGGGTCACATGTTTGACCAGCCTCACGACTGTGGTTTCCACCAAGGGAGGAGATTCTAGATGTTTTACATCTTCCTTGAAAGGATATAACCGGGACATTTTGGAAAGCATGGAATTCTTCCTTTCCACTTTACTCCATTCTTCAGTAATGATATCCCCTAATTCACCCAAAAAAGGGAAGTTGAGTCGCTCTTTGCAGAGCTGCTTAAAGAATCTCTTCTGTTTTTGGCGGAGAAAACAGCAGAGTCTTCCCAATTCAGGGTCTCTCTGACTAAGGAGGGGACGAGAGCATACTCAAATCCCAAGCAGGGATCTTCAATCTCTGAATCACTCTCTGACAGGTGACTAGGTTGAGAGGTTTCAGGATCTTCCCTAGGCTGTCTTCCAAGGGGAGGGCTTGGAGGAGTCACTTATGGGCTCTGCGCCCGACCTACTCCCAAGTCTGCCAGGGAATCCTTGACGACCCTCTTGACTAGGGTCTCCAGTCGCTGGTCTGGATTGTCCCTCTCTCCCGCAGCTTGAGAGAAGCATTTGTCACACATTGACTTGCTTTCAGGGACACGTGCACCACAACCCCAACAGCCCACTCTATCTGGGCGTCGCGAGGGGCCCGCTGAGGCAGATGATTTCCCACGATGATGGGAGCCTGACTGTGACCTCCGAGCAGATCTCGAGGAGGAGTGCCGGTGGTGAGAACTTGAGCGATGCTCACTCTTGCGTGAGGAGTGCCGTTCCAAACTAGGAGGGCTGTAAAACAAAGGAACAAAGCAAGACAAACAGGGAGCCAGGACATAAATGATGCCCTAATCCCCCCCTCTCTACACACCCCAAGCCCCACATACCTATTAAGGGTGGGCTGAGGGTGAGGAGGCTTCCATCTGGCGCTGACCTACAGGGATGAGCCGGACAACGGGATCAGAGAGGAAGAAAGAGGAGAGGGGGAATAACTCCCAAAAACCTGGGGCCGGTACTCACCAGGAAGACCGTATGGGCAAATGCAGAGCAGCAGCGGATGCCGCAGGTAGACACACCGAGAAACCGACAGCAATATACAGACTTCCAGCAACAGAGTGTATGATCTACACACTCTGCTGACACCTGAAGGGTTTTCAATATGGCACCCGCTGACATCATCAAGCAGCGCCGAAAAACCCTACTGCACATGCTCCACATCGTCACTGAGCATGTGCGAGAAGCAAGCCTCGTTCTGAGGCGCCCGCACATGCTCAGTAGCCCTAGCCACCAGGAAATAACAGGAAATAAGGAAAGAACATACAAAACCAGCTGAAATAAAAACTTAAGCTGCCATGGAGTTAAATAAATATGACAGGCAAGGAGTACTCACGACCACCAACGAACCGCTAGCTACCAGGGATGGATGAGCATACAGCACACACCGGACTTCATGATTCTTTCAGGGTACCGGCCACCCGCAGCAGCTGGGCTTTTTGGCCAAGGTGCACGTCAGAAGAATCTTCGCCCCTGCTCCATACCCCGCAACAGCTGGGGCTTATTGGAGAACTCAATACCCGAATGGTAGAGACATCCATCTCCTGGGATCCATCTTCAGGTAGGATACAGGTAATCCATTAGGAGGACAAAAAAGGAACACGTGTGCTGAACAGGTGCAAAGATTTATGGGAGTGATGTCCTATGGGTAGGTTTGGAGGCGGGGCCAAACCCGATACGTATGCTGCCATGGAGTCTGTCAGGAAAGAAAAATTAAAAAATCTAAATTTTTTAACATTTTAGGCCAATTTGTTTTCTGCTACATATTTTTGGTAAAAAAAAATCACAATAAGCGTATTTTGATTGGTTTGCGCGAAAGTTATCGCTTCTACTAACTACGGGAAAGATTTATGTAATTTTTATTGTTTTGTTTTTTTTTTTACTAGTAATAGCGGCGATCTGTGATTTTTTGCAGGACTGCGACATTGCGGCGGACAGATCAGAGCCCTAACTGACATTTTTGACACTTTTGGGGGTACCAGTGACATTACTACAGTAATCAGTGCTAAAAATATGCACTGTTACTGTAATAATGCCATTGGGAGGGAAGGGGTTAACCCTGTGGGTGATCAAGGGGTTAAATGTGAGCCTAGGGGAGTGATTCTGACTGTCAGGCTTGTTAGATCATCACAGAGACATACGATCCTATATAGAAGGATCACATGGGCTCTATGATCATTCCAGAGAGAAGAACGGTCAGCTGTGTTTACAACAGCTGACCATTCTTCTCTCTCAGCAGGGAGCGATTGTGGGTGTCAGGCGGCAATCGGAGCCGCCTGCCCGCTGTATTGGCTTCCCTGCTGACGAGCGGGGGCGGGAGCGCGCCGCACGCTCACCCCCTAGTGTCCCGAGAGCAAACGCTGTACATGTATGGCGATTTGCCTGGCAGTGGCTGCCTGCTGCAGTACATCTGCGGCGGGCGGTCATAAAAAGGTTAAAGCGGAGTTCCGGGCACAAAATCGATATTTTTTTTTTTGTGCCCGTCCGCTTGTTCCCCTTCACCTGAAAAGGAATTGGATAGTTAGGTTTTTTTTTTTTTTTAAACTCACCTTGTAATTGAAGATCGAATATACTCACCTAGTCTTCACTTCCTCCCTCAGCGCCGCGGCTCCGCCGTCACTTCCTGGCTTGCACTGATTGCTGGGAGCTGAACGTCATCGCTCCCAGGAATCAATGCGACGGCGCCGGCCCCGCTCGTCCCTTCCGGGCGACGCCACGCCGGAAGTGACGAGAGGGGCCGGTGCAGGTGCATTCTGGGAGAAGAAGACGCGGAAGAAGACGCCGAAGAGGACCGCGCCAGCTTCAGCTGCCCACTAGAGAGATGGAAACGCTGTGGAAGAAATTTTATAAGTAAGTATTTCTTCTAAAAGGTAAGTGCGAACCGGGACAGATCAGAGGCTAGCCATTGTGGAATGTACTAGCCCTGACTGTCCCAGGGGTATGTTTATTGAAAAATCATTTCTGTGCCCGGAACTCCGCTTTAAGTAAATATATTATATATATAATCTGGACCCCTTTACAGTACACAGCCCCCCCCCCCAACATATTACACAGCCCACACACACACACACACCCTGCATATTACACAGCCCCCCTGCAGTTCTACCCTTTCCTACCTTGCCCCATGCAGAGAGGGAGACAGAGCAGAGCAGGGAGCAGGAAGTTGAATGAGAACACGGGAGAGACACGCAGCAGTGTTAATAAGATAGAGGGAGCTTCCGGAAATAATTTTTCATATTAACAAGCTGGTGATTGGTTGCTAGGACCACCTAGCAACCAATCACCTGGCAAGTTAACTCGGGAACCTCCGCTGTCTTATCAGCGCTGCTGTATGTCTCTCCCATGTTCTCATTCAACTTCCTGCTCTGCTCCTACCTAAAATGTCCGCGGGCCGTGTGCACGTGAACACATCACGTGCACTGACGGGTCAGACATTTAGCATTTCTAAAAGGTCTACTTTGACTACAAGATGAACATTAGTCTGTTGGGCCAAGTTACTCCATGCATTATGAAGACTAAAAACCACAAAAAAGAAAACAAAAAAAAAAATCTTCTCCCTGCAAGTTAAGACCATAATGTGCTGATATGAATGACATATTAGCACATAATGAAAGATTTACCTGAAAACAAAGCCCTCCAGCGGTGCGCTGTCACCACTGGCTTCCATCTTCACCCGATCCTCCTTCCGAGTTCATGGTCTGCAGGTGTTTGAATGCCTGAGCCACGATGACGTCACTCTCAGGCATGTGCACAGGAGGCACGGCCGCAGCACAGCTTTCTCAATTGATGGCATGCTGTCCATTGAGAGCGCAGTGCACATGGGCGGGTGCCATCACCGGTGCTGCTAAAGTAAATATCTTCTAAACGGTGCACGTTTAAGAGGTATTTACTGTACCTACAGGTAAGCCCTATTATAGGCTTACCTGTAGGTATAAATCAACAAAAGACCTTTACTACCACTACCTAAACTGCCAATAATGTTTTAGACTCAATCTGTATTTGCTAGTGTGGAAAGCACAATTTGTAATGTACATGCAGTATAGTAGAGGTTCATTTAAATTTAGTGTTTAGACCTATTTTAAATGATATTAAATTTTAAATGATCATAGGATTAAGATACAAATAGATTACATCCTTTTTTTCTTTTTTTAGCAAAAAGCAAGTAAATTATATGAATGTACAAAGTATATCTAAAAGCTGTCTGTCCTGTAGAGGTCTGTGCATCCCTCCATGGATATGCTTCCCCAGACCATCACTGATCCACCACCAAACTGGTCATGCTGAACAATGTTACAGGCAGCATAACATTCTCCATGGCTTCTCCTGACCCTTTCACATCTGTCACATATTCTCAGGCTGAACCTGCTCTTATTTGTGAAAAGCACAGGATGCCAGTGGTGGACCTGCCAATTCTGGTGTTCAATGGCAAATGCCAATCGAGCTCCATGGTGCCAGGCAGTGTGAACAGGGTAAACTAGAGGACATCCGGCCCTCAGGCCACCCTCATGAAGTCTGTTTCTGATTGTTTAGTCAGAGACATTCACACCAGTGGCCTGCTGGAGGTCATTTTGTAGCACTCTGGCAGTGCTCATCCTGTTCCTCCTCGCACAAAGGAGCAGATACCAGTCCTGCTGATGGGTTAAGGATCTTCTACGGCCCTGTCCAGCTCTCCTGGAGTAACTGCCTGTCTCCTGGAATCTCCTCCATGCTCTTGAGACTGTGCTGGGAGACGCAGCAAACCTTCTGGCAATGGCACATATTGATGTGCCATTCTAGAGGAGTTGGACTGCCTGTGCAACCTCTATAGGGTCAAACTATCAGCTCATGCTACCAGTAGTGACACTGACCCTAGCCAAATGCAAAACTAGGGAAAAACAGTCAGAAAAGAGGAGTAGGGAAAAAAATGTCAGTGACCTCCACCTGTAAAACCATTCCTGTTTTGGAGGTCGTCTCATTGTTGCCCATCTAGTGTACCTGTTGTTAATTTCATTAACACCAAAAAAGCTGAAACTGCTAAACAACCCTCTCTGCTACTTGACTGACCAGATCAATATCCCAGGAGTTTACTTGACTTGATGGTTTACTCTGATTAAAAAGTGTTCCTTTAATTTTGTTGAGCAGTGTATTTTGCCCCTGTGTAGCAGACCTATGCTTGGAGTATATACATTTCTGGCTTGGTTACATTTTGAAGCTGTATATTAATTTACCCCATGTAAACTTCTGCTAATAAAGTGTAATTAAAGGCAAAACTTTTTTCATTTTGAATAGAGTAAGGGAGGGTTATAACCTCTGTCAGTTTTTGTCCCATTGAGGAGATTTCCCTTCACTTCCTGTCCAATAGCCAAAACAGGAAGTGAAAGAAAACTCCTCCAAAGTGAGGGAATCCCTGGGTGTCACCATGGTCACCAGAGCTAGAGTCCCCACTGGATGTTTTCCATTCTATTTGTGTTCTGATGGCAACCCAAAATGTGAGATTTTCTATTACTTTCACTTTCGATGATAACAGTAAACAGGACAAACAGAGAGGATGAATTTCCCTAACAGTGACACAGACAGCAATACAAACTAAGAGGTGTTCTAATCTCTCTCCTCTTTAGCTACGCTTTAAGGTGTAATGTCCAGTGACTTCACTGATGAGTGCAATGTCCACAGAGTTAGTTTGTGTGAATTTAAACAGCTCTGGTAAACAAGAAAGGCATCACAGCACCAGCACTGGGTCTGGAAATATGTTGGCTCCAGGCATTACTATCCCATTTAGAGGAACTAATACGATGGTTATAGCACTGACCTCTTCAAGGGGAAAAAGAAAAAAAAAAAAAAAACAGAACCGAAAGCTATGGAAGGAAAAATGCGTCTGACATATGTTTAGGTGCAGTATAAGTAATTCCTACTTGCTGAGCGGAAAAATACTACTAACTCTCTTGGGAATGAGAATAAGGGTCAGTGGGTGAGCATTAATCTCAGGAAGAACATTTGAGTGGATACAGGAAGTTAAACAAAGATCTGATTTTGGCATTATGTTTGCATCTGACAAAGGGATAGAGCACTTATGAAATGTTACACCTACTTACATTTTTGCAGATAATAAATGTCAGAGCTATCACTTTGGCATGGCATTTGGCCCATGCCAGCTATTAAGAAAACACACAGAAGGTGCCTCTAAGTGCAGAAAACAAAATACTTTCCTGCCAAAGGATAAAAATGCACTATCTAGGATTAAAATAAACCAGGCCCATCAGAGAATGTGGCAAGGAATCCAGTGACAGGTGGTCCCAACTAATGGCCCGTACACACGATCCGAAAATCGGGCGAAAAATAACGCTTGTAAAAAGATCGGACGATAATCTGATCGTTAGTACACAGCTTACGAGAGGTGATCACGACAGTTCGCCCGATATTATCCGGTCGTGCAAGCATAAAAATTTTGATCGTATTAACACATCGTACGATAATAGTATTATCAGTATGTTGTTCGTCCGAAAAAAATGGTGAGCAGTAGACAGCGCATGAGCAGTAGACATAATTTGCCCTCACACGCTACAGCGTGGCTACGCATACCTGAAGCTTTTGAATAATTGTCCGAGAAAATTTGTATCGTAAGTAACCTCTTCAGTTTACAAATATAATTGAGAGTTCCTAGCAACCAAAAAAAAAAACAGACGGAACTTCGTCCGATTTTCGGATCGTGTGTACTGGGCATAAGGTGGTCCAATGTTCACCTTGATGGTAGAGATCCCAACCGACCAGCAGAGGGGGCCACATTAGAAAGAACCAGGAAGGAAGGCCGTACTGCCAGGATCAGCGTGGAACACAAATGCCAGGAAGTGATGTCAAAGGGGCGGTACACATTTCGGAGCGTTGATTGGCTCCTTCTTCATGCCTTTCCTGTTGCCTTGCTTGCCTGTTCTGTATCCAATACATTACTGTCAAAGAATAATTGTGGTTTGTGGGAAATAAATATTAGCTGTAATGTTGAAAAAAAGTTTTAGGGCTAAAATTCTACAATAGATACAGAATATATCATTTGTTGTAAGTCTGTTTTCTTTTGCCTTCTTTCACATTGCAGCGCTTTTTGTCATGCGATTTGACAGGTCAAATTGCATCACAAGTCGAAGCCTATTGCCGGCAATGGCACCATTTAAATCAGTGTGACACTGCACCAATTTGCAAAAGTAGTTCCTGCACTACTTTTGCTGATTTCGGGTGCGACTTCAATAGACATCTGTGCATGAAGCCCGCAAGAATGTCTTTCAAGTTGCACCAAAAGTGAAATCGCACAATTTCAAAGCTGTGCTAAATGTGAGCGAGGGCTTATGGTGTAGCACTACCCCCGCAGGGGCTGCTGGTAACCATCTCCCCTAATCCTGTACAGCCAGACACTTTGCATTCTTTCACTTGCATCCAGACACAAGAAGTCAGTCTCTGGGTTTGTGTTTTGTTGCCCAACTTGACCACAAATGGGGACAACTTTGTTCCTGTGTACACAACATGGATCCTGGACTGTTCTCCTTCCTAGACACCCTCAGTCCTTGAGAATCAGCATCAATAGTCCCTTGAGGACTAAGTGCTGTTGGTCCCCTTTAGAAAAATACCACAATGTGTTGTAAACTGCATGCAGGAGTATCTCCTCTTCTTTGTGAACTGCTCCAAGTTCCACTGCCTGCAGGAACTACCAGCCTTCCTGGCTGCTTGTCTAGCAGGCCATCTGGCTGCTTTGAAGTTTCTGAAAGCTTGCTACATGTGGCAGTATTTCCCCTTGTGAATCCCTGGGTGTGCTGATGTATTCACTCTTTCCTTCTTGCTCCCTGCTGCTCCTTAGGCAAGACTCCTTCTCAAACCATAATGCTAATAGGATCTTCCTAAGTCAGTCCAAGCTCGGCTTGGAGGCAGAGCCCCCCAGTCACAGGGGCCCCCTCCTAGGCTACCAACAGCCTCATCAGCACTTCATCTTCCAACCGACTCCCTTGCTGGCTAGGCTCTGTCATTTTTGTTTGGCTGTACTTCTCCTGGGGCTCACATGAGTGCAGTTCGTTCTGCACTCCTGTGACCCATTTACAGCAGACAGTGGGCTAAAGCTTGCTGTCAGCTAATGTCACAGAACTGGTCCAGGCTCAGGGAAGATCATGACCATATGAGCCGCTGAGGGCCTGAGCGCTTTTCCCACCCCCTTCACAGCTAGGTGCTCTAGTGTGCGGGGGGGGGGGGCAGGGCCAGTTACTGACAGTCACCAGCTCTCTACTCAGGGAACTGTGCATACTGAGTGATTGGTGGCATTTGATCACTCAGTTCTCAGTGCTAGAACCGGCGGGGAACCGATACTGCATCCACCTAGGTAAGTATGATTCCCCCCCTACTCAAAACCCAAACTTCTCTTTTAAGGGCTGATTCATCCACCCTTCCAGGACATTCTGCCTGACAATTGGTCAGATATCCCTAAGTATGCCGATCAGTACCCGCTGGCCTCCGCCCACTAACTTCCATAAGCTTCTACAAGCTTCTAGATCTAGGGGGAGGTAGTAGAGACCTTCCTTTGTAGAGCCATCCCGCCAGACCTGCAGTAACCCTGACCCAGTTTCTGTATACACTATACTACACCGACTACACTGGCACTAGTAGCACACTAGAGGGTGCTACAATGGTGTCCAGTATTTATGAATTTACATATTGAAAAACACAAGAACAGTACAACATAATAAATCATCAGGACAATGTGGCCAAATTTTTGAACCAGAGCCAATGGATGTCTGTTACAAGTACTCAAATCAAAAAACCAGTGCTGATTAAAGAAGGGAGGTTTTGATTGGATATGTCAACTTTCTAAAGGTAAATCAATGTAGTCCTGGTGATTACATCACTGCTACCAAAAGAATTAGATAATACTACTAGTTCTTCAATTTGTAGAAAGTTTTAACTATTGTCTTCTGCCAGCTCTGACCTCCAGACTGTCCTAACATCATCTCTGCGTAATGATTTATTACTTTGTTTTTTTTTTGTTTTTTTGTACTGACAACTGTTAATATCTAAGCAACCCTGAGGATTACATTCTAGTCTCAGTGTGAAGTGTAGGCATCCATACCACCAGTGTCCAGACTGTGTTGAAACCTGTCTTGGTGAGAGCCATGGACTAAAAGTGAGTTTGCAAAAAGAGGTCAGGGGGCTTTAGGCTTCCAGGTGCTCTACTGTTAACTAGTTAATGACATCTTTTGGATCCATTATTTATTCACCAGTTAATACAGATATGGAAAATCCTTCTATAGTAGACAGGAACAATATGGAGTCAAAGTGTGGAACCATTTTTCATGTTTACTGGTTAAAAATAGAGCATTGCATTTTTACCCATGTTTATTATCTGTGTATATATCTATGTATAATGCTACCCCTCTATTGGGAACTACACTCCTCCACACGCTCTTGGAAGAAGAACATAAATGCTGCTTCTTTTGTAATTAATACAAAAGGCCTGGTCTGTTAAAAACGGAAGACCGTGTGGTCTCAAGACAGTAAGAGCTTTTCAATCACCTACTTCCGGTCTCGGCCAAAAACCGGAAGTGTTGCGTCATACACACGTGACTTTATCAAGGGCTGGTAGCCTGGTAGCTTTGCAGCCCTTGATAAAGTCACGTGTGTGTGACGCAACGCATCGGGAGAAGCCGGGTGACGTCGCTTCCGGTTTTCATCCGGGACCGGAAGTAGGTGATTGGAACGCTCTTATAGTCTGGAGACCCCACGGTCTCCTGTTTTTTACTGAATGCTGTTTACCTAAATGTAAGTTACTAGTATTTTAAATAAACCTCAATATTTTACATACTACACCATGAAGCTACTTATTATCATTGAATGAGCGGAGCGGTGTATAAACGGAGTGTTATTGGGGAGGAACCATTCATCTGCCCTGAAGCTAGCTGTTTCCATGACTGATCTGTTGGCCACCCCTGTGAAGGTTTAATATAACCTGAAGCCAAATCTTATTGCGATTTATATTGTGTCATTAAGGTGAGCGGCCATTGCACATACATAGTCCATCCTCATAGCACCACCATCTACGTCATCCCTTCCATGCTGCCCCTCGCTTTCAGATCGCTTTACTGCAAGGTGGTCTTCCCGGTCAGGATTACAGACTGGCAGCTGGCGGTGCAGGAGATAGTCTATGTGGACAGCTTTACCCCGGATGCCTGCATACTTAGATGTGCCTGTTTTATTCATCAACCATGTGAGTTGCTAAATGTTGTACCTTCATTAAATGGAACCATATTGCTACACTTAGAGGCACCTCTCTTCTCTTTTATACTCTGTAGCTCCTGCTGGATTTTTCTTCTAATCCCCTTGTGGAAGCGGCTATTTGTGGATGGACATTTTATGGTTATATAACCTATCGCAATGCTATAATCTTTTTATATGGACTATAAACTTAAGGACTTATGTGGTTGTGGAACGAATCATCTGAGTTTCCATTATTTCTTATGGGGAAATTCGCTTTGATATAAGAGTGCTTTGGATTACAACCATGTTTCCGGAACGAATTATGCTCGCAATCCAAGGTTTTACTGTAGTTTGTGTTTACAGTTGCGCTGGTCCTTTTGGGATTTCTCTCCACTCCAGAGAAGACACCCACTCATCTATGTTTTTGAAATTTTTTGCACTTTGGATTGGACATTAAGCACTTTGTCACTTTTTTATGTACAGTATATATGCTTTGATATTTTACCATTGAAGTTCCTTACACTGGAATTTATGGTAATGGACACACTCTGTGCACTATGGACACTTTATATTATTAAGATTTGCTGAATACTTTTGATTTTATTGCACGGATTTAATATTTTCTATTTTTTATTTTTATGCTGATTTTTTATCTATGTGGATTATTATATTTTTTATGCACTTGTTGTGCATGTTATAATTGTATTTCTTCACTCAGCATGATTCACATTTATTGATTCACAAATACTATATGCACTTTATTATAAATGTGACACATTATTTGGATATATGTGTTTTATTATTGCATTCCTATGTTTTTTTTTTATCAAGACTGTTTTATAATGATTTATATGTATATTTTTTAGCACATCTACTATCGTCACAATAGCGCTTATCCACTATTTTACTTATACCTAGTTATATGTGGAGACATTATAAGGATTGGCTGCTGCTCATCTGGGTCATTTGAATATTTACATTATAGTCTCCCTGTTTTCACCGCCGTTTATTTTGGTAGAGCATTGGTTCTTTACACTTTACTTTACAAAGAAGGGCATTACATTCGGGGTCCATTAGATAACTCTCACCTACATTCCGCCAATGTTTTTTTTTTTTTATATCAAGAAGAACTTTATTAAAATTTGTGCAAAGAAAAAAATAATACAGAGTCCAGAGCAGGCAAGCCCACAACATACAGATAACAAACAAAAATAAATTAACATCCTGCAAACATTCATCGACAGAATAGGGCACCCTTTCCACCCCAATAGGCAACCCATATTGACATTCTTACAAGGAAGAGACAGTCCCATATGTCAGACAGTGCCACGCTTCAACCCGTGTAAAGGTACCAAACATTACCCTCAAAGCCCGCCAGCCACTAATCTATCTAGCACCATATCCACCGGAGCCAGGCCAGGCACAACCAGCCAAGGAGCCCACAACTTCTCAAACTTGCTCGGACTGCCGCTGTGCTGATATATGTATTTCTCCAATCTAAGCATATCCCCCATCTGGGCAGTCCATTCCTTAACAGAAGGGGAGTTCGGGGAGATCCAGTGCCTCAAAATCAGTTTCCTGGTGTAAGGTTCTGGCACTCTCAGTGCCTCCTATCACATTATTTCCGGGTGATTTCCATCTACCTAGATAGAAGAAACACATATAGGTGTGTTTCCCTTTAGGACTGATGCTGTCATCACTCAGCGCCGGACTGGATGGCTATTTAAATCGCCGGTTCTCACTCACATGTGTTCGTTCAAACACCCTTACCTGGATGCTAACTTGGCTTGAAGCTTTCGTGCTTGCAAGCATACCTCGCTGACGGAACCTCGCTGCGCTGATCCCTGCATCCCGCTTCCGGATCATCCGCTCCTCCTGAACCAACCTTCGGCTGTATTGCTATTAGTGCTAAGTACCCCGCAGGGGAACCCTCTATAAGCTTATACTAAGCTTACACTATCTAGCTCTGCATAGTAAAGACTATTTATCACATCTACATATGTAGATTGCTAGCTCTTAAGACTACTGCTACTTATTCCTGCACTGGGTTGATCTCTCTTGTATGTCCACCTGCTACTCTGTCATCTGCTACCATACATGATTGCTAAACCTACCTGCATCCATCTGCTACTGTCTTACCTTCAAGTGTCTGTCACCTACCACCTCCACTCAACCTGTCTCTTAAATCTTCATCACTGTGTTACTACATACATAAAGTCACTCTAGGAACCAGCTTGTTGAGTGTGTGTATTTACTAGCTGAATTAAGACCTTCCACACATGATGAGTCATTGAGGTTGGGAATGGTATCTCAGCATCTCTCTTACATGACTACTGAAGTGGAATATTTCTGCAGCTGAAAATCCACACCATACATGAAACGCAGGAGCGTTACACCTGGCCTGAAACAAGGCCCTTAGAATGGCTTGCTTGGCAACCTCAGGGATCTGGACCTCACCCATAATACCTAACAGGCACATCTTGGGATTTTCAGACAGTTGGACCCCAAATGCCCCTGACAAAGTATCGAGCACACCCCTCCAATACATGTGAAGTTTCAGACAATGCCAAAGGATATGCACCAAATCCCCATGGTCTCTCTGGCACCTGGTACAGAGAGGAGCATCCCTCCTACCCATCCTATGTAATCTTGCTGGACTGTAGTGGGTCCTATAGAGAATATAAAGTTGTGATATCCTTTTGAGCTACATTTAACAAGCTCAGCTGTACCGCCTGAAGGGCCTCCTCCCACTGCTCATCCTCAAATGATCCCACATCCTTTTCTCATTGGGCTGATATGCGCAGGGGGTGGTGTTCCAGGAAGGAACCCAAAAGTAACCAATAACAGTGTGATATGAAACCTTTGAAGGAGTCTACATCATACATGAAGTGAAACACAGGAGCAGGGAATTGTACCCACTGATCATCCCCCACCTGGGCCCTAACCGCATGACGGAGCTGCATGTAATAAAATTTCATGGATAGTGGGAGGAGAAACGCATCCCTCAGCTCATCAAATGACCGGAGTGTCCCATTCTGAAATATATGTCTTAAGTGGGTAACACCATGCAATTTCCACCTGGCGCCATAAGGCACCTTTGCCAACTCTGGGTATCTAGGGTTATCCCAAATGTGGCTAAAGCTAGTGAAACCCACCACCTGCTGAAGCTGTCGAGCCTTATTCCACGTTTTCTGCATAAGGATTTAAGTAGGGAAGAGTTTGCTAGATTTGCTGAATCAATGGGATTCCAGAAGAGCTGCCACCCCGCCCAGACCCACAGTGTGGGCCATGAGAAGGGCAGCAGACTCCTCTCCACCGCTCTCCATAGCCCGGGCTATTTGCTGCAGCTGGGAAGCTAAATAGTACAACCACAGGTTAGGTAGCGCCAGTCCTCCAAAGTCCTTAGGTTTCTGAAGGTGTTCCAGTTTGATCCTGGGGTTCTTTGACAACCACAGAAGAGACCGGAAAATATAATTAATAATGCGGAACACCCTCAGAGGAATGACCACCGGAGAGTTATGGAGAGCATAGAGCAGCTGTGGCATTAGAATCATTTTTATCAGATTGGCTCTGCCCGCTAACGACAAGCGGAGCCGAGACCAGACTTTTCCCTTTTCCCTAAATCTAGCAAGTCCAGTTAATAAGCAGGCCAGAATAGGAACCAAAGTCCGTAATAACGGACATCGCTTTCGAGAGGGACTGGGACGTATCACCCAGTAAAAGCATGGTGTCATCCGCGTAGAGCATGATTTTTTTCCTCCAAGGAGCCATATCTAAAGCCCACAACTCTCTGGTTAGATCTAATAAGTGTAACAAAAGGGACCTCACGCTTATAGATAAATTTATAAAAAGTAAAGTGCTTGTGTGGCAAAATCTAAATAAATATAAGCTGCTGCTAACAAAAAAGTACCTGTGCCTTTAAATAGAAAATACCAAAAAAATGCACTGCTACAAATACAAATAAAGTGCCAATATTGCTGAATCTTGAAGTGAAATGAAGAGTGCAATCCTCTATAACATTAAATAAATATACTCATATCTGTGCTAAAATATAAATAATAAATAACTGAAAATCAATGATCAATACTCAAGTACAGCAAATAAATAAATAAAAGCCCATGTAAAGTGCTCTCAGTGCTTTAAGTGCTAGGTAAATGTTGTTTGAGTGCTGCAAACGTGTGACCCCACCGTTGTTCAAAAATAAAGAGTGGATATTTTATTTTGTAATAAATCATTTTACATACTTCACCATGAAGATCCCCTCTCTTTTTTTTGGGGTCATGGTGCCACACGGCAACCCAAGCATTCTATACTGGAGCAACATATCCCTACCAGCTGCCATTCATATGAGACCAGGACCTCTATTTAATCCCAGGCGTATGATCTTCATCTTTTTTGGTGAGTGGGGTCACCATAGGGGAGCACCAACTGGAGCACGTTTGCAGCACTCAAACAATGTTTACCTAGCACTTAATAGCACTGAGAGAACTTTACATGGACTTTTATTTATTTATTTGCTGTACTTGAGTATTGATCATTGATTGTCAGTTATTTATTATTTATATTTTAGCACAGATATGAGTATATTTATTTCATGTTATAGAGGATTGCACTCTTCATTTCACTTTCAGATTCAGCAATATTGGTACTTAATTTGTATTTGTAGCAGCGCTGACATTTTTTTGGTATTTTCTTTTTAGATCTAATAAGTGCAGCAAGGGGTTCTATGGCAAGTGCAAAGAGCAACGGAGACAAGGGGCAGCCCTACCTAGTGCCTCGGTGGAGTGGGAAGGAGGGGGACATTCTTCCATTTTCACGGATAACAGCCACGGGGGTATGATAAAGGAGTTTAACCCAGGAGATGAATTCCTCATTCTTCCATTTTCCCGGATAACAGCCACGGGGGTATGATAAAGGAGTTTAACCCAGGAGATGAATTCCTCTCCAAACCCAAATTTACTCATAACAGCCCAAAGGTAGTCCCACTCTACGCTATCAAATGCTTTCTGCGCATCTAAGGATAATAAAGCTCTATTACCACCATTGTCAGCTGGGGATTGCAAATTAAAAAAAAGCCTGCGAAGGTTAATAGACATCGATTTCTGGGGCATAAACCCCGACTGGTCAGAGTGAATGATGGAAGCAATCACCTGATTAAGCCTCAGTGTCAGAACCTTTGCTATGATTTTTATGTCGCTTTGCAAAAGTAATATGGGCCTGTATGAGCCCGGATCCAACCTATCCTTGCCTGGTTTCAGCGGAAGAATAATGTTAGCTTTACACATTGAAGGTGGCAGCCGCATATTCTGTTTCGCCTCCGTAAAGACCTCCAGAAGATGGGGCAGCGTTTCCTCAGCATACAATTTATACACTTCAATCGGTATCCCGTCCTCACCTGGGGCTTTGGAATTGGGAAAAAGGGTAGTGGCATGCTGCAATTCCTCCAGAGTCAGGGGGGCATCAAGAAGGTCCCTCTCCGACTCGGACAGGGATGTCAGCGGGATGGCCTCCACATATTCCGAAAGTTCTGCAGCAGAGTGGGTCTGCCTGGATTGATACAAAGAAGAGTAGAAGGACACCAGGACATCCATGACTCGATAAGGGGTATTGACTAAACGACCCTCACTCCCCTTGAGAGGGCTCCTATCGAAGGGGGAGCCTGGTGAGAATGAGCTATTTTGGCTAGGAGATGCCCAGTACTCTCCCCCTCCGCCAATGTTTTTAATGCAAGAAAATATCTTTTCAGACAAACTATGCAAAAAAAAAAAAATGTTTCTGCTTCTCCAACCTCTTTATCAGTCCCATATTCATTCCTCTAACACAGCCATTATTGCTGTCAGATGTACCCCTAACCTAAGACAACTCATGTTCTAACTATAAATTAAAAAAATAAATACTGTGTGTGTGTATATATATTTATTGTGACAGTGCGAGGCCCTGACATGGTATGAGATTACTAAATTGGTATAAAAATTACACATTAGGTGCAGGGAGTGGAAAGAAAGTATCTGGGAGGGCAAGATTCCCCCAGAATTTAAAGATAAGCCCAGGGACCCAAGAGAAGAGGGAGAAGGCTGAGTATAAAGAACTATAGGACCCCCATTAGGATTCGGGGTAGGGTGTACCTAGAAGCACACCCGGAAAAAAAATGTTGGGCCTATGTGGCTGACAGCTGGCACAGAGGTGTCCTAACTGCGATGACGGGTGCTGGTCTTCTGCCTTCTGGATCAAAACAAAAAGGGGGGTATGTGACCGCGTGAGGCCCATGGTATGAGTATACTAAATTGGTATAAAAAGGACACAGGATTCTCAAAGGTGCAGTTTGAGAAGCTTGCGCATGTTTATTGTCAATGGAGCAAAGTAGGTACTGCAGTGTAGAGACAGACCCCTGTCAGGAGAGCTGGGTGTTCCTTTTAGATACTGCAAAGGACTGGGAAGGTCGGGACAGCTACACAGGCCTGACAGACCAAGAGAGGGTATGGGAGTTTAAAAAAAACTGAGATGGCTAGTGTGTCCAGGGTGGCTGGAGGAGGTCTGAAAGTCCCATGCAGTGAGGCACTACAACTGAGGCTGAAGTGAGCCTAAGCCAGATGACTCTGTATTTTTAATTATTTTGTTTGCTGGAGAAGAGCCCCTGCACAGGCAATCTGTTGGTGTAAGAGTTTTCTTAATAAAAGTGGGGTGCCAAGCCCTTAAATATAGTTCCTGTCTGATGTGAACTAACTTTGCAAATGCATTTACCACTGAGCTAAAAATCCCCATATCACTATATATACAGTATATATATATATATATATATATATATATATATATATATATATATATATATATATATATATGTGTGTGTTTTATTACACTACATGCTTATGTATTTAAAGCGTATTCTATGTACTTAAGGATATACATATTTTTGGAATCCAAAAAAAACACAGAAGGAAAACAGCACGTAGTGCAGGTTTCCCCCTTGTGAATCAGCATTAGGTCATTTTACTAATTCTGTAACTGTGACGTAAGTCGTACAATGAAAAGCTTGATGAAAGCGCCCTCTAGGGGTACAGAGTGGAATGCAAAACAATTCCAGTTTTGCCATTTTTTTTTTCTTTACTCTGATAAAAATATGTGGTTTTAGTAAGTGTTAGTTGTTTAATTTTGTGTTATTACTTTATCATTTTATTTCCTAAAAATGCATTCCTACTGTTCTTCCAAGCATGTAACTTTACCATACATAGAATCCACCTGAGACTGGATAAACAATACATAGGTCACACTAAGCGTGTATTTAAAACATGCAAGAAAGAACATTTATACAGTATTTATATTGTATTATAAAGGAAACAAAGCATTCACTCTATGCCCTTTAAAAACAGGTACACAATAGTCAATTAATGTGTGCTACATAAATATCACAATTAAGATTGTACCTATGTCCTAAAAGTTTCTATATAGATTAAAATTTGGATTGGAAGCACTGAGGACTTCAATGGTACAGCAAAGACTTATAATACAAAAATTATGTAAAAATGGCAAATTTTTATTGCTACAAATATTAAAAAGAACCACCCACAAAAGACGGAAAACCACATATAGTGGTTTAATAATCAACCATAGAAAATGAAAAACATGTGAATCAGGCGCATTATCCCACAGTTTATTCAAAAAGTCCATGTGAGTCTATGTATAGGGAGAAAGTCCATCATGTAGGGCAGCCATCAAGTGAACCAATAAGCCAGGGGTTTCAACAAGGCTAGGGATGAGCAAAAAGAAGAGGCGCCTCTAAGTGTAGACTTTTAAAACATTTATTGGTGTGTAATAAAACACTCACATTGGTTCAGGGTAGCAGGTACAATTAGGCACCCTCCTGGGTGTATCCCGGGTGGGGGTGTGCATCATCCAGTGAGCGTCGTCTTCGGGAAGAAGCGTGTCCCCTCTTTACCGTTGCCGGTAATAGCGGTGGATAGAGCAGGATTGGGAACGAGGCTTGAAAATCCATCGAATGAAACCGAGGCTTGGTGAGTGGTCGCGGGTGGATGATGTCACAAGAGTGAGACGCGTTTCTGAGCGGGTGTGCTGCGGATGGACAGGCAGCCGCGCTCCTTCTTCACAGCAATAATGGGAGTGAAAACAAGAACCATTTTTTTAGCAAGTGGAGGGAACGATAGGGTGGGAAGAAAAAGTGCATTTTTTGAGCATTATTCATCATATCCATTATTCACTGGGACATATATATATATAAAAAATTACACAACATCTGATAAAATCGTCAAATGACATAAAAAGCAGGTAGAGATCATAAATAAAAAAAGAAGGATGGGTAATAAAGAGTGGATTATGAAAATTTAGAAAATGAGCCCAAAACGGGAAAATTCAATCACTCGAAATGATTCTCCAATCTTTCCCTACATGTTTCACGGGAGATCTGCTTCTTCAGGAGTTCTGTTCAAGAAACAGAGCAACAAACAATTATACAGCAAACAAAAAATTAAAGTGTTAAACAATTATGTAACATTCCAATTTTATTAAAGGTGGGTACATAAAAGACATTCATTTCTTTATTACACATACATAAATGAATGGGGGCATGTCTGGACAGTAGTATTGTCAATCTGGGAGAAGGGAGTGTTAGATGGACTAGCAGATTTCAATACATTAACAAATTGAAGCCAAACTCCAGCTCACACTTTTTCAGCAAGTTACAGCAACAGTTTTTTTCCTTTTAGGATAAAGGTTTTACATAAATAAATAAAACTGACCATTGAAGGCACCCTTGTCAGTGGTAAATGGTTTGTCTCATCCCCGTAACTGATACATCATCAAGAGAGCTTGTTCTTTTAAAAATTAGACTTACTGGTTTGATCACTAGGTGAAAATAAAGAAAGAAACCCTAAAAAAGAAAACAAAATGCAGCCACCCCATCTATGAATTGGTAAGCTGCAATATAATAAATGTTTGCTTTTGAATTTAATACCGCTTTAACAGCTTCCTGCCCAGCCTATAGTAATATGACTGCCGAGTGGGAGTGCTGCTATCCTGGGTGGACATCATATGAACACCGGACACAGTGAATGGCAAATCAGTGCACAACTGCCAGTACCATGTAGCTGCTGTTACCAATCACAGGAAATCACATGGCAATGGTACACAATTAATGGCTAACATTCATAGCCATTTGATTCAGTGTGTACAATTGTGTTGATCTCTGTAATTGGTCACAGGGCCAATCACAGTGCATCTGTACCAATCACACTGCACTGATGACAGTAAACGAAAAAAAAAATGTCTTTATTTTTTCCAAAAAATTGTGACAAAATAATTATGATTTCAAAAACTCATCATGCCTCTTACTAAATACCTTTAACTGTCTACTTTCCAAAAATTGGTCATTTGGGGCGTGTTTGTACTGTCCTGGCATTTTCAAGCCTCAGGAAATTAGATAGGCCATCAGTACATCAAAAGATCGATTTTCAAATATATATTCCATAGTTTGTGGACTCTATACTTTCCTACAGACTAAATAATATACATTGATGTGGGTTATTTTTACCAAAGAAATTTAGCAGTAACATTTTAGCCTAAATCTAAAGGAACAATTATTTATTTGCAAAATTTTATAACAGAAAATAAGAAAAACACTTTTTTTTTTCAAAAGTTTCATGGTAAAAATGTCATTTGGGTACAGTGTTGTGACAGTGCTGAAATCTGAAAATTGATCTAGGCATGAAAGGGGTGAAGGTGGCGGTATAGAAGTGGTTAATGACTGTATTTCAACCTACATATAAAAATAATAATCATTAGTACCTGCTTGGTATAAATTGTTAATCATACACTTGACTCTAATCCTACAAAATCCCTGACTTTGTGAAAGTGTACAAAGTGTGCAATTGTAAGAATTGATGCTGGCTCAAAGCCAAAGGGTGGTCACAGCAAACATTGATTTAATTTAGCTTATTCTTCTTTACACTGCATTTTGTAAATTGATAAAAATAAGCAATTAAAATGTATATTTTTGAAAGCATTCTTGATTTACAGCATTTCTTCACACCTGCCTAAAACATTTGCACAAAACTTTTTTTTACACCAGTATGTGTATATATGTTTATAAGTATGTATATCTTTATATCTATTGTGAGGGTCTGAGCTCACAGAGCAGTAGTCCAGATGTCAAAATGCGTTTAAGGGCTTTTTTCACAAAACAGAAGTAGTCACAAGGTCCATCTTTGCAAGGGTTAAAATAAATATAACAACATTTTCAAGAACAGCTATTTTCCTTCTGGCTGCTTTATGGACTGAGTTCTGGTCCACATTCAATAAAAGTCTCGGCCTTAAACCTCTTGTGAACTAAAAACACTTCCTCCCGGCATATCCTACACTCAACAGTTGTGACATGGTGTGTCCCACTAACCCAATCTACTTATTAAAGGGTAGAACTCTGGTTGACACACACACACCTAATCATAAACATGCCCAGAGACAATGTGCACTTGAGACACCATCTGCCTTTTTATAATTGACCTCCAACCCTGGGCTTCCACTTTTTAAAACCTCTGGAGGACCAGGAACCAGCAGGTAAAGCCTCGTACACACGCGTCGAAAATCGGCAGGGAATTTTCGTCCGACGACCGATCTGCCGATTTTCGGCTTGTTAGTATGATGCTTCCGACAACCGACTCCGACTTTTCGGCCGAAAAAAATCTGGTGTGCAGGCTATAAAATTTCGTCTGATTTTCGTGCAGTCAGTACAGATTTCGACAGGGAAAAATCTAATGAGCAAGTCTGGGCATGGTCAGTGAAGAAAGAAAGCAAATCAACACATGAAATCACTTCTGAAGTAGAATTTTGTCGGGCGAGAAAATTCGTGTGCAGTCTAGGCACATTCCAACCAACAAAACACCACTCTGGACAAAAGACGGACAATCGCCGATAATAGTTGCGTGTGTACTAGGCTTTACTCTTGATTTGTGGTCCTTGGCCTGGGCCATCCATGTGAGGGAAACATCATCATGATCAACATATGATGTCTGCTTCTGACTCAAATAGAACACCGAGTGTTTCTCTGCATAGCATCTGGGACAGCACAGCCCCAGTCCTCCAAAACTAGCATTGGTTTGAAAAAAAAAATGATTTTCTGTAATCTGGGGCTACCAGCACCAGCTGTCTACACAGAGTAAGTTTTAAAAGGCTTTTTTAAGCCATTTGATTCCGTTTGATCCCTCTGGAGTTCTTGCATTTGGTCTGGTTGGTTAAGGGTTCTGGCATAGTGGCAAAATGTGTGATGATAAACCTATGATTTTTTCCAATGATGCCCAGGAAGGTTCCTACTTATTTATTAGTGACAGGAGTAGACCAGTCACTGGGAACCAAGACTATAGGGCAACACCTTTCACTTTAGGAGTTTCCTATAACCCTGAGATCTACTATTCTCAGTACTTCCGCTGTCAATGCTTGCCAATGGGCTTTTGGAATTTGATAGGGCTTAAGACAAACACACACTGGGGTTCGTTAAAAACGTGACAATATTATGTTTAATTGTGTCAGTGCAGCCAGGAAGTTCTTAGAATGTCTCCTTATTCTGTCGTAGAAATTCTGCTTTCTGGTTTTGCGCATGGGACAGGGAATCTGCTACTTTAACATTGTTTAAACCTCCTCTTGTCAGCCACATCTAAGAGAACTTCTTTATTCTTCCAAGCCTTTATTAGGTTTATGTGATAAGTTTGCTCTTATTTCAATGTGTTTGACTAATACACTTTGTAGTTCACCTCCTCTACTCTACTCTACAGTATCTGATAGGGGCCCTGCCGCTTAGCCAGAAGCTTACTTTCCACTGTTGGACCTAGGACTAGCACCTGATCCACGGGGTGGATTTATTCTGGAATGGTGGTTCATACTGTCAATAACAGACAACTTTGGGCCTCTTGAGCTTGAAACATACTGTATGTTCCAGTCGGTGTCTTCCCAGGGAATATTTATGGGCTAAATCCAGTCATGTAATGTGGTCATCTAGTCTGGCAGTTTGTTCCTTACCTCTAGCTTCAGCATACCAACCACCTCTGGGGTCTCTGGGGACTCAATTGGTTCACCAGCTATTAAGTTAAAGAAAAGATTTGCTCTTATCAGTGGTCAACCCTACATCACTACCATCAGGGTTTTGTTGTGATGAGTCTGGATTCCACTCAGTGGACCGAATCAAGTTTTGGATTTTTACCCTGCTCACTGCACATTTCCTGAAACAGTGGAAAGCTTCTACCAAAAGTATTTACAAATGCCCACGGCTCCAGGTGAGCACCTCATGCCTCCATATAGGCTGCACAAACTGCTTCCACTGTACAGCGTGCCGGTCTGGTGTCAATGTCATTCCACACCTGTTGATCTGTGCTTGTCTGTGCATTTTGGATTTTATGGATTTAAAATAAAGCATTTTGGATCTTCCGTTTTCTAGAGGGGTCACCTCTCCCCACTTGTCAAAGATTCTCTGCAGGATCATACTGTTCAACAGTAAAAGGGAAACTGCTACTTCTAGTTCCTAGACTGGTTTCAAAACTTACCATGGCAGTAGGGTACTTCTTATTGTCACTGTACACACATGTAACTCCTACTCCATAATGCTACTGACTACCTACCATTACCCTGAGGCAGTGGAAATGTTAAGCTTTTCATTTTTCATGCTCCTTGGTGTCCTCAGGAACCAGGTACAACTAGGCTTTCTGAGGTTCCCTGGAAAGGACAGGAACCAGAAGCCTCACTCGCTGCTCCTTGGCCATGGCCATATTTGGCTGTCCATTCAAAAGTTGGGTAAGTGGAGACTCTTATTAACTCAGCATGACCTTTGGTGAAAATGGGGATTTCCAGACTTCAGGGCCATCAGCTGCTGTACTATGTAATTTAAAGTTTGTCAGCCTCTCTTTGCCGCCATTGCCAAAACAGTCACTTGAGCTTCAGTATCTGCCAAGTACTGAAGCAGTCAGCACTCTATTAGTTTCTGCTGCTGGGCCATGATCTTTCTTCAATAAAAGCAAGCCCAAACACTTACATACCAAGACACTGTTTAATGTAAGTGTTTTGCAGTGTTTTTCCTTTTTTTTTAGTCATTGATGGTTTTATGCTATGATGCTATTAAAGCCTTTTTCTCCTTCAGGTTATGTGTATATGGATGAATAATATGGAGCACTAGTATGGAGAGTCCTTAAAGAGCTGTAGATCCTGACTCTGTATGCTGGTTTATGCAAAAATAATTATCCCTCTGGCTGTTCGCTAGGTGACTTGGATTGTTGGCAGCAAGCTGAATGAGTCCCACCCCATTTCTTTTTGGCTCGAGCACCCACATACCCAGCTCTGTAGCCACCATCTTGGACACATTTCTCCTGGCCAGAGACACACTCACACATCCCCCAACCTGAAGTCTTTCATTTGAAATGAAGAAATATCCACGCTCTGATGTATTTTCAGCACTTTACTGCAACATCGCCTTTCTTCTCATGACATATCACAATTGACTTGCTGACAGAATTTTAGCTATCTTCTCTTTTTGTTCTCTCCTTGGGAGCACCACAGAGTTGGGACCACCTCTCCATGCATACCAAGTTCCTCAGCCTTAAGTTATCCACCACTGAGACGCAGGATCTGCAGATGATGGTCAGGGGTGACAAGGTCTTTTTATTAGTATACTGCAGTCACTTCCAAATGCCCCTTCTATAGCTTTTTATCCAGCCGGACATGCTCCCTGATGAAATCTATTCCCATGTGTCAGCTGTCACTCACATAGGAGGACTCTGTCACATGCCCACAAGGCCATACCCACTCTGCTACAGGACCTGTAGAAGAAGGTCAGGGATAGACAGGGTGATTCCAGATTGTCCTCACATGATCTTTATGACCTTGCTTGGGAATTCAGCCATGCACAGGGCCTATTAGATCACCTCAGTGTAGGATTACATACATCTTACCATTTCTTGGGTGTCCTGCTCCAATTCCCTAACTGACTAGGCCCCACCCACAGCTAGAATTTATACAGGCACTAACCTCATCTATGACATAGCAACAGGAGGGGCAAAGGGGCACTGCACATGCCAACACTCGTTCAATCTTAGCCTGTGATCTCTTTGTGCTGGTTCACACATCTGCAATTTCAGACATCGCATGTGATTCGCAGTGCGCTGCTCTGCAAATCACATGCAATGTCTGTGCGTTGCAAATTCAGCCAGATTGTATGGCTGGATTTCCATCGCATTTAGACCAAAGTTGCACAGTACCCTTTTTTTAGTCTGCACCAGAATCGGATTGCATGGGTGTTCACACCCACGCGATCCGATTCATGTCCAAATGGACAGTTTGCACTGCGATATGCGAACTGATCTGGGGGTGTCTTTAACTTTATATTGACATCCCCAACGATTAGCATATGGCAGTGTGAACTGCCTGTGAGTCGAGTGCAATGCGGGAACCCGTAGTGGTTTTGCAGGGTTCCCTTATTGCATATGTGTGAACCGGCACTTTCAGGCTGAAATCACTTCCTCCCAGCTGCTTAATACTACATTCCGATTTAATAATTCTGACAGTGTGTTCCAGTACTAACCGTCTACCTAATAAAAGGCATGACTATGGGTGGAACACACACTCCATCACAAACCATGCCCTTGACCTACTTGGGCAGTCTGTACATACACAGAAACACCTGCATCAATACACAATTGTGACTTTAACAAATGCCTGTCAATAAAACTAGGACTCTCAACAAAACTAGGAGGACTTTCTGAGGAAAACCATCCATTGTTTTCTAACCTCAGTGAGTATACAGCTTGAGAACTGTATCAATCTCTGCCCCCACAGCTGATCAACATGGAAGATCCTAGAGCAGCATGTCAAGTTGCCAACCAGTACAACATTGATTCACAAATATGATCCTTTTCTTGAAACTTGGATACACACAAAGTTCTATTTTTGTACTTACTGGAAAATTTATTTTTTTGGAGTTGAGGGACATGGAAAATCAAAGACGGTTGGATTATAGTGAAGCTTATAGGGAGATTTGGACACTGGCACACAAATACATTGTGACCAGCCTGATACTCCTGGTAGGCCTTGATTTTCTAGAAAAATAGTATTAAGAACATGATCATAGACACAAAATAGCGACGTGCATCACTCGAAGCAAAGTTTGTCTTCCACATGCGATTGTGTCAGGGAACACATGCCCGTACAGGTGAAGGATAACGCGCATGCGCTAGCCAGCAACTGTTCAGTTTACATGGTGGTGGACCAGGGAATGTGTAAAGGCAGTGCTTTAAGTGGGCCGGTATGCACTGGTACTCAGTACCGCCACTTCCAAATATGGCTCTTGAGCATACCGCCACCTCTCTGTGCGCCTTAGCGTACCAGTACGCTCATTTTGGACATCTGCACCCTCAATTGCCCCCCCCCAAGAATATTTCCCACTCCAGAGCCAGACCAGTCACCACCAGTGAGTCCCCCTGCTCCAGAGTCCCAGCCCAGGCCAGGGGGGGGTGCTCTGTGGGGACCCTGATGTGGGGCGTGGGGGGGGGGCGACAAAATTTTAGGCTATAATAGAGTACCGGCACCTCTTTTGGGCCACTTAAAGCACTGTGTAAAGGTGAACGCACATTGGCACTCATGCATCGGTGCACACACACGTGCGCACACCTGTCACCAATGGTGGCGCCAGGCAGGCTATTTAAACTGGCTGCAGTATGGACTCACTGCTGTTTGGTCTGAAGCATCTGTGTGTTATTCCTGTTTCCTGTGCTATCCTCTGATACTGATCAGGCTTACTCCTGACTTACATTTGTCTGCTTAATACCCCCACCTCGGCTTGTTTTTGGATTGTTCTTCTGCCTACTGTCTTTGCTCAATATACCTGAATCTACCTGACCTGGCTCATCTGACTCTACATTTGCACATCCAGTCTGCTTCAGCTGCTTCTTCAGTCTGCCAAGCTCTGTGCCAGCTTACCTACCACCAGCCTGTCTATTGCACGTTCTCCTGCTGATTGCTGCCACGCGGATTACTGGACTGATTGCAGGCGCTCCTACGTCTCTGTGCTCTGGTGGCTGCTGTCTCCATATCAGTTACCCCCGAGCCGGTGCTGTACGAGAGGCTCTACTCTACACGTCAGGTTCACTGACCAGGTACGTGACAGTACTAAACAGCTATGTCAGAGCCTGCAAGAGGACCCTCTCTATTGGATGAAATCTGCCAGCACCTTGCTTCTCTTACACAAGCAGTCAAATCTTTGCAAGAGGGTTATGTTCATCTGGAGGAACGGGTCCAGTCCCTGGACACGCCAGTGCCTCCTCCTTTTTCTGCTTCTACCTCTGCTGCATCTGCTACTTCAGCAGGGACCCCTGCAAATCCTACAGTAATGATGCTACCCCCTGAACCTCGAGTACCAGCTCCTGACAGGGCCGGACTGGGTATGAAAACCAGCCCTGGAAAAAATTACATACCAGCCCCATAGCATTGCGTCCTCATACCAGCACAACAGCACAATCTCATCAAGTATTCATATATGAAACATAATTTAACCACTTCTGGACTCGCCCTTTTTCTGACACGTTGTTTACAATTTCAAATCTTTTGTTTTTTTTGGCTGTAAAATTACTTAGAACCCCAAAACATTATAGATTTTCTTTTAGCAGAGACCCTAGAGAATAAAATGGAGATCGTTGCAATATTCATCACACCGAATTTGTGCAGCGGTCTCACAAACGCAATTTTTTTTTAAAAAATTCACTTTTTTAAAATTAAAAAATAAGAAAACAGTAAAGTTAGCCCAATTATTTTCTATAATGTGAAAGATAATGTTACGCCAAGTAAATAGATACCCAACATGTCATGCTTCAAAATTGCGCACGCTTGCGGAATGGCGACAAACATTGGTACCTAAAAATCCCGATCGGCGACACTTTAAAAATTTCTACAGGTTATCAGCTTAGAGTTACAGCTCCCCTTAATACAATGCTGAACCCCCCTCCCCCTAATACAATGCTGCCCCCCTAACACAATGCTGACCCCCCCCCACCCAAATACAATGTTGACTCCCCCTGCCCCTAATACAATGCCTGTTCCCCCCCACCCCGGTCCCCTCCCCCTAATACAAAGCTGTTTGGGGGAGATCAGCATTGTGTTAGGGGGAGGGGGCCGGGGGGGAACAGCATTGTATTAGTGGGAGGGGGGGTCAGCATTGTATTAGGGGGAGGGGGATCAGCATTGTATTAGGGGCCCTAATACAATTCTGATTCCCCCCTCCCCCTAATACAATGCAGTTCCCCCCCTCCAGCCCCCTCCTCCTAATACAATGCTGAACCCCCCCCCGGCCTTCTCCCCCTAATACAAGGCTGATACCCCCATCCTTCTAATACAATGCTGATCCCCCCACCCCTAATACAATGCTGTTCCCCCCCGGCCCCCTCCTCCTAATACAATGCTGACCCAGGGCCATCTTACTAAATGGGCACGCTGGGCAGTTGCCCGGGGGCCCCACTTGCCTAGGGGGGCCCCACCTGCCTACCGACCCAGCCCCAGCCAAGCATTAGCCCCGGTTCCTGTGTGCATCCTGCCGCCAAACTTAGCTGTCAGGCCACTTGGGCCGTAGAGGGGGAGCCCGAAACTGCAGTATTGCCTGTCTGCCTCCATTAGGAACAGGCACACACAGGACAGTCGAGTCTGACTCCCGTCCGTGTGTGTGTTCCCTGGACTCAGCCGCCGAACCTGGAAGCTGTCATTAACCTGGCACTACTGTATCAATAAATATTGCCTTATCGATAATTTGCATTTTTATGCTCGTGGGTGATTGTGTAGGTGGAGCCCCAGTGGACTGCATTGCCCAGAGCCCTTTAATGCTCTTAAGATGGCACTGTGCTGACCCCCCTCCCGGCCTTCTCCCCCTAATACAAGGCTGATCCCCCCATCCTCCTAATACAATGCTGATCCCACCCTCCCCCTAATACAATGCTGTTCCCCGCCAGCCCCTAATAAAATGCTGACCCCCCCCCGGCCCACTCTCCCTAGTACAATGCTGATTTCCCCCGCTGTTCCCCCTGGCCCCCTGTATTAGGGGGCCAGGGGGAACAGCATTGTATTGGGCGAGGGGGGGGCGGATCAGCATTGTATTAGGGGCCCTAATACAATTCTGATCCCCCCTTCCCCTAATACAATGCAGTCCCGCCCCAGCCCCCTCCTCCTAATACAATGCTGATGACCCCCCCCCCTAATTAAATGCTGATCCCCCTCCCCTTAATGCACTGCTGCTCCCCCACTCCCCCTAGCACAATGCTGATTCCCCCTCCCCCTAATACAATGCTGATCCCCCCTCCCCCTAATTTTAGGGGGGATCACCATTATATTAGGGGGAGGGGGCCAGGGGGAACAGCATTGTCTTAGGGGGAGGGGGGCAGATCAGCATTTTATTAGGGGCCCTAATACAATACTGACTCCCCCCCAAACACAATACATGAGTGTGAGGTCCCCTCCCAAGCCAGTTTACTCTTACCTGGTTCAACAGGGCAACTCAGAGCAGGCTCCGCTCCGCTCACTTATGTGTCTCAGACGACCTGCTGCTGCGGGCTGCTGTGACGCGTCTCAGTCTGTGTGGGAGGGAAGGGAGGGATCGATGCCATGGCCCGTCATGCAGGAGTGGACTCAGGAGAGGAGATGCGCCGCCGTGCAGCTGCCGTCCGCCGGATATGACGTCATGCCACTCTCAGCGGCTGGCGTAGGAATTTGAAAAGAATTCAGCGGCGGCGCTCGAGTGCAGCGGGCCGGCAGCGGCCGGGCGGTGGACAGCCCCATCTCAAAGCGGCCCCAGGGCCGGCGGCCCACGGGGAAATTTCCCAGGATCCCGGTAGGCCAGTCCGGCCCTGGCTCCTGAGAGGTTTTCCGGCGATCTAAATAAGTTTAGAGTGTTCCCCAATGCATGTCAACTGTACTTCGCTCTTCAACCACAAACTTTTTCCCTGGAAGCTAACAAGGTGGGATTCACCATTTCAAGGGGGAACCACAGACCTGGGCTCATCGATTGTTGGAGGAGAATGATGCACAACTAAACACCATGCAGTTGTTTTTCAATGTCATGTCTCAGCTATATGTTGACCCACAACGAATCACCACGGCCGAAGCAGCTCTATATGCACTCCAGCAAGGCCGCAGACCGGGTGAAGACTATGTAACTGACTTCAGAAGCTGGAGCGCAGATACTGACTGGAACGATGCAGCCCTGTATCATCAGTTCCATCTGGGTCTCTCAGAAAACCTTAACGATGAACTTGCTTGGGTTGGCATGCCAAGCTCTTTGGAGGCTTTGATCACTCTTTATCCAGATTGATTGCCGCCTATGCGAACGAAGATCTAAACGATCTATGCAGCAGTTCTGTCTGGTATGGATGTTGTCCTGCTCCTCCTAACCTGGTATTTGGAAACACCACTTCATCTTCATCGAAATTCCCTTTGGACGCTTCTTTCTATTGTCTGAACGTGAGTTGGGGGTGTTAAAGGAGTATATTGATGAAAATCTGCAGAAAAGATTAATCCACTCCTCCACCTCAACGGCCGCTGCAGGTATATTCTTTGTGGAAAAAAAGGACAGTCTCTGAGGCAGGGGCGGATCCAGAGTGTAGTCTCGGAAGGGGCACTGCCAGAAAAAAAGGTGTTGCTTACAGAACTGTTTTTAACGTATTATACGGTCCTAACCTTGTTTAAAACAGTGACACGTTTATCATTCCAGATTAGAATATTACATTACAAACAGACAGGATACGTTTAACCACATATAACTTTATTATTACAAGGGTAATAATAACAGTGCGCTCCGAATTACATGCGATCTCTGTGATCACAGAAATGCGAACCGGCACTTAATGTGAGATGTGAGGTCTTTTTGACCCCAGATCTCACATCGAGGAGGATGTTTACATTCCTTGTAATAATGTGATCAAAAAAAATATTTTGAAAGGGACCGCCAGACGGATGGAAAATAGGGTTTCCATCTGTTCAGATTTCACGGACAGGATCGAATAGGATAGCAGCGGATGTCAGTGGAGATGTCTCTGCTGACATCCGCTGCCCAATAGGGATGCATGGAGCATCCGATCCGGTCTGCCTGAAAAACTGTCAGGAGGATCGGATCGCCCGTGTGAAAGGGGCCTTAGTCTCTGCAAAAAAAAAAAGTTTTGGCCGCCTGGCTTGTAGAAGCTGCTGGAGCCTGGAGGGAGGAGGTGGGTGGAGCCAGCACTCTAAGGAAGGAGGCTCCGCTGTGGATGCTGGGGCCTCGCTCTCCTCCTCCACTCCTCAGGACCGGTGACGTCACTGGTTGCTAGACGCCAATCGGCGATAGCATAGCAACCAGTGCACTCACTGCGGGCCGCGACTGCTGTAGAGGTCAGCGGCGCGGCGGCGGGACTACAATAGAAGCTTTCAGCTTCGCCGCGCTGCTGGCCTGCTGGGGAGAAAGGAAGTTTGGAACTCGGCTGCAGCACTGTGACTGGGACTCTGGGCTGGTGCGGACTGGAGTAAGTGGGAAATATTTTTTTCGGGGGGGGGGGGCAATTGACCAGATGCCCCCCCCCCCCCCCGGATCCGCCACTGCTCTGAGGCCATATGTGGACTACAGTGATATAAACAAGATCCCAGTTAAAAAATGTTATCCTCTTCCCTTGGTTCCTGAACTTTTTCAGAGACTCAAGTCTGCAATTATCTTTACAAAACTTGACTTAAGAGGGGCCTATAATTTGGTCCATGTCGGGGAGGGCGATGAATGGAAACCTGCGTTCCATACTCAATTCAGTCACTAGGTGTACTTGGTCATGCCATTTGGCCTATGCAAGCACCAGCCACCTTCTAGCACTTCATCAATTATATTTTCAGAGACTTCCTCGATATCTTTGTCGTTGTCTATCTGGATGATATTCTGATATTCCCTGTATCACTGGAGGTGCACTGAGGACATATTAACAGTGTTCTTTGCAGGCTCCGCCAGCATGGACTTTATGCCAAAGTCGAAAAATGTGACTTTGAGCAACAAAGCATCCAGTTTTCAGGCTTGACTATTTCCACTGACGGAATCAAGATGGACCGGCAGAAGGTCTCAGCGATTGTAGACTGGCCAGCTCCCACAGACAAGAAGAGGATTCAGCGAATTTGGGCTTATCAAACTTTTATCGCAACTTAGTTCATCAAGAACTTTTCAGCCATCATCATTATGCAATTCACCAAGCAAAGCATTTGTTTCTGTTGGTCTACTGAGGCACAGGCCGCATTTGAAACGTTAAAGAGATGGTTTACTGCTGCTTCTGTCTTAAGACATTCAAATTCCACTTTATCCTATATCCTGGAAGTGGATGCATTATGGAGCGCAGTGGGGGCAGTTCTGTCACAACCTCAAGGTCTCAAACATGTGGTCCATCCAGTCGGGTTCTTTTCATGGAAACCTACCCAAGCAGAAAGGATTTATGATGTGGGGGATCGAGAGCTCCTTGCAATCAAAGCAGCATTGGAGGAATGCAGATATTTACTGTAATGAGCTGCTCGTCCGATACCATATTAACCACTTGCCGACTGAGTATGGTAATAGTACTGCGGCAAAGTGGTTCGTTATCGTCTGACGACGTAGTATTAACGTCGTCAGACACTCCCCCTTCTGGGCGGCGCTTGTGCGCTGCCGGAGGCTCGCTCCCGCTGTTTTCATTCACAGCGGGAGTCGGGCCAGGGGAGGAGCAGCGGCGATCGCCGCTGCTCTGCCCCGATCGCCGGGGATCTAGTGTGGAGATCCGCCCGCCTGTGTAAACACAAGCGGGCGGATCTCCATAGTGACAGGGAGTGACAGATCGGACTGTTCAGCATAGCTGGACATCCGATCTGTCCATGACTCACTCAGTCACCTCCCCCCCTACACGTCAGTAAGCACCAGGCATACATTAACCCCTCCCTCTCCAATAAAATTAACCCCTTCCCTGCCAGTGTCATTTTTACAGTAACAGTGCATATATATAGCACTGATTACTGCAGTAATGTCACTGGTACCCCCAAAAGTGTCAAAAATGTCAGTCAAGGGTCCGATCTGTCCGCCGCAATGTCGCAGTCCCACAAAAAAAATCGCAGATCGCCGCCATTACGCGTTAAAAAAAAAAACACCAAAAATGACAGAAATCTTTCCCTTTGTTAGTAAACGCAATAACTTTTGCGCAAACCAATCAAAATACGCTTATTGTGATTTTTTTTACCAAACATAGGTAGCAGAAAACAAATTGGCCAAAAATTTTTGAAAAAATTGTTTTTTACATCTTTTTTGGGGGGAATTTCATATAAAAAAATTTTAGAAATATTGTTATTTTTTCAAAATAAACGCTCTTTTTTTGTTTATAGCGCAAAAAGTAAAAATCGCACAGGTGATCAAATACCACCAAAAGAAAGCTCTGTTTGTGGGAAAAAAAGGACGTAAATTTCGTTTGGGTACGGCGTCGCACGACCGCGCAATTGTCAGTTGAAGTCGCACAGCGCCGAATCGCAAAAAGTGGCCTGGACGGAAGACAGCAAAATCCTCCAGTGGTAAAGTGGTTAATTTACACAGACCATAAGAACCTCGAGTATTCGCGATCTGAAAAAACATCTCAGACCACGCCAAGCCAGGCTGGGCTCTTTTTTTCTAAAGATTTTCTTTCAAAATCACCTACAGACCAGGTTCAAAAAACACCAAGGTTGATGCATTATCACGCATGTTTGAGGTTCTCAAAGACATACCAGTGCCAGACACCATCCTGCCAGCTTTCTACTATTATAAACTGGTCTTCTGTCACAGTTGCAGCAAGCTTAAACAGGAACATCCTGTCCTCCACGGGTCACGTTGCAGACATAAGACGGGCTGTTATGGAATGGTGAGCAGATTTTTATGCCATAAAATGTTGTAATTGTAATTGTCCTGGGGTTCTGTCATAATCACCATGCCATTTCAGGATTTACAAGACTATGCAACACACATTCTGGTGGCCTAGGCTGGAGAAAGACTGCAAGGCCTATTTAAATGACTGTACCACTTGTTTCCGGAGTAAGAATATCAGTAATAAAGCTTAGGGGTTGCTCAGACCATTGCCTGTACATGATAGTCCTTGGAAGATGATTGCCATTGATTTTATAATCGAACGTTCGCCATCTGAAGATTATACCGCTATCTTCGTGGTAGTGGATTGCATATCAAAAATGATGCATTTCTTTTCACTAAAAAGTATGCCATCTGCTGTTGAGACCGCTCAGGTCTTTTTCAAGGAGATTATCAGACTTCATGGAGTCCCTGCAAACATTGTGTCAGATCGAGGGGTCCAATTTACGTCAAGATTTTGGAAGGCATTATGTGGGTCTTTAAAGAATGAGCTTTCCCTATCATCAGTTAATCATCCCCAAACCAATGGGCAGACAGAGCAGACTAATCAAACATTGGAGCAATACATTAGGTGCTTCACGTCCTTTGTCCAGGACACTACTACTGTTAGCAGAGTTCACATACAACAATGCCAGTTATTCTGCAGCCAAGCAGTCCCCATTTTTTACTAATTATGGATTTCACCCTACCTTCTTACCTGATCTTGTTTCGGAAACCTTTTTTTTCGGCCGTCCAGAGTACTCTGGATTTCTTCTCTCATAATAACATATTGTTACAGGAAGCCGTCACAAAGGCACAGGAGGACAACAAGAGGGTGTTTGACAAACGAAGGAGAGGGGAGCTGATTTTACAGCCAGGAGGAGGATGACTTGCGCCTCAAGGAAGTTGGCACCAAAGTTTGTAGGATCTTTTCTGGTAAGGAGAAAAATTATTGATGTGTCTTATGAATTAACTCTACCAAAGTCCCTTAAAGTGTACCAAGTATTCCATGTATCCTTGCTGAAACCTACAGTGCCAGATTTGCTTCCTGATCGTAGATCAGGACCTCCCACATCTCTAATCATTAATGGGGCTGAGGAATTTGAGATTGAGGCCATCTTAAACTGAAGAAGAAGAAGGGGTCAGATACAGTATTTGATCAAATCCAAGGGTTATGGTCCAGAAGAGAATTCTTGGAAACCCATACATAATGTGCATGCAACTGACTTTTTCTGTGCGTTCTTTCATAGCCACCCACAAAAGAGGAGCCAGTTGGGCATCCCGAGGTTGCCCGTAGGGATGGGGCAATGTCAGGGAAGATATGCCCATACAGGTGGAGGTTTGCGGCGCATATATATATATATATATATATATATATACACATGCGCAAGCCAGCAACTGTTTAGGCAAATATACATGGTTGTGGACCAGGGAATGTGCAAAGGCGAATGTGCATGCGCAATTGCGCATCAGCGTGTGCGCGCCTGTCACTTTTGCTGGCGCCAGGTGGGCTAATTAAACTGGCTGCAGTATGGACTCATTGCTGTTTGGTGTGCAACTTCTGTGTGTTATTCCTGTTTCCTATGCTGACTTCTGATTCTGATCCAGCTTACTCCTGACTTACGTTTGTCTGCTTAATACCCCGACCTTGGCTTGTTTTTGGATTCTTCTTCTGCCTACTCTCTCTGCTCAATCTACCTGAACGTTACCGACCTGGCTCGTCTGACTCTGCATCTGCACATCCAGTCTGCTACAGCTGCTTCTTTAGTCTGCCAAGTTCTGTGCCAGGTTACCTACCACCAGCCTGTCTGCTGCACATCCTCCTGCTGCGTGCTGCCAAGTGGATTACTGGACTGATTGCAGGTGCTCCTACGTGTCCATGCTCAGATGGCTGCTGTCTCCATATCAGTAACTTCCAAGCCGGTGCTGTACGAGAGGGTCTACTCTACACGTCAGGCTCACTGACCAGGTACGTGACAGATTGTAAACCAAGCAGGAAATAGACTTAGTAGCTATTAAAATCATGTAAATCACAGAATCAGAGAAGAATCTGTTTCCAAAGACCAGGGCTTCAACTTCAACAGCATACCACTAAAGCCTCCAACTGTGAATAACTTTGTACTTAGGACAGAAGATTTGTATAACCTGAAAGTTCCCATGGAGCTTCTGCCAGAATTTCAAACAAGCAGCAGTACCACATCTTCCTTGACCAGTCCAGAGGTATGAGGCTCACTGGCATACCCTCCATCTTGATCCTGCAGAGCAGAAAACTGAGGAGTTTCAGGGTAGGAAAGGTGTAGTTTAGGCTATATTGATCTGACCACCAGACTACCAGAGCATTCACTGCTTCCACTGCTTCCACCAGTGGTTCTCTGTACCTAGCTATGATTAAGCACTTAATTTCATGCTCCACATTCCCTCTGATACTGTAAGTTTTATTCCTTTGGTTTTAAATAAAGCAAGCGGTTTTACACTATGGAAGCCTTTCTTTTTATTTGGTGGCTTGGTCCGGTTGGAGTTACTCAGACAGGATTCCACTGCAGTTCCCCTTGAGGTCCATCATTTCTACAGGCGATTTGACTACTCCCTGAGGGTAAGAGGCAAATCTCTCCGGTGAAGGCTGGCATGTCATCTTGCTTGTTTCCTTTGGTTTCAGTTATTTGGCTCAATCTCACTATTATCTGGTAAGAGGCGAGCCCCTTTGGTGGAGGTTTCTCACACACAAGATACCTATATAGGATTTTTTATTCACTTTGGCGTTCTACTTCCCTTTCTTTTGGTAAGAGGCGACACCTGCTGATTGAGGATTATATTGCACTTATTTGATTTGCACCCACTTTCACCTAATCTGGTAAGGGGTACCTACAGGTGTCTCCATTTTAGATATTATTCAAGTTCCTGATTTAATTGAGTTTTGGTTGAGATTCACACACTCAATTTTAGTTTTCACTTGGTGCATAAGATCTATTTGTGTTGGGTTTTACGCTATTGCGATTTATTTTCTATCCAACACTGCTGAATCAACGCGAGAATACTGGTTCCGGTCTGCTATCAAGGGGACGTGATTAATCTAGAGAACCTGCCTTTTGGTTTACCATATCTGGTAAGCGCATGTCCATAGGGAGCCTGTTTGACACTGCGATCCTAATTATTTGTGGACTTTATGGACTTCATTTTCCATTATTCAAATTAGCGTGACTTATTATACAGATTCTTCTTGGGGTGTGGTCACACTTGAAGTCGCTGCTGTTGTTTTGTTTATTTCCACTAGCGTGGTTAATATTTACTTATCTTATGATTAAGCACTGTTAGTAGTGTGAAATGCGTCAGCTGTCTTTGACTGGTACCTGTGTATGCTGTGGTATTTTATCCTCTTCACAATAAATATTTGCATTGGAGTGCGGCTGTCCAGACATACTTTTTGTTCTAGACAACAGGAGGTTATTCAGATATTTCATAATGGGGATGCTTTGGGGTTGCAGCAAAGCTAGACCAGGGGCCACTGAGCACTCAAGGCACAGAAGATAGGCTGAATAGCTAGGCCACAAACTCGAAGTACTAAGGACCCACAGCAAAGCTAAGGAATTGCTGATGCCCTGGAAAAATGGGGACATGCAAATATGCATTCTTGAAGTTCACAGAGGCCTAAAAGTTTCCCTAATAGAGAGAAGCTATAACAGAGGATTTTATGCTGTTCTTGGTCTGAATGAAGACCTTTAAGGATGTGAGATCCAAGATAGGCCAGATACCTTTTGATTAGGGAACTGTGAACAAATTTGAATGGATTCCCTGGAACCGTTCTGCCACAGGTACTGGGTCAATAGCTCCCTGCTCCAGAGGGCCTGCAAAGGCTGCATGAAGATCTGCTAAAATGTGTGGTGACATGAGTAGGTTGGAAGAAATCAACTTAGGAGGGGGTCTGAGAGCAGAATTCAAGCTTGTAGCCCCTAAAAACACCTCATGCACACAAGAGTCTGAGATGCTGGCTGTTCAAATGTCTGTAAAGGCTAACAGATGTTCCCACACTTTGGAAAGTGGAGATTTTCCTGAAAAAATGCTGAAAAAATATTTATTTGAGGGTGCAGGGTTTGAGGGAAAAATGGGTGCCAGGCTTGGACTAAGCTTTGACAGGCGGGTGAAGCATGGAAGTACTGAAATTAGCTTACTATAGGGGTTAGCTTACTAAAGCTGAGTCTTAGGCTTCTTCTGCCGGGTCAGATAGGAGGTGCCATCCTTGATGAGAGTGTCCAGGGGCTTTCTTAAGGCTCGAGAGGCAGGTAAAGCTGTTTTTTTTTTTTTTTTTGCATGGTGGTTCTGCAGCCCAATGCTTAGCCCAAAGTGTCTTTCTCATGTTCACTGACAGGAGACTCGTATGATAAATGAGATGAGAGATCTTCAACGACCCATACGTGCAGTAGTTCATGGCTGCAGGCCTAAATTCCAAATGGTCTAAAAGTAAAGGATCAGCTTGAATAGAAAAGAAAATCCCTTTGTATGACCTTAGCACAATCCGCTAGCGTTTGGCAAACTAGTATCATGGACATTGTAGGTTGCAGAGCAGGACCTGCCATAGAGAAAGTTGTAGAAAGGGCCTCCTGTTGCTTGTCAATAGTGATAGGCTTTATGTTCTAGTCAGACGTACGTTCGACTCGAACATCAGGTGTTCATGTGTTTGCTGAGCGGGAAGTTTGCCTGCCGACGAGTGCTCCATAATGCACTGCGTGATTGCAGTGCATTAATTGCTTGTGATTGGCCAAAGCGTGCACCTGACCTGTATGCTTTGGCCAATCACAGCAAAATGTTCTGTCAGAGCCATGATTGGTCAAAGGCAGGGTGCCTTTAGCCAATCATGGCTCAGGGGCTAAGTCCACACCCCACACTATATAAGGCTGCTTACACGGCAGCCCGGTGTAGTTTGTTAGGAGTGGAGATTAGTCAGGTAGTTAGTGGATTGTGCTTTCAATCAGTTTAATGCAGTCAGTACAGTGTAGTGTAGGGCTGATTCTTATGTAACACAGTGTAGTGCAGTCAGTGTAATGTAGTGCTGTGCTGATTCTTGTGTAACACAGTGTAGTGCAGCCAGTATCAGTGCAGTCAGTGTAGTGTAGTCAGCGTAGTGCTGTCAGTGTTGTGATGTGCTCATTCTTGTGTAACACAGTGTAGTGGTGCCACTGAAGTGCAGGTGTATACAACACGTCTGTGTCACCCCACTGATCCCATTTTCTTTTTCATTGATATATCATTTTTTTTTTTTTGCATCATCAAGTTTTGTTGCTGTAATATTAGTTCTCCCCCTTCTATGTCCCAAGTGAGGAGGAGGAGGCACAACTCCAATGAGACAGGATGTCCTCCAGGGGCCGGATTAAGGGCAGTCTCCCAATTGCATCACACCACAGAGCTCCACAGATGCAGGGCACTGCTAACTCCCTGCTGAATTCCAAAAGTTCATTGGTGTGGGCTTTTCTTCCGTTTTGTGATGGATAAAAGTGTGCGTCTGTCCACAGACTCCATTGACCAGCTGACATTTATCAAAATGAATCAGTCCTGGATCAACAGCAGCTATCAAGACCCTGATGCTGATGTAACTGATTGAATTTGCTAGGGATTTGGGATCCCTTGAAGACTTCCTATGTTGCCTATCCTATTCCTGAATCTTGATTATGCTAGCTTCCGACAATGTTTTTCTAATTTTTACAGCAGGACCCATTCCTGCGCCCAGAAAGAGTAACTGTGAGGGTTTACAGTCTTCAGGCACCACCAACATCCAAGGCCCAATTTTTCTGCACCTGTTGGACAGGTGCATGTCATTTACATTTTCTTTTCTAATTTTTAACATTCCCTGCACCTAGCAAGAGTAACTGTAAGGGGTTACAGTGTTCAGGCACCACCAACACTCAAGGCCCAACTTTCTGCACCTGTATGACAGGTGCATGTCATTTCAATTTTTTTCTCAAATTTTTAACAAAGGGGCCAGTTCCTGTGCCCAGCAAGTGTAACTGTGATGGGTTACAGTGTTCGGGAACCACCAACACCCTAGGCCCAATTTATCTGCAGCTGTTTGTAATTTCAATTTTTTTTCTAATTTTTAACAGCAGGACCTGTTCCTGCGCCCAGTAAGAGTAACTGTAAGAGGTTACAGTGTTCAGGTACCACCAACACTCAAGGCCCAATTTTTCTGCACCTGTATGACAGGTGCATGTCATTTTAATTTTTTTTCCTAATTTATTAACAGCAGGGCCTGTTTCTGCATCCAGCAAGAGTAACTGTGAGGAGTTACAGTATTCAGGCACCACCAACACCCAAGGCCAAATTTTTCTGCACCTGTTTGACAGGTGCATATAATTAAAATTTTTGTTTCTAATTTTTAACAGCAGGGCCCGTTCCTGCACCCAGCAAGAGTAACTGTAAGGGGTTACAGTGTTCAGACACCACCAACACTCAAGGCCCAATTTTTCTGCACCTGTATGACAGGTGCATGTAATTTCAATTTTTTTCCCTAATTTTTAACAGCAGGGGCCATTCCTGCGCCCAGAAAGAGTAACTGTGAGGGGTTACAGTGTTCAGGCACCACCAACACCCAAGGCACAATTTTTCTGCGCCTGTTGGACAGGTACTGGCTGAGTGCACAGTCAATCGGTTGTTAAGGCTTCCCTGCTGAGAGCTGAATTTTAAAAAATAATTGTAAAAAGAAAATATAAATTAAAAAAAAAATGGGTGCCCCCCAAACACCTTGTCCCCATGTAGATGGGGACATGGGCCTCTTCCCGACAACCCTGGGTTGTGGTTGTGGAGATAAGGTGGGGGACTTATCGGAATCTGGTCCCCTCTCTATGTGAATGGGTATCGGGTATATCGTACCCCTACCCATTCACCAAAAATGTGTACAAAAAAAATAAACACATAAGACATTTTTTGACAAGTCCTTTATTCAAAAATAAAAAAAGTGTCCCCCGAAGTAAATCCATCGTCAATTAACGCCGCCCGCCGCACCCGCCGACCTGAAAGAAAAAAAAAAGCTCCAGTCTCCAGGACTGCCTATTTGCGGTTTGACAGTTTCTGATAAGCATCCCACCCGCAAACCCTGACAACCACAGCCCAGGGTTGTCAGGAAGAGGCCCTTGTCCCCATCAACATGGGGACAGGGTGCTCTGGGGTGGGGGGGCAGAGCTCCCCCCTCATGTTGAGGGCATGTGGCCTGGTATCTTTCAGGAGGGGGGAGCGTTTGCTCATCCCCCCCTTTCCTGACCTGCCAGGCTGCATACTCAGATAAGGGTCTAGTATGGATTTTGGGGGGGACCCTACGCCTTTTTTTTATTTTGTTGCTTCCTTTTAATTTTTTTTTTATCTGTATTGCCGGGAGCCGACAATACATTACAGCCACGAGCAAGTTAAAATGACTTTTTTTCCTTTAGAAATGTCAGGATTGGCACAGCAGGCTCCATACATTGTACAGATGCGCCACTCTACAGGCACATTAAGGGGACCCCGCAGGCACAACATTTAAAGGAATTTTTCATTTTTATTGTTTCACTTAAAGCATCAATAAAATCACTGCTCCTTTAAAAATGATCCTTTTAAAAACGTTTTTTTATCCTCTCACATTCCAGGATGGCAAACACTTGAGAGATGAGAGGCTCCACCCTACAGGAAACGCAATCAGTTTACAGCTGCTAATAGGGCCCACCCTTCCCCTTGTCCCTTAGTTTGATTGTGTTTCTCCCACAGCGAAACATTTCTTTTTTTTCTCTGACCTGAAGACTCTGCATTGGATAGTCCCCTGTGAAGCAGGTTCAGCAACGCCAGTGAAGGCTACACTCTACCTGCATGCCTTCTAGGCTTCTCACAGGTTGCCCCAGGATACAGGCAGTTGGTCACAGTGATGGTCCCCCCAGAGCCTGTGGCCTGCTCTTCAGCAGGGGTCTCCTCCGGTCCTCCTGGCCATTCAGCTGGATTTTGCATTCGGCAGGAATTTAAAAAAAACACCGGACAGCGCGATCCAAGCCTCGTTTTTAAACCAGAACTTCCAGTTTGTGCAGGAAAGGCAGAGCATGCGCAGCGCGACCTGGAAGAGGAAAGCAAGTATGGAGGTGCCGGACCCACATGGCGGCTGTAAGGCAGACTCTCCAGCTACAAAGAGCCGGGAAGCTGCCAAAGGAATGAAACTTGCTGCAACCCACCTCATGGAGAAGGAGGAGGGAAAGTCGGTTCAGGTGACTACAGGCAAAAGCAGATCGGAACCCGGTAAGTGCCGTTTTCTTTGCCCTTTGGGGCTGATACTAGTGTCAGGCTTAGTCCCTGGTAGGTCTTATGCTCTCCCTCAGCGGGGCCTGTAGCCAAGTTACTATGGGGCAGGAAGAGTGATCTGTATGTTATCTCCTCTTCTCTTGTAGAATCCCCAGGTGGAACCCAGGAGGCCTCTGATAATGCACCCCCTGTATCCGCTGGCACTAGCTCCTCTAAAAAATATGGTAATTGCGGAGAGAGACTTCCCAGGTCTCACACCAAGCCCTTTTCTTATAGGTGTATTAACAATCGAAATTAATAAACACAAGCAGCGCTAATAACTAAATAAACATATCATGAAGGTACATGAATAAACCCTGTATTGACAGAGCTGACGTCATCAATAATGTAGCGTCTAAAGTCCATGAAAGTCCAAACAGTCCATCACCAGGTGACCTTTCAGTGAAAGGGAATAGCAAACACCAACATCTATATCAAGCTGCTAGGGATATGCCTCCACCTCACCACGTGCACCCCAATGGTAATGCTCTTACCAGGACTTGCCGTACATTAAGCATGTAAATCCTCCACAGACTCTATCTTTGCTTCAGACCGCTTCACAATCGGATATATTCTCAGCCATCAAAGCATATGGGGAGTGAAAACAGATGCACAATAGGGCAGTATTGCTTGATAAAAAAATGCACCTTTATTCAAAACCCTCTCCCATCGCACTTACATTGGCAAAGAATTAAAACAGCATTGTATCAATTGTCAGCATAGGATTACCGTCCAGCCGCTTGTCTCCCGCTCACTCAATGGCGTCCCGGAAGTTCCTCGAGACCAGACGGCGTCCTGTTGCTAGGGTGACCGCGCAAGTCACCGCCCTGACGTACGTTTCGTCAGCAGACTTCAACGGAGGGCGTGCTTGCGCGGCCACGCCACTTCCCTTTTATCTATTCTCCCTGATCGGCATTAACCGCTTCAGCACTGCCACAGCTGTTGCGGTCTGCCATCTACAGGGAGATATATGAATAGCAAGCTTTGTAGCATCTAAAGCTGCCATTTATTTTCATTATTACTGCTGATATTGCAAACTTTATAATTCCTAGTGGCATTACTGCCTCATAGCTAGGGTGTACATCTTGTATCACTATTGGCTCCAATAAATATAATGCAAAGCAATATCAACATCATTGAATGTATTTCTATGTGAAATTGGTGGCTGTTTTTCATTGTTCCAATATAATATATCCCAATAGCCATCTAAACGTCCAACCACACTGCTCTGCCCTATTAGAACATATGTGTACATATACTGAACATATAAATAGCTGAGAATATTTCAAAAAAATAATATATATATATTGATATGCCACCAATTGCACATACGTAGCCTAAACAATGGCCCAACGTACATCTCCATATGTTAATAAAAATGGGTCAATATAAGGCAAAGAAATACATATGCTTAGAGATACCAATAATCATATACACTAACATTAAAGTGTGCAATGGTATGAGGTTATAAATATATAAAACCCATACATATTATACAACAAAAATAAATATAAAATTCATAAATGTAAAACCTTAATGAGCCTTAGGCTGGCCATACACTATACAATTTTCTTGTTCAACTTTCCTTTAGATTTACCAAAACCATGTAATATAGGGTCAAACCTAAACACTTTCAATTTGTATGCAGTCAGGCATGCCCTTGCACTACGTAGTTTAAGGTAAATCTAAAGGAAATTGAATAAGAAAATTGTATAGTGTATGGCCAGCCTTAGGCCCGTCCTTAAGAGGGGCTCGTAGCTGCACATATATTAAAAAAACGATAAAAAATAGTAAGAATTAAAAACTAATTACTTGCAAAATTAGATACTATCTGTTGTGCTCAAAGAGCTCACATCCTGTGATATGGGTTCACAAAATTACCCGAGCTAAAAGGAATATCCCCGATCACAGGATTGCCCAAACTCAATGGAGTATCTGTTGCGCGGTCACCCTAGCAACAGGACGCCGTCTGGTCTCGAGGAACTTCCGGGACGCCATTGAGTGAGCGGGAGACAAGCGGCTGGACGGTAATCCTATGCTGACAATTGATACAATGCTGTTTTAATTCTTTGCCAATGTAAGTGCGATGGGAGAGGGTTTTGAATAAAGGTGCATTTTTTTATCAAGCAATACTGCCCTATTGTGCATCTGTTTTCACTCCCCATATGCTTTGATGGCTGAGAATATATCCGATTGTGAAGCGGTCTGAAGTAAAGATAGAGTCTGTGGAGGATTTACATGCTTAATGTACGGCAAGTCCTGGTAAGAGCATTACCATTGGGGTGCACGTGGTGAGGTGGAGGCATATCCCTAGCAGCTTGATATAGATGTTGGTGTTTGCTATTCCCTTTCACTGAAAGGTCACCTGGTGATGGACTGTTTGGACTTTCATGGACTTTAGACGCTACATTATTGATGACGTCAGCTCTGTCAATACAGGGTTTATTCATGTACCTTCATGATATGTTTATTTAGTTATTAGCGCTGCTTGTGTTTATTAATTTCGATTGATATGCACCTTATTTTATATTGTCTATTTTAAGGAAGCAGCTTTTTATTTCTATGTTTTATCTTATGGTCTATATGCACATGAGATTTATCCATTGACCTAAGCGCTGGGTGATTGGGTTATCAGTTCTTCTGAACACTCAGTCCTTTTTTTACAGGTGTATTAACAAACTGGCTGGTAAGGAGGCCTCAGGGTTAATGAAAGATTTCCTTAAGTCTATCCAGGAGGAAATGCTAGCCACTATCCAGTCCTTCCACACATCTGTAGCTTCCCCCCAGGTAACAGAACCGGGTGAACTAACACCTAAAGAGGGCCTTTCTTCTTAGGAGAGTTTACCTTAAAAGGCATGCCCATCTGCTTTTCTTCCTGGTTCGCAGGGTCTCCCCCTGCTCAAGCAAGGGAAGAGAAAGACCTAGGGAATGCAGAAAGTCAGGCTAAATCTCTGCTTAGCTCTGGGGAGGAGGCTGATGTGGACCCAAATAGTGAGGTAGAAGAGACCAAATTGAACAGAAATCTGTTTGGTCTAGAAAATCTGGAGGGACTCCTTCAAGCTGTTTATGCTACAGAAGAAATCCCAGAACCCCTCAAGGAAACCTTGGCACAGGATAAGATATATAAAGGACTGGTTAAAAACCAATTCAAGGTATTACCTGTTCACCAATCCTTGAAAGATTTAATTCTTCAAGAATGGCAGTTTCCTGAAAGAGGTCTGGTTAGATAAAAGATATGGAAAGGGAGATTCCCCTTTAAGGAGGAGGAGTTGCAAAAATTCCTAAAGTCCAAAATTGGACGCCTCCCTGTCTCCAGTAACTAAGAGGTATGACCTCTCTTTTAAGGACACAGGGAATATCAGTGATGTCATGGACTGTAAGTCAGAATCTCTGTTAACCTCCCCGGCGGTATGATTATTTCAGATTTTAGGTGCTGAAAGCAGTACTATTATTTTGCATGTAATTCTTAAGGATGAGCAGCCCAAACCAACTATTTACATATAATTTTTTTTTTACTGTGCGTTCTTCTTTATAACATCTCGGGTATGATAAAGTTTGAAACACAAAATCATAAATTATAATATAATAAATAACTATAAATAATAACAAATAATAATATAATAATAAAAATACTTTTTATTCAATAAATTGTAGTAAATAACATAATCAAAAACACTGACAGTTTTTTGGCCAAACAAGGATGCAATATTAGTAGTCATATTGATTCAGTATACGTCCCGGGTATGGAAAATTTTAAAGCATGGTATAGCACAAAGTCCGACGTCACAATCAGGACAATAGTACCGCTTTTCCTTCCAGTGTCGTAGCGTTTAGAGCAGCAAACCACACACATCCTTGTGGGTGCAGACCTCTTTTCCGTTGGTGGAATGTGGTCCATAAAGTGACGACCAGTCAGGCATTCAGGGTTCACAACACCAGCAGCACGACGTCCAGGTCTATTTACAGTCCTTGGTGTTTGGTGCTTGAGAAATATAAGTTCGGCAATTTTCCAAACAAAGTCCGCATGAACCACAGGCTTGTCACTCTTTTTTTTAGCAGAATGAATGCGTTCCACAAACACTGTTTAAGAAGATGCTTGAAGATTTTTTTTGTAATATTTTTTTGTTATTTTCTCATTTCCCGATAAAATGCTCTGTCCACACCTCCCACGGTGTTATTGTAATCCATCACGAGTTGTGGTTTCATTACATCTTTTCCACCTTTTGTGTGTACCATGACAGTAGAGGTGTTGTGAATGGTACTCATTAGGCACACATCTTTTTTTTTGCGCCATCTCAGTGCCATCATTTTGCCTTTCTGCCAGGCAACTATTTCTCCTGCCTTGAGCTTTTTATTGGCAAAGGTTGGCGGCATGTCACACCGGTTAGCCCTAACGGTCCCATATGCATCCTTCTTGTTGTGTATAAGGAACTCATAGAGTTCTGGAGAAGTGTAAACATTTTCTGTGGTTACACAGTACCCCTGATTCAGCAATGGCTCAATCAAAGTAAGAACCAAAGCGGTTGCCATTCCATAACTGCTGAATCGTTCGTTGAATTTGGTTCCTTTCCCGGTGTATAGGACCGAATTCCATATGTAACCAGTGCTGGATTCACATAGCATGAATAATTTTATGCCAAATCGTGCTCTCTTTGACACTATATACTGTATCCAGCTGAGTCTTCCTTTGTAGGCCATTAGACTTTCGTCTATACAAATGTCTCTATCTGGTACATAGGTATGCTGGAAATTTTTCAGAATAATTTAAAAAACCTCCCAAATATTTTTCAGTTTTTGGAGCTGGATGAGAAGTCTCACCAAATTCTTCATTTCATAATGAGCGAAAATTTGTATTCCGACATGACCGTGCCAAAAAAAAAAAGTGGCTAGTAATTTGTTGGTGGTCCAATACCACTTCTGCAGGGGTTTCCCCACCACTCCCTGCAGAATAGTTAGGTCCAGAAACTTCCAGATGTCCTCTTTGGTCCCTGGTTCCCACATTCTGCTCCTTGAAAACCTCTGATGCGCAGCAGCTTGTTGCTCCTGGTACCGATTTGTTTCCATTTCAATCTTTTCAATAACCTCATCGGTCAAAAAGAGTTGAATGTATGCCAAGGGGTTGTCATCCTCAACATCCACTTTGATATCAGGTGCTCCAGTAAACGGGAATCTTGGGGGAGCTACATGCTCCGTACCGCAGTCAATCGAGCACCAAGTCTGCACATCGCTGGGCACAGTCGCAGGATCATTGCTGAAATCGCTTTCTGTGTCTGATGAGGAACTTCCCCACAAATCGCTATTACTCAATTCTGCAAGCAATTCTGTATCGCTGTCACTGTTTTCCAGCTGGTCATATATCGCTTTTGAGGTGGCGGCGTGCTTTTTTGATGCCATGGTTGTTCTGCAGTTTCCAGACACAAAGTACAGGAAAAATGCAGGAAGGGCACTGGAGAAAGCACTGGGGGGCATACTAAAGTCAATGTATTTTATTTTAGTAATGTAATCCAATAGGATTACAATATATTAGTGTGTTTGTGTTTTTAATTTTTTGAACTTGCCGCCGGATCCACCCCCCCTGCGACGCGACGCTCGAAGGAGACGGAAGCCGAGGGCTCATAGCATCAGGCGGAAGATCCAGCCGCCGTATGCTGCCAGAATACATCACGGGATCCCAGGGATAAGGTAAGCAGCCTCTCTTCCAGGATCCAGCGATGCTCCCTGGTGGTGTGGCTCAGGGTTACCGCTAATGAAACTGAAATTCCACCCCGAGCCACACTCTGGAATACCGCCAGGGAGGTTAAAGAAAGCCTGGGATGCCAACTCATCCACCATGGCTCCAGCCCTGGCTGCAACCTGCGTGGCTAGGAATGCAGGTTTCTGGATAGAAAGGCTTACAAAGCACCTTTCACAGGGGAATAAGTCCCAGGAACTGCTGGATTCCCTTTCAGTTGCAGAGAAAGCTGTCGCCTACTTAGCCGATGCAGCAGTTGAGTCAGTGATAGCCTCAGCTAAAACCGGAGTTCTCATTAATTCAGCTATAAATTTAGTTATTTGGGTTAAAGCTTGAGAAGGCAACTTTACTTCAAAGGTGAAGCTCTGTGGGCTACTTTTTGAAGGATCCTTCCTGTTTGGCTCAGGCCTGGATGAAGTATTGTCCAGATCCTCTGAGAAAGGGAAGAAATTTCGTAGCAAGCCCAAAAGGGAGAGTTATAGGACATTTTTTCGTGGCCCCCGAAGTGAACAGAGAGCCAATAAAGAACTCAATAAGAAATGGGGCTTTGGTAGAGGTGGGCAAAGAAATAATTTGCTCTTCCCCTCTCTAGGCTCAAGCGCCAAAGATACTAAGTGACGCCAGAGTCAAAGAAGGGGGCAGACTGTCTCATTTAATTTCCCAATGGAAGGAAATTTCAGTCAGTCCATACATTCATCACCTCATTCAGGAAGGCTACCACCTAGAATTTTCTTCCATACCCCCACTAGAAGTGACTTTAACTCATCCTCCAAAGGATGTACTAAAAAGAAGAGCCCTTTTGCATGGGATTCAAGAACTGGCAGAACAACTAGTGATTAGTTCCCGTGCCAGAAAACCAGCTTTACCAAGGCTTTTACTCCCACGTGGTACCCAAGCCCTCGGGAAAATACCTCAGAAACTTGAACTAAGTGAAAGTTCCTAGAGTACAAGAGGTTTTCAATGGAAGGTATTTATACAGTCCGCAAAAACCTGTTGAAAGATGTGTTTATCACTACTCTGGATCTCAGGGATGCATACCTGCCTGTTCCAGTTCTTTCGGAACACAAGGCCTTTCTGAGATTTGCGTTGGTCACCGAGGAAGGGATTACACATTGGGAGTTCAGAGCACTCCCCTTTGGTCTAGCAGCCAGTCCAAGGATTTTTACCAAGATCCTGGCAGAGGCGGTGGCCTATCTTCATCTCCAGGGATGATCTACTGATTTTGGGGCTATCAGTGGACCAAGTGAGATCAAACACCCAGAAGGTGTTAACAGTCCTACAGACGCTAGGCTGGTTGATCAGCAGGGAAAAGTCATCCCTGGAGCCTGCCCAGGTTCAGACCAATTTAGAGTACCAAAAAGACTCATGGGTACAAATTATTTTCCTTCCAAGGAAAAAGGTGGAAAAGGTAGTCTCTTCAGTAAAGAGGTTGGTGGTCGCCCCCTTGTGCTCAAGGAGAGAGATCCTGAGAGTTTTGGGGCTCATGTCAGCCAGCATCCCAGCAGTAGCTTGGGCGCAGCTACACTTAGGAGATCTTCAATTCTTCCATCTTTCCTCCTGGGACAAAAAAGTTGAGTCCTTGGCGAAAAGGTAATCCTCAACCCCCAGGTAAAAACCTCCCTGGAGTGGTGGTCAATTCCAAACAATTTAGAAAAGGGCAGACCTTGGGGTCAGTGGAGCCCTCTGAAGGTCACCACAGACGCAAGCACCTGGGAGTGGGGGGCTCATCTAGAAGGATCCCAAGCTCAGGGCAACTGGGAAAAGGAAGTAGCCCAGGCCTCCTCCAACTTCAGAGAACTCAGAGCAGTGGGCGAAGCCCTAAAAGCCTTTGAGAGTTCCATTTCAGGCATGGAAATTCGGGTCTGCTCCGACAATTCTACATCAGTAGCTTACCTGAATCACCAAGGGGGTACCAGGTCCAGACCCCTGTTGGTACTAGCCCAGGAAATCCCAGGCTGGGCCGAAGGAAGAGTGATCTCCCTGTCGGCCATTCATATAAAAGGGGTAAGCAACTGGGAAGCAGATTTCCTCAGTCGCCATACAATAAGACAAGGAGAATGGGAGCTAATTCCCAAGGTATTTCAGACACTAGTCCCAAAATTCAGCTGCCCAAAAGTAGACCTATTTGCCAGCCTGCAAAACAGAAAGGTAAAGAGATTCTTTTCCCTTTCACGGGAAAGAGGGATGTTGGGCCTGGATCACACGCACTGATGAAAGGCGCGTAAGGTGGAACGCACGCTGCACACGTCACGGGAGCCTGGGTGGAACGCAAGCCGGTACTCACTGCTCTCCACTCACGGGCACTATTTTTGGCTGACGTTTCTCCGATTTTTATGTACTGTGAACCTGCATACTTCATTAAAGATTATTTAACGGTACTGCAGCCTTTTTTTACTTCCTACCCTGATCGGACCCCGAGGATCCAGGCCATCGAGAAGAGGGATTCCGGATCGCCACGGGACTACAAAGCCCAGCAGTGACCTCCCTGGCCCAGGCGGCCTTAAGGCTTATTAGGTCTTAATACCGTACGGTATCTAAGACCCACTACTTCTGATGAGTGCATCCCCCTATTATTCCTCACCGTGACACTACAAGTACCAGCATTGGACTATTGGAGGATTCAGCACAGAGCACTTGCACTTTCTTTTATTGGCACTCAAGATTTATCTGGATTCTCACCCAAGTCACATATGAACTTTTTACTTGGACTTTATTTTGCACTAATTTGCACTAAAGGCACATATATATTATTTGACCGATATTTATTGTGATTTTATATATATTTATCATCGCCTCCTTTATCATAGCATTTATTTTACTGTGTTATATATATCATTGGATTTTATAATCTCTGTAATTTATACTTCAGCACTCAGCAGTTTACACAAATGCCTACCATCTTTTAAATCCAGGATATCTATTATTGTTCATTCCTGGATTCACTCCAGCAAGCGCTATAGTAAACTTCAAATTACTTTTGGGGTTCTACCTTATAAAGAACCATTTATGTTGATCTTCCCAGAAAGGATTATCCTCAGGCCAGATCCTCTTTATCTGCCCAAAGTAGCATCTTCCTTTCACAGGAAGCAGGAAATAATTTTACCATCCTTTTGTTTTAATCCTAGAAATTAAAAAGAAATTAAATGTCATTGTTTAGATGTGAGGTGATGCCTCCTCACTTATTTACAGAGGACCAGGGAGTTTACGAGATCTAATCACCTTTTGACCCTCTACTCTGGACCAAGAAAAGGACTGCAAGTATCAAAACCTTCAATCTCTTGGTGGATCAGGCAAGCCATTACCATGTCTTTTGAGGTTTCAGGTGTTCCTGTGCCAGCAAAGCTGACAGCACACTCAACAAGAGCACTGGCAACATCCTGGGCCGAAAAAGCAGGAGCTTCCTGGGAACAGATTCGCAGTGCAGCCACCTGGTCCAGCCATGACTCTTTTCTGACACACTACCGAGTGGAGGTACTGTCTCAACAAGACCTAGCCTTTGGCCAAAAGGTACTACAGGTGGTGGTCCCACCCTAAAGTAGGCCTGTGATTACTTTATTATCCTCTCATGTGTTTGTCGTCCTGGAAGGTGAGAGGAGAAAACCGTCCGTTAAACTTACCGGTAATGGTGTTTCTACAAACCTTCCAGGACGGCAGGCCTACTTCCTGCCCTGTTAAAAGGGGTGAGGAAAGAATGTATACAATAGGTAGTAAGTACCTAAGTGATTGTACATCCCTTGTTAATCGGTTGGAGAACTACTTTTTACAACTGAGGGACAAGGGGAAGGGTGGGGCCTTTTAACAGCTGTGAATTGATTGTGTTTTCTGTAGGGTGGAGCCTCTCATCTCTCATGTGTTTGCCGGAAGGTTCATAAAAACACTATTACCGGTAAGTCTAACGGACGGTTTTTGCATTGATACATGTCCCCCAGGGCAGTACCCCATACACTTTTTATGGCAATAACTTGCATATAAGCCTTTAAAATGAGGACTTTTTATTTTTCATGTTCGTGTCCCATAGACTTTAATAGAGTTTGCATGTTCGCTAGAACTTTTTCCCTGTTCGGGATGTTCTGGTGCGAACCAAACAGGGGGGTGTTCGGCCCATCACTACTTGTCAATGGGGTCCTTGAAAATAGGCACATCCTCCGCACAATGCATGAATATGCTCTAAATGGCTTGGGGCTTGCGGCCAAGTAATTTGGGATGTTTCAAGCTTTGGCAGTTTTACAAATTTACTCAAACTAGCTGGAATTAGATGTGCCATAAAGCTTTTACTGGTAAATGGCAGCAGCATTTTCTTTCAGAAACATTTAAAGTGGTTGTAAAGGCTGAAGGTTTTTTTTTTACCTTTATGCATTCTATGCATGGAGGTAAAAAACCTTCTGTGTGCTGCTCTCCCCACAGCCCCTCCCAATACTCTCCTGAACCCACTCTTGATCCAGTGATGTCACAAGAGCCTCGGCTGTCCCAGGACTCCCTCTCCTCATTGGCTGAGACAGCAGTGGGAGATATTGGCTCCCACTGCTGTCAATCACATCAATGAGCCAATGAGGAAAAAAGAGTGGGTGGGGCAGAGACGCAGCTCCATGTGTCTTATGGATGCATAGAGCAAGGTTTGAGAGCGGGAATGCACCAGTGCCCCCATAGCAAGCGGCTTGCTATTGGGGGCACTGGTTGTTGGAGAAGGAGCCAGGAGTGCCACCAGGGGACAAGAGAAGAAGAGTATCGGGGCTGCTCTATGCAAAACCACTGTGCAGAGCAGGTAAGTATGACATAGTTACATAGTTACATAGTTAGTGAGGTTGAAAAAAGACATCAGTCCATCCAGTTCAACCTATGATGTGTGTGTGTATCTACTGTTAACCGCACATTGCATACCCCTGTATGTTGTGGTCTTTAAGGTGCCCATCTAATAGTTTTTTGAAACTATCAATGCTCCCTGCTGATACGACTGTTTGCGGAAGAGAATTCCACATCCTTACTGCTCTTACAGTGAAGAACCCCCTGCGTATTTTAAGGTTAAACCGACTTTCCTCTAGTTTTAGTGAGTGGCCATGTGTCTTATTGTATTTCCTTTCTCTGAAAAGGTTTTTCCATATGCTAGGGTTGCCAGTACAATATTTGTACATTGATATCATATCCCCCCTCAATCGTCTCTTCTCCAGAGAGAATAAGTTCAGTGCTTGCAGTCTTTCCTCATAGCTGATGTCCTCCATTCCCCTAATTATTTTTGTTGCTCTTCTCTGGACTTTCTCCAGTTCCAGCACATCCTTCCTGAGGACCGGTGCCCAGAACTGGACAGCATACTTTTATACATCCCAGTATTCTGTTGGCTTTGCTTGCAGTGGCCACTGCCAAGCCTGTTGTCTACCAGTACCCCCAGGTCCTTTTCCATCCTAGACTTATCCAGAGCCCCCCCCCAGTGAGTAGCTTGCTTTCTGGTTTCTGGCATCCAGGTGCATTACTTTACATTTTTCAACATTAAACCTCATCTGCCATGTAGTTGCCCACCCCATAATTTTGTTCAGGTCTGCTTGTAAGGTTTCCACATCCTGCCCAGAAGATATTGGCATGCATAGTTTAGTATCATCCGCAAATACTGAGATTTTGCTCGATATCCCCTCCTCTAGATCATTTATGAATAAATTAAACAGGATTGGCCCCAGGACAGAACCCTGGGGGACCCCGCTTTCCACACCCGCCCAATCTGAGTACTCCCCATTAATCACCACCCTTTGCAACCTCCCCTGGAGCCAGTTCTCTATCCAGGTACTCACCTTATGGTCCATACCTACCTTCCTTAGTTTGAACAGTAAGCGCTTGTGGGGAACGGTGTCAAAGGCCTTTGCGAAGTCCAGGTACACCATATCCACAGGCTTACCTTTATCTAGGTGGCAGCTCACTTCATCATAGAAGGTTAATAGATTGGTTTGGCAAGAACGATTTTTCATGAATCCATGCTGATTACTACTAATAATACCGTTTTCATTACTAAAGTCTTGTATGTGGTCCCTTAACATCCCCTCCAAAATCTTGCAAACTACTGATGTTAGGCTGACCGGCCTATAGTTACCCGGGATATATCTCGGCCCCTTTTTAAAAATTGGTACCACGTTGGCTGTTTTCCAATCAGCTGGCACCATACCCGTCTGTAAACTATCCTTAAAGATCAAGAATAATGGTCTGGCAATCACCTGGCTGAGCTCTTTAAGAACCCTCGGGTGCAAGCCATCCGGTCCCGGTGATTTATTTATGTTAAGTTTCTCTAGTTTAGATCTAAGTCTATCTTCTGTTAGCCATGGCGGTATTTCCTGAGGTGTGTTGTTTAGTTTGGCCTTACAAGCTGGGTTAGTGTAGCCCCCCAATTCTTTTGTGAAGAAATTATTTAACACTACCGCCTTTTCCCTGTCCTCTGTGGCCAAAACTCCCTTATCGTCTTTTATGGGGCCAATGTGTTCTGGCCTCGCTTTCTTACTGTTTATATACTTAAATAATTTCTTGGGGTTCTTTTTACTCTCTTCCGCTATATGTCTCTCGTGTTCTTTTTTAGCCACCCTGATTTCGGCTTTACATTTCTTATTACACTCTTTGTAATGCTTGAATGACCCCTCAGCCTTGTATTTTTGAAGGCCTTTTCCTTAGCACTCATATGCATTTTTATGTTGGAGTTTAGCCCCCCAGGGTGTAGTTTTGCTCTTTTAAATGTATTTCCCTTTGGAATGCACTGGTCAATCCCTTTGTTAAGTATGCTTTTGAAGCACTCCCATTTTTCCTCCGTGTTCTTTGTTCTCAGGGTTCTATCCCATTTGATATTTTCTAGCAGAGAGCGCAGTTTTGGGAAATTGGCTCTTTTGAAATTCAGTGTCCTTATATTGCCCTTGTGTTTCCTATTACTATAATTAATACTGAAACTAATTGACCTATGGTCACTGTTTCCTAAGTTGTCCCGTATTTCTATATTCGTGAGCAGGTCTGTATTGTTGGTAATCAGTAGGTCAAGAACCGCATTGTTTCTTGTCAGTGCATTCACCATCTGACCCATGAAATTGTCCTGCAAAACATTTAGGAACTGCCGAGCCTTGGCTGAATGTGCGGTTCCTTCTGCCCAGTCTATATCTGGATAATTAAAGTCCCCCATTATAATGACATTTCCCATCCTTGCTGCCAATCCTATTTGTAAAAGGAGGTCCGCCTCCCCCTCCTCCCTCTGGTTGGGGGGCCTATAGCATACACCCAATATTACTTTCCCCACAGTGCCTTCCCTTTGAAGTTCTACCCATAGGGATTCTGCCTCGTCCATAGCGCCATTATTAATATCATCCCTCATATTTACCTGTACACTGTTCCTAATATACAGACATACCCCTCCCCCTTTTTTACCTTCTCTATCTCTGCGATAAAGGGAATACCCCTGAATGGTCGCCATCCAGTTATGAGAGCTGTCAAACCAAGTCTCTGTTATCCCCACAAAATCTAAGTCCTCCTCAAACATCAGCAGTTCCAGCTCTCCCATCTTGTTGGCCAGGCTTCTGGCATTGGTATACAAACCTCGTAATCTTGATTGGTTACAAATATCCTCATTTGATGTTTTTAGGCTGCTCTTGTGATTTTTCCCCTTACCCCCCCTCCCCCCCCCCCCCGGTTTAGGAGCTCTGAACACCCTACCGCTAATGTCCCCATTTCTGCCCTCTGGATCTTGCTTTCCACTGGCTAATTCTACATCTGTACCCTCCCCCCATCACCTAGTTTAAAAGCCCCTCTAACTTTTCGGCCATCTTCTCACCCAGTACGGTTGCACCCTCCCCATTTAGGTGCAATCCGTCCCTACCATAGAGCTGGTGGCCGACTGAGAAGTCGGCCCAGTTCTCCAGGAACCCTCCTTACTACACCAGCTCCTCAGCCACTTGTTAACTTCCCTAATCTCCCGCTGCCTCTCTGGTGTGGCTCGAGGTACAGGCAGTATTTCTGAAAATACTACCTTGGAGGTCCTAGTCCTCAACTTAGCTCCTAAGTCCCTGAAATCGTTTAGGACTCTCTATCTTCCTCTGCCTATGTCATTGGTACCCACGTGTACCATGACAGCTGGGTCTTCCCCAGCCCCACCCAGTAATCTGTCCACCTGATCCGCGAACCCGAACTCCAACTCGAACCCGAGCGCCCGGTAAACAACAGACTGTTCGGCGCACACGGTCTTTGTGGTGAGTCTGTCCTTCTAATAATTGAGTCCCCTACCACCAGCACCTGTCTTTCCTTTCCCTTTCTCCCGGCCTCACTGGAGGAGTTATTCCCCTGGCAGCTAGGGGCGTCGCTCTGCTCCAGCAATGCTGGTCCCTCACTGGTTTCCCCAACATCACGCAACGGGGCGTATCTATTGGTGTGCTCAAGCCCAGGATCAGCCTCCTTGCCTTGTCCCCCTCAACCCTTCCTAACTGTCACCCCTCTACTCTGCTCTGATGCCTGCACCTCCATTACTCCGCCCACCTCTGTGCAGGCCCCTGCCTGCGCCTGACTGGTACGATCCTGGCTCTCCTTCGGTATGGACATTTGGCTCAGTGTTGCCAGCTGCTTCCCTAGATTCAGGACCTGAGCTTCCAGGGAAGCAACGTGCTTACATTTTGCGCATTTGTATTCACCCTTGATTGCATGATCGAGGAACGCATACATACCACACGATGTACACCGAGTCACATCTCCACACCCGCCGGGCATTGTACCTACTAATCTAATCTAATGGGGATTTAGTAATTAAAGTCTGTCCTGTGTGGCTGTTTCCTGGCTTCCTAACTCTACCTTCTCACCCTCTGGTACTCCGCTACACTCACTTGACACTTAGTCGCACAACACTCACAGTCGCACACCCTCACAGTTGCACCACGCCCAGAGTCGCACAACACTCTCAGTCGCACAACACTCCCAGTCGCACAACACTCCCAGTCGCACAACCCGGTCAGACGCACAACACTCCCAGTCGCACAGTCTGGTCAGACGCACAACATTCCCAGTCGCACAACACTCTCAGTCGCACAGCCCGGTCAGACGCACAGCCCGATCAGTCGCACAACACTCTCAGTCGCACAGCCCGATCAGTCGCACAACACTCTCAGTCGCACAACACTCAGTCGCACAGCCCGATCAGTCGCACAACACTCTCAGTCGCACAGCACTCTCAGTCGCACAGCACTCTCAGTCACACAGCACTCACACTAAGGCACTCACAGTTATTCCTAGACACTCGCAGTTATTCCCAGACACTCGCAGGTACTCCCAAATGCTCAGGTACCGCTAGGTACTCGCAGATGCTCAGATACTACTTTACACCCACAGTTAAGTCAGTCAGTTACAGTCAAAGTCCCAGTACAGCTACAGTATAGCTACAGTCACAGTACAGTCACAGTACAATCACAGCACAGTCAGAGCACAGCTATAGTCACAGTCCAGTCACAGCACCGTAACAGTCAGTCACAGTTCCTTCTGACTTCCCCCCCAGCAGCCAAACAGCTGATCGGTCACCTACTCACGTCCTGTTCCTCCTTCAGTCTCTCCGGGTCCTCCGCCGCTGCCGTTCAGATGGTTCACCCCTATATTCTCTGGTCACCTCTGCTCCCCCCGAGATCTACCCCACCTGCACCGGCTCCCCCGCAGCTCTTTCTCCTTCTCACTCACTCACTCACTCACTCACTCACTCACTCACTCACTCACTCTCTCTCTCACAGCACTCGCTGCACGCTGCACGCCCACACACACACACGTACCTGCTTCCAGCTTCTCGCAGTGCCTCCAGTCCTCCAGTCCTCCAGGAAGGCTTAATGTCCGCTTGGTATTTAATTAAAAAAAATAGCCAAATTTTTAATACCACTTTAAGGCCTCATGCACACTGCCGCTCTTAAACTTTCGTTTTTGTGAGTTTGGGCGTTCCTTTTACAGCCCTAAACTCCCCTCTATGTTATCCTATGTGTCCATGGACACATGAATGATTTTAGCAGTTTGTCAGCAGGGGAGTTTATGGGATGTTGTCTGAACGATCTAAAATCGCAATCTTCTAACCAGAAAAAAAAGCTGAACGCCTAAAAACTTGCATAAATGCTCATAAACGCCTATAAATGCTCATAAACATGCATAAACTCTAGGCACATTTAGCCTTTCAGTGTTTATTTATTTCAGTGGCCAGAGTAAATTAAAATTTTGGCCAATGAAATAAACAAACTCCCAAACTCTGTTAAACTCTGCTATGCTTGAGGTCATTGTAGCCGTATTAGTACATTTGCGACAGAGACAATTGAGTACTGTCCGTGATACTTTTTTTATTTGCACTAACATTAAATTTTTCAGGACAAGCTTTCAGGTATGTCCCCTTCTTCAAAATCCAAGCAGTACTGATTAACAAAATGTTTAGCAGAATGGTAAGAAAACACAAAATCTCTAAGCCAAAGAAAAAAAAAGAGAAAACCAAACAAACATGAACAATGGTAATAGGTGGGGGGGGGGGGGGGGCGGGGGGGATAGTCACAGAGGGGGTCGTAAAACTGTGGGATAATGAGTAAGGAAACCCATGTCTAAATTTAAGCCGTTATTTTTTGTGTCAAAAAGAAGTATCATTCTTAATTCAAAAGTTTTCCTTTCCTGGATAGTTCTGAAATTCCCTTTAAGAACTAAAACATTGAGGTCTTCTATAGTGTGGTCCGGTTCTGAAAAATGATGTCCCACAGGTGTGCAGAAATATAGCCGCATAAAGAAGCAGTTAACCAACCTGATCACAAAGGAAACACAGATCAATAGTGACATCTTTCTCTCAAGGTTCAAAAAGAGGAACCTCATACCTCAAGGTCTCCGGATTAAAAATCCTTGTGCAAATACACTGAACTCTCCTTATGCAGAAGGACTTTGCAGACGCACCAGCGAAAGATTAAGGAACAACCTCATTCACAAACTGTATGGTAAAAGGGAAACAATCAGGAAACAAAAGCAGCCGGTGTTTGAAACCTTAACATCATTGGTCCCTACAAGCATCAACCAAATTAAGAATGAAATGGAAACCTTACAAAGAAAACTTCAAAAACTTGCCATGAACAGGAAGCAAAAAAAACTCCAAAAGCTACACCAAGAGCAGGCCTTGTGGATACCCAAACAACATAAAACAAACACAACATCTATAACTCCTGCTATCAGTGACTTGGAATCAGATTCAGAATCCCAAGGTATCATCTGCGTAAATGCTGACCTGACTGAAAATGCGGATATAACAGAGGAACTTGGAATCATTAATTTGTCAAATCATAAACTTTCTGAACCAGAAATAACAGTCCTCTCCAAAGGCCTCAAGTTCTCCCCAACCACCGAATTGGATCATTTACAGGCAGGGCTTTTTTTCAGCGGGAACGCGGGGGAACGCAGTTCCGGCACCTCCAGAACTGAATGTATGTATGTAATGTATGTTGCTGGGGATCAGTTGTTGCTGGGAGGGAGGTACTTTAGACTCTAGAGGAAGGGGTCTATTGATGCTGGCTACTGAGGAAACTTTTGTTGCTGGAAGGGAATCTATTTTTGCAGGGGGGGTGGTCTATTGTTGCTGGTAGGGATCCATTGTTGCCGGGGGTGAATCTTATGCTGCAGGGGGTCAATTGTTGCTGGGAGGGACGTACTGTTGAGGGAGGGGTCTTTGTTGCTGGCTGCTGGAGGGTCTATTAATGATGGTTGTTGGGAGTCTATTGTTACTGGGGTAGATATATTGTCGTTGGAGTGTCCATTGTTTCTAGATCTATTTTACTGTCTTTCTTGTTATCATTAACAAATTCTATACAAAATACTTAGCACCACAAAATAATACTTGGGTCTGTATTCTCTAAAAGAGGCGGTATTGGGAGGTGGGTAAGGGGCGGAACCAAGGAACGGTTCTTGGAGGTGGGTAAAGGGCAGAGGCGAAGGGTGACTTAAAAGAGAAGAGTTCCTGAACCTATTCTCTGAGAAAAAAAGCCCTGTTTACAGGTATTGTCAGATATGGAGGAATTCTTCAGGAGACTAAGGCTCGGTTTCCACTAGTGCGACTTGCGGTGCGACTTGACACATGTCAAGTCGCACAGCAAGTCAAAACCCATTGTTTTCAATGGGGCACGTTTCCACTGCCGCGGTTTCAGTTGCCGCGACCTCAAAAGTAAATCGTGTACTACTTTTGAGCGCGACTTCCCTCTATATATGAGGGACAAGTCTAACTGAAGCCGCGGTTTACTTTTGCTACGAAGTCGTGCTAGAAGTAGCACGACTTCGTAGCCGCACTAGTGGAAACCGAGGTTAAGACTCAAAGAATATTTTCACAGTAATGAAAGTTATCCTAGGACAACAGAAAGTGACTAAAAAAAAAAGAACAGCAACTTCACACCTCCACAAGGACACAACCCCAAACTGGACACCTATATTGACAGCTTCAGACTGCGAGTTACATCCCTGATAGCCACCCAGCAAAAGAAAGTTTTATACAACCTTTCACCACTGGAGCGAAGAGCTATACACGATTTGCACAATAATCAGGCCATCACCATCAAACCAGCAGATAAAGGGGGAGCAGTCGTTGTGATGGATACAAACAAATATATACTAGAAGGCCAGATGCAGCTGGCAAATACTACTTACTATAAAAAACTGAATTATGATCCAACCCAGGATTTTACTAAGCAATTAAAAGTTCTCATTAAAACTACACCAACCCACCTACATTCAGAACTTATCAATGCTATTCCGGATAGTACAGAAATTGGGGACTTCTACATGCTGCCCAAGATTCACAAGCCAGGAAATCCAGTCAGACCCATCATAACAGGTATGAATACACTTACCAAACATATCTCAGGCCTTGTAGAAAATATTTTAAAACCATTAGTCATGAATACTGCGAGTTTCCTTCAAGACACAACTGACTTTCTTAACAAACAATATACAACAATTACCACCAAATACACTTCTAGTCACTATGGATGTTGAATCGCCGTATAGTAACATCCCTCACAAGGATGGATTGGCTGCATGTCACAGATTCTTATCATCCTCACCAAACCACAAATACAGTGCTGAGGATGTTACACAGCTCATCGAATTCATTCTTACACACAACTACTTCACTTTCAATAACGACATCTATCTCCATTGTATGGGTACTGCTATGGGAAGTAAAATGGCACCCCAGTATGCAAACTTATTTATGGCTGATCTGGAGGACAAATTCCTGAACAGCATACAACATAGGCCATACAGATATTATCGCTATATTGATGATATTTTCATCATATGGACAGAAGGTGAGGAAAATCTCAAACAATTTTTTTCATTGATCAACACCTTTCACCCATCTATCAAACTTGAAATGGATTATTCTAACAGGCATGTCAAGTTTGTAGACACCACAATATACATCAGGGATGACAAGCTTCATACTTCGATAAACAGGAAACCGACTGACCGATGCAGTTATCTCCACAGTTCCAGTTTTCACCCCCAACACACTAAACGGGCCATCATACACAGCCAGGCCATCAGATACCACCGAATATGTTCAGACCCAGAAGACAGAGATAAACATCTCAGAACACTAGCAAACTCCTTCCATAAGAAAGGTTACAAAAACAAAACCATCAACACCGGCATAAACACAGCCTTGAAAATCCAAAGAGAAAATCTTCTCCAATACAAAGAGAAAAAAACAAATAACCGTGTACCTCTAGTCACCACATATAATCCAGGACTAGAAGGGATAAGAAAGATAATCAAAGATTTACAACCCATCATAACAGAAGATGAAACTCTGAAAGGAATATTCGAACAACCTCCAATACTGGCTTTCAGACAACCACCCAACCTCAGACATAAACTAATCAGCAGAAAACTTCATTCTGATTATGAAGTCACAAATAATGGGAGCAAACCCTGCCATAAAAAACGCTGCAAACTGTGCAACCAGATCAATCTGTCTAAAAGTGTCACACACACAAATGGGACCTTTAATATAGTGGGATCATACAACTGCACCTCCAGTAATGTTGTGTACCTCATCCAATGCAAAAGATATAGCAAAGGATCTTATGTAGGCGAAACAGGACAGAGGATGAATTTGCACAGATATACCATCAAGGAACATAAGGAAGATAGTTTCTGCACACCTGTGGGACATCATTTTTCACAACCGGACCACACTATAGAAGACCTCAATGTTTTAGTTCTTAAAGGGAATTTCAGAACTATCCAGGAAAGGAAAGCGTTTGAATTAAGAATGATACTTCTTTTTGACACAAAAAATAACGGCTTAAATTTAGACATGGGTTTCCTTACACATTATCCCACAGTTTTACAACCCCCTCTGTGACTATCCCCCCCCCCCCCACCACCTCCCCCCCTGTCTTCAGCTCTCCCTCTGTCTTATCTCACTAACTATGCTAGTTTTATTACCATTGTTTATGTTTGTTTGGTTTTCTCTTTTTTTTTCCTTTGGCTTAGAGATTTTGTGTTTTCTTACCATTCTGCTAAACATTTTGTGAATCAGTACTGCTTGGATCTTGAAGAAGGGGACATACCCCGAAAGCTTGTCCTGAAAAATTGTATGTTAGTGCAAATAAAAAAAGTATCACAGACAGTACTCAATTGTCTCTTAAACTCTGCTAAAAATCTTTTGACAAAATGCGGCTTAGGTGCATTTATTACGCTGACTTTCTCCTGTCAGGAAACCAGTGTGCATAAGGCCTAAGCCGAAATTCAAAGCTGAGGTTGTTTGTGGCAGGTTATTTCTAAGCTCAACACTTCCCTTGGACAACTTTTTTATAACTCCACATGAGAAAAAGAAAACCGGCTGAACTCTGTATAATCCTGCATAGATAAAAGGTTTATTGTATCAGACAAGTGCAAATAAAGCCCTACCTGCTTACCTCCCACTTTGATGCATTCCATCCAGAAATAGGCTTAATCAATAAATAAGGTAAGAAATACGCTATATTCATCAACAAGCATTTAACCCTTGTAGCCTGTGAAGGGCTCACAACAAGAGAAACTTTTTCTCTGGTTCAGAGTTCACTTAGTTTCTTTTTTTTTTCCCCTCTTTTTGCAGCAAACCAACACTAAGGCTAGGTTGTTCACAGGATTGCGGTTGATGCATTTTCCCGGTGCATTTTTCAGCACTTTTCGCTTTTTCACATGCCGTTTGTGCTTTTGGAATTTAAATGTTGCTAGGAGGACATGTCTGTTCTCATGCAGAAAAATACACTAAAAACACAAAAGAAATTCATGTACATGTGTTTCTCATGCATTTTTAATGCGATTTCATTGAAGTCTATGGAGCCAAAAACGCAATATGCTGAGTGTGAAAAAGCCCCTGTACCTTTCCAAAAAATGCACAGGTGGAAAGAGCATAGATGTGAACGTGAGCTATAGGAACTAATGATTAATGGAGTGTAGTATGTTTCTGCAAGTCTACAAACTCACTACAAACCGCAAAGCTGTGTAAATAGCCTAAGTGTAAGGTTTTTGGCATTTTGCCTGTGTGTTTTTCCATATCAGAGTAAAATATGTTTGATTATCTATTAGCTGTAAGTTCAGACTATTACTTTTAAATAATACCCATTGATGGTAATTACATGTACAGACTATCCCTATCAATCTGTTTCCATCTCACTTGCATAATTCTTATAGACTCTAATTATACTGCAATTGACGGTGTACTAAAACTATTATTAAAATTATTTTTATTATTATTATCAATCTATAATCAAACATACTATACAATTAAAATATGTTCCTATCTGGAATTATTTATGAGGCATAGTAATGGAGAATGATTATGTAGAGAATGAAGCATCTTCTAGCCACAAATCAAAATTAAGTTTTCAACAGTTTTATGTAGTCTCTTAACCAGTGGTACACATATCTTTATTACTATTAACAATCCTATTGTGGACATTATGGAAATGTCCACATTTTAAAATGTTTTTTTTTTTCTTTTAATTCTAAAATGTTATTTATTCTTTGTATATATTGCGTATTTGTAAACCAATTTCTCACGCTTTTTTAAAGCATGCTACCAAATCAGCTAGAACCAGAAGAAGACATTTTACAATTGTACAGCCCATACTGTAAAGATCATGTTCCTTCTGTAGATGTTAGACCAGACGGTGTTCATTTATGTTTTTGCGGGCACCTTAAAGAGACCCTGTTTTAAAGATACCCGTTACCAGCTTTAGCTTTGCAGGTAAAAGCACACAAAAAACATGTCTTTTAAATTGGGCGGAACAGTGGTGTAGTGGTTAGCACTTTCACCTAGCAGCAAGAGGGTCACTGGTTCAAATACAAACCACGACACTACCTGCCTGGAGTTTGCATGTTTTCCCTGTGCCTGCGTGGGTTTCCTCCAGGTACTTCAGTTTCCTCCCACACTCCAAAGACATGCTGGTAGGTTAATTGGATCCTGTATAAAAAAAAATTGGCCTTACTGTGTATGTATGTGAGTTAGGGACCTTAGATTGTAAGCTCCTTGAGGGCAAGGGCTGATGTGAATGTACAATGTATATGTAAAAGCGCTGTGTAAATTGACAGAGCTATATAAGAACCTGAAATAAAGAAAATAATAAATAATTTCTCAGTTGCATTGTTTTTCCTTTCTATAAATGATTATGTAGCTGCCAGGAAAGGAGTGAAAGGGAATACTATAGTGTCATTTAAAAAGGAGCTCTAGTCATTTTTTTGTTTAACCATCTCCCACAAACCGACGTACCTGTACGTCGGCTTGCAGAAGTGGTTGTTACCAGAATGATGCCTGCAGTTTCTGAGAGCCGGCGGTCGGCTTTCAGAAGATAACAGCCGATGTGGCTCAGCAGCCAATTGGCTGTTATCCCAGCAAGTGGAAGGGGACGTCTCCCCCCTCCGGTCACCTTCCGCGGCTCTGCCCGGGTCTCCCGTCCCACCGGCTGGTTGGAGTCCCGAATGAAGCTGGATTCGGCTTCGATCGGGTCTCCGATCATGTAACCCGAAAGCGAGGTCACAACGTCACTTCCAGTTTACTCGGCTGCCAATGGCACTGATTTTAAAATAAATGTCAGTATTCAAAAATGCCGATTTTAGCATTTTGAATACTTTAAAGTGCAGCGGAGGAGTCTGGGGTCTTTTAAACCCCCGATCCCTCCATAAAGAGTACTTACCTCTCACTGCCTATTACTGTCACAAGGGATGTTTACATTGCTTGTGACAGCAATAAAAGTGATCAGATTTTTTTTTTCTTTTTAAACCATGATAAAAATAAAAAATTAAATAAAAAAAAATAGGAAAAATATTTTTTTTTAAAGCGTCCCCGCTTGCGCACGAAAGAAATTGCACGGGTAAGTCGCGCTCCACAAATGGAAACGGTTTTCAAATATCACATGTGAGGTATTGCCGCGATTGCCATAATTCTAGAAAAAGATCTTCTCTGTAACTCTAAATTGGTAACCGGTAACATTTTTTAAAGCAGCGCCTATTGAGATTTTAAAGTATCCACGAGTGTGTGCAATTTTAAACCATAACATGTTAGGTATCTATTTGCGCGGCATGACATTATCTTTCACAATATTCAAAAAAAATTGGGGATTTTTTTAAATGCAGTGAAATGTATTTTTCCCCAAAAAATTGAGTTTAAAAGACTGCTGCACAAATACCACCTGACAATAAATATCGCAACAACTGCCATTTTATTCTCCACAATCTTTGCTAAAAAAAAAAAAATATATATATATATAATGTTTGGGGGTTCTATATAATTTTCTAGCAAAAAAAAAAAGATTTTAATTAGTAAACAACATGTGTCAGAAATAGGCTTGGTCCTTAAGTGGTTAATGTAGCACCCTCCTAGGTAGGTGCTAGAGAGAGAGAGAGTATAGTTTTGAATCCTTTCTGCTTACCAGAGGGATTGTAGATACATCTATATTGTTCTCTACTTATAAGGGAGCAGGATCTGTTAGAGTCGGTTCACACTGGGGCGGCACGACTCTGTACTACTTCGGGGGCGACTTGTGCATTCCCATGCACCATGACTTCGGAGCGGCTTGCATGGACTTCACATAAGGGAAGTCTATGCAAGTCGCTCCGAGGTCGCCCCGAAGTAGTATAGGACTCTTTTTCTAAGTCGGAGCGACTTATGTCGCTCCTATTAGAACGGGTCCTGTAGCAGTCAACGGACCGCGAGGGAGCGCGACTTGTCATTCTGACAAGTCGCCTGACAAGTCGCGCTAGTGTGAATCGAGGCTAAGGGTCCTTTCACACGAGCGGAGCGATTAGGCAGTGCAGCTGCTTCCACAAACAACTTGGTAAGGCCAAGTGAGAATTGTCCTTATCCATTGTAAATAGTTACAGCTATTCCCTTCTCCCATCCAAGTTCCAAAATAAACTCTAAAAACCAAAACCCATGGACTGTTTATTGAGTGACAAGCCATCGGGAGTAAGGAGGGATGTGTGAACTGTACCCTATGTGACTGTGTGCTGGTAATCCGAAAAGGCCCAATAAGTCATCATATAGCAAGCCCTACGGGGATAGTGCTACATTATTTAAAGTCAGCAGCTACAAAAAGTGTAGCTGCTGACTTATAAAAAACACATGCTCACTTGTCCCAGGATCCAGCGATGTGCTCACCTAAACTGTCGCTTGTCTCCCTCTCCTTTTCCCGGCGCCGGCATTTCAACTATGGGCACATGCGTGAGTTGCGCGGCACCTGCTGAATGGTGAGGCAGTCGTCTGGGACCTGTGGCGTGTCCCAGAAGACTGCAGGGAGGAAGGGGGAGGGGAGTAGTGGGAGTGGGTACCTGTCAAAACTAGGTACCCACTCCCCCCCCCCCCCAAAAAAAAAATGGCATGGCAAATGTGGCAGGGGAAGGGGTGAGGAGTGCTTAAAGCAGCGCTTCCTTTTGGATGGAGCTCTGCTTTAAGTAAAGACACTGAGTCTGCTGGGGCTGCTGATAGGACGTCCAAGATGGTATCACCCACCAGCAGTGAAGACTTTTGGATATCCACACAAAGGAGACATTTTGATAAACAAGCATAAAAAAACATGACTAAAGGATTCGTCAACCTTGGCCCTTTAACCTTTTTTTTTTTTTAAATAAAGACACTAAAATCGGTCTTTGGGTGTCCTTAAAGCACACTTTATGAGTGTAATCACCCATGTCCTCAGCCATGCAGTTAGAGATCGGCAGCAGTCACACAAATCGCTCTGTTAATGTCCACAAAAGTCATTTAAAGGGCTGTAATTTTTTTGGTATTGCTGTGCGTTGCACTAAAAAGGGGGGGGGGGGGTAATCCACAGTATAATATACTTTGTAGAAAGCATATTATAGTGGATTAGTAGTATTCTTGTGCACTGTGCAGCATTGTGACAGGTGTGGTGTGACTGAGCGTTGCTGCAGCAACACTACACACAGTGACAAAAGCACTTATAATGTATTATAACTGGTGTGATAGACCAATGGCCCCCCCATTTGCTGAGTTAAGTCTGGAAAACACAGTGCCAAACTCACTGGCCAATTTTTTGAACAACTGGTGTGATAGACCAGTGGCCCCCCAATACCACATATTGAAGTGGGGGGTTATCTGAGTAAACTTTTACAAGTGTATTTGTGTCCTGCAACAATATTGCCTCTTTTGCTGTGTTAAGTCTGGTACACACAGTGGAAGACTCACTGGCCAATTTTTTGAACTGGTGTGATAGACCAGTGGCCCCCCAATACCACATATTGAAGTGGGGTGTTATTTAACAGTATAATTTTCTAAAAGTGTATTTTAGTCCTGCAAAAATTTGGCCTCTTGCTGTGTAAATTGTGCTACACACAGTGACAACAGTTACTGGCCAATTATTTGTAGAACTGTTGTAATAAACCTGTGGCCCCCCAATATCACAGATTGAAGTGGGGTGTTATCTGAGTATACTTTTACAAGTGTATTTGTGTCCTGCAACAATATTGCCTCTTTTGCTGAGTTAAGTCTGGTACACACAGTGGCAAACTCACTGGCCAATTTTTTGAACTGGTGTGATAGACCAGTGGCCCCCCAATACCACATATTGAAGTGGGGTGTTATTTAACAGTATTATTTTCTAAGAGTGTATTTTAGTTCTGCAAAAATTTGGCCTCTTGCTGTGTAAACTGTGCTACACACAGTGACAACAGTTACTGGCCAATTATTTGTAGAACTGTTGTAATAAACCTGTGGCCCCCCAATACCACAGATTGAAGCGGGGTGTTATCTGAGTATACTTTTACAAGTGTATTTGTGTCCTGCAACAATATTGCCTCTTTTGCTGTGTTAAGTCTGGTACACACAGTGCCAAACTCACTGGCCAATTTTTTGAACAACTGGTGTGATAGACCAGTGGCCCCCCAATACCACATATTGGTATGTGGGGTGTTATCTGAACTTACTTCTGTATACTGTGAATGCCTAATGTACCTCTAGCCATAAAATACTATGTTCTTTGCTGTCAGTTAAACCCATGTGAGCTAATTTTTGGGGCCTTTTATGGCCGAAACTTACTTCTGTATTCTGTGAATGCCTAATGTACTTCAGCCACAGAATACTACGTTCTTAGCTGTCAGGTAAACACATGTGGGCTAATTGATGGGGCCTAAAATGGCCGACACTTACTTCTTTATCCTGTGAATGCCTAATTTTTCAGACTGGAAATCAAAAACAATGGGTCTGTAAAGGTTCCGCCAAATTGTTGAATGGATGCGGACCTATTTTACAGATGTGTGAATGGACCCTATATGTATTAGACATGTATTTACCGGCTGCTGTCAGTTCTGGCTGATTTATGAAAAAAAAAAAATTTAGGGCAACTTTTCCAATTGCAATACTTCTGTTATGACATTGTCCATGTGCTGGGACTATTTGTGCACAGCTAGTACGTCTTTTGTGGCTCCAAATATGACCTAAAGATTTTTAAAGTTCGCCTCCCATTAAAGTCAATGGGGCCCGCCGCAAACTTGCTGTTCGCGGACTTTTGAGAAAATTTGCGGCTGACGTTCACAAACCGCCCTGGCCGATGTTCGCCCATCTCTTTTTTTTTCAAATATAATTTTTATTTTAAGTTTCCGGGTGGTACAATGTAATACAAAATCAAATAAACAATACATTTACATGTTCAAATATAATTTTACATCATTCTGTTCATTCCACAGTTACGTTCCAATGAGCTTTTTTTACACCCACACTTCTATATTTCTAAAAAAAGAAGGAAAAAAGAAAAAAGAAAAAGAACCAAATCAACCCAGCCCTCCAAAAAAAAAAGAGGGGAGAAAAAGGGACCAAGGAGGGGAAGGGGCAAAGGGGAAAAGAGGGGTAAAGTTATTTACTCCCTTCTCTGCCGAGTTAACCTCTTGTTACTCAAGAGTAAGAGTCTGTCAATCTTCTTCTAACAAACTTGGATTCGAGAGTATAATCAAATTCCATGCTCCCCATGTGTCAGAGAAACATTCAGCTGCAGACTGGTCGTCACATGACACGCACCACATGACTTCCACATGACTTCCTGGCTGCCTATAAAAGCTTAGCAAGTGCTCAGAGGAATCTACCTACTTCTTCTGCTGGATCCTGATCAGTCTCCGCTCCAGTTCTACGGGACCTCCACGCAAGCTCTACCCTGCCTGCTGGTAGCTTGTGCCTCTTTTTGCCATCCACCCTCTGTATCACCTCCAGAGGGGCGGATTGCGCTTAGTCACAACAGCGAACTGCTCTCGGCATCTCGGCCTCGGTGAGTACCTCTATTCTGATAGTACAGACCAGCCATGTCAGAGGCCGACAGAGCGCATTCTCCTCTTGAGATCCTGTGCCAGCAGGTCACAACCCTCACTGATGCAGTCCAGAAACTGCAGGAAGGCTATGCTCAGATTGACGGTCGTCTCCAGCAACTTTCAGGGTCACCTGCATCAACAGCCGCAGCCCCTGCGCCCACCAGCGGAGCCTCCTCTTCTCAAGCTGCATCAAGCCCCACAGTGATCATGGCTACCCTTGAACCCAGGGTTCCCACGCCGGACCGTTTTTCAGGTGATCACAAAAAGTTCTGGGCCTTCAAAAATGCCTGCTCCTTGTACTTAGCCCTTCAGCCCAGGACTTTTTCGTCCGAAGTAGTTAAGGTGGGATTTGTCATCTCCCTGTTGACCGAAGAGCTGCAGGCCTGGGCCCACAGCCTGATGGAACAGAGGAGCTCTCTTCTGAATTCTTTGGACCTTTTCTTTGAAAGTATGTCTAAACTATATGATGACCCTCAACGCACCGCTACTGCAGAAGCCGTGCTACACTCCCTGTCTCAAGGAAAGAGACTAGTGGAGGACTAAACTGCTGAATTTCGAAAATGGTCGGCTGACACAGGGTGGAATACCAGTACCACCAGGGGCTGTCAGAAGCTTTGAAAGATGAGTTGGCCAGGATTGAAACCGCTGCCACTTTGGAGGATTTAATCCAATCCGCTACCAAGCTAGACAGGCGCATGCGAGAGCGGCGCACTGAGCGCTTTCAGGGTCCCCGACCTAGTTGGATGCTCCCTAAACCTTCTCCCGTTCACCCATCCTTTCCAGTGACTCCTGTCACATCTGCTCCAGAGGCTGAGCCCATGCAGCTTGGATTGGTCCTTGCTCCTCTTACCCCTGAAGAGAAGCAACGACGGTGACAGGCCAGTCTCTGTCTGTACTGTGGGGGGAACTGGACATTTTCTGCGTACCTGCCCCGTGAGACCCAGTAAGTCACACTCGCAGTTTTTCATGAGCTTTCAAAACCCTGGTTTATCCCAGACTTATGTCACCCTCTCTGTCTCCTTACAGCTAATGGAAAAGGAAGTTCATCTACCAGCAATTATTGATTCCGGAGCCTGTAGTTGTTTTCTAGACACTTCACTGGCCCAAAAACTACACATTCCACTGCAAACCAAAGAACAAGGCCTCCAAGTCTACCTGGCTGATGGGTCTCTCCCTCGCTCTGGATTTGTCACACAACAGACAAGGTCCATCCTTGTCACCACGGACTCCGGCCACCAGGAGCTTCTAAGCTTTGACATCATCTTCTCCCCCATGTTCCCCATCATTTTGGGGCTCCCCTGGCTACAGGCACATGAACCTGACATCAATTGGAACAAGAAGAAAGTCTCCTTCTCCTCTCCCTACTGTTCCCAGCATTGCCTTCCTCCAGCTCCAGCCGCCTGTTTAACCGTAGCACCTACACCTGACAATCTCCAGCACGTCCCTCCGGTATATCTTGAATTTAGAGATGTCTTCGATAAACAAAAAGCTGATTGGCTACCACCTCATCGGTCTTACGACCCCATTGATTTGCTACCTGGTTCCGAAATACCCTTTGGCTGCATCTTTCCACTATCAGAGACTGAACTAGCGGCTCTTAAGACGTATATTGATGAGAACTTGGATAAGGGTTTCATTCGTCCATCCTCTTCACCGGCCGGAGCCGGCATCTTCTTTGTGGAAAAAGAAGATAGTTCTCTAAGACCATGCATAGACTATAGAGAACTGAACAAAATAACGATAAAAAATCGCTATCCTCTTCCACTTATCCCAGAGTTGTTTCAGCGTTTCCGGTCTGCCCGAATGTTCTCTAAGTTTGATCTGCGAGGTGCCTATAACCTCATCCGAATCAGGCCTGGAGACGAATGGAAGACTGCCTTCAGGTCCAGATTTGGACATTATGAATATTTGGTAATGCCCTTTGGGTTGTGTAATGCCCCGGCCACATTTCAGCACCTGGTAAACGACATTTTTCGAGAATATCTGGACAATTTCCTAGTTGTTTACCTGGATGACATTCTTATTTTTTCTGCCACCATTGAGCTACACCGGGTTAATGTAAAGACAGTCCTTGCAATTCTCAGGAGACACAAATTGTACCTTAAAGCAGAGAAATGCAAATTGGAAAAATCTGTTGTGCAATTCCTCGGCTTTATCATTTCTACCAACGGGGTCGCAATGGATCCACAGAAGGTCAAGGCAATTCAGGAGTGGCCGACTCCAGTAGACAAGAAGGGGGTACAGCGGTTTATTGGATTCGCTAACTTTTACCAGAGGTTTATCGTTGGCTTCTCATCCATTGTTGCACCCATCACCCAACTAACCCGCCAACACAGTCATTTTCAGAGGCCCAGGAAGCTTTTACCAAACTCAAAGCCCTGTTCACCTCTGCACCAATCCTACAGGATCCGGATCCAGCCCTGCCATTTGTGTTGGAGTTAGACGCCTCGGAAACTGCCACTGGAGCCATCCTCTCCCAGAGACAGGGCCCCAAGGCTCTCCTCCATCCCGTAGCTTTCGCATCTCGGAAACTAAGTTCCCCAGAAAGGAATTACGATGTGGGAGACCGGGAGCTGTTGGCCATCAAGTTCGCTCTGGAGGAGTTGGAGATATCTGTTGGAGGGTGCTTCCCATTCCATCATGATCTTCACCGATCATAAAAACCTAGAATACCTCAGGACAGCCAAACGCTTAAGACCCAGGCAAGCCCGGTGGGCCCTCTTCTTTTGTAGGTTCAACTTTCATATTTCTTATAGACTTGGCCTCAAGAATGAGAAAGCAGACGCACTCTCCCGGATGTTCCCTGAATCTCCCCAGTCAACGGAACATAGCACCAACTTCCTTCTGCTCACACCAGTGTTAATTTCGTCGACTAAAACCGACTAAAACGTTTTCGTCGACTAAATTAACACAATTTTAGTCGACTAAAATACGACTAAAACTAAAACAATTCAGATGACTAAAATACGACTAAAACTAAATGGCATTTTAGTCTTAAGACTAAAATACGACTAAAACTAAAATGGCATTTTAGTCATAAGACTATAACTAAAACTAAATAAAAAATTTACATCATCAAAATTAACACTCCTCTGCTGGCCATTTCAATATCGGCAACACAATTCCATCCAGAGCATGTAATAATAGCACATTAAAGTTTAAACATGTATTGCACCACCGCATACGCATAAGTAAGGAGCATCTACTAAGCTGCTGAAAACTAAACAATTAAGAAAAAGGCTTTTCTTATATTTTTCCCTAATATTTAATGTTGGTAATATATTCAGGTAATATGTGCAATGACATTACAGCCAATGGAGTTTACAGCAGTGTTAATTTCGTCAACGAAAACATTTTCGTCACCGCTTTCGTCACCGGCATTTTTCAACTGACGAAAACGAGACGCAAAGTATAGCACATTTTCGTCAAATGATGACAACTATGACGAAAATCAATTCCGTTTTCGTTAACGAAATGTGAGGCAGGGATGTTTACCCAACTTCCGGTTTTCACGGAGCTCCCCCTGTGTGGTGTCTGGCGTGGCATGCCCTGTGACGTCCGACGTGAGGAGTGGACTACTACAAGAGAGTCGACTCGAGACCAGTCACCTGACCTCACCAGAGCAGTGCAGCACTACATCCAGACGTGCCAGGCCCGACTCATCACATGGCACTGGCACCCGGCCACCACCACATCCAGAGCAGAGCACCCACTGTGAGTTAACAGCCAGGCCAGCTATTACTGCCTCCCTGAGTCCCCTCACACCACTCACCAGTCACCACTGGCATCTGATTCCGCCATCCATCCAGGACTGTGTGCGTGCATATAGGCCGCTGAGGCCCGCCCGGCCCATCCTGTTAGACAACTTCAGTTCAGAGTCAGACCAGAGACCACCCTTAAACCTGAGACCCCCATCCAGCACTCTGAGCAGCACTGTGTGCACTCACTGCACTGACTGCAGGCAGCAGCATTACAGGCCTCCTCTCTGACCTGACCATGACCATTTAGATGACTAAAATGAGTTTTAGTCGACTAAAATGTAAGATGTTTTAGTCGACTAAAATGTAAGATGTTTTAGTCAACTAAAATGCACTGGAGTTTTAGTCAACTAAATACGACTAAAACTAAAACACTTGCAGAAGACTAAAATGGGACTAAAACTAAAATGAAATTTGCTGCCAAAATTAACACTGGCTCACACACACTGATCTTATGACCACCATCAAGTTGGCGTCCAGCCATTGTACTGACCCGGAAATATCCTCCTTGGAGAAACGAGATGACTTATTCTGGTCCCAAGGAAGAATTTTTGTCCCACCCGGGGCTAGACCCATGATGTTAAAGTTGCTTCATGACCATAAACTGGCTGGTCACTTTGGGACCCAAAAGAATTTTGAATTGGTTGCCCGTTCTTTTTGGTGGCCTGGTTGGAGGCAGGACTGTAAAAAGTATGTTCTCTCCTGTATTTCTTGCCAGCACAGTAAAGTGGCTAGCACCAAATCTTGGGGATTACTTTGACCTTTACCCATTCCAGAACGCCCATGGGCTGAAGTTTTTATGGACTTCATTGTTGATCTTCCTCATTCGGAATGTTTCACCTCCATTCTGGTTGTTGTCGACCGCCTTTCCAAAATGGCACACTTCTTGCCCATGGTGGGCACCCCCTCTGCTTTGGAGACAGCTAACATTTTTATCAAAGAAATAATAAGGCTACATGGAGTACCCGACAGTGTTGTTTCTGACAGAGGGGTTCAATTCACCTCCAAATTTTGGAAAGAACTTTGTAAAGCACTACAAATAAAGGTCTGTCTCTCCTCTGCATATCACTCTCAAAGCAACAGCCAGGAAGAGAGAACGAACCAAACTCTGGAGCAGTATGTCCGCTGTTTCTCTTCTGGCTCCCCAGGATGACTGGTCCTCTCTGCTACCCTATGCGGAGTTCGCGTATAATAATTCAGTTCATTCAGCCACCAACCAAACACCCTTCTGGTCTAACTTTAGGTTTCACCCTTCTTTCCTTCCAAACGCTACCCCTGAATTATCTGTTCCTGCTGTCCAAGATCTAATAGCCTCCATCCAACAGAACTTTCAAAGGATTCAGGAAACCATGCAAAAGGCCCAGGATGACTATAAAAAGTACTACAACAGGGGAAGGAAGGAGAACCCGGTTTTCAAGGTCGGTGAGGAAGTTTGGTTATCTTCAGCTAACCTCAGATTACCTTTTCCCTCACGGAAGTTGGGCCCAAAGTTCATAGGGCCGTTCAAAATCAAGAGGATGGTTAACCCTGTGGCCTTTGAATTGGCCTTACCCAGCTCTTACAGGTTTCATTCTGTTTTTCATGCATCCTTACTAAAACCAGTGATTTCTAGCCCCTTCCCGGGAAGAGAGGAGCTGCCTCCTCCACCGGTCCAGGTGGATGGAGAAAATGAATTTGAGATTGAAGTCATACTGAACTGCAGGAAGAGGGGTAGATTTCTCCAATACCTAATCAAGTGGAAGGGGTACCCACCTGAAAACAACTCTTGGGAACCCTCAAGAAACATACACGCCCCTGGCTTGCTGCAAGCTTTTCATGTGAATCACCCGGAGTTGATGTCCAGTTTGGGCGTCCAGAGGCACTGTCAGAGAAACATTCAGCTGCAGACTGGTCGTCACATGACAGGCACCACATGACTTCCACATGATTTCCTGGCTGCCTATAAAAGCTGAGCAAGTGCTCAGAGGAATTGCTGGTTTGTCTTTCAGCTTCCTGTACCTGAGTGCCTGTTTCCTGTGTGATCATTTACCTGCTGTGACCCGGATTGACCCTGACCTACTCTGCTCTTCTCCTGGACCCGACCTTGGCTTGTTTTACGGACTTTGCTTTTGCTTACCTGTTTTTGACCCTCTGCCTGCGACCCGGATTTACCTTCAGTCTCCTGTGCCTTGACCTTCTGCTTGTGACCCAGTCTTGTCTCCTATCTCCAGTGCCTTGACCCTCAGCCTGTGACCTGGATTGTCTGCTTACCTGTGTTTGACCCTCAGCCTGCTCAGGACTTTCTACCTACTTCTTCTGCTGGATCCTGATCAGTCTCTGCTCCAGTTCTACAGGACCTCCACGCAAGCTCTACCCTGCCTGCTGGTAGCTTGTGCCTCTTTGTGCCATCCATCCTCTGTATCACCTCCAGAGGTGCGGAGTGCGCTTAGTCGCAACAGCGAACCGCTCTCGGCATCTCGGCTTCGGTGAGTACCTCTATTCTGATACCATGTTTCTGTATATTTTTCTCTTTTGTGTTGAGCTGTCAAAACCAAATCTTCCATTTTATTTATTTCCTCTACTTTACGTATCCAGCACTCTATTGTTGTTCGTCCATCTCTAATAGTGAGTCAGTACATCATGATTGATGAATTTTCAAACATAAATACCATAGTTTGTAGACTCTATAACTTTCACACAGACTAAATAATTTACACCTATTTGTTTTTTTCATCAAAGGAATGTGGCAGAATACATTTTGGTATAAACTTATTAAGAAAGTTTATTTATTTGTAAACTTTTATAACAAAAACTAACTGAAACTAGTTGTATATCCTTTTCTCCTTTGTTAGATTGCGCATAGGGAATGGCTTTCACATTTTCGGAGAGCGCAAAGGATTCATCTTCTGCGAAAACGAAGTTGAGATTTTCAACGTTCTCCTCACAGTTGGGCAGGTTTAGGGTTCCATTCACCAACCTTCTCCAAAATGCAGTTTGATCGATTACACCACCATCTGAATTACGGGCATTTACAACAACCATCAAATATATTATTATACTGAAGAAGTCTTTGTAGTTATAAAAATAGGAGCCTGATTTTAGGAGAGGGCTTATTCTTACATGTTTTCCATCTACAGCTCCTCCGCAATTAGTCATTAAATTTGCAGGCAATTTCCTTCCACTCCTCAGAATTATAAGGAAATCGCAAATAAAACTAATTATAGAATAAATCTCAAATCATTCCTGAAGTCATCAGGATTGTTTTCTTGCAATTCCCTGAACAGTGTCATATGTGAGAACTGGTCACAGTTCATCAGCTATTTCTTGCACCAGGTTCTCCTCTTTCTCTTCTTTTGCAGCTGGCTTTAGATAGCCAAAACTCCGGACTATTGAAAGTGCCTCAGATGTTTAGATGTCCACCTTCGTTTTGTCATGAAAAATACAGCAAACGGACGAATAATACACAATGCAACGACACGAAATATCCGAAGACGGAGAACGCACAACACATCAGCAACAAGATGGTCTCGGTTCATCAGCCATTTCTTGCACCAGGTTCTCCTCTTTCGCTTCTTTTGCAGCTGACTTTGGATAGCCAAAACTCCTAGATGGACTATTGAAAGAGCCTCAGATGTTTGGATGTCCACCTTCGTATTGTTACAAAAAATACAGCAAACGGACGAATAATCCACAGCGCAACAACACAAAATATCTGAAGACAGAGAACGCACAACACATCAGGAACAAGATGGAGCACAAAGGCGTGGAAACAGGGTCACACGTACATTACATTACATCGTAATCCACGATAAAACGTCTGGACCTAAAAACCCCAAAAAATAAAATTGCACGAGAAATTTCGTACAACAATATGAACAGTCAAATAAAAATGGTTATGACCGCTGAGCAACAGCGAGAAAAATTGGACGATATTTTGTCCGATTTTCGTTCAGTGTGTACGGGCCTTAACACCATCACACCATTAGCTCATAGTCTTCATTAGCATCAATTACATACACCTGTATTGTTTCTACTCATGGCCATTGATGCTTATATAAACCCAAGCTTGGCTCTGTTTTCCCCACCTCTGTGACCAAGCCCTGGTGAGCAGGGCGTAATATGTCAGGAGGGCATGGCTCTGGAGCGGGGCTGACTGAGACCACGTTCATTTACATACTAATGCACTGGGCTTTTGTTCTCTTTGATAATGCACCTCTAAACGGTGCATTGACGCCAGCTCCCTTCACTGCAATTGGCTGGGAGATCTCTGTCTCAGCTTAGAGCAGCACTGCAAGTTCTATTTGAAAATCTAAGAAAAACTTTTTTTTTTATGTTTGGTCTTTTTTCATTTATATAGCAAATAAAAAAAAAAAACCCAGTAGTGATAAAGTATGACCAAAAGATATCAAAAGATGTCTCAAAAATGATATAAAATTCACTTGTGTACAATGTTGCATAGCTGAGTAATTGTCATTCAAAGTGTGACAGTGCTGAAAACTGAAAAATGGTTAGGGCAGAAAGCGGGGTAAAGCAGTAAAGCATGAATTTTAATATACATTGGCTATGTATATATTCACACAAAGTAATCATAACCACCAATAAACCAGGCATGTAAATTGCCTATTAATGCAAAAGAAAAAGGTTTTCTTTAATCTCTTCCAATCCCAAGCAGCGTATACGTAACCTTTCTCAGCAACCCTGACATTCTGTTCAGTGCTGGTTGCAGAAAGAATGACTCTGTACTTTCAGGTATGGAGGAGCTTCAGCAATATATTCCCATGGCCCAATCAACACTGTCACACAGAGAGTCCATGCTATTTAAAGTCCTAGTAGACTTCAATGGGCTTCTTGCACGCACCACCTGGAGGCTAGAGACAGAGACAGAAAAAATGGCCCATTTGCGTTATACAGGCCTCAGTGCTCATATAACAATATCTTATTAACTGATCTATCAGAACATCCAGTTCCTTGCTCATTGCTGATTAACAGCTTTACTCTGCCTAACTTTTATGACATATAAATGTTTTTAGCCCCAAAATGTATAACTTTAATTTTGTTGCCCAATCACTTAATGGATTCAGTTAGGCCCCTTTCACATGGCCCTTCCGATCAGGTCTGCTTGTCTTCTTTTCAGGTGGACCTGATTGGACAGTCCATTCACCCCTATGGTCCAGCAGGTGTAAACGGACTTGTGTCTTTTTACACACGCCTACCTCTGATCTAATCCGGCATGTGAAAAAAATGGAAGGGGGGTCCGTCCTCCACCTTGTAAGTGGATCAGATCAGAGGTAGTCAGGTGTAAACAGACAGCATAGTTTACAACCTGCTGCCCATAGAGCAGAGTGGGCTCTGTCTGTGTCCACTCTTCATAAACTTAGCAGACATAGACCGCCCCCTCTGCTCTGATCAGCGGGGGATCAGCGGGCAGATCCCCTGGTGATCAAAATGGAGTCTGCCCTGTGTGAAAGGAACCACAAAGTGGAATTCCAGTCAAGTACTAACTAAGCCTAAACCTACCCCTATCCCCATTCTAAGCCCTTTGCTAACTACCCTGTAAAGGATAGATGTGTATACTTGCCTAACCTAAGGGCATTCTGGTCTGATCAAATGATCGGGTCCCAACACAGGCTTCAGTGTAGAGGAGCGATTGCTTTCAATGGATACCTCATAGTAAGCCCATGGGTGACATAATCACCTAGGCTCTGCAACCACTGTCGATGATCTCTCCTCTGCACTGAAGCCAAGATTATGTGACCAGAGTGGGTTGCATAGGTAAGTATAGACTTCTTTCCTTTACAGGGTAGATAGAATAGGCTTAGAATTGGAGTGGGACTGGGTTTAGGCTTCGTTAGTAATTGCTTTCCACTTTAAGCTTGTAAGTTTAAAGCTGTACTCTGGACACAAAAAAAAAAAAAACAATTACCGGTGTTCAGTTATAATGTATATTCTGTTCAATAAAAATCAACCCCCCCCCCCCTACTGTCATACAGATTTTCTTTTTTAGCAAAGCAGAACTAAAGTTCTATGTTCATTCACTGCGAGCAGGCAGGGTATTTTTTTTTAAAAAGAAAAGACATGAAATGCAATAAAATACACCTACCTGCCTGCTATCAGTGTTCCCTGGCATATTTACTGAGCTGTGCATGCTCAGCTCAGCCTATAGTTGGCAGCCCAATCCCTGTGTGTCAGGATGACTAGCCCCAGTACATGCACAGGAGTGACACCATCCCGTGCCGGGCCAATGAAGGTGGCCAAAACGGGTAAGCAGAAGTTGAAGCTGGCAAGGGATTGGGACAGTTAGAGGAAAGGTGAGTATTCCTCTCTTTGGTTCTACTTTAGGCAAAGCGGGACAAGGTAGGGGGCAGCATCACAGGTGGGGAGCAGTGGGACAGGTGGGAGGCAGCAAGACAGGCGGGGGGCAGTGCCACAGAAGGAGGGCAGTGGGACAGGTGGGGGGGCGGTGTTACACACACCTTGGGAAGCACCACACCTGTCCAGCAGTGCCAGGAGGGGTAGCTGAGCCTGTGTCTCATCTCCACCAGGATCTCCAGCGGCAGCTGCAAGAAAGAGTGGGGGGGGGGCACCTGAACCCTGACCTCCTCCTTCATGGGGCCCTCTGTTGGCACCAACTGGCCTCACCCACCCTACATAGCCTGGCGCACACTGTGGTACCGGTTCAGAGCAGAGCCTACCTGAATGAGAGCCCTGACCTGCACACATACAGGATCCCCCCACCTCTCCACCCTCCTCTGCATCCTGGCAGCTGGTTCACTTTGACGGCAGTTACCCCGTGTTAAAGATGGCCCGGGTTGGGACCCATGGTCTGGGCCCCTCAGAGCAGGCCCCTATTTGTGTATCAAATGTACCCCCCTGATGACAGCCCTGTCTAGCATAATCCCTAACAACCATCTCAGATTTGGCGGAACCTTCCTGAGATTTGAACAAAACCCCATAGCCTTGAAAATCCCAGAGCCAGATGCTAGAACAAGTTCCACTAACCTGCCTGGCAGGTGTGCATTAGTGCGGGCACCCAGGGCAAATGCCCAGCATCTATTGTAGGGTGCCTGGGGTCCCAGACACCATGATGGCCCCTCTATGGCAACTGGCATCTCTTTGGGGGGGTAGGAGGATATGTGCTGAGGGTGCTTTGGGAGCAGAGAGGACTTGTGCTAGAAGGGGGGTTGGTGGAGGTCAGACTTTAAATCTGACCCCCCCCCTTTCTAGCACAAGTTCTCTCCCCTCCAAAAGTACTCCTCAGCACAAAAACTCCCCTCAAATCACTCCTCGCATGAAACTTAGTTACCTGTGAACTACCCTACTCTCCTGTCCACTGTGTTCTCCCCCTTCCCAGTCACTTCTTTCTCCTGTCTTCTCCCTCTTCCTGGTCACTGTCCTCCTCCTGGCCTGTGTACATGAAATTGTCAGAGTCAGGGAGGAGGAGGGTTCAGTCAGTCTGCAGTGAGTGTTAATACAGGCATCTGGCGGGGAGAGATGCTGGTTGCCATAGAGGGGGTGAATGTGTGGGGCAAGAGAATGTGCAGGTTAGGCATGCGAAGTTGAGTGCCGGAAGTTGTTCCAGCACTGAGCTCCATGATTTAGCTCAGAATCGTGGGATGACGGGATATAAAATCAAATCCCAGGACAGTCCTGGCGAATTCGGGATGGTTGGGAGGTATGCTGTAGTGAGCAAAAATCTGATAGCTCAAGCTTTACATTGAGGCTATTAAAACGTGAATATTTTAGTAAATTGTCCAGGATGTGCATGTATTATATTTTATTCTGCTGTTTTGAGTGTTATATTATGCACAGCATACTAACTTTATCCTCAGTCAGTATATTGCAGTATTTGTAGCTAAAACAGTAATGATTCTATTCATCCTATGTGCTTGAAATGTAAAAATTGTTAGTGTGAATTGCTAGTGCACATTGCTATTACTGAGTGAAGTTTTGTGTTGGGCATTGAGATGACCATAGAGTTCATTCAAAAAAATCTTAAAATCATAATGGTGTCTTCTCTTCTGTAATATGAAGTGACATGAAAAAAAAAAAAAAAAAAAAAAAAAGTTTAACAGAGGCTTATAAATGCAAAACAGGAAATACATAGAACTATTTTGAAGTGCTTGATAAGAGTCGATGAGACACTTCTGACTAAGCTTACTACTGTTGAAACTGTAACATGGTCCAAGCAAAATGTATTATTATACCCATGGGGATTTTGCAATGTTTGAAGTTTAGACTGTTATGTCAGTGTCATGCTTAGGGATTTCGTGAAGTTGCAACATAACAGAAATCTTATTGTTTCCACTTTCATGCACAGAACAAGTCTCGACTAGTTTCCTATGAAAAATATCTATAGAAGTAAAAGACCAATATAAACAGATGGTACAGGAGATCTAGATAATGGGGAAGAACAATAGGTAAACCTTGTTTATACTGTTACGGTAGGTAGAACTTTGGAGTATATTTTACATGTATTGTTTTCTTAGGTTTTGGTGTAGTGCTGGGAAATTATATTAAATGTGTAAGAGTATGAACAATAAAAATGTGTGAGCAATAAAGCTAATGCATTCAATGAACTAAATTTTTCATTGTAATAATTGGAAAGCGCAACTGTACTTCCCTCACAGGTCAAAGCTGTTGCTCTAATGCAGCTGAGAACAGAGGGAATGTGATCACTTATAAAAAAGGAAAAAAGGTATTTATAATGTTTTTTATATCTATACAATATGTTTTGCCTTTTATTTCTATTTTAAATTGAATGAGTTGTTTTACAAGGTGAATCTGCATTCACACCTGAGCGTAGTGTCTTTGAGTGTTTTTTCCGGCATTTTTTTTTTAATGTTTTTTTTGCACGATTTTTGCGTGTTTTTATACATCGCTCTTGAGCTTTGGCATTTTTTTATTAACCAATACAGAAAAATATCATCTATTGCATTGTTTGTTGTTAGGCATTTCAGCTTTTTTAGCTTTTCCATTAGGTTTTATATCTTTTTTTTTATTATTATTTTTTTTTTTGCTAGGGTAAGGGGTTAGAGTTAAGGTTAGGTTAGGATTAGGAGTTGGGGTTAGGGTTAGGATTAGGAGTTAGTGTTATTTATTATTTATGTTATTTATTTATTTTATTAGGCTGTTAATATTACTACCACTAATATTAACTAATAAATTAATAAATAAATAAATACATGTGAAATAAATACACAAAAAAGTAAAATATTTATAAATAAATAATAAATTAATTCAATAAATGAATACTAAGTAATAATAAATATTAAACCCCAAACCTTAAACCTTAAAAAATAAAAATAAAATAATAATATTAATAAATAACTAAACCTAACCCTAACACAAAATAAATAAATAAATAATAATAATAATAATAATAATTATTATTATTAATATTATAGAAATATATTTTTTGTTTGGGTGTGTATTTATTATTTAATATTATTACTATTATTATTATTATTATTATTAATAATAATAATAATAAAAATAATTATTAAATTTTTTTTAGGTGTTAATTATTGTTTATTTATGTATTATTAGATATTTTAATATTTGTATTTTATTTATTTTTGATTTATTTATCAGGATTTTTGTTATTTGTGTATTTATTTTACATTTATGTATTCATATATTAATACTATTTTTTTTTTTATATGAGCAGAAAATCGTGCAGATAAGTGTGACAAAATGCGCAAATAAGCACAAAACTGTGCAAATGGCTTATTTCTAGTCATTGCTATGGGGGTAAAAACGCATCAATAACGCTCCAATCTGCCTGATTCAAGCTACAAAAAAAGCTCCAGAACTTTTTTGATCTTCAGGTGTTTGGCTTCAGGTGTTTGGCTTCAGATGACTTGGAGTGGAGATGTGAACCAGCTCCATAGTGAATACTTTGTTTCCTCCTCCAGCATTTTGGACCTTCGAGCTTCAAGCTACAAAACGCTGAGGTGTTAATGGGGCCCAAGCTAGCTGAAGATTCTGAACACCTACACTTCAAGGACTTCTCTACTCTCCCCCCCCCCACTATAAAGGACTCAATTCATAACATATGTGTTCATTAACCACTTAAGCCCTGGAAGATTTTACCCCTTCCTGACCAGGCCCTATTTTGCGATTCGGCACTGCGTGACTTTAACGGACAATTGCGCGGTCGTTCGATGCTGTACCCAAATGAAATTGACGTCCTTTTTTTCCCACAAACAGAGCTTTCTTTTGGTGGTATTTCATCACCTGTGTGATTTTTACTTTTTGCGCTATAAACAAAAAAAGAGCGTAAATTAAAAAAAAAATAACAATATTTTTCACATTTTTTTATATGAAATTCCCAAAAAAAAATGTAAAAATCTAATTTTTTTAAACATTTTTGGCCAATTTGTTTTCTGCTACATATGTTTGGTAAAATAAATCACAATAAGGGTATTTTCATTGGGTTGCGAAAAAAAAATTGCGCTTACTAACTAAGGGTAAGATTTCTGTAATTTTTGGTGTTTTTTTTTAACGAGTAATGGCGGCGATCTGCGATTTTTTTGCAGGACTGCGACATTGCGGCGGACAGATCGGACCCTTGACTGACATTTTTGACACTTTTGGGGGTTCCAGTGACATTACTACAGTAATCAGTGCTATACATATGCACTGTTACTGTAAAAATGACACTGGCAGGGAAGGGGTTAACTTTATTGGTGATGCAGGGGTTAAGTGTGTCCCTAGGGGTGTGCTTCTAACTGTAAAGGAGTGTGGCTAGTGATGTAACCACAAAGACATACTTTCCTACATAGCAGGATCGTATGATCTCTGCAGTTAGATCAGGGAGAATGACAGGCGGCTTTGTTTACATTAGCCGCCTGCCTTTCTCCCTCTGCACCGGGAGATCGCGGTCACACGCGCGGACTTGTCCTACATCCTACATCACTTTGCCTGTACGGGGCTGACCGCCGCAGTAAATAGTCGTGCGGCGGTCGGCAAGAGGTTAAGGGGAACTCTTACTCAGAATTTGTTTATTGCATTGTTCCCAATTGAAAGATTTGGGGACGGCCCCTTCCTGTTTCAACATGACTGTGCATCAGTGCACAAAGCAAGGTCCATAAAGACATGGATGAGCAAGTCTGGGGTGGCAGAACCTGACTGGCCTGCACAGAGTCCTGACCTCAACCCAATAGAACACCTTTGGGATGAATAAGAGCAGAGACTGCGACCAAACATTCCCATAGACACACTCCTAAACCTTGTGGACAGCCTTCCCTGAAGAGTTGAAGCTGTTATAGCTATAAAGGGTGGGCCACCTCAATATTGAACCCTACGGACTAAGACTGGGATGCCATTAAAGTTCAATGTGCATGTAAAGGCAGATGTCCCAATACTTTTGGTAATATAATGTATATACGTGGGGTCTTCAAAAAGTTTCTGCACTTTTCTATTTTCGTAGGAAATGGTGAGGGTGGGCGTAGTAGTAATTGGACAAGTCTGAGAGTGTCATGTGACTAGTCTGTCTGGCAAGCCGGATGACCTTGCAGTTTAGTAAAAGAGTTGTCACGCTGTGGTAAAGATGGCTTGCGAAACGAATAAAAAAAAAAAAATCAGAAACCTTTTGAAGGACCCTTGTTTTATACATTCACAGCAGTCCCTGCCCTCAAGGAGTTTACAATCTAAGGTCACTCACATTGATACATACCTATCCTAGGGCCAATTTAGACAGTGGCCAATGAACCTAACAGCATGTCTTTGGAATGTGGGAGGAAGCTGGAGTACCCAGAAGAAACCCATGTAGGAACAGGGAGAACATATATTCAAATATTAACCCACGCTAGGCATATACAATACAAAAAAAATTGTGCAGCTGCTGTTCACCAAGTAAAAAAACTCAGAAATATATATAAGTGATAATAACAGCGCTTGCCCTCACAATCTTATAAAAAATACAACAATAACAATCATAAAAAAAAATATTCAATAAGGTGTTCATGTGCAAAAAAATGAATTACCATTAATAAAGTGCTTGAGTATTCCAAAAAGTCTCATAAAGTTGCTGATCAAAGTGTTAAAAGTGCTCCAAAGAATCCACAAAATGTGCTTCAAAGTGCTGAGGTGCTTCAAGACAAATCATGCGGTGCAGGGTGCCTCACTCCCCTCCTGTATACCCACTCACCAGAAATAATGGACCCTCATCTATTTCAGTCTGGGGGCCAGTAAGGCTTATAGCTGGTGAAATGGAAGCCAATTCACTTGCTGGTTACGCCACACCACCACTGTACACCGGCTTGTTACAGGATCTTTGAGGACTCAAAACAAAATGAACAGGTACCATAGCGAAGCCCCTTTTGGAAAAGTTTATTGCACAAATAAAATATTACCTATAAGAAGTTACAGCTTGTAGACGAACATTGAGGCTCTTCCAGGAACATCATCTGGCTTATGTTCCACAGAGGACAGGGAGTGATGTCAATGGTTCAGCGTAACCGTAAATACCTCAACGTGTTTCGCACCACCCTCCAGGGCATCATCAAAGGACATCACTTCCGGTATGCCAGCTTACTGAATTTATATGTCACTGAGGTAACCACCCCCATCCAAACACCAATCACTAGTGAATGAACTACACAATTGAATGGCTATAGCAAAATTGGTCACTTCCTGTGTACACATAATTCCGTTTAACAACTTCTATTATTAGAGCCTTAGAAAAGATTTAAAATGAATTCTACCATAGTACGTTTACTATATAAAACCATTTATAATGAATACCATGATACCACACAAATTACAAAGGGGGAAAAAAAAGAGAATTTACAGAGAAATTACAGGGAGAGCATACAAACTCTGCGCAGCTAGTGCTGTGGTTGGGATTTGAACCGATGACCCTAGTGCTGCTAGGCAGAAGTGCTAACCATTCAGTCAGTATTATATCAAAAGGAATCCCCTAAGCATTCCAATAAAAAATAATAAAAATATAGATTATTATCTTGGTGAAATAGTCACAAAACGACACGACACCGCATTAAGGGTTGCGTATTCTACACTGAAGTTGAAAATGAGACCTACCCTTTAGCAAACATTTTCTTTTCTAGGTGATAACACTGCTTATTAGTGGCTCTCTGTTCTGTTGTGTTTTTTCCTCAACTCATGTAAGCAATTATGTAAATCATTCCACTTTTGCAAATAAAGCAATCAAAAGATGTATAGAAAATACCACCCTCTGTCTGATGCCACAATGTGCCCTCAATCCTTTTTTATGTTTTCCACTCCTTATGATAACAGTCTATATAACTACACAGCTTTATATTTTCCATCCTAATATGATTCACTGTATGCGTCACTCCCGTGTTCCTATCTACAAATTCAGCACTTGTTATAGCAGATTTGACATCCAATTATTTTTCCAATTCAAATAGCTTAAATTAGAAAAAAAGGATTTCAATTGAATGCAGTGGGCAACACTAGCTTTGTTTCAACCTTTAATAAATTAGCTCCATTGTCGAAATCATTGTTCTCTTCAAGTGAGTATTATTACCACTGCAGGATAGCAGATCAAATAGTAAACAGTTTATATTATAATCTAAAGCGGCACATGTGCGGTCTGGACCAACTCCGGACCGCCCACCATGTATTTATGTCGCTACGTTGATGTTAAATACCAGGGTTATGGCAGCAGATAACTAGGGTTCTAAGTAATTTTCTAGCAAAAAATACTGATTTTAACTTGTAAACAACAAGTGACAGAAATAGGCTTGGTCCCAGTGAGATTTCTGCTGGTAAATATGTGAGTAGATGTCTCTTGGCTTTAGGGCTTCTGGCACACTGCAGCTTAAAAGTGCGCAGTACAGCTTTTTTAAATTTTTTTTATTGATCTAAAATGCAGTTCCAGCTTCCGATGACATCACTTCTGATGACGAAATGCGTCAAGCTGGAACGCACGTAGCCTCACTTTGGTACTCGCATTGGAACGCAAGCCGCTAGTACGCACCAGGAAGTTCCGTGCAGCGGTGGGCCATGTTCGGCTGTGATAGCCGGTTACCCGCTACTCCCTGGCATAGCTTCCCTTGCGTTTTTCCAATGTAACACTGGTGTTTTTTATGTTATGCGAGTCTTTTAATAAACTTTGGCAAATTTTTAAACTTACTACACCATGAGGAGTCTGTCTTTTGTGTTCACACACACCTCTTCCTAGGACCACCCAGGACCACACGGGCAAGGACGGATGACACAAAGACCTGGACCATTGTCCTAAGCTATTTTTTACCTCCTTGCCATACGGTAGTGCGGGTCAACAACTTCTGGTGTGTGTGCATTCTTCTCCTAACCCACGAGCATGGAGGGTGTCACCATCATTGTTCTTAACAGTACTCCACTTTGATTGCAATACTGCAAAAGATAAATTTATTATAGCACCTTGAAGAGACTATAACATACCAGAAACTTTATATGGGCACTGATTGCACTTTATTTGCTGATTATTGCACTGTATAAGGATAATATTTGCACTATTTATTGCTTATTGATGCACTTTATATGGGCACTATCTTTAATATTGTTTACCGATGCACTTTATATAGACATTACTCATAATACTGTTTCCTTATTGATGCACTTTTAAAAAGATTCTTAGCACATTTATTTGTTGTAATATACTTGTATGTTGATTGCACTACATACATGTCCTTGTACGGTATATACATACGTATCCAGTTTTTGGTTAATCATTATCTTCTTTGCACCACCACCTGGAGAGGTCTGTGGGTGATATTACCTACCCATTTCGTCACCATTTCACAGAGGTATTGCGCTGCTAGTAATATTTCATTACATCTCTCTCATTGTTTACAATGTGCCTGTACACACAGGAGTGTTAACAAGTGCTGCCTTGTGATCAGTAGAAAAACGGTTCACGGTCAGTATTTTGCACTAATACGCACAAATATTCGCAAATACGCGGCCGCCGATATGTTCAAATACGTACATAAACGCCTAACATAAACGCCAAAAAATGCCTCCAAAAATGCTGATGCTCAGACAGTACCATGTGCAAGAGGCCTAAAACTGGCAGCAGCCTATAGACAGGTTGATTTTAGGCTGTTCTTAATATCTAGCAAAACTACCAAAACATTGAGAAGACTGAGCTACAACTGTGATGCCAAAAATGTATTGATTTTCCACCCAGGCAAAGTAATAATGAGTGCAAATTCACACTAGAATGAACAGCTACTGGGGCGCTTCACCTGACCATTCCTAATTGTAGTAAGGGTCAGTGTGGTGCATGATTTAGCATATTATGCAGCTCCCTTTTCTTCTATTTTTTTTTTTTGTACAAACTTTATTTGAAGTGTACAAAATTACACTTCATTTACAGTATGGTGCTGTACAGCAGTGCAATGTTTAGGATGCTATACAGTGCCATGCAGTTCTGTATGGTGCGTTCCAAAAAAATGCAGCATGCTTGCATTTTATCGCAGCACACTGCAGTAAAACTCCTATCCCCACACTTAGGGCCTAATTCACTGCACCTCCGGCATTGATTTTGTTCTATTTTAACGCCATGGCGAATAGGCGAATGCGCCAATGCAATTCACTATACCGCCGGCTAAAACATTAAGAGCAATGTGAAATTCACTAAGATCAAATAACGCCAGGGCGAGAGTTAAAAACAGTCCAGCTAAAAGCACGACTGTTTTGTTCAAAACCACAATATATGCCAGGAAAAAAAAATAAAATGCTTGGGAAATATGTATTATATGATATTGAGATAAACTGCTTTTAAACTGTGTGAAAAAGTAAAGTATAAAAAAAGATTTCAAGAAAAGTGTAAAACTGAAAAATATCTCCCGGAGTCTATTGCTGCCAGATAGCCCATGTGCACATGTTCCATAGCAAAATATAGCCAAAAATCAGGCGATAATGAGAGAAATGCACATATCTATGTATGTGTATATATATATATATACATATACACAGTGCCTTGCGAAAGTATTCGGCCCCCTTGAACTTTTTTGACCTTTTGCCACATTTCAGGCTTCATGACGTGGAACAAAATTTATTGGATATTTCAAACTCTTTTAACAAGTAAAAAACTTAAAAACTGGGAGTGCAAAATTATTCAGCCCCCTTAAGTTAATACTTTGTAGCGCCACCTTTTGCTGCAATTACAGCTGTAAGTCACTTGGGGTATGTCTCTATCAGTTTTGCACATCGAAAGACTGAAATTTTTGCCCATTCCTCCTTGCAAAATAGCTCGAGCTCAGTGAGGTTGGATGGAGAGCGTTTGTGAAAAGCAGTTTTCAGTTCTTTCCACAGATTCTCGATTGGATTCAGGTCTGGACTTTGACTTGGCCATTCTAACACCTGGATATGTTTATTTGTGAACCATTCCATTGTAGATTTTGCTTTATGTTTTGGATGATTGTCTTGTTGGAAGACAAATCTCCGTCCCAGTCTCAGGTCTTTTGCAGACTCCTTCAGGTTTTCTTCCAGAATGGTCCTGTATTTGGCTCCATCCATCTTCCCATCGATTTTAATCATCTTCCCTGTCCCTGCTGAAGAAAAGCAGGCCCAAACCATGATGCTGCCACCACCATGTTTGACAGTGGGGATGGTGTGTTCAGGGTGATGAGCTGTGTTGCTTTTACGCCAAACATAACGTTTTGCATTGTTGCCAAAAAGTTCAATTTTGGTTTCATCTGACCAGAGCACCTTCTTCCACATGTTTGGTGTGTCTCCCAGGTGGCTTGTGGCAAACTTTAAACAACACTTTTTATGGATATCTTTAAGAAATGGCTTTCTTCTTGCCACTCTTCCATAAAGGCCAGATTTGTGCAGTATATGATTGATTGTTGTCCTATGGACAGAGTCTCCCACCTCAGCTGTAGATCTCTGCAGTTCATCCAGAGTGATCAAGAGCCTCTTGGCCGCATCTCTGATCAGTTTTCTCCTTGTATGAGCTGAAAGTTTAGAGGGACGGCCAGGTCTTTGTAGATTTGCAGTGGTCTGATACTCCTTCCATTTCAATATTATCGCTTGCACAGTGCTCCTTGGGATGTTTAAAGCTTAAGAAATCTTTTTGTATCCAAATCTGGCTTTAATCTTCTCCACAACAGTATCTCGGACCTGCCTGGTGTGTTCCTTGTTCTTCATGATGCTCTCTGCGCTTTAAACGGACCTCTGAGACTACCACAGTGCAGGTGCATTTATACGGAGACTTGATTACACACTGGTGGATTCTATTTATCATCATTAGTCATTTAGGTCAACATTGGATCATTCAGAGATCCTCACTGAACTTATCCTCACTGAACTTCTGGAGAGAGTTTGTTGCACTGAAAGTAAAGGGGCTGAATAATTTTGCACGCCCAATTTTTCAGTTTTTTATTTGTTAACAAAGTTTGAAATATCCAATAAATTTCATTCCACTTCATGATTGTGTCCAACTTGTTGATTCTTCACAAAAAATTACAGTTTTATATCTTTATGTTTGAAGCTTGAAATGTGGCAAAAGGTCGCAAAGTTCAAGGTGGCCGAATATTTTTGCAAGGCACTGTATATTTGTTGGTCGAGTGGGGAGACATATTAGTGTTGTTTCCTATATAGAACCACATTAAACTCTGTAAAATTGCAAATTGAGCGCAGCTGAACTAACAGCTCTTTCTTGAAAAACTATAGATATATGTGTGTGTGTGTTTAGTTTTTGGCGTATGTATATATATATGCAAAGAAAACCAAAAAATGTTTTTTTTTTTAATAAATATAAATAAATAAATATATATATATATATATATATATATATATATATATATATATATATATATATATAGACATATAGATATACACATATATATATATATTGTTTTTTAAGAAAAATGTCTACCCAAATCACAAATGCTTTTAAAAAAAGTGGTTAGCAGATCTGCCGTGCAACAATGTATTTGGATGTTCCAATCCCTTAACTACCTACAACTGTCTCTGTTTTTCTATATGACAAACAACAATAATATGCCCCCCCCCCCCAAAATAAAAAAATTTATATGTGTGAAATTAATATATTTGTTGGTTGAGTGGGGAGACATATTAGTTTTGCTTCCTATATAGAAGCACATTGAACACTGAAAAAATTGAAAAGTGTTTGAGCTGCAAAATCCGAGAATCTGGAAATTGATTGAGCATATGCAGTTGAACCCCAGAACTCAGAATTAAAAAACCCCCAAAAAATTTATATATATATATATATATATATATATATATACAGTGGGTACGGAAAGTATTCAGACTCCCCTACATTTTTCACTCTTTGTTATATTGCAGCCATTTGCTAAAATCATTTAAGTTCATTCTTCTTCCTCATGAATGTACACATAGCACCCCATACTGACAGAAAAACACAGAATTGTTGACATTGTTGCAGATTTATTAAAAAAGAAAAACTGAAATATCACATGGTCCTAAGTATTCAGACCCTTTGCTGTGACACTCATATATTTAACTCAGGTGCTTTCCATTTCTTCTGATCATCCTTGAGATGGTTCTACACCTTCATTTGAGTCCAGCTGTGTTTGATTATACTGATTGGACTTGATTAGGAAAGCCACACACCTGTCTATATAAGACCTTCCAGATCACAATGCATGTCAGAGCAAATGAGAATCATGAGGTCAAAGGAACTGCCTGAAGAGCTCAGAGACAGAATTGTGGCAAGGCACAGATCTGGCCAAGGTTACAAAAAGATTTCTTCTGCACTTAAGGTTCCTAAGAGCACAGTGGCCTCCATAATCCTCAAATGGAAGACGTTTGGGACGACCAGAACCCTTCCTAGAGCTGGCCGTCCGGCCAAACTGAGCTATCGGGGGAGAAGAGCCTTGGTGAGAGAGGTAAAGAAGAACCCAAAGATCACTGTGGCTGAGCTCCAGAGATGCAGTCAGGAGATGGGAGAAAGTTGTAGAAAGTCAACCATCACTGCAGCCCTCCACCAGTCGGGGCTTTATGGCAGAGTGGCCCGACGGAAGCCTCTCCTCAGTGTAAGACACATGGAGTTTGCTAAAAAAACACCTGAAGGACTCCAAGATGGTGAGAAATAAGATTCTCTGGTCTGATGAGACCAAAATAGAACTTTTTGGCCTTAATTCTAAGCGGTATGTGTGGAGAAAACCAGGCACTGCTCATCACCTGTCCAATACAGTCCCAACAGTGAAGCATGGTGGTGGCAGCATCATGCTGTGGGGGTGTTTTTCAGCTGCAGGGACAGGACGACTGGTTGCAATCGAGGGAAAGATGAATGCGGCCAAGTACAGGGATATCCTGGACAAAAACCTTCTCCAGAGTGCTCTGGACCTTAGACTGGGCCAAAGGTTTACCTTCCAACAAGACAATGACCCTAAGCACACAGCTAAAATAACGAAGGAGTGGCTTCACAACAACTCCGTGACTGTTCTTGAATGACCCAGCCAGAGCCCTGACTTAAACCCAATTGAGCATCTCTGGAGAGACCTAAAAATGGCTGTCCACCAACGTTTACCATCCAACCTGACAGAACTGGAGAGGATCTGCAAGGAGGAATGGCAGAGGATCCCCAAATCCAGGTGTGAAAGACTTGTTGCATCTTTCCCAAAAAGACTCCTGGCTGTATTAGATCAAAAGGGGGCTTCTACTAAATACTGAGCAAAGGGTGTGAATACTTAGGACCATGTGATATTTCAGTTTTTCTTTTTTAATAAATCTGCAACAATGTCAACAATTCTGTGTTTTTCTGTCAGTATGGGGTGCTATGTGTACATTCATGAGGAAGAAGAATGAACCTAAATGATTTTAGCAAATGGCTGCAATATAACAAAGAGTGAAAAATTTAAGGGGGTCTGAATACTTTCCGTACCCACTGTATATATATATATATATATATACAAAATAAAAGATATATATATATATATATCTATATATATATAGTTTTTGAAGAAAGAGTTCTGGGTTTAGCTGCGCATGCCCAAAACATTTGCTATTTTGCAAAGTTTTCTGTTCCAAAAATACTACATCAACTCTACCCATATAAGAAATGCTTTCAATAATCTCATGAGCACAAAGTGGCTTTTCCATTTTGACAAACACTTTCATTCATTAGTGAACTGGTGCTTTTGCATTAGGAACCAACAGACACAATTGATTACTTTGCTGGGCGTTTCCTTTACTGGGTGGGTGTAGTTTAACCAATGTTATATAAAGGCATGGTCTAGAGCGGATAATTTGCCCTCTAAAAGGGCCACATGTCTTTCTGTCTGAATTGGCTTTTGGTTTTGGGGTGGGGGGTTTGCTGGCAAGCCTAAGGACCCATATTGCAGTAAGTGTATTTTGCTGGATGAATAGTTTTTGCAAAGTGTGTTTTTCTGCACTCTATACATGTGTTTTTTTCTTTACATGCCTCTGTGTAGCTGTATGTTCTAGTGATTTGATGGTAGCTTAAATGGAAAGGCAGGTTTAGGCAAACACTAACCCTAAAAGTATGTTGGGTATGTATTATGCTTAATACTAAGGTGTCTACAACTTAATTTGCGTGACTGTTGGATATTGTAAGCTCTATATCTATTCATCATATGTTGTATCTTTTCACTGTATTCTGAAAAAAGAATACTTGATTTGGGGGTTGGGGGGGGGGGGGGTCATTTCACCTGCCTGCTTGAGTGATTCATGATGTTTTATACATGTTCAATAAAGCTTATTCATTTTTACACAGCTCCTGTTTTTTTTTCTTCATATTTGTCTGGATGTAATTCAGATATGTTTTGTGCCTTTTGAATGTAATCCATTTCTTGTCTTTTTGGCATGTGTGCTATGCCAGTACAGTGTGAACATGTGTATGGCTCCCTCCCTATACTCCAGCGGCATGTGTATGGCTCCCTCCCTATACTCCAGCGGCATGTGTATGGCTCCCTCCCTCCCTATTCTCCAGCGGCATGTGTATGGCTCCCTCCCTCCCTATACTCCAGCGGCATGTGTATGGCTCCCTCCCTATACTCCAGCGGCATGTGTTTGGCTCCCTCCCTATACTCCAGCGGCATGTGTATGCAAATTGTAAGAAATATTTTAAAAAAAGTGTGTATGTATAGATTTTGCAAAAAATATATATAAATAAAGGAACAATACAAAATTTCCGTTCAGCCTCTGTGGATGAATGTAAAAAAAAAAATTCTCAAAAAAATGATTACTTAATAAAAAATTGCTACAGCGCTGTATTCATGCATGACTGAATCACCTTTTTAGTTGGCCTAGGTCAGTGATAGTGAACCTTGGCAACACAGGTGTTTTGTAACATTTCCCATGATGCTCACCTACACTGCAGAGTACATGAGCATTATGGGAAATGTAGGGTTAAAACATCTAGGGGGGGGTTAAGGATTACCATCACTGGCCTATGTAAAACATTTCCAATACATTTTAGTTGTCTGTGTGCACCATTTTTAAAATAAAGCCAAATCCCTTTAAAATAAATTGCAAATGGCACATAGGCGTTCGCCCCGGACAAGAAATGACACCAAATTGGGTTGCACACATTTCAGGAAGTGGTCACAATCAACTGGCTAATCATGGTGAGGGCCACTTTCAGCCATGAAGAAATGGCATTCATATGCATAGTAAGTGTGGGGGGGGGGGGGTCTGTGCTTGTAATCAGAGCATTGATTACCAGTGCAGACCCTTGGGGGATGCCAATAGAGCCACCAGGGATTGCTGACCCATGGCCACCAGGGATGCCCACCCATGCCACCATTGATGCCAATCAGTGCTCAGGGAGCCTGTTAGTGCCCTCCTCATCAGTGCTGCCCATCATTACCATCTATCAGTGCTGCCCACCAGTGCCCATCATTGCCCATCAGTGCCACCTATCAATGCTGCATATCAGTGCCGCCTACCAGTGTCCATCAGTGCTGCATATTAGTGTCTCATAAGTGCCTGCCAGTGCAGCCTCATCAATGCTCGTCAGTGCAACAAAAAACATATTGATTTACAAAATTTTATTACATAAACAAAAAAACATTTTTTTATTGGTCAAACATTTAGGTCTTCTTTTAGCAAAAAATAAAAATAAAACCTTGCAGAGATAAAATACCATTAAAAGAAAGCACTATTTGTGTGAAAAAAATGTCATAAATTTGGGTTAGGTACAAGGTTGCATGATCGCGCAATTGTCATTCAAAATGCAACAGCATAAAAAGCTGAAAATTGGCCTGGGCAGGGAGGGGTGTAACTGCCCTGTAAGGAAGTGGTTGACTATTGAAACATAGGTTTTAAATATTCCAAGGGTAATCATGCTTAGCTCAATAGTTTTGTGGTTAGTGCTCCTATCTATAAACGCTGAGAGCGTGAGTTCAAATCCCAAGTATGCCATCACCTCCTTAAATTTTAGACAGCTGTAAATATATACTGAAACTTGGGAAATGCATAATTGCACCCTGCACATATGCATGTCTGTTTCTTGAATATACGGGCCATTGACATGCAATTTTAGGTGATGTAGCCAATGTATTACTATGTGGCAAAAAAATAATCACACACAACTGTTAGCATGGTTGGGGCTTGAACTCATGACCTAGCAATCCTTGTCTATGAGCATAGACCACTACACCAAAGTGCTAAATACAATCAGACATGCCTGAAAGTTTCAGATGAATAAAGAATGAAGATTGCTAATTAGACAGCTGTGTAGTCTGCTATTAGTAAATCTAAAGGTTAAAACACATAAGATACATAACTATACCTAAAAAATAATAAAAAAAATAAAATAATAGATGATATTGCTGTGTAATAGTGATTTAGAATAGACAAATTTCCTTTTATGAAAAACACAATCGGAATTTGGTTAACTCCAAACCCAAATTCACTATTTGATTAACTCCAAACCCAAATTCACGAAAGCACCTAGTTGACGTTTTAACTCTGGCAGCTTCACCTAATTAAGATGCTAATGAGTTTAGCTTGGAGTTATTTTTGGAGAAGTGAGCAGCTCTAGTCCAAATTCTTGTGTATTAGTGAATTAGGCCCCCCGTGTGAATTCGCCCTAATGATGCAAACAGTGAATAGATGGTAACCAGCAGCAGTTATGCAGCTGACATAAGAGCCGCTCATGTACAATGCTGTCACTCCAGTTAAGGAAATAGAGACATGAGACATGCCTCATATTGTTTGGGACATGGCACAACGTTTTTCATTGATGAGTAGGTACATATTCTGGAAGGTTTTAACTTACAGTACATCCAATGGAATCTCTTATAATATGACCTGAGTCATCCTTTCCATTTTAATAGCCAGCTAATCTATAGCACAATATTCACAGCAGAAGGACTGTAAGTTCCATTCACACTTTCAAACGCTCCCACACTCCAGTCAGATGTGAGAACTGCAATTAGGTGTGTGAAGCAGACCAATTGACAGCAATGGGGAGCTACCGGCTCCCACAGCTAAGCACAGCCACTTGCATGTCATGCAGTGACCATATGCCAGCCTGCAGTATTCCTAACACAGCAGAGGGAACAGGGATAGGTCATGTGACCACTTCACCGCTCCAAAGCATTTGGCGTTTAAATGACTCAGCCTGACTATGTATTTTATGCTGCTGACTGATTTATTTGCCCATTAAAACCTCTGATGTACACAAGGTGTCTTGGCAGTTGCATATCATATGGGCAGTATGCTGCTGCTGTATTCCATGATTCTGCTCACAAGAAAACAAATATAAACTAATACATGAAGGACATTTCAATGAAACCAGGAACTGAAAATGTACTTCTATACATTTTTTACTGCTGTCAGGTGCCTATAGATTGTGTTTTTTTTTTTTTTTTAAGTGCAGCCCTAAAGTGTATCTATGGCAGCCTTGCTTAACCTTTTTGCCATGAAGAAACCCTTAAAAAAATATTCAGGTGAACACCTGCTTAAAGTGATCATATTTAAAACTCATGGTACCTTTGCATGATCAGTAGGGTTGAGGTTTGGTGCTACCATGCTTTCAGGACAAACCTTGCAGGTTCAAAGTTTGCAGTCCTGGCAAATTAATTCAAATAAAGTAATCAGACCAATTTTTTTGTAACCATAATGCACTGTATGGCCATTGAAGTTGGTTAGGCCAACAATTGAGGTTTTGTTATGTACATACCCCTTCACTGTAGGGTGAGCTTCAAGCAATTTTTTGTAATTGTCTGTTGGAAAAATTTACAGTTCACAGAACCAACAGTTCTTTTTAGTGCTACTTTTTTCTGTGTGTCAGGAACAAATGTAGTTTCTGTTTTTCTGCAAGGTTAAAAAATTGGTTGAGTTTAGTGTTTTAGGTTTTTTTTTTTTTTAAGGAGGCGACAGCATGCAAAAGAATTAGTTGAGTAACTGACAAAACCTTCTTCTCCTTCACTGTCCCACGTGCGGAGCAGCCAGTTATCTGCTACTGCTGCGAATGCACTCTCTTTTTCTTTCTTTCTCCTCTTTTGCAAAGGCTGCCATAGCCCTGGAAACTGCCAGTGAGGAGTCTGTAAATAATTTCACCATATGCTCACTGACTTGCTGCAGGATAATTAACTTGGTCATGCACAAGTATTTCTCCCTTCAGATATTGAGGATTAGTAAGAAAGCACCAGGACCATACAGGGAGGGGACATCAGACAGGGATTAGCAAAAGGTGGTGATGTTCTAGCAGCTGGAACTTACTGCCAATTGTGCTTCAAGAGTTAGGATAGGTGATGAGATGGTAGAGTGTCTGTAGATGCCACAGATTAGAGATGAGGAAAGTTCTAAAAAAAAAGGCAGAACAGTAGTTAGGGACAGATTTTGTTCCGGGGCAAGGGCAACTTGCAGAGGACTGGAGGCACTGGCCACTGCTCTACCCAAAACCAGTCCACAAAGCTCTGTAGTGTGGGCCCCTTTTTTTACATGTAGCAGGTTTTCCAGGCATTGAGCCTGATGTGGGTCTGCCATTGTTACCGGTAACCTCTCCAGCCCTTGTGAGCTGCGACCCTGGGTGTGAGAACTGGATTCTCAGGCGGCACCCCGAGACATCCGCTTCCTCAGACAGGAGGAGAGACAGCCGTTCTCTTCCTCCTGGAACTCTGCTCCCACCAAAGACACTGAGTCACGCACTTCCCTCAAACTTATACCCACTCCCAGAATCCCTTGCGGAATAATCTGCCTTCTGGGGTAGTTACAAGCCTGAATGTGTCCCCTGATTGGGTTTCCTCCACTGCCCTATGATAAGCCTCTCACAGGAACCAGTGGGGAGACTCCCTTCTCAGCAGGCACACCTGGAAGCCATGACACCCTGGCAAAAAGAAATCATGACCCTGCTGTTAGACAGACAAGGCCCACTATACATTTGCCTAGCACCTTCCTGTAGGGTGCTACATACACATCTGCCACTGCCAGCAATATATCAGCCATGATAAGTACCGACCATTTGGGTACCACATACATGAAAAGACACTTCACTCTGCACCACAAAGCTCATTGTGAGCTTTACCTCGATGAGAAAAGTCTGCAGCAAAAGGCCCACACTACTTTTCATATTTTCTCACTTTCATTTCCCTCCTCTCTAAGATTCAACTGCTGCATTTGCCATAACATCAGCAGCTGCAGTGATAGGAAGGAAAGTTTTACTAGGGGTTTTGGGATAAGTGTGAAAAAGGGTCAAGTGACCATGCTAAATAGAGTCAAAAGAAAGCTTCAAACTCGACAGGATTATTCTAGACCCACCCACGGCTACCACGCTGTTCTGATTATTTCATTCTGCCTGCATCTTGCACTGAGACAGTGCTTGGCTTGTGAGTACATGAGTTTTTTTACTACAATAAATTGTTTGAAACTAACCAGAGAGCACTAGATCCTTTCTCTTACTTTACATGTCATTTGGAAACCTGTTGAGTCATTTACTGGGATCCTTCTCTGGGATTAAATCGGTCCTTGGATGTGTGTACAGGCTTTGTGACCCTTAGTGGTCGAGTTGTTGAGGTGAGAGGCAGTGTTTGCCTTGGTGGATGGGCTGTATCCTCACGGGACTCTCTGGAAGTTTCCTTTAAATGCTATTTATTTAATCATGCACTGCACTATTTTTCTGTGACATTATTCTAGACCCACCCTGCTGTTGCCAGCAACGTTATTCCCAAGGCAGGGGTCCCATTTCCAGCTGCTGGAGAGGAAGAAAAATGTCCCCAAGTCACATCCATGCCTTAAGGCCAACTTGGCAAAATTGCTGGTTTTGCCAGCATGTGAAATGCAATGTGTCTGTTTAACTGGAGCATGCTGTCAGCAGCAGGGTAAACATGACAATGGACACATGGTTCTATAAGCAAGGGCAGAAACGCTAAATCTCCTTTATGCCTCACTGTATTAATCTTCTGATGACTGGGAAGGATGCAGAACAGAAAGGGCACAGCACTGGCACTTGTTGTGCCACCACATCCCTTGTACATTGGTAACAGTGTACAGAGTGTAGTCAACTGTACCCCTACCCCTTATCCTTTGACTCCTCCTTTGACCTTATCCTTTGACCTCATCCTTTGACTTCTCTGAACCACCAGTCCCCCCAAGTCCCCCCAAGTCCCCCAGAGCATATGTAATGTTCCAGGCTAAATGCTGCAATGCAGTTTTGTAGCTGGTATGCCTAGGATATAGGTGCCGCACTGACACACCGCTTCTAGCTGCTCTCCAGGCCCAGGCTCTATGACACCATGCCATCTTCAGCTAGGTAGGGGTCTGTGTGACAGTGGCACTAAGCTGCTGGCTGCCCATCACCATGGGAAATTCATGTTTATACCTTGCCTAGCACATGTCCTCTTTATTATGATACAGCAATTTATTATTAAGTACCTTGCCTTACAAGAGCTCCTTCTTCAAGCCAGAGGAGTATGTGGCTGCTGTAGGTGGCCATACCCAGTCAGTGTTCACCTGGAAGAAATGCAACACCAACAAAAGCTACGTAAAAGGAGCACCAAACCAAAAAAAAAAATTTTAGTTGTTGGTAAATAGTCCATATAATAAATTCCAAGTGTTTAGGAGGAAGCACCACTCCCCCTTCATCAGGGCTATATGCAGGTTACAATGTGAATAAACTCAAAGAAACAGTAACCTTGCAGATTTATATTGGAACAAGAATTAAACTCTCCTCATGGAGTATCAATGCGATAAATCCTGAGGCTTTCTGTAATTCTTGTTTGAGCTACTGTCAGGTGGCCACTGAGGAAAGTCTTGCTGTGTGAAAGCTGCCTCACCAGAGCTATTGAAGTTGTTTGAACTTTATCTTCATAAGTTTTAAACTTCCTGTCTCTTTAAATATGTTGTCCTGGAACACCCTCTTCTGTGACACCCCTACATGCTGAAACTCAATGTTGGCCATGCTGCAGAGGCTACACCAGCAGTAGCACTCTATTTATGTATACATCTGCAATTAGGTTACAATGACTGGCCCTGGGGAGCCAGGAAGTCTATGCACTGCATCAGTGGTTCATTATTCAGGATGAGAGGAATACAAGAAGGACGATGGTCGAGGTGCTGTAAGTGAGGAGGAAATGGGGCAGGCTTTAAAGATGTTTCACCCCTCTTGTACCCCTAGAGTTCTATGTGGGTAGGGTGAGATTGTTGTGGAAAGTATTATCCTTAGCAGCACTGAGGATTTTGGGTTCTCTGCTGAAGACAATTTGTAATTATATTTTACTCAAATGCAAATGAAAGGACCACAGGATTTGGAGTAATACACTACTGTCACTATCCCAGAGGGAGCAAAAAATTCAGCACTTTGAGGAGCTGCAGCTTAAGAACCTATTTTCATATCTCCTTACGGTGGCAGGATCTCCTCTGATGACCAACATGTCTACAGTCCTCTGATCCCTATAAGGAGGAGCAGAGGTGGTGATGGCTGTCTCAGAGCTTCCTTTCAAAGTATTTATACCACAGCTGCCAGGCCTGACTGCTGGCAGAACTCATGAACAGTGCCTGAACCACATGATCAGTACATCATGTCCAGGGCTGATGTGAACACTCTTAGAAGTGGACTATTGGGTGTCCAGATTACTGACAGGAGTTTGCACAGTATGCACTGGAGTTTCTGGCTTGCCCTGCAGCAAATGTGCTGTCTGGGAGCTCCTTCAGTTCAGTTGGGGGCTTTGTTAAAAGGAGGTGAATCAGCCTGTCTCCTGTGGGTGTGGATCAGCTCACTGTCATGAAAACGAACCAGTCCTGGATTACCAGTGAGTATAAAACACTTACTGCTGATGCTACAGAATAAAATTTTAAGTTTTATCTGACCCCCCCCCCCCAAAAAAAAAAAAAAAAAAAAGCACCCAGCCGGTAAGGTACCACACAATGCTTCTGCAGCTGAACCTCAGCTGTCAAATTTCAAATGTTTGCTGCAGAGTAAACTCTGCTATGTTCCTCGAAATGTGAGGCCTTTCCAGTGCTAAGGTACTGTAAAGGTGCCACAAAATGTTTCCAAAGCAGTTGTTTGTGGCAAGGTTAATCCTGATTTATATCTCAAAGTTTGCAGACTATTTCAATGCTTTCATGGTGCTTCACAGGGTTTCTTCAGCTGCACCTGTGCCTCAGCTGCCAAAATTCTAATATTTACTGAAGGTTATATCCTGCTTTGAGCCTCAAATTTGGAGCTATTTCAGTGCTCTGGACTATAAAGTGCCACACAATGGGGTGGATTTCTAAGGTCAAATAGACTGTGCTCTTTGCAAGTATAGTTTCACTAATTTTTTTCCCAGAGTTTAGTTAGCTTAGTGTAGCACCCTCCTAGATAGGTGCTACATAGGGAGTGTAATTTGTTCTGCCTGCTTATCAGGAGATTGGCAGGTAAAACCTAGTTGCTCTGTCTGCTTATCAGTGGAGCAGGATTTCTTGTCGGGCCTGTTGCATGTGTCCATGTGTGATTCATCTGGTCTGAGGGAGTGTCCCCACTGTATCCAATAGGGGGGACTGTTGGACAGTGGAGGAAACCCAGCCAATGACACACAGGCTTTGTAACTGTCCCAGTGGGTTGGTACAGACAGTGGTGCATCCTGGGATATGTTATAAAAGCCAAGGGCACATGTGGCAGGGTGTCTTTGGGCGGGAAGCCAGGTCCCAGGAGAAGGATGACAGCTGTCTCTCCTCCTGTTTGCTGTGAATGGTGGTCACAGGTGGTTGGCCTAGTGGACCAGAAAGTGTGGCTGAACCCAGAGGTCCAGTGGAAGCTGACTGTGGAGGTGAAGTCAGAGCAACTCTGGAAAAACAGTGTCCGTGAGTACAGAGAAGCTTGCCAAGGGGTCTGCCCAGGAAGGGGACGATTTCAGTGGCTAGAGTCAGCGGACGGGTGTCAGCACAAAGGCAGTGAGAGTAAAGGGGGTGCCAAGTTATTAACCCTGAAGAGAGTATTCAAGCGGGAACAGTAATCTTATCTTCACTTTAGTGGCAAGGTGAAGCAGCGGCCTTGCCGCATTCTACAGTGAGTTGTCCTCAAGATTGTGCATAGTTCATAGTTAGAGTATCCCACTCATCCCTTCTCCTATCCCAGTTCTAAATAAAAACACAAAAAACAACATCCCCTTGATTGATTATTGACTGAGCCAAGGACTTTCAATGCTAAATGTCTGCTATCAGTTGCTAAGGGTAACCCAGGGGAATCCAGAAAATTTAAATCTCAGCAGCTCTCATGGGGGCAGTGCTACATTAGCAAAGCTTCACTTTCAAACCCAAATTTTTATGTGGAGTTGGTACATAGAGGACTATACAAATAAAAAGGTACAACAGTATTTATTGCAAAAATTCCCTAAAAACACAGCTTAAAAACAATAGGGAAAAAATCCTAATCATTGCAAAAAAAAAAACAATAGTACTATTCAAAAATACCTCTGCCTAGTAATGTCCAAGAGGTTGACATGTTTCACTTCGCTTGCTTCTTAAGAACCTTAATTCCTTTAAGGCAGAAAATGAATAGTTTAATTATGGCTTCTAAGACACAAGAACTGGCTACGGACTGGTGGCGAGCGTCAAGGGCCTGGTTACAAAGCGGCTACTGGGCATCAAACTGGTCCTTATTCCCACAATGGAAACAATAGATGAAATCGTTCAGTGAAACAATCTGAACGCCAGTGCCAGGGGAGCATATAGGAATAGAAAATTATTTTGCAGGGACATTCAGCATCAAAAAGCCCAGAAATAGAGTTATACAATCTGATATCTAGTTAGCAATCCTTCAGTTAGCTCCATGCACCGGAAATTTCCCTAGGATGGATATTTAGCCAGAAAAACATCAGTACATATCCCCAGCTACAGCTCCTACAATGGGCAGGTGGACCAGCTTTAAAAGAGCCCTACTCAGACACCAGCCAGATGGCGCCTGGAGCAGCTTGATCTGGCTGGCGTTTGAGTAGGGCTCTTTTAAAGCTGGTGCTACACAGTGTATCCCCCACTGAACCTCAGCTGCCAGACTTCCAATATTTGCTGTAGAAAAAATCCTGCATTGCTAAACACAAGAGAGATCCTGCATTGCTAAACACAACAAGGGATCCTGGGAAATCCCACTATGTGGCACTGTGCAGAATGCAGCGTGGGTCCTGGTTCTCATCCGCTCTAATCCTTGTCTTGAATGTAATCCCAAAAAATATTCTTTTTCACAACATACAACTTTTATTATATGTCAAAAAGTTGCCTTTTTGAAATATTAGAGAGTTATTTGTTGTAAGTGCCTTTAAAAGATCTTCCTTTGAATTATATTTGAAAAACCTGCATTGTACCTTGAAGTTTGTGGTCTATTCCAGAGTCACAAAATATCTGTGGCTATTGTTTCAAATAATACACTGTAATTTTTATTTCAAGATAAATCCTGTCTCATTTCTCTGTAATACATTTCAACTTTACCAATCTGCTTACTTGTCCGGGCACTGAACAATACTTGTGGCTAATGTCTCTCAAATAGGACACTTTAATTTCTATTCCAAGAAAAACCTGCCTCATCTTTCCCTCTTATACTGAGACTTAATCAAGCTATTATGCACTGTACAGGCACAGAACAATATTTATGGCTAATGTCTCTAAAATAAAACACTTTAGCATTCATATCAAGATAAAACCTGCCTTGATTCTTCTCTTACATTGCGATCTTACCATGCACGTTACATACTGTTCAGCCACTAAATAATATTTATGGCTATTGTCTCAAACAATGCACTATAATTTTGATTTCAAGATAATACCTGCTTTGTCTTTCCCTCTTACATTGCAACCTTACCAAGCTACCAACATACAGTCCAGCCACAGCACTGAATAATATTTGTCGCTATTGTCTCTCAAAATATATACTTTAACGTGTGTTTTATTTGAAGACAACACCTGACTCCTCTCTACTAGGGATGATCGAACTTTTCAAAAGTTTGGTTCGGCCAGAACATCCGAACTAACCGAAAGTTCGGCCCGGATTTCAGAACCCCATTGAAATCAATGGGACCCGAACTTTGGTAATCAAAAAACACCATTTTGAAGCCCTAAAACCCAATAAATGCCCCTAAAAAGTGCCTAGGGTTCTGGGTAATACCCCAGGGACTATTAATCACACAAAAAAAGTTCTTAAAAATTGTCATTTTTGATAGAGAGCCAATTATTGGAAAAATTAAAAAAAAATAAAAAATAAAAAAATTTGAAGTTTCAGCTCTGTAGCATGTCCAGAACCATAAAAAAAACATTGTTTGTATTGGAACACTTTCAGCACAGGATGTTGGCTTCTCGCTTTTCACACCTTGCCGGTTTAATAGCAGGCGTTTTTTTGGGCATTTTTTTGGGTTCTTTTGAGGCAGGAAAAACATCTGAACTTGTATATACGGGTATATATACCACTATACACAAGTTCAGATGTTTTTCCTGACTCCAAAACCCCCCCAAAAAATGCCCAAAAAAACGCCTGCTACTAAACCGGCAAGGTGAGAAAAGAGCGAAGCCATATTACAGATCTATAATTGCACTAATACAAATGATCTTTTTTATGGTTCTGGACATGCTACAGAGCTGAAACTTCACAGGTACACCTTTTAGACCCCCCCAGACACAAAATCACACAAAAAAAGTTCTTAAAAATTGTCATTTTTGATAGATTTTTGATAGAGAGCCAATTATTGAAAAAAAAAAAATCTTTGGATTTAGTGTCTGTGGGGTCTAAAAAGTGTACCTGTGAAGTTTCAGCTCTGTAGCATGTCCAGAACCAGAAAAAAAAAGATTGTTTGTATTAGAACACTTTCAGCACAGGATGTTGGCTTCTCGCTTTTCACACCTTGCCGATTTAATAGCAGGCGTTTTTTTGGGCATTTTTTTGGGTTCTTTTGAGGCAGGAAAAACATCTGAACTTGTGTATAGTGGTATATATACCACTATACACAAGTTCAGATGTTTTGCCTGCCTCCAAAAACCCCAAAAAAATGCCTGCAACAACACACCTGGGCGTTTTTTTTTTTTTTGACGCTAGCGTTTTTTTGGGCATTTTTTTGGGTTCTTTGGAGGCAGGCAAAACATCTGAACTTGTGTATAGTGGTGTATATACACACATACTTATATGTATATACACACCTAGACATATATAGATGTGATAGGAGCATAACTATATTGGTGTTAATTATTTCATTAGTGCAAGTAGTTTTTTCTGCTCCTTTCATACCTACAGTATATATGTGCAGGTGTATATATACATACATGGGTGTGTATATATACCCCCTATACACATGTTCAGATGTCATGTCTGACTCCAAACATGTGCTCAAAAAATTACTATAGACGCCTGCAGCAAAAAAAAGAATGCTGACGGGTGAGAAGCCATATCCCTGCAGCGAAAGTGACACAAGAGAAACTAGCTTTTCTCTATAGCGGTCACCCTGATATGGAAGGGTTTGGTCACCCTGCCATAGCAGTCACTGTCAGTTCACCCTACACTACATTACGGTCACCCTGATATGGAAGGGTTCGGTCACCCTGCAATAGCAGTCAGTTAACCCTACACTACATTACGGTCACCCTGACACTTCACACTTTCCCTACAGAAACAAAATTTTTGAAGCTAACTAAAGTGTAAAGGAGCACTCTAACTACACTAGATACCCCTTTCCTCACACTAATAAATGCTAAATGACACTTTTAAAGTAAAATTAGCAGAACTGCTTCCACTCTCTTCCATGTCCTGTATAACAATGCTAGGAATTTGGCGGGGGCTATCTTATATACTGGGGGGCGTATTCACTAATGATTGGACTATGGACCCCCTAGTCACTCCAATCACATTCCTAGCATTCTTCTGCCCCCTCAATTGGCTTTTGCTAATGGTTCTGGTGCAATCACGGGCTTTTAAAGCCCATTTCCTGAACCATTGCATTTTGGTCGGTTCTGGTTGCCGAATTCCGAATTAAATTTTTAGGCAAAAAGTTCTAAATTCGGCCGAACCTCGAACACCCAATGTTCGGGCCGAACCGATGGTCGACTCGAACCGTTCGATCATCCCTACTCTCTACCTCTTACACTACAGCCTAATCAAGCAGCTTGCATACTGTCCGACACCTAATTTGTGGCATTGTTTCTCAGATAATAAACTCCAATTTCTTTTGCAAGATAAAGACTGCCTTGTCTCTTTCTATTTTCAGCCTATTCAAGTGCTTGCCTATCCTGACATGCAAGCACATGCTACCAAACAGATACCTGAAATCTATTGAATTTTCTGGAAATAATTGGGAATATGGGAGGGAGTTAGGATACGTTGTTGTCTTTTTCACTTTTTAATTTTTCTAACTTTTTAAGACAATGAAGATTTGGCCATTAGCTAATTTCTAGAATGTTGAGGACCTTAGCTTTCTCATTTTTAGACTAATCTTTCCTATAGCTATTAGATCTTTTGTGGCTGTCACATCCACTCTTTAATTCAGGCCAATTAACACTGGTTAAAAAAAATCAAGTGTTGCAGTTTGGGGTGCTCCCGCTGTAATTAGGCCAAGCTGAATGCAAAAGTTAAAACAAAAATCAATTATGCATCCAAAATATGTGATGCCATAAATCAATGTTGCCGGTGCTTTCTGTGAAAATTGTACTGCTGCGTAATACCATATACAGCCTAAGGCATTTCCCAGGCATACATTTTAAACAAATTGTGTTTTTCTCATGTCCCTTCAAGTTACATTAAAATGACCTTTTCCCCACTGTACTAACCCCCCCCCCCCTCCCCCCACATTAATCAAACCTGGATAGAACCACCATCACCCTAGTGATCCGCATATTAAAGAGAATTAAAAAAAAAAAAGTAAAAATAATAGGGATCAATTAACACTTTCCCACTCTACAGTGCCTTGCAAAAGTATTCATCCCCTTGACTTTTTACCTATTTTGTTACATTACAGCCTTAAATTTAATGTTTTCCTAATCTGAATTTTATGTGATGGATCAGAACACAATAGTCTAAGTTGGTGAAGTGAAATGAGAAAAATATATACATAAAACAATTTTTTTAGAAAAAGAAAACAGAAAATTGTCATGTGCGTTGTAGCAGAGCATTGCTCTGCCAAGGTCTAGAAAGCAATCGTGACCCAGAATTCTCAACCAGGCAGGTTAAGGGGCCCCAGGGAGCTTGTAACATGAAGAGGAAACTGGCTTTTCAGTTTCCTCTGTGTTTAAAAAGTCCAGTTTGGGACCTGGAGCCTGGAGATTTCTAAGTGATCCCGGTGGGATGAAATCTCCACTCCTGGGTCCAGATATTCAGAACAGCCAGCATAATAATTGGGCAGGTGTGTGCTGAGCTTTTAGTAGTAACCTAATCATGGTTCTGGGCTCCACCCCAACAGACAGGAGGTCTGGCCCAGGAGTCAGGAGGGCTCCACGTGGGAGTCAATGCGGCACGAAGCTGCTATTGGTGTGCACCCTGTTGGGTGAGCGAAGTCTGCGGGAAAGAGACAAGGGCCTGGAGTTTGAGGCCACAGCAGCAGCGCTGCAAGTACAAGCCAGGAGGGCTGAATGATCGTTTATTTTGATGAGGATTGAAATGCTGAAACCCCTGTGAGGGAAACCCTGTTATTTTTCTGCTCGATTAACTTTCCTTCAATAAACATGGATGAGGAAAGCCCTTAAAAGAAAGAAAAAGCAAGTGGCGGTGTCCTTTAAACGCTCTACACTTGATGCAAGTCTCCCAATTGGTGGAAGAATGCTATGGACACAGATGGCAGAGGAACAGATCCTCGCATGCCAGAAACCGTCAGTGTCAGAGACTGTCTGTATTGCTATTGCTGTGTTAGCAAAGAGTTGTGTGTTGTCTCAGCCTTAAGGAGACATTACACCCAAACATTTTTTTTTCTAAGGAACTGTGTTTTCCTGACTGCAGAGATGGGGCGGTCAAAGCGCAAAAAGGAAGCTTGCTGAAATGATAGACAGAGCTCTGTGGCTGGAGGGGTTGTTACCGACCAAACGAGCCTCAGACTGTTGCAAGATGCATATGGCCACACTAGATGAACTTTCCTTTAATAAACATGGGTGAAGAAAGCCCTTAAAAGAAAGAAAAAGCGAGTGGCGGTGTCCTTTAAATGCTCTACACTTGATGCGAGTCTCACAGCGTATGTATTCATCCCCTTTGTTATGAAGCCCATGAAAAGCTCTGGTGCAGCCCATTACCTTCGGAAGTCACATAATAAGTGAAATGATGTCCACCTGTGTGCAATCTAAGTGTCACATGATCTGTCATTACATATACACACTTTTTTGAAAGGCCCCAGAGGCTGCAACACCTAAGCAAGAGGCACTTGAGTGGTTTAAGGGGAAACATGTAAATGTGTTGGAATAGCCTAGTCAAAGCCCAGACCTCAATCCAATAGAAAATCTGTGATCAGAGTTAAAGATTTCTGTTCACAAGCGCAAACCATCCAACTTGAAGGAGCTGGAGCGGTTTTGCAGGGAGGAATGGGCAAAAATCCCAGTGGTAAGATGTGGCAAGCTCATAGAGACTTATCCAAAGCGACTTGGAGCTGTGATTGCCCTAAAAGGTAGCTCTACAAAGTATTGACTTTAGAGTGGTGAATAGTTAGCACATTGACTTTTTCTGTTATTTTGTCCTATTTGCTGTTTGCTTCACAATAAAAAAAAAAAACCATCTTCAAAGTTGTGGGCATGTTCTGTAAATTAAATGATGTAAATCCTCAAACAATCCATGTTAATTCCAGGTTGTGAGGCAGCAAAACACGAAAAATGCCAAGGGGGTGAATATTTTTGCAAGGCACTGTAACAGTGTAAATTTGCTGTTCCCTCAAAATAACTCAACACACAGCCATTAATGTCTAAACCGCTGGCAACAAAGTGAATACACCCCTAAGTGAAAGTGTCCAAATTGGGCCCGATTTACTATTGTCCCTCCCCAGTGTCACAGGACTCGTTAGTGTTACAAGGTCTCAGGTGTGAATGGGAAGCAGGTGTGCTAAATTTGGTGTTATTGCTCTCACTCTCTCATGCTGGTCACTGGAAGTTCAACATGGCACCTCATGGCAAAAAACTCTCTGAGGATGTGAAAAAAAGAATTGCTGCTCTACATAAATATGGCCTAGGCTATAAGAAGATTGCCAAGACCCTAAAACTGAGCTGTAGCACAGTGGCCAAGACCATATAGTGGTTTATCAGGACAGGTTCCACTCAGAACAGGCCTCGCCATAGTCGACCAAAGAAGTTGAGTGCGCGTGCTCAGCATCATATCCAGAGGTTGTCTTTGGGAAATAGATGTATGAGTGCTGCCAGCATTGCTGCAGAGGTTAAAGGGGTGGGGGGGTCAGCTTATCAGTGCTCAGACCATACGCCGTACACTGCATCAAATTGGTCTGCATGGCTGTCGTACCAGAAGAAAGCCTCTTCCGAAGATAATTCACAAGTAAGCCCGCAAACAGTTTGCTGAAGACAAGCAGATTAAGGATATGGATTACTGGAACCATGTGCTGTGGTCTGATGAGACCAAGATGAACGTATTTGGTTTAGATGGTGTCAAGCGTGTATGGCGGCAACCAGGTGAGGAGTACAAAGACAAATGTGTCTTGCCTACAGTCAAGCATGGTGGTGTAAGTGTCATGGTCTGGGGTTGCATGAGTGCTGCCAGCACTGGGGAGCTACAGTTCATTGAGGGAACCATGAATGCCAACATGTACTGTGACATACTGAAGCAGAGCATGATCCCCTCCCTTTGGAGACAGGGCCGCAGGGCAGTATTCCAACATGATAATAACCCCAAACACACCTCCAAGACGACCACTGCCTTGCTAAAGAAGCTAAGGGTAAAGATGATGGACTGACCAAGCATGTCTCCAGACCTAAACCCTATTGAGCATCTGTGGGGCATTCTCAAATGGAAGGTGGAGGAGCGCATAGTCTCTAACATCCACCAGCTCTGTGATGTCATCATGGAGGAGTGTAAGAGGACTCCAGTGGCAACCTGTGAAGCTCTGGTGAACTCCATGCCCAAGAGGGTTAGGGCAGTGCTGGAAAATAATGGTGGCCACACAAAATATTGACACTTTGGGCCCAATTTGGACACTTTTATTTAGGGGTGTACTCACTTTTGTTGCCAGAAGTTTAGACATTAATGGCTGTGTGTTGAGGTTTTTTGAGGGTACAGAAAATTTACACTGTTATGTTAAGCAACAGATGTCAGAAAAAGGCTTAGTCTTTAAGTGGTAAACTGATCTCATATACAGACTAAAGTTCATCCCTTGATCTAAAAGAATGAAATGATACAATCTTTCTCTTTATCTCTAAGGGCTGAGCAATGTTGTGATCAACTTTGTAGGTGTTTTTTTTTTTTTTTTTTCTTTTACAGCTCTGAGCAGAGAACGGCTCTGCATTGTTATATGAATTGTGAAAATACCGGATTAAGATCGTGAGGGGGGTTGAATCAAGATCATGATTTTTTAACGATTAATCAAGCAGCTCTATTTTACAAGTTTACCTTTAAAGGGACAGTCCATCCAAATCTGATATTTCAGTGTTTTAGTGGGTGCTGGTCAGTTAAATCATCTAGTAAGTTCCTACAGTTGATCCAAATTTTAAAAGTAAAGATTTTCTATTTATAGGTGGCATCTAGAAGTGTTATTTTTCCTAAAGGTGGCCATAGACAGTTCGAACCACAGCAGGAACCGGCCAAGATTCAAATCATGTCTATGTCTGGCTTAAGCAGTACCCTGTTGTAGCTGTCAGGTTGTAGTTCTCAATGAACTACCAGGGTGCTGTTGAGAGCCCTTGTTCATTGATGCTTGCTGTCTGTAACTGCCTGCTCATACGAGGTACGAGCAAACAGCTTACACAGGCAGTCTGCAGGAGTCCTGCATTGCACCTGCGATCTATTGATCATTGGTGCACTGCTTTGTAGGCTCCTAGTAAAACAAATAATAAATGCACATTTTTTTGTGCATTTATTATTTTTTTAAAGGTGAACTTATCCTTTAACTGTTCTCCTTAATGTAGAGAAATTTGCAATGCGTCCGATTCATTCAATTTGTGGATCTATGCTACCTCCACATCTACTTTTCATTGAATAGTCCCCTAGTCATTGAGGGGAAGCTTTAATATGAAGAAACAAAGTCTTGTTTATATTATTATATTTTTCAATATTACCAACTCCACACAGAGACATGGTGTAGTACAAGAAACGGTTAGTCAGTAATGTAGAAAATATCAGCTACAGGCAAAAGTGGTGACTAGTCCTTTGCCCTCTGCTTGTCTTTTGGGCACAAACTCCTCTTTTATAACTGAGATCTCCTCCAATAGTTTTTATCTCTGTTCCCACCTTTTTTAGAGTTTTAAGTGTTCTCATGCCTTCTGTTGTATTGGTTAAAAAAAATAAAATAAATGATGAATCTTGCAGAAAAAGCTGGGCCACCACATAGCAACACCAAGTATTCTGACCAGGGAAGTCTTGTACAGAGGCCACTCCACTGGAATCTTTAAGAGATTGTAGAAATGATTAGGTGTTTAACTCTCTAGTATACAACAAACATAGAAATATTAATATTGGGTAAACTGATCTTTAGTGTCCTTGTTGGAGTACTTTTAGCTAGGGCAGTTGTATTGTACAATAAGTCCTTGATCAGATAAACCCTCACATTACTCCAAGCTTGCAAAGTGGAGTTCCTTCTGGCAAGTGAATTGGATACATATGAACAATGCCACCAAATATGGCTCTCGTGGAAGTCGTTTAGGGAGTCATCTGAAATGTGAAATCCTCTTATGGGCAATTGTAGGACGTGAATTTGGTCTAACTTTGTGTAAAGTTTCTTCTAGTTGCCCATCCCTGGCTGTTTTTATTTTTTTTTTTTAACCTTCTAATTTTTTAATTTCCTCAACAATTTTTTTTTTCTTTGTTTTTTTCTTTTCCCTTTTTTTTTTCTTCACCTTTTTTGTTCTGTCACCCGCGCCTTTTCTGGAGCTGATACTTAATGCTAAAGATCAATGTATTATGGATCATTCATAATCTTTGTCTGTAATATGGGGCTGTGATGTGTTCACCTTCCTCTTATATCGAACAATTGATTGGGTTTAGTACATTATATGTTGCTATAGCTATGTTCTTGTACTTGTCCATCCTTTTCTTTAGCGTTAGCCTTTACCATATGCGTGCTATGGTCTCCGTGGGGTGTCTGTATACCATATAGTATGTACACCTTTAGATTTTTGCACTTATTATTTTTTGGTCTGTTTTTATTGTTTTTGCTGGTATGTATATACCACTTTTGTATTGTTTTGTATGATAAAACTACTCACTAAATTTAGATTGAAAACAAGCTTGCAAAGTGGTCAGTACAAAACTGAAACTTTGCATGTCACAGAGGTGTCCATTGTTTGGTAGTTGTGGATGTATTTGGGAACCATACCATGTGAAGGAATTAGGATCCCAATGTCAAAGATAATCTTGGTAGTGAAGTGTTTATTGTAATACCTAACTGTGTTTCTTGACTATAAGTCACTTCCTAAGGGTCCTTTCATATGGGCTTTCTGTCCAGCAGACTCCGTTTTGCTCAGCGGGGATCGATCCACCGATCTCCACTGAGCAGGCGGATGACAGGTCTGTCTCTGCTCTCTGTTTTGAGAGGAACCTGTCAGATCCCCGCTCTCCTCTATGGGAGAAAACTGGCCGCCTGTCCATTTTATCTAATCCCATCCGATCTGATTCTCCAGACGGATAGAAAATAGGGTTTCCATCCGTCTGGATTTCACAGACAGGATTGGAGCGGATAGCAGCAGGTGTCAGCGGTTTGAAGTGTGAGACCGCACTCAAGGTTTAGATGAAAACAATGATTTTCTTTATTCCTCGAAAAATATTTGCAGACAGACAGTGTACAGAAACAGACGTGTCCAGTAGGTTGACGCGTTTCACGACATAAAACGTCGCTTACTCATAACCACACATGGTTATGAGTAAGCGACGTTTTATGTCATGAAACGCGTCAACCTACTGGACACGTCTGTTCCTGTACACTGTCTGTCTGCAAATATTTTTCGAGGAATAAAGAAAATCATTGTTTTCATCTAAACCTTGAGTGCGGTCTCACACTTCAAATTGCATGTTCCTGGATGGCGGATCTGACCAGCACCGGGTTCTGACATATGCACCTGAGCGGCTCTCCCTTTTTCTTTTCAGCAGGTGTCAGTGGACATGTCACCGCTGACATCCGCTGCTCCATAGGGGCGCATGGAGTGTCCAAACAGGTCCACCGGAAAAACTGAAAGGCAGACCTTATCGGAAAGCCTGTGTGAAAGGACCCTTACATATATAGTCTAACAAAATAAATAAATAAAAACACACATAAAAATGGTATAGAATGATCCCAGCTTCTCTCCTCTACATTTCTACTGTTACATCTGTTAGTCTGGTTGAAAAAAGGCACAAGTCCAGATTGGATCTGCAGACTTGAAAAACTTTGGTTACCTTGGGTTAAACATTGTTTACCTTCAGACTTTGATGACACTCTACCATGGTAATAATACTTCATTTACCTTTTCATCACCCTTCATTCATTTGAAGCCGCACTACCTCTATCAAATTTACCCTTTAATCCCACTGTATATTTCCCTTTTCTTTACTTTTTTCTATCTTCTTACTCCTTTTTCCTGACCCTTTCCCTTTTATCAGTTCTTGTGTGGTATTCACAGGGTTGTTCTCTGGACCCATTGAAATGTACTTTTGCTTTACTGATTTATTAATCAGGTTGTTTTTAATCTAGACCGACAGTCAACATTTACCTTTCTCTTTTTTACTTGGAATACATTTTTATTAAATGGTTTTGTTAGAATGACAATAGGAAAACCATTTGACGTAGAGCAGAAGAAAACATAATATCATGATAACATGAAAATACATAACTAGGATATTAAAGTAGTGCTTCTGAGAGATAGGGAAGATTTTTGCGGGGTACTCATTAATACATTAATGTATAGAATGGTTTTAGTAGAAGGAGAGGGTCCCCAGAAGTGAAGTCCATGATATAAAACAGATAAGGAGAAATGTTTTTCCCCAGGAGACACCATGCGAGGGGTGGCATAGGCTGGGCACCATGCCCCCTTTGCGGGTGGCGACACACATGGACCCCTCCCCATGGACAGACCCACCCGGAGGAAAGATGAAAGTGCAGAGAGGGAAAGAAGAGGGGGGGGAAGAAGGAAATGAGAGAAGCACAGGAGAAAATAGGACTCAGTGTTTAGTGATAACTGAAAACAGCAAGAGCAAGAAGTAGAGGGAGAGTTGAGTGGTAAGAATAGTAGGATCAAACTGAGACATGCATGTAATTGGCCCAGGGTTCCCATACATGTTCAAACTTGGCCACTCTGTCATTGAGGATGCTGGCCAGTTTTTCTCGGGTCATGATCCAAGAAATTTTAAGCTTAGTTTCCCTGATGAAGACTGTGGGTTTTTTTCCAGGCTCTACCTTTCTCTTTTTTTTCAATTATATGAAATTTTTGACATTTGACTTTGATGGTCTATTTGATGCTTAAATAGTGCTATATTGTATTTGAATTTTTATTTGTCACTTGAAGTAAATAGTTTATTAGCCTTTGAATATACTGTATACCACAATCCTTGTAAAATTCAGATTGTTCTCCTTTATTTTATTCAAAACAATAAACAAATTTGACAAGGAAAAAAATCCATCTTGCATTCACACGGGGGTCCATGATAGGATTTACTGAGTGCTGCAGGGGAAGAGAACATTGACACTTGAGGAAGGGACACATCCGAAAAAGATTTTGGTCAGCAATTCTTCTTCATCACAGCAGTGTTCGGCAGAGTAAGTATTTGCTGTCTTTCTTTAGCGTGTTTATTTTGAAATTTTGAATTTTTAGTGACAGTCAAGTCTTAAATTTCTACTTATAGAGGAACTCCAGCCCACCCACCAAAAAAAAAAAAATTTTAAATACTGTAGCTGCTGACTTTTAATATTAGGACACTTACCTGTACATCGATCCTGCGATGTCGGCACCCCAGCCCAATTTTCAATCGGCTCTCGGGTGCTGCCCCCGCCATGCCGACTAAGGGAAACCGGCAGTGAAGCCTTGCGACAGTGACTCCCTACTGCGCATGCGTGAAGCTCGCTGCGCTTTCTGAATGGCCCAGCAGGGGTGGAAGGAGGAGAAGGCCCGAACTTCCAGGGGACTTTGTCGCTGCGAGGTCTCCAGGAAGTGGCGATGGGTACCTTTCAAAAACAGGTACCCGCTCCCCCCAAAAGGTGCCAAATGTGGCAGCAGAAGGGGGGGGAAGCAAACAAGTGGAGCTTCCCCATTTGGTCTTTTCCCTTTTAGAACTGGCACACCATGCTTAGCAGAGAGCTGTCTCACTTGATACGTGACACAAACTTCCACACCAGTCCATCCACATCTACTTATATCCTAAACAGCCCTCAAGCCAATTTTTACTTGGTTTCTTGCATGTGGAGAAGGCTGCTCCAAAGACCTTTCAGGCACGTAGATATGTAAAAAGTATTGTATCTCTTCAGTTTCCCTCAATTTCAGTTAGGCTAAAATAAAAACCAGATAAAATGATTATGTTACATAGCATCACAAGCTAACATAGTAAGTAGATACTATGCCAGAACATAAAATACCATTTGCTCAATACTAAATTTTCCTACTGACTTGTGTCTTGTCACATACAGAAAGCTCTGATTCACTACAATTAATTGCATTGATTGTCATTCCTAGACTTTTTGTTTACTGTCATCACATTAGGTCTGCTTGAGGTAGCCATTAGGAATATCTCTATATAATGTCACAGCGTTACACATCAAGACAATTACATTTAAATACATGTCAGTTCTACTCCTTCCATTTGATGGATTACATGACTTTAAAATATATAGAAAATTATTTTGATGTAAGTTATGGATATGAATTTAAATGAGAAAGCTGGCACAAATATCAGTTACCACATTCTTTATTAATATTAGTTTATGGATGTGGTTGTGTTGCTACTTTTGTTGAAAACATCTTTTATACATTAAATAAAAACCCTAACTATGTGTTGATTAAATAATTACATATATTTTCAAGCAATGTTTAACCTCTTCAATACAGGGCACTTTTACCACCTTCCTGCCCAGGCCAACTTTCAGTTTACAGTGCTGTTGCACTTTGAATGACGATTTTGCGGTTATGCAACACTTTACCCAAACTAAAATTGTATCATTTTGTTCACACAACTGGACCTTGCTTTTGGTGGTATTTAATCACCACTAGGTTTTTTATTTGTTTGCTAAATAAACTAAAAAATACTGTAAATTAAAATAAAAAAACACATTTTTCTTTGTTTCTGTTATAACATTTTGCAAATTATTAATTGTTCTTTATAAATTTTGCCCCGAAATGTATTCTGCTATATTCCTTTGGTGAAAATAACCCAAAATTAGTGTATATTATTTTGTCTGTTATAGAGCCCACAAACTATGGTATATTTAAGTTTGTGGTGTGTGTAAGACTGTGTGGGACTCCCAGAATCACAGTGCCAGTGGAGGGTTTCGTCCCAATGAATTGGTAAAAAGTGTACAGAAAATATTTTTGATTTTAACTACCCCTCCAGTGGACACAAATATTTCACAAAGTATTAAAAATCAATACAAATCTTTATTTTATCCAATTAAAAGACTTTGATAAAATCATATATTAAAACTGCAAGAACATTCATACAACTAATCATCCCCCATTAAAGAGATGGAGAGTGTTTTAAAAAAGTAGTCTTTTAAAATTAAGTAGGAGTGGTTCACGTGTTTCGCGGGAGCACCCGATTCCTCAGGACCTCCTATCTCATATACAGGTATTGTAGAGAAAAGTGCTAAAAGACAAATCCATGTAAATTATGGTATCTACATATACAAATCTCATCAAAATCAGTCAATGTAAAAATAATTAAAAATTATCGCCGAGGGAGAAGGGGAGGAATGAGGAAAAAAAAAGGGGGGAAGAAGTGGGATGATGAAGGGGGGATGAAGATATATACTTTCAATATACCTTGCTGCAGCTGTGTAAAATCCAATTAACTTATTTATGGTTAGATCACAAATGTGGACAAGATGATTGTGTTTCATCTGAATAAATTCCTGCCGGCCAGTGGGAGAATTACCATATCCCCAGATGCAAAATTATAAAAATAAACAGTATTGGCACTTATACAAAGATTTCTATATTGGGACCAAAGATGTCCTCCATAGGATATAAACTTTATACATTGTGGGAGAGGTGACTTACACCCACAAGCCACATAATAAAGCTTGCCTACAGAGATCTATAGAAAAAATGGCTGGTCACCAAGTCTAAGGGAGTATATCAAATCCAAGGGCCAAGTAGCTGTTATTCCAAATACGGGTGGGAGGGTGAGAGCCCAGCACTGCAAATAAAAAGATTATTTATAGATATATGCGTGCATATACATATATATATATATATATATATATATATATATGCGTGTGTGTGTACGTACACATATATATATATATATATATATATATATATATATATATGTGTGTGTGTGTGTGTGTGTGTGTGTACGTACACATATCTGTGCGTATTTGCTCTTCCAATCCCCAGCCTGCCTTCTATCCACACATATAAAACATCACTATCTCTAAGTCCAAAATAAAAAAAAACAGACAAGGAGCATGTCAGATCACTTCTTGGTAGAGGCCGAAATGCTGAGAGGGCTTCCCTTGCAGCTCGGTGCGAATCACCCCTGGAAGTGGGACAGGAGGTGACGCGTCCCAAGGAGCACTGGATGCTTGTGGAGTGCAGGTAAAGGTTCACAAGAATATCCTGGAACAACTTGCAGGGCCTCCAGGGAATCAAGCAATGTGCAGGTAAAAGCCAGGCCGAGGGACATACACAGGTATCAGTCCAAACAGGTCGCCAAGACAAGGGGATTGAGCAGAAGCAAGTCCGTTGAGAAAGCCGGGATCGGTACACTGGAAGTCAGGCAGAGGACAAGAGAGCAAGGATGGTCGCACAAGCCGAGGGTCAAACACTGGAGCAGGATCGAAGGGTCAGACGAAGCCGTGGGTCAAAGCCAGGAGAGAGAGCAGACAGGTCAGAAACAAGCCGGGTCAAACTGGAATCCAGGAAGTAGCAATGCACAGGAAACAGGAAGAGCTGAAGACAATCCAGCAATCAGATGGGCTGAGCAGAGTCCTTTTATAGGCCGGTGAATTAGTCTATGGCCTGAGTCCATTGCAGCCATGGGAAGTACTGGCAAATTTGCCAGTTGCAGCACAGCCATTTCACTGACAATGAGTCTATGGCCTGAGTCCATTGCAGCCATTGGAAGTACTGGCAGAGTTGCCAGTTGCAGCATGGCCGTTTCTCTGACAGTGCCCCCCCCCAAGGGGCAGCCTCCGGATGCCCAACCGGGCCAATCTTTCCGGGAATCTCCTGTGGAATTCCTGTACCAGCCTGGGGGCATGCAGGTTACTAGCGGGTTCCCAGGAATTGTCTTCAGTGGGGGTAACCTTTCCATTTAATAAGATACTGTATGATCTCACCCCTTCTTCGACAATCCAGAATGGTTTCCACTTCATATTCAGGTTCACCCTCCACTGAAACTAGAGGTGGAGGCAATTCTTCCCTCCCTGGGAAAGGGCTAGAAATTGCAGGCTTTAGCAGGGAAACATGGAATACAGGATGGATCTTGTATGAATTAGGTAAAGCCAGTTCAAAAGCCACAGGGTTTATCATCCTTTTGATTCTAAAAGGACCAATAAACCTTGGTCCCAACTTTTTAGAAGGGCAAGATAGTCGTAGGTTGTTTGAGGAGAGCCACACCTTATCCCCGACCTTATGCATAGGATTTTCCTTTTTCTTACGGTCATAAAATTTCTTGTACTCCTGTTGGGCTTTGGATATGGAGTCCTGTAGCACCCGGTAGTTATCCCTGATAGCCATTATCCGGTCTTGCACTGCAGGAACTGATGTTTCTGAGAAAGCACTGGGCAAGAAAGAAGGATGGAACCCGTAATTCACCCAGAACGGGGTCTGGTTGGTTGCAGAATGCAGGGCGTTATTATACGCGAATTCCGCGCACGGAAGTAAAGAGACCCAGTTATCTTGGGAGCAAGTGCAAAATCAACGTAGGTATTGTTCAAGGGTCTGGTTGGTCCTTTCCGTTTGACCATTACTCTGCGGGTGGTAGGCTGATGATAGGCATATCTTAATGGACAAGGATTTGCAAAGCTCTTTCCAGAATTTGGAAGTGAATTGGACGCCTCTGTCCGATACTATACTGTCCGGGAGACCGTGTAGCCTGACCACTTCTTTAATAAACATGTTAGCTGTTTCCACGGCAGAAGGTGTGCCAATCATAGGCAAAAAGTGCGCCATCTTCGAGAGACGGTCCACCACCACCAGGACAGTAGTGAAACCTTCTGAAGGTGGTAATTCCACTATAAAATCCATGGAAAGTTGCTTCCAGGGCTGTTCCGGGATGGGCAATGGCCTTAACAGGCCCCAGGACTTGGTCTTAGCCCCCTTGTTACGCTGACACGTAATACAAGAACCCACATAGGATTTACAGTCCCGAACTAAATTGGGCCACCAAAAGTGGCGCTGAATGAGTTCACATGTCTTCCTGACCCCGAAGTGCCTGGCAAGCTTGTGATCATGCAAAGTCTTTAGGACCTGTAGTCTGATCTGTGAAGGAACAAAAATCCTTTCTTGGAACCACAAGAATCCCCCGCGTTTTTCCAAGGAAGAGGTCCCAGGCTCGAGACATTGAACTGAGGCTTGCTTAATTGCTGATTGCAGATCCGTTTGAATAAGCAAAAAATTTTGAGCCGAGAGGATGGTGTTAGGTTCGGCTGTGTTTGGGGTATCTGGAAACATTCTGGACAAGGCGTCTGCTTTTCCGTTCTTGGACCCTGGCCTGTAAGTAAGATGAAAATTAAACCGGGAAAAGAACAAGGCCCATCGAGCTTGACGGGGTCTCAGGCTTCTTGCTGTCCTGAGGTATTCCAGGTTCTTGTGGTCTGTGAATATTAAAATGGGATGAGTAGCCCCTTCAAGCAAGTATCTCCACTCTTCCAAGGCACATTTGATGGCCAAGAGTTCCCGATCCCCTACGTCATAGTTTCTCTCCGGAGGTGTCATCTTCCGGGAAAAGAAAGCCACAGGGTGCAGAAGAGTCTTCGGGCCTTGTCTTTGAGATAAGATTGCTCCAGTGGCTATTTCTGAAGCATCCACTTCAAGCACATAAGGTAGGGTTGGATCAGGATGCTGGAGAATAGGTGCTGAGGTGAACAACGTCTTCAGTTTGTCAAAGGCCGTTTGAGCTTCCTGTGACCAATGGAAACGGACCTGTTGGCGGGTCAATTGGGTAATGGGGGAGATAATCATAGAGAACCCCTTCACGAACCTCCGATAGAAGTTAGCAAACCCCACAAAGCGTTGAACTCCTTTCTTATCACAGGGGGCTGGCCAATCGAGAATTGACTGCACTTTCTGTGGATCCATGGAAATGCCGTTTGTTGAGATAATGAGACCCAGGAATTGAATGGAGTCTTTCTCGAATTCGCATTTCTCTGGTTTCACATAAAGTCCGTGTTTCCTTAAAGTAAATAGTACCTTTTTAACATGGGTCCGGTGGAGTTCCAGAGTGGAGGAAAAAATGAGTATGTCATCTAGGTAGACTGTCAGGATCTGTGTCATTACATGGGTCACCTGCTGGTGGCACTGTTGTTCCTGGAACTGAGGGGCGCAGTTCCAGGGCCCACCAGCGGGTGTCTCCCAGCAGCTGGACTGTTCTTTTAATTAAGCTGCACCTGAGGAGGACTGCTGAGGGAATATAAGCCCGCCCTTCACTGAGGCTCAGTGCTTCAGTATTTTCTCTGCTAGCCGTGTCCCTGTCTGAACCTGTATCCTGAAACCTGTATCCTGAAACCTGTATCCTGATCCTGAGTCCTGTTCCCTGCATCCTGCTTCCTGTACCTGGCTCCCTGCTTTCCTTGTCTCCTGTCCCTGTCCTGTCCTGCTATTGTTTGCTCCATCCCTTTGTATATAGTTTGTTAGGTTCTATTGGGGTTTTGTACTGTTATCATTTATATTTTGTTTACTTGTTTATGGTCACTGGTGTTGGTATTGGAGTGTGTCATTTTGTTTAATAAACTTATTTACATCTTTATCCATCTGGGTCCTGATTCCTTGGTGCAGCCAACTGATCTGATCACCCTTGCTGGATGCCTGCATGTGGTATCCCTGACAGAATACTGAAGCCACTAACGATCAGATCGGTTGCACCTGGGAATTAGGAATTTTCTGGTTGTTGCAAGATGCAGTCAGAGGAGGTCTTTTATTTTTCTTTGCTTGTAACAGAAGACAGGGAATATTGTCGCCAAATTTTGAAAACTTACACTAGCGAGCAGTTGTTGGAATGCATCCGTCTGGCCCACTCGTTTGTTGACAAAGGCAGAGTTTTGTTCAAAGAGATTCAGCCACTTATTCAGCTCTGTGCAGAGTTGGCTTTATCTAATACCCCTAAGGGTGGTGATGATTATTCTCCTCCTTTTAGTGTCTCTCAGGTGGTATCTCTTGTGTGGCTCTTGGAAGATGATAAACCCTATTTTATTGAACATTATTCAGTGTATTCTCCAGAGGCCCTGTTGGATTGCATGAATGCTGTATATTCTCTAATCAGACAAGGGGGTTGTAAATTGAGTTTTGTTCAGGCCTTATTGCAAACCTGGTCAGATCTTTCCAATTTAGCATCAGCTAACTCACACCAATCCACTTCTGCCTCTGGACACCAGTTTTCTCAAAGTTTATCCTCTCCGTTACCCGTAGCAACCACAGCTGCAGTTAGGTATGGTTTGCTTTCCACTGCTTGTTCATATCCTGGCTTAACGAGTTGCACTTTTCCTGCATTTAACTCTGTGAAAACTTCCTCTACTACTCTGTTGCCTCTAGCAACCTCTCAGAAATTCTCCTCTGTAACTGTCTCTCCTTTTCCACCATCTCCCAATACTGCCATTTCGCTTCCATCTGCTTCACAATCTATTCATAGCCCTGCAACCACTAGCAAGATTTCTGTATCTAAACCTAAAAAGAAAAGGAGATTTTTCCCAACACATACAATTATACCTGTTACCCAGCCTGCTGATCCAGTGCCCGCTGATCTGGTGCCTCCTACTGAGCCTGTTGATCCAGTGCCCACTGATCCGGTGCCTCCTACTGAGCCTGCTGATCCAGTGCCCGCTGTTCTGATGCCTGTTGTTCCAGTGCCTGCTGATCCAGTGCCCACTGATCCGGTGCCTCCTACTGAGCCTGCTGATCCAGTGCCCACTGTTCTGATGCCTGCTGTTCCAGTGCCCGCTGATCTGGTGCCTCCTACTGAGCCCGCTGATCCAGTACCTGCTGTTCCGGTGCCCGCTGATCCGGTGCCTCCTACTGAGCCTGCTGATCCAGTGCCCACTGATCCGTTGCCTTCTACTGAGCCTGCTGATCCAGTGCCCGCTGTTCTGATGCCTGTTGTTCCAGTGCCCGCTGATCCAGTGCCCACTGATCTGGTGCCTCCTACTGAGCCTGCTGATCCAGTGCCCACTGTTCTGATGCCTGCTGTTACAGTGCCCGCTGATCTGGTGCCTCCTACTGAGCCTGCTGATCCAGTGCCTGCTGTTCTGATGCCTTCTGATCCAGTGCCCGCTGATCTGGTGCCTCTTACTGAGCCTGTTGATCCAGTGCCTGCTGTTCTGATGCCTGCTGATCCAGTGCCCGCTGATCTGGTGCCTCTTACTGAGCCTGTTGATCCAGTGCCCACTGATCCGGTGCCTCCTACTGAGCCTGCTGATCCAGTGCCCGCTGTTCTGATGCCTGTTGTTCCAGTGCCTGCTGATCCAGTGCCCACTGATCCGGTGCCTCCTACTGAGCCTGCTGATCCAGTGCCCACTGTTCTGATGCCTGCTGTTCCAGTGCCCGCTGATCTGGTGCCTCCTACTGAGCCCGCTGATCCAGTGCCTGCTGTTCCGGTGCCCGCTGATCTAGTGCCTCCTACTGAGCCTGCTGACCCAGTGCCCACTGATCCGGTACCTTCTACTGAGCCTGCTGATCCAGTGCCCGCTGTTCTGATGCCTGTTGTTCCAGTGCCCGCTGATCCAGTGCCCACTGATCCGGTGCCTCCTACTGAGCCTGCTGATCCAGTGCCCACTGTTCTGATGCCTGCTGTTCCAGTGCCCGCTGATCTGGTGCCTCCTACTGAGCCCGCTGATCCAGTGCCTGCTGTTCCGGTGCCCGCTGATCTAGTGCCTCCTACTGAGCCTGCTGACCCAGTGCCCACTGATCCGGTACCTTCTACTGAGCCTGCTGATCCAGTGCCCGCTGTTCTGACGCCTGTTGTTCCAGTGCCCACTGATCCGGTGCCTCCTACTGAGCCTGCTGATCCAGTGCCCACTGTTCTGATGCCTGCTGTTACAGTGCCCGCTTGTCTGGTGCCTCCGACTGAGCCTGCTGATCCAGTGCCTGCTGTTCTGATGCCTGCTGATCCAGTGCCCGCTGATCTGGTGCCTCCTACTGAGCCTGCTGATCCAGTGCTCGCTGTTCTGATGCCTGTTGTTCCAGTGCCCGCTGATCCAGTGCCCACTGATCCGGTGCCTCCTACTGAGCCTGCTGATCCAGTGCCCACTGTTCTGATGCCTGCTGTTCCAGTGCCCGCTGATCTGGTGCCTCCTACTGAGCCCGCTGATCCAGTGCCTTCTATTCCGGTGCCCTCTGATCCAGTGCCTCCTACTGAGCCTGCTGATCCAGTGCCCTTTGATCCGGTGCCTTCTACTGAGCCTGCTGATCCAGTGCCCGCTGTTCTGATGCCTGTTGTTCCAGTGCCCACTGATCCGGTGCCTCCTACTGAGCCTGCTGATCCAGTGCCTGCTGTTACATTGCCCGCTGATCTGGTGCCTTCTACTGAGCCTGCTGATCCAGTGCCCACTGATCCGGTGCCTCCTACTGAGCCTGCTGATCCAGTGCCTGCTGTTCTAATGCCTGCTGGTCCAGTGCCCGCTGATCCGGTGCCTCCTACTGAGCCTGCTGATCCAGTGCCCGCTGTTCTGGTGCCCGCTGTTCTGGTGACCACTACCCAGTCTGCTGACCCAGTGCTTGCTGTTCCAGTGCCCGCTGACCCAGTGCCTGCTGTTCCGGTGCCTGCTGATCCGGTGTCTCTTACTCAGCCCGCTGATCCGGTGCCAGCTGATCCCGTGCCCGCTGTTCTGGTGACCACTACTGTGCCTGCTGATCCTGTGCCTGCTGATCCTGTGCCTGCTGATCCTGTGCCTGCTGATCCTTTGCCTGCTGACCCAGTGCTTGCTGTTCCAGTGCCCGCTGACCCAGTGCTTGCTGTTCCGGTGCCTGCTGACCCAGTGTTTGCTGATCCAGTGCCTGCTGAGCCACGGTCTGCCGCCCTGTTTGATGTGCCACTGTCTGTTGCCCAGCCTGGTGTGCCACTGCCGGATTTCCTGCATGCCGCTGGCGCTCCCCTGCTTGATGTCCAGCTTGCCTTCAGTCCCAGTGTTGGGACATGTGTTGCAATGAGGGCAGGTGTATCCCTAATGTTACGCCTCTTCAGGAACTTGACCTGTGGGGTGCCAAGACGGCTTCCAGACCCTGGTGGTGGGGCGCATGATCAATTGCTGGACTCTGGTGGCACGCCTTCCGGCAAGTTAAAGGACTTTGGCCTAGAGAGTGCTAGAAGACCCGCAGACATGGAGGGGAGACCTTTTTGGACTTTTGGGGTAGAAGCACAATGGAGCGTCCGGAGGCCGCTCCTTAAAGGGGGGGAACTGTCAGGATCTGTGTCATTACATGGGTCACCTGCTGGTGGCACTGTTGTTCCTGGAACTGAGGGGCGCAGTTCCAGGGCCCACCAGCGGGTGTCTCCCAGCAGCTGGACTGTTCTTTTAATTAAGCTGCACCTGAGGAGGACTGCTGAGGGAATATAAGCCCGCCCTTCACTGAGGCTCAGTGCTTCAGTATTTTCTCTGCTAGCCGTGTCCCTGTCTGAACCTGTATCCTGAAACCTGTATCCTGAAACCTGTATCCTGATCCTGAGTCCTGTTCCCTGCATCCTGCTTCCTGTACCTGGCTCCCTGCTTTCCTTGTCTCCTGTCCCTGTCCTGTCCTGCTATTGTTTGCTCCATCCCTTTGTATATAGTTTGTTAGGTTCTATTGGGGTTTTGTACTGTTATCATTTATATTTTGTTTACTTGTTTATGGTCACTGGTGTTGGTATTGGAGTGTGTCATTTTGTTTAATAAACTTATTTACATCTTTATCCATCTGGGTCCTGATTCCTTGGTGCAGCCAACTGATCTGATCACCCTTGCTGGATGCCTGCATGTGGTATCCCTGACATAGACAATCAGAAAGAGATCCAGGAATTCCCTAAAAATGTCATTAACTAGATGTTGGAAGGTAGCAGGGGCGTTACACAGCCCGAAAGGCATGACCAGGTATTCAAAATGGCCAAACCGCGTTCTGAACGCCGTCTTCCACTCATCTCCTTTCCTAATGCGAACAAGGTTGTAAGCTCCACGGAGATCCAATTTGGTAAAGATCCGAGCTGCCCGGGAAACGTTGAAACAGTTCTGGGATAAGAGGTGGAGGATACCGGTTTTTAATAGTAATTTTATTAAGCTCCCGATAATCTACACAAGGTCTTAGTGTGCCATCCTTTTTTTCGACAAAGAATATCCCGGCCCCTGCTGGTGAGGAGGAGGGGCGGATAAAACCCTTTTCCAAATTTTCGTTAATATAAATCCGGAGGGTTTCCAGCTCCTTCTCAGATAACGGGAATATCCTTCCGAAAGGAATCTCGGCTCCAGGCAGAAGTTCTACAGGGCAATCATAAGGCCTTTGAGGAGGCAGAGCTTCAGCCTTTTTCTTATCAAATACGTCCATGAATTCCTCATAAACTGCGGAGACATTTTCCGGGAGATCATGTACTGGTTGGACGGCCAGGCAAGCAGCAGAAGTATCAGATCCAGGTAGGAAACAATGGTTCAGGCAGTAATTAGACGTGAAGGAGATCCTTCTCTTAACCCAATCAATCTGTGGGTTGTGGGCCTGTAGCCAGGGAAGTCCTAAAATAATGGGAAACATTGGTGAGGAAAGGACGTCAAATCGGAGGAATTCCTGGTGAAGAGAATCTGTCGTGGTGAAGATGGGGCACGTCTCTTCAGTAACAGGCCCGGAACTGGGCAAAGAACCATCAGCCAGAAGAATATGGAGTCGCTGTTCCTTAGCTTGCATGGGGACACACAGTCTTTGAGCTAAAGAACGGTCCAGAAAGCAACTACATGCCCCGGAATCAACGATCGCCAGAAGCCGAATCTTCTTTTCTGCTACCTGTAGGGAGACAGGGAGAATAAGATGAGTAGGGGATGACCCAGCGACTTGACAGTTCAGCAGAGGCCGTGAATAGGACTTACTGGGTCTCACAGGACAATTGCGTAGGAAGTGGCCAGATTCCCCACAATAAAGGCAGAGGTTAGCTTGACGGCGACGTTGTCTTTCCTCGGGGGTCAAGGCAGAACGGATTAGACCAATCTGCATGGGTTCTCCTTCTGATCCCCCGGAGACAGAAGGCCCAGGATGGGGTGAAGCAGCAAGAGGGACTTTCGGGAGAACCCAGGTAGGTCGGGCCCCTTGAAGGCGCTCTGAGCGTCTCTCCCGCAGGCGCCTGTCCAGTTGGATTGCCAGTGAGATTAGACCTTCCAAAGACGTAGGGGTTTCTACCCGAGCTAACTCGTCCTTAAGGGCTTCAGACAATCCGTGACAGTACTGGTACTTGAGTGCTGGCTCATTCCAGTCTGTATCCGCGGCCCATCTGCGGAAGTCAATGGTATAGTCCTCTACAGGACGTTTATTTTGTTGTAAGGCATGTAGGGCTGATTCAGCCGTAACAGTCCGTTGGGGGTCCTCATATAACTGGGCCATGGCCTGGAAGAAGGAGTCTACAGAGTTTAATGAGGGGCTCTTTTGCTCAAGGAGGTTATGGGCCCAGGTCTGGGGTTCTTCTGACAACAGAGAAATTATGAATCCTACTTTGACAGTCTCTGAAGAGAAGGTTCTGGGCTGAAGGGCTAAATACAAGAGACATGCATTCTTAAAGGATCTGAACCTTCTCCGTTCCCCACGGAAGCGTTCGGTTGTGTAGGTACCCTGGGTTCAGGTGGGAAAACCATGGCTGCCTGCGCAGGGCCGGCTGGTCCTTGCTGAGTGGAGGTGCCCCCGGAGCTAGCGGGTGGTTGATTGGGGTCGGAAGGAGAGGGTGCGCCAGCTAGGTTCAACACTCGACCCTCTAGTTGAAAATAACCGTCCTGCAGTCTCTGGACCGCCTGTGTTAAAGAGGAGACTTGCTGACAAAGAGCCTCGAGCTGGGAAGCACCTCTGTCGGCCTCTGACATGGCTGGATTGTACTGTCAGATCACTTCTTGGTAGAGGCCGAAATGCTGAGAGGGCTTCCCTTGCAGCTCGGTGCGAATCACCCCTGGAAGTGGGACAGGAGGTGACGCGTCCCAAGGAGCACTGGATGCTTGTGGAGTGCAGGTAAAGGTTCACAAGAATATCCTGGAACAACTTGCAGGGCCTCCAGGGAATCAAGCAATGTGCAGGTAAAAGCCAGGCCGAGGGACATACACAGGTATCAGTCCAAACAGGTCGCCAAGACAAGGGGATTGAGCAGAAGCAAGTCCGTTGAGCAAGCCGGGATCGGTACACTGGAAGTCAGGCAGAGGACAAGAGAGCAAGGATGGTCACACAAGCCGAGGGTCAAACACTGGAGCAGGATCGAAGGGTCAGACGAAGCCGTGGGTCAAAGCCAGGAGAGAGAGCAGACAGGTCAGAAACAAGCCGGGTCAAACTGGAATCCAGGAAGTAGCAATGCACAGGAAACAGGAAGAGCTGAAGACAATCCAGCAATCAGATGGGCTGAGCAGAGTCCTTTTATAGGCCGGTGAATTAGTCTATGGCCTGAGTCCATTGCAGCCATGGGAAGTACTGGCAAATTTGCCAGTTGCAGCACAGCCATTTCACTGACAATGAGTCTATGGCCTGAGTCCATTGCAGCCATTGGAAGTACTGGCGGAGTTGCCAGTTGCAGCATGGCCGTTTCTCTGACAGAGCAAAAGCTCAATGTCTTATAGGTTCATGATGGAGAACAGCAAACAAACAGAAAATAGCCATATCTAACAAAAACTAATACTCGAGTGGAAGGAGGCAGAATGGGGAGTTATAAATGTTGTAAATAGTTCACAGGCATAGGCAACTCACCCTCCAATAACAATTAATATACACCGCATAGAATGACCTGTCCACTGACATCCAAATGCTGTTTGGTGCAGTTAAGACAGGCCTCTATATACTGTACAGTATATGCATCCCAAAGGGATAGTCTATTTCAAAGACCGATCACGTCTCCTGGGCGGAGACCAATAGGGAACATCAAGCCCAGGTGAGGTGGGAGGGCTCCTCCATCGGGTACTGACTGACCAGGTGTGTTGTGTCATGGCCATAATGATCAATCCCAGACCCCAGTATCACTGCATCGGCCCGCAACGGCCTGGATATGATGTCATCGGGAGTGCATTGCCTCAGTGTGTCCTAAACATTGACACAACATGGAGTCAGGCCAGAAGTGAGGTAATGGCATGGGGCACAACCTCCTGTCTCTGTACTGCACGCTACAGTGGACCACAGTCTGGAAGGGGACAGTCAGGAGGACAGGCTCCTGTCGCAACCCAAACAAGGTGGCCCAGACCAACGGGGGAAAGAATGAAATCGGAAGCGAGGCAGTGCAGTGCCCCGCAAAAAAAGGCAGGACCAGAACTCAGCTAGAAGCCTATAAGGATGATGGACACGGGCCGATGTGAATCCATCAACACACTAATTCTGCAAAAAAATAAAAAAATTTGTATAAATAATAAGAAAAAAAACCTAATAGCTCCATTATGTCAAGGACACCATTCAACTTCTAAATATTCTAGAAGGCATGCATGTTCCACCTGAGACTGTTATCGCCTCTATTGATGCTGTCATGTTATCTGCGCCATATGCTTCTGTGGCACAGATATATTGACGACATTTTAATTTTTTTGTACAGGACCCAGTGACTTACTTGTCTTCTTAATCAAAACTCTAAATAGCAATGACTTTATTCTGAATTTCACTCTTTTGTGGCACAACGATTGCTTCCCCTTTTTGGAAACATATATCAAGACGGGTACCAAGGGCTATAAAAATACAGACCTCTACCAAAAATCTACTGCAGGCAACTCCTTGCTTCACTTTAAAAGTGCCCACCCTCTCTATCTTATTAATTCCATACTGAAAGGGCAGTATTATAGGGCCAAACGTAACTAGTGACAACACAGATTTTGAAAGACAGGCAGCTGACCTACATGAACGTTTCCTGGATAGGGGATACAGCTACAAATGCCTCAAAAAAGCTTACAACCAGGCTAAACAGAACCCTAGAGATCTATTTCTTTTCCAAGGGGAAAGAAGTGCAGACCTACCAAAAATCAGGCCAATTACAAGATTCAATAATCGGAACCGAGAACTTAGAAAACTATTACAAACCTTTTGGCACCTCTTACGAGATGACCCAACAATCTGTTCGTTCATTGATCCAGAACCTCATATCACATTTAGGAAAATCTGTCCCTCAATGACCAACTGATGGCAAGTCATTTCTCGAAGAATAATGGCAAGGAACGATGTGGATCACTTCCATGTGGGACATTCAAATGTGGCAACTGTTCATATTGTCAGTATATCAAACAAAGTAGCACCATTGACCTACCTGATGGTAGCTAGCTACCCGCAACACATTTTGTGAAATGTGACACCACTGGGGTGGTTTACCTGCTCACATGTGGATGCGGTAGCTACTATGTCGGGACGGCAAAAATAAACTTCTGGAGATGAATCAAAGACCACGCGTCAGATATTCGCTGTAACCAATTCCGAAACACTTTGCCACTCACCATAGACATAAAACTGACACACTCCAGTTCCAGGCTCTGGCTAGAATACACCCCTACACGTGGGGGGGGACTTTGATAAAAAGATACTTCAGGTAGAAGCTAGATCGATTTTTAAGTCACAGGTCACAAAACCCCCAGGGTTAAATGATAATATTAGTTTTGCATCCTTTCTCTGAGAGATAAAATCTACAGTTAGATATGTACATTCGAAATGCCCCATGTGCGGTATGTTTAAGATTTTGTATAAAGATGTATATCTCTTCTCATGCACTTTGTATTTGTTTATTATCTATTTTTTGCAGACTGTACGCCCCTAGGGAGCATGGGTGGAACTTACTCTTTTATGCCCCTCCCCCCTTTTTTTTTAGTAATACATATAAAATATATATTAATGAAAACATTAAGTCTTTTTTCTTTATTTATACTCATTTTTTTTTTTTTTTAGTGGTTTATTCTTTTGAAGGATCAGTGTATGAGTGTTTGGAACCATGAATCAGACTAAGACAGAAAATGCAGTTAAATCACACCTTTAATGTAATGGTAAAAATATACTTCAGAACAGTAAATGTGGTCAAAACATAAGCCAGGGGTCCGAAGCCAAAATGGAAAGTCAGACAAGCCAGTGATCAGGAAACCAGAAATCAGCGTAGTTGGAGGCAGAGGAACAGGAACCAGAAGGGATGTCAGCCGGGCAAAGTCTTTCACAGGAACACAGCAGAGAAACTCCAAATCTGTTGACAAGACAAAGGCAGGAAAGGAATGAACAAGGCAGCTTAAATAACCAGAAGGGGCTGGCTGTAGGTGGGACTGATGAGCAGATAATGATAGCTAAGTGAGCCACTGAGGAAACAATGAGTACTGACAATTAACCGACAGCTGAGCACAGAGAAGAGAGCTGCCGTGAGTCCAGCCCTGACAATTAGTGGATTCAAGCCAACCCATGTCCATCATCCTTATAGGCTCCCAGTTGAGCCCTTGCCCTCCCTTTGTTGTGGGCCCCCTTTAGCACTGCACTGCCTCATTTCTGGTCTCATTCTTTCCCCCCCGTTGGTCTGGGCCACCTTGTTCAGGTTGGGACAGGTGCCTATCCTCCTGACTGTCACTTTCCGGATTGCAGTCCACTGTGGAATGCAGTACGGAGACCAGAGGTGGCGCCTCTCTTAACTGCACCAAACAGTGTTTGGATGTCAGTGGACAGGTCATTCCATGTGGTGTATACTAATTGTTATTGGAGGGTGAGTTGGCTATGCCTGTGAACTGTTTACAACATTTATACCTCCCCATTCTGCCTCCTTCCACTCAATTATTAATTTTGTTACATATGGCTAGTTTCTGTTTGCTTTCTGTTGAGCTCCTTGACTGCTTTTTCTTATTTTGGACTTATAGACGGTGATGTGCACACGGAAATACAGTATATGTGTACACACATATATATATATACACACATACAGTATGATGTGTAAGAATGGGTACAGTAATTATGGGTACAGTAAGAATGGATATATCCCTATAACCAGTTGCCACCACCCGAAGTGGAAGCAAAATATACCCATGGGCCAGTATATGAGGCTTAGGCGCAACTGTGGGAAAATAGAATATGAGGAACAAGCAGAAATACTCACCGGTAGATTTATCGAAAAAGGATACAGTAGAGATACATTGGAAACAACGAGGAACAGAGTAAAGGATATGAAAAGAGAAGATCTACTTACTGAAAAAATAAGGAGTAAAAATACGGAGTTTGAATATGCTTTTATCACTGGTTTTAATAACCAACATAGGAAAATGGAAAAGATTTTTAATAAGTATTGGCCCATTTTAAAGTCGGACAGGACCTTGGCTAAGATCTTACCCAATAGGCCGAAATGTATTTATCGTAAGGCTCCGGCGTTGAGGAACAGATTGGTCCACAATGTTGTGGACCCACCCAAACAAATCAAAATCTTCCCTGACATGAAAGGGTTCATAAGGTGCCGTAAGTGTTTAGCATGTAAGAACAACACACTGCAACCTAAAAAAATCACAGAATTCATATTGAACGTGAACAGAAGGAAATTTAAGATTAACTACTTGATTACGCGTCACAGCACGCATGTGACCTACATCATAGAGTGTCCTTGTTGGCACCAGTACGTGGGAAGAACGACTAGACCCCTTTATATACGCATAAGAGAGCATATAAAGAACATAAAAAAGGGCTTTCCTAAGCATAGTCTGTCGAGACATTTCCTAGAGACACATAATAAAAACCCACAAGGACTAATTTTTTACGGAATTGACACTATAAAAGAACACTGGAGAGGGGAAAACAAAACGAGAAAAATCTCCAGGAACGAGACAAAGTGGATTTACCAATTAGAATCACTCCAACCTGGAGGTTTGAACCTGGACATAGATCTAAATTGTTTTATATCCAACTTTTAGTAGGGGCTATTTATTTATAATATTTTTAACTCCCCTAAAGCTGGCCCCATTTTTCAGTCAATTTCCTGATATTTATATCCAACTTTTAGTAGGGGTTATTTATTTTTAACTCCCCTAAAGCTGACCCCATGTTTAAGTCAATTTCCTGATATTTACTCCTTTACTCTCCTTTAAATCCATTAGATAAATTTTAGCCCATTCACGTTTTTACCAACATCCTATTTCTTACGTACTTTTTAAATAAAGTATTTTTACATATTTTACACTTCCTATATATATGTTCCTTAAATGTTTATATAGAACCCTCCTCATTTGAATATGCATCTACATGCATTTACACGCATATATGTTGAATTTATTCCATGTAATAACTATATCCAGTTCCTGATCAGCTGTGTTCTGCTTGACATATACCCCCCTTTTTTTCTACATATATGATTTCCCTATAACCATCTACTATAGGTTGATAGGTACATGTGGATCTAGAACTACATCTATCAAACATGACCATTCAACACAGGTTGATAGGTTCATGTGAATTTATATTTACTTATCTATTGTAATTGTACCACATTAATATAGCCACAGGTAATTGGTCTGTGTACATTTTATACTTTTAAATGTATTTTATATTCCTACCACTCTTTTACATATATTTATATACATATCCAATTATCCTACCACTCTTTTATGTATATTTATATACATATCCATTTATTTTATTTAGACATTTATCTAGAGATTTAATACATCTCTCATAAGAAATTAACTTCATTAGGTTTCATTTTACAGTGCTGATTAATATATTTTGTGGGACATATCTATATTTACATATAGATCCATTTATTTATATTTCACTTTTGGGACTGGATTTTTCCTATAATAATAATAGTTTTACTTTCAGCACTAGATAAGATTAATAATTTTAAGAATTATATTTTAAAAATAGTCTATACACCCCTTTTATCTTAGTAGAGTGCCCATATTTATGATGACATATGCCAAAGTATGTAAACAGGGACTCTCCATCTAAAGGTTTTTAACTTATTGGAATATGTCGATAAATGTACCATATATATGTAAACCGAATGTTTATCAGACCACAAGGCTTCTTAGTTTATGTATTTTTCACATATCAAAACTACTTCTACATTTTTAATCTATATATAATTTTTATTTTAATTTATATTTATATTTAGTTTTATTACTCATATGTATAACATTATATGTATACATATGTTAAATTTTTCATATATTTATCTTCTATTTTTTCCAATTATGCCCCCTTATACCAGCTGTTGCTAAAATGTATTCAATTATTAGTTCCGATCTCCAAATTTATGTATACATACATGCCTCCTTATATTTTCCATTACAAAAATGTATTGAACTGGTAGTTCCGATCTTGAAATTCATGCATATATATCCCCTGAAAAATCTACCCAACAACTAATGACACTGCAGTGGTTTTAAAATCGAATTTATTTTGATTGGCTTATTTAGCTGCTAGGGAAACAATATAGTTATAATCTGCCCGGCAACAGTTGATAGAAGACCAGGGTTTTATTTGATTGGCCGATTGCCCATGACTTGCGAACATTTGGTCTGGTTGCCTGGTAACCATTGGGTATTTATGAGAGGCGGAATGGACGTGGTTCACGCTACTCCCGATGACGTCAGTGTGACGAAATGCGTAGAGTGCCTGATTTTATGTTACTAAATAAAGGCTTTGAAAGCAATACTTCACTATAAGCAGCATTCTTTCCATACATGTCCTGGGATGGTTCCTGAGAAATTATGACGCTGATGTAAGCTAGCTACTGCTTATACGGAGTGTGACCTGGATAGTTGGAGCTATTTAAAGAGGATCAGGGACCGGACCCCTGCTACACGGGAGCGATCCCTAGAATCGAGCTGCGCTTCACCCTGTAGGGGTACCTGCCTCTGGTAAGCGCGGGATCTACTGGAGAGGGGAGCACCCGATTCCTCACTTTTTACATAACCACCCCACGTCACCTCGGATAATAACACCATAAACTTTTTGTGGACTTTCTTAATTACAACCTTTCTGGGGACTCTTTTTTGCACATGTTTTGCACATTTTTTGCACATTTATTTATATACATTTTTTGTATAAATTTCTATGAACTATATATCTATTGATTTTTTTCACCTGCTTAATGATATTTTTTTCATACGATATACCACCTGGGTTTAAGATATTTATTATTGATCTTTTAGTCAATTTTTATCTTAATCAATTTAACCATTTTCCATTGGATAATTTAATCATTTCATCATTATTTATGTTGCACTTTATTGGGTTTTATTCGATTTGATTAGAGTGAGCTACTAAACTATCAGCACCCAGCACTTTTATTCACTATATGCGATTCATTTTTAGAGGGGATCTTTTATTTATTCACCTTGCACTTTACGGCACCTATTGCACGATATTATAATATATGGTCTATTGCACTTTATATTGCTCTAATAATATTTATATATATATATATATATTATATATTTATAGGGATTCTGGATTGGCACAAGTCACACACTTTTTCTAGTGGAATTCACTGCATATATTGCACCATGTTATATGTTTACTGCATTTGATTATTGCTCTATTTACCATTTTTATCCACAGTAGTGCCACTGTATAAGTTATTGCAGATTAACTTATTTATTGCCGATATTAATCTAGGGGATATTTATTACAGACGTGCTGGTTTTTTACTTTCTATATAAATTTTAGAGGGTATTTTTATAGAATTTTATCAACAAATACTTTCTCTATAAATACATACACACTTAATATTTCTTCTACATACTGGCAGCGCCAAGCACTTCCTTTTTCCTTTCAATATCTACTATATAACCCCTTCCAGGGCTATATTTTGAAGTGGGTTGCAGCCAATCTCTCCATATATATATACATCTCCCCAGTTCTGTACTATCTATCCTAAGCGCGGATCTTTCTAGTTTTTATTTACACATACAGTATATCTATAAAAAATCTTTGGGAAGGGTGGGAATAACAGCCACTTGACCTTTGGATTTGATGTACTCTCTTAGACATGGTGACCAGACATTTTTTCTATGGATCTCTGTAGGTAAGCTTTACTATGTGGCTTGTGGGTGTAACCCACCTCTTCCACAGTATATATCTTTATATCCTATGGGGACATATTTGGTTATAATATAGAGATTTCTGTATAAGCACTGTGAGGGATTAACTCAGTGGCGGGTGTGGATAACCCCTTGGGGGGGTTCGTTACACAGGGAGATAGCCGAGAAGTGGTTGAAAACAACAGTGTATGGTTTTATTCTTGCAATTTTCTTCACACAAGTGCAAGCATCAAAACATCAAAAATAAAAATAAAACACAAAATAAATCCTTGCCACTGTGGGCGGCTACCTTCACACACAGGAACCTACCTAAGGAGTCTGTCCCCAACCTACTGTTGGGCAGACTTGGCTGATCATACAGCAGACCATCAATAGTCCATTTATTTTCTCTTCACACAGAAAAAGTCCCTTTGATTTTCTCTTCACATAGAAAACATCCATTTGTTTTCTCTCTTCACATAGAAAACATCCATTTGTTTTTCTCTTCACATAGAAAACATCCATTTGTTTTTCTCTTCACATAGAAAACAATCCAAGACCTCACCTTGAGAAGTCTTCAGTCTTTTTACCCTCCTCAGCACACATCGCTTCAGGAGGCATTCCTCTCCTATGCTCACACAGCTTCAGGAGGCATACATCTGACTGTCCTCCTCTACTCACACAGCGTCAGGAGGCAGCAATCAATAGACTTCCTCTGGACAAATTATAGAGGCCTTAATTTCCTCATACTGAATAGCTGAAGGTTTTTCAACTTCCTTAAACCTTTCTGGCTACCTTTGCAGCCGACACCCTATAGTAATTGGTGAATTGTCTAAACCAAGCAGAAGTGTATCTCCCATCCGTGACAACACTCACAGATTTACCTGACTTCCTGTTACATACCCCCCCCCTCTTGTTTCAACCCTAGGGTTGGGACACAGGTTGCCAGGCACGCATGTGTCAGGCACTGCTCTTGACTCTCACTGATATGCCTCTTAGTATCTTCCTAAGTAATGTTCAGTCCATTCGATTCTTTGTCTGCTTCAGCTTCCAGAGATACATCCTTCTGAGCAATCTGCTTTGCTTTTTCATTCAGCCCCTGTCTTTCATGCTGATATGAATTAATTTCCCTCCCCAGTTCATTAACAACTGCTAACCTTTGTTGAAATGCTTGTCGGGTTGGCTCTTTCTTTAAGTCTATTAGCTTGTCTATATACCCTTGTTTTGGCTGATCCTCTCCATCTTCATATAGCCAATTCTCTGTATCTTCAAGCTTCAGGATGAAACTGTTTCTGTCATCTTCATTGACAGATTTCTCATAAATGTCAGACAGCTTGTCCCTCATCTCATATACACATTCCTCAACTGCATTTTTGGCATCGTTTCGCTCCTTCTCAAGTTTGTCCTGCATAACCGTCTGTCCTATCCGCCATGGAGGACCGTGATCCATAGGCAATTCAATTGTGCTAGTCTTAATGTCTTCAACAGTCTTGAGCCGCCTCTCTCTGCAATCAATAAATGATTTCCACAAAACTTTGAGAACCTCTGCTTCACTTGGCTTTGTTCCAAGAAATATCTGTACTTTTTCTAGTGGACCTGTTTTGTCTTTATCCACGCTGATTGCTCCCACTACTGTTTCTTTTAAGGTTTGAAGGACTCCTAGAGAGTCCGCATGTATTCTTAAGAAGTCTCCTAATTTGGACAGGGACTCTTGACGTCCCTCTGTGACTTGAGTTGCCTCTCCATACAGCTGTACACAATCATTGACTCTTTGTTGTAAAAGGGAATGATCTTTCTTGAGCTTAGCTTGCTCTAAGATGCTGTGTAGAGGGCTTTCCATTTGCGACAACAGGATGTCACACATTTCTTCAAAGTCACCCCTGTTCCTTTTTCCAGAGACATCATGAACTTTCCTTCCACCATCATATGGGTCAAAGTGTAAGATTCTGGTACCTTTGGTACCCTTATTTACCATTTTCCTTTCAAAACATTGCGTCCCACCTTTCTAGTTAGGTGGAACGCATACACCTTTAAGACGGATGACGTCATCGCTGAGCGCCGCTGAGCGGCTATTTCAATCGCCAGCATTCTCTCTCACGTTGTTCGTTCAATGTGTGTCTACATGCTCACAAGCCTTGTCTTGCTGTCGGAACCCCCAGCTATTTGCCTTTACCTGGAACAGACCGGAACCTCGCAACTGATCCCGTATCCCGCTACCGGATCACTCCCTCACTACTGGACCCCTCTACTTACTAAACCTTACTAGTGATAAGTACCCCACAGGGGAATCCTCCATAACTAACTTACACTATCATCTTCTGCACATTAAGGACTGTTACTATCTATGCATACTAATTCTACCATCTGCATTGTTACATAGATTGCTAGCTCTTGAGTCTACTACCATCTATCCTTGCACTGGGTTAGTCTATCCTGTCTATGTCATCTGCTGTCCTTACCACCTGTTACCATACATGATTACTAACCTATCTGCATTCTACCTATTACCATCTACTACTCTCCTGAACATTACTATCAAGTGCTTACCATTACTGTCACTGTTCACACCTGTCCCTTCAGCACACCACTTCCATACTATCATATACATCCTATCACTCCAGGAACATCTTATTGAGTGTGTGTATATCTGTATGCTGAAGCAGACAGGCCCACAGTGATGAGTCTGGAGAGTTGGATCTGGTATTCCAACACATCTCTACATGACTACTGAGTGGAGATTCTGCAGCTGCAAATCCAGCTTACAATAAAAACGCAGGAGCGTTACAGATTGAACGAACCATAAAAAAAAATGGATTCAGCAGAATTACCCACTCAAGTGACACAATTAACACAACAAGTAAATGCATTAATACTTGCTCTTACTGAAGTAAAAGAAGACAATCAGACTCTGAGACAGCAGGTAACCCGGCTTTCCCAGCTTACTGCTGCTCAGCCCCCTGAACCCAAAATAAACCCTCCTCTAGTATTTACAGGTGATCGGAAAAAATTTAGTGAATTCAAAAACACATGTCAGTTGTTTTTTTTGCTAAAACCTCGTACTTACCCTACTGATCAAATTAAAGTCTGTACCGTCATTCCATACTTAACGGGTGATCCACGGGCCTGGGCAGACTCTCTCTTTGAGAAAAATGATCAGCTTCTCAACTCCTATCCTTTATTCCTAGCGGAACTCGCTAGTTTATATGATGACCCCAATAGGCAGAGTACTGCTGATATCCAATTGAGGGCTCTAAAACAAGGAAGGAGACCTGTAGAAGACTTTGTAGCAGAGTTCAAAAGATGGACCCTTGATTCAGGGTGGAATGATACATCTCTGCGAACTCAGTTCAGACTCGGGTTGTCAGAAGCCGTTAAAGACGAGCTCGCCCGAGCGGATTTACCTGGCACTTTGGATGCCTTAATACAACTCAGTATCAACATTGACAGGCGACTGCGAGAAAGAAGGGCTGAGAAAATGGGAATGCCATTGTCTAGTCCTTCTCGGATTTCGGCCGTTGACCCTACTCCTATGGAGGTAGGAACCATACGCTCACCTTTATCAACTACTGAACGAGCCAGGAGAAGATCCAGTAATCTCTGCATGTACTGCGCATCCCCGGATCATTCGATAAGCGTCTGTCCCCTTGTCCGCAAAAAAGAGGGTGAGTGTTCACATCATGTCTTGCTAGGGGGATTAACGACTTCCTTTTCTAAACCTTATCTCTTTGTTCATTTAACATTACAGTGGGACCAGACTAGGATTACTACCAAGGCTATGATCGACACAGGAACTTGTGGGAACTATATCGATACACATTTTGTTACTTTAAATAAAATACCTATTATTTCAAAACCTAAACCTGTTTCTGTTAGTTTCATTAACGGTATCCCGCTATCTTCTGGTCCAATCACCAATCAGACACAAGCACTCCTTGTCACTGCTAACGAGTCTCATATGGAGACCACCTCCTTTGATATACTATCTTCACCCCATTTTCCCATTATTTTGGGACTTCCCTGGTTACACACACATCAACCAATCATAGATTGGAAAAGACGGACTTTAACTTTCCCTTCTCACTATTGTGAGATTACGTGTAACCTCCCATCTTATGGAAAGATCCTGTCTATGGTGTCAGACGAGATTGCACCACTATGCTATCAGGATCTGTCCGAAGTATTCCTTGAGAAAAATGCTCAAATGTTGCCTCCCCATAGGGATTATGATTGCACTATCGATCTACTCCCTAACAGCAAATTGCCTTTCGGTCATGTTTATCCTCTTTCACAGGATGAACTCTCTCATCTCAAGGAATACTTGGATGAGAATTTGACAAAAGGGTTCATCAGACCCTCTACTTCTTCCACAGCTGCAGGACTTTTCTTTGTCCGCAATAAGGATTTAAGTCTTAGGCCTATTATCGATTATAGGCAATTAAATACCATTACAATAAAGGATCGCTATCCTTTACCGCTCATCCCTGAACTCATTGAACAAGTGCGTGGGGCTACTTACTACTCTAAATTGGACCTAAAAGGAGCATACAACCTAATCCGAATCCGTGACGGAGATGAGTGGAAAACAGCATTCAGAACCAGATACGGATTATTTGAATACCTTGTGATGCCATTCGGGTTGTGTAATGCTCCCGCAGCTTTTCAAAGGTTCATAAACGACATCTTTAGAGACTTACTTGATGTCTGTGTTGTGGTATATCTGGACGATATACTTATCTATTCTCGATCTCTGTCTGAACATATAAAACATGTAAGACTTGTGTTATCCAGATTACTCGCACACAATCTATACGTGAAATTAAAAAAATGCCTATTCCATAAGGAAGAAATATTATTCTTAGGATACATCATATCCAAAACTGGAATCAAGATGGATATGAGCAAGATATCCTGTATTCTGGATTGGCCTATACCAACAACTCGTAAGGCATTACAGCGATTCCTTGGATTTTCAAACTTCTATAGGAAGTTCATCAAGAACTTCTCTGCTATTGTGAGACCTTTCACACAACTTACAAGTATAAATAAACCATTCAAATGGTCAGAAGAAGCAAATGGAGCTTTCCGCTTGTTAAAATCAAGCTTTACTTCTGCTCCCATACTACGCCATCCAGACCCATCCCTCCAATATATTCTGGAGGTAGATGCGTCAAATATGGCAGTAGGAGCAGTTCTCTCCCAACGACCAACAAATACTTCACCACTCCACCCAGTTGCTTTCTTCTCAAAATCATTAAGCAGCCCAGAGGTGAATTACCCAGTGGGTGAAAAGGAGTTGCTTGCCATAAAACTGGCACTGGAGAATTGGCGACATCTACTTGAAGGTACCCAATTACCAATACTCATATATACAGATCATAAAAACCTTCAATACCTCCAGACTAACAAAACTCTTTCCCACCGGCAGGTACGATGGTCATTATTCTTCCTAAGATTTAACTTCCTAGTGACCTACACGCCTGCAGACAAAAATAAAAAAGCGGATGCGCTATCACGATTAACCGAAGATAACTGCGCCGAAATCCCTTCTATTCCTATAATACCCTATGAACGTATTATTGGTGTTGTTCGTTCCCTGAAGGAAGAGATTTTGCACAGTATAAGATTGGATTCACCTCCACCACAACTAAGTACTGATGCAGAAGGCTTCCTCTATTACCACGACAAACTCTACATACTCCCTACTATGCGCACCAAGATCTTGGAATTATCACATGATGTGCCCATGGCAGGACATATGGGTATGACGAAAACCCTTAATTTGCTTACCAGGCAGTTTTGGTGGCCTGATATGAAGACGTCTGTACAAAAATTTGTTTCTTCATGTGACATCTGTGCAAGGTCCAAAATTGACACTACAAAACCATCTGGTCTACTCTGCAGTCTACCAATACCACAGGTCCCATGGGAAGTTGTGTCCTTAGACTTTATAGTAGAACTACCACCTTCCAAAGGATTTAATACCATTCTAGTGTCAGTGGACCATCTGACAAAGATGGCACATTTCATTGCTATTCGCAGACTACCTTCATCTAAACAAACAGCGGAACTACTAATGAAACATGTGTTCAAGTTACATGGAATTCCAAAGACTCTTTTATCCGACCGTGGTTCACAGTTCATCTCCAAATTTTGGCAAGCTCTATGTCAAATACTACGGATTGAGCAAAAGCTCACTTCTCCCTACCACCCTCAGACCAACGGACAGACTGAAAGAGTCAACCAGTGTATAGAACAATATCTGCGTTGCTACACATCATACCTACAGGATGATTGGGTGGACCTCCTCCCTCTGGCGGAATTTGCTTATAACAACGCAACCCACAGTACTACTAAGCAAAGTCCGTTCTACTTGAACTATGGGTTTCATCCCACACTTCTTCCACCACGCATCTTACCATCAAGTAACCCAGTAGCCTCGGATTATCTTACCCAAATAAAAGACTCTCTGGGTTTACTTAATACCACCATCACACACGCTCATAGTCAACAAAAAGGTACTATGACCTTCGTAGAAGACCTTCTCCGCAATATGCTATTGGGGACCTCGTTTGGCTATCGACAAAAAATTTAAGATTAAAGATCCCTAGCAAAAAGCTTGGACCTTTATTTCTGGGACCCTTCCCAATTAAGAAACTCATTGGAAAAGCTGCAGTGCAACTTACCTTACCGGCAGATCTCAAAATACATCCCATCTTTCATGTGTCGCTACTGAAGCCACATGTTCCTAACCAAGGAATAAGGCCTACCATCTTGCCTCCACCTCCAGTACAAGTTGAAGGCGGAGAAGAATATGAGATTAAGGAGATTTTGGATTCTCGTATCCACAGAGGAAGACTCCAATATCTCATAAGATGGAAGAACTATGGACCCCAAGACGACACCTGGTTGGATACCTCTGATGTTCACACACCTAGGCTTATACGAAGGTTTCACTCGAAATACCCGGAGAAACCAGTGCTATAGGCCTTCCGGAGCCGGCCTTAAGTGGGGGGGGGGTACTGTAAGATTCTGGTACCTTTGGTACCCTTATTTACCATTTTCCTTTCAAAACATTGCGTCCCACCTTTCTAGTTAGGTGGAACGCATACACCTTTAAGACGGATGACGTCATCGCTGAGCGCCGCTGAGCGGCTATTTCAATCGCCAGCATTCTCTCTCACGTTGTTCGTTCAATGTGTGTCTACATGCTCACAAGCCTTGTCTTGCTGTCGGAACCTCCAGCTATTTGCCTTTACCTGGAACAGACCGGAACCTCGCAACTGATCCCGTATCCCGCTACCGGATCACTCCCTCACTACTGGACCCCTCTACTTACTAAACCTTACTAGTGATAAGTACCCCACAGGGGAATCCTCCATAACTAACTTACACTATCATCTTCTGCACATTAAGGACTGTTACTATCTATGCATACTAATTCTACCATCTGCACTTTTACATAGATTGCTAGCTCTTGAGTCTACTACCATCTATCCTTGCACTGGGTTAGTCTATCCTGTCTATGTCATCTGCTGTCCTTACCACCTGTTACCATACATGATTACTAACCTATCTGCATTCTACCTATTACCATCTACTACTCTCCTGAACATTACTATCAAGTGCTTACCATTACTGTCACTGTTCACACCTGTCCCTTCAGCACATCACTTCCATACTATCATATACATCCTATCACTCCAGGAACATCTTATTGAGTGTGTGTATATCTGTATGCTGATGCAGACAGGCCCACAGTGATGAGTCTGGAGAGTTGGATCTGGTATTCCAACACATCTTTTCATGACTACTGAGTGGAGATTCTGCAGCTGCAAATCCAGCTTACAATAAAAACGCAGGAGCGTTACAGATTGAACGAACCATAAAAAAAAATGGATTCAGCAGAATTACCCACTCAAGTGACACAATTAACACAACAAGTAAATGCATTAATACTTGCTCTTACTGAAGTAAAAGAAGACAATCAGACTCTGAGACAGCAGGTAACCCGGCTTTCCCAGCTTACTGCTGTTCAGCCCCCTGAACCCAAAATAAACCCTCCTCTAGTATTTACAGGTGATCGGAAAAAATTTAGTGAATTCAAAAACGCATGTCAGTTGTTTTTTTTGCTAAAACCTCGTACTTACCCTACCGATCAAATTAAAGTCTGTACCGTCATTCCATACTTAACGGGTGATCCACGGGCCTGGGCAGACTCTCTCTTTGAGAAAAATGATCAGCTTCTCAACTCCTATCCTTTATTCCTAGCGGAACTCGCTAGTTTATATGATGACCCCAATAGGCAGAGTACTGCTGATATCCAATTGAGGGCTCTAAAACAAGGAAGGAGACCTGTAGAAGACTTTGTAGCAGAGTTCAAAAGATGGACCCTTGATTCAGGGTGGAATGATACATCTCTGCGAACTCAGTTCAGACTCGGGTTGTCAGAAGCCGTTAAAGACGAGCTCGCCCGAGCGGATTTACCTGGCACTTTGGATGCCTTAATACAACTCAGTATCAACATTGACAGGCGACTGCGAGAAAGAAGGGCTGAGAAAATGGGAATGCCATTGTCTAGTCCTTCTCGGATTTCGGCCGTTGACCCTACTCCTATGGAGGTAGGAACCATACGCTCACCTTTATCAACTACTGAACGAGCCAGGAGAAGATCCAGTAATCTCTGCATGTACTGCGCATCCCCGGATCATTCGATAAGCGTCTGTCCCCTTGTCCGCAAAAAAGAGGGTGAGTGTTCACATGTCTTGCTAGGGGGATTAACGACTTCCTTTTCTAAACCTTATCTCTTTGTTCATTTAACATTACAGTGGGACCAGACTAGGATTACTACCAAGGCTATGATCGACACAGGATCTTGTGGGAACTATATCGATACACATTTTGTTACTTTAAATAAAATACCTATTATTTCAAAACCTAAACCTGTTTCTGTTAGTTTCATTAACGGTATCCCGCTATCTTCTGGTCCAATCACCAATCAGACACAAGCACTCCTTGTCACTGCTAACGAGTCTCATATGGAGACCACCTCCTTTGATATACTATCTTCACCCCATTTTCCCATTATTTTGGGACTTCCCTGGTTACACACACATCAACCAATCATAGATTGGAAAAGACGGACTTTAACTTTCCCTTCTCACTATTGTGAGATTACGTGTAACCTCCCATCTTATGGAAAGATCCTGTCTGTGGTGTCAGACGAGATTGCACCACTATGCTATCAGGATCTGTCCGAAGTATTCCTTGAGAAAAATGCTCAAATGTTGCCTCCCCATAGGGATTATGATTGCACTATCGATCTACTCCCTAACAGCAAATTGCCTTTCGGTCATGTTTATCCTCTTTCACAGGATGAACTCTCTCATCTCAAGGAATACTTGGATGAGAATTTGACAAAAGGGTTCATCAGACCCTCTACTTCTTCCACAGCTGCAGGACTTTTCTTTGTCCGCAATAAGGATTTAAGTCTTAGGCCTATTATCGATTATAGGCAATTAAATACCATTACAATAAAGGATCGCTATCCTTTACCGCTCATCAAAAGCAACAACACAGTCTATTACAGGTTTCTTCAATGCACTTTCTGCTATTGCAATACTTTTCCCTTGTAGCTCCTTTAGTATTTCCTTGATTTGGTTGAATTGCATATCTGCTGAACTATTTGACCGCTCAAGGTCACCTAGTTCCTTTTCTTTATCTGAACTCCACATGGAATGTATCCCAAGATCACGATCAAACTTCTGCCACCTGTCTTTCACCAGTTCCATTTTGGAAATATTCCCGGAAAGGCACTTGAAATTCATTTGCTTCACGTTTTCACCAACAGCCTTAGTTTTCTCCACTAGGTGGTGTTTGCTTTTTCCTCCAAGCTTTATATCACTTGCCTTCTTCACCAGACTTTCAGCCTGAACTCAGAAATCATCATATTTATTACACAGCTCCTTTGTTTGCTGAAGTTCTAATGATACATTTTCCAGTGCTTGAAGTTTTTGAAGGAACTGTTTAATCCCGCGGGATGATTCAAACAACATGTCATCAAATTTCTGATGCTCACTCAGGACAGACCCCAAAACACTGATCCTTTTATAAACTGCATCAGGCACACTATCCCATCTTTGGGACAGATCCTCTGTTGCCTGTAATTCCTCTTCAAGTTCCTGCAACGGAATCTTCATCTCTTCTATAGTGATGTCGCGAACCTAAAATTCGCCGTTCGCGAACGGCGAACGCGACCATCGGCAAATGTTGGCGAACCGGCGAACCGCCATAGACTTCAATAGGCAGGCGAATTTTAAATCACACAGGGACTCTTTCTGGCCACAATAGTGATGGAAAAGTTGTTTCAAGGGGACTAACACCTGGACTGTGGCATGCCGGAGGGGGATCCATGGCAAAACTCCCATGGAAAATTACGTAGTTGACGCAGAGTCGGGTTTTGATCCATAAAGGGCATAAATCACCTAACATTCCTAAATTGTTTGGAATAACGTGCTTTAAAACATCCAGTGTGTGAATACGATCAGTTATGATGTTGTATCAGTCAAGTAGTGTAAGGGTTACGCCCGCTTCACAGTGACAGACCAAACTCTGACAGACCAAACTCCCCGTTTAACAGTCAGTCAGTCCATTTGCACAACCGCAAACTCCCCATTTGCACAAGGTTGGATACCAAGCTAGCCATGTCCCGTTCCTTGTCCTCACTGACATCATTGAAGGTCTCTTCCTCCACCCAGCCACGTACAACACCAAGGGTCCCCAAAAGGTGACAACAAGCCCCCTGGGACGCCTGCTGTGGCTGGTATTCCACCTCCTCAAAGCCACCTTCCTCCTCTGACTTCTCTTCTTCAGACTCCTCTCTCTGCGTTGCCACAGGTCCAGCAATTGACAACGACAAGGCTGCTTCTGGTGGTGATGGGGTTTGGACCACAACTCTTCCTCTTCATGCTCATCTACAGCCTGATCCAGTACTCTTCGCAGGGCACGCTCCAGAAAAAACGCATATGGGATGAGGTCGATGATGTTGCCTTGGGTTCGACTGACCACCAGGGTTGTCACCTCCGCAAAAGGAAAGGACGCATGAGCCTACAGCCATTGTTCATGAGCATTCAGTAACGCGGCCAAAAAATACCCAGCTCCGCAGAAAGAATGAAAGAAAATGAATGTTTTTTCTATGAAAAATTATCCTGCGGATCGCTTTTGGTCTGTATACAATGAAGCAACGACCTTATCATCTGGGGTGTGCCAACACAATCCTAGAGGTGATCGCTTCATTGTGATACGCAAGCCCCTTCACCACGACAAGGTAACGATCACGAAGGGGAATTGACACATGTATGTGCCTTTTTTTTTGTTTTTTTGCAGCCACAGTGTAAGACCAGAGGCCAGAAAAATTAGGCATGTACACATGCATGAAAAAGTAGGTATTGTTGCAGCCCCTGCTGTAGCAGCGGCCTGAAAAATTGAGGTTTTCAAGGCAGAAAGTGCACTAAAACATTGCGGCTTGAACCGTAGTTGGTGGCGGAGACGTCACGTAAGTCATCCGGCATGCAGAGAATGATTATATACAGCAGCGTGTGGACCATTTTTAGGCCAAGGCATCTCAGTCATCACCAGGCCTTTTTTAGTCAAATGCATCCCCCACTGTCAGTCCCTTCGGGATCCATGCCTCATTCATCTTAATAAACGTGAGGTAATCAAGACTTTTTTGACCTAGGCGACTTCTCTTCTCAGTGACAATACCTCCTGCTGCGCTGAAGGTCCTTTCTGACAGCACACTTGAAGCGGGGCAGGCCAGAAGTTCAATGGCAAATTGGGATAGCTCAGGCCACAGGTCAAGCCTGCACACCCAGTAGTCAAGGGGTTCATCGCTCCTCAGAGTGTCGATATCTGCAGTTAAGGCAAGGTAGTCTACTACCTGTCGGTCGAGTCGTTCTCTGAGGGTGGACCCCGAAGGGCTGTGGCGATGCATAGGACTAAAAAAGCTCCGCATGTCCTCCATCAACAAGACGTCTGTAAAGCGTCCTGTCCTTGCCGGCGTGGTTGTGGTGGTAGGAGGAAGATTACATTCACCTCTTCCCCTGTTGGATTCCCGTTGTGCTGTGACATCACCCTTATATGCTGTGTAAAGCATACTTTTCAACTTATTTTGTAGCTGCTGCATCCTTTGCGACTGCCGGTAATTGGGTAACATATCACAGACTTTCTGCTTATACCGGGGGTCTAGTAGCGTGGCCACCCAGTACAGGTCATTCTCCTTCAGCCTTTTTATACGAGGGTCCCTCAACAGGCATGACAGCATGAAAGACCCCATTTGCACAAGGTTGGATGCCGAGCTACTCATGTCCAATTCCTCGTCCTCACTGATGTCATTGAAGGTGTGTTCTTCCCCCCAGCCACGTACAACACCACGGGTACCAGATAGGTGACAACGAGCACCCTGGGATGCCTGCTGTGGTTGGTGTTCCTCCTCCTCAAAGCCACATTCCTCCTCTGACTCCTCTTCCTCACACTCCTCTTCCAGTGTTGCCGCAGGTCCAGCAAGCGATGGTAAGGCTGTTTCTGGTGGTGGTGACCACAACTCTTCCTCTTCCTCTTCACGCTCATCTACGGCCTGATCCAGCACTCTTCGCAGGGCACGCTCCAGGAAAAAAACATATGGGACGATGTCGCTGATGGTGCCTTCGGTGCGACTCACTAGGTTTGTCACCTCCTCAAAAGGACGCATGAGCCTACAGGCATTGCGCATGAGCGTCCAGTAACGTGGCAAAAAAATACCCAGCTCCGCAGAGGCTGGCCTAGCACCCCGGTCATACAAATACTCGTTGACCGCTTTTTCTTGTTGGAGCAGGCGGTCGAACATTAGCAGTGTTGAATTCCAACGTGTCGGGCTGTCGCAAATCAAGCGCCTCACTGGCATGTTGTTTCGCCGCTGAATATCTGCAAAGTGCGCCATGGCCGTGTAGGAACGCCTGAAATGGCCACACACCTTCCTGGCCTGCTTGAGGACGTCCTGTAAGCCTGGGTACTTCTGCACAAAACATTGCACAATCAGGTTCAACACATGTGCCATGCACGGCACATGTGTCAACTTGCCCAAATTCAATGCCGCCAACAAATTGCTGCCGTTGTCACACACCACTTTGCTGATCTCCAGTTGGTGCGGGGTCAGCCACTGATCCACCTGTGTGTTCAGGGCGGACAGTAGTGCTGGTCCGGTGTGACTCTCTGCTTTCAGGCAAGTCAACCCCAAGACAGCGTGACACTGTCGTATCCGGCATGTGGAATAGCCCCTGGGGAGCTGGGGGGGCGCAGTTGGTGTGGAGCAAGACGCAACAGCAGAAGAGGACTCAGCCGAGGAGGTTAGCAAAGAGGATGGAGTAGGAGGAGTAGAGGAGGTGGCAGCAGGCCTGCCTGCAAGTCGTGGCAGTGTCACCAACTCCTCTGCAGCAGAGCCACGCATTCCATGCTTGGCAGCCACCAGCAGGTTTACCCAATGCGCAGTGTAAGTTATATACCTGCCCTGACCGTGCTTTGCAGACCAGCTATCAGTGGTCAGATGGACCCTTGCCCCAACACTGTGTGCCAGACGTGACATGATTTCCTTTTCCACAATAGAGTACAGGTTGGGGATTGCCTTTTGTGAAAAATAATTTCGGCCGGGTACCTTCCACTGCGGTGTCCCAATAGCGCCAAATTTTTTGAAGGCCTCAGACTCCACCAGCTTGTATGGTAAAAGCTGGCGGGCTAAGAGTTCCGACAAGCCAGCTGTCAGACGCCGGGCAAGGGGGTGACTCTGTGAGATTGGCTTCTTACGCTCAAACATTTCCTTGACAGACACCTGACTGTGGGCAGGTGAGCAGGAACTGCTGAAGGTGAGAGGCAGAGGGGCGGGTTGTTGATAGGGGGCATGGAGGACAGCAGTGGTTGACGTGGCTGAAGATGCTGGACCAGGAGGAGGATGGTGGCTTTCAGTTTGTGTGCTGCTTTTACTCATGTGTTGATCCCATAGGCGTTTGTGATGTGAGATCATGTGCCTTCGCAAAGCAGTTGTACCTAGGTGGGTGTTGGACTTCCCACGACTCAGTTTCTTTTGGCACAGGTTACAAATGGCATCGCTGATATCAGAGGCAGACACACAAAAAAAATGCCACACTGCTGAGCTTTGCAAGGACGGCATTCTGGTGGTGGCAACAGCTTGCGTTGATTGGCGTGCTGTCTGGCTGACCCCGGGTGCCGAATCTACATGCTGTCTGACTGCGCCACTAGCTCCTTGCGATGACCTCCTCCCCCTGCTTCCAACTCGTCTCCTCCTCCTCTCTGTCTCCCCATCTGAACTTTCCCCCTCTTCTTCTGCTCTTCGAGCAGGCACCCAGGTGACATCCACAAACACATCGTCATCATCAGCCGCTTCACTTGACAACTCAGCAAAGGCAGCAGCAGCAGGTACAACATCATCATCATCATCATCACAATGTACGTCCATGTGTATAATGCTGCCTGACTGAGACATATCCCCGTTATCTACATCCTCTGGCACTAATAGTTGCGCATCACTTATTTCTTCCAACTGATGTGAAAATAACTCCTCTGACGGATCAAGTGAAGCGGCTGTGGTGCTAGTGTTGGTGGTGGTGCCGGCGGGCTGGCGAGTGGTAAATTGCGAGGTGCCCGAAGCTGAGCTGGAGGAGGATGGTGCATTAAGGTTCCGAGCGGAAGCTGTAGACGATTGGGTGTCCTGTGTAAGCCAGTCAACTATGGCCTCAGAATTTTTTGAGTTCAGGGTCTGTGGTGGCCTCTGAACACTGGGCATTATTCTAGGGCCTAAGGAAATCACAGCACCACGACCACGACGGCCCTTGCGGGGTGGCCTGCCTCTGCCTGTCATTTTTTTTTTAATGTGTTGTTACTGTTGTACTATGAGTGCAAGGTGCTGTGCCACCCCTATAGGAGTGTTGGGCAGTGGGTACAGTACACTCTGTGGACCTGACAGTCACTGGCACCCAGGCAACTGCAATTAAAAAATATATATTTTTTTTTTTACTTTGCAAGCTGCTGTGCCACCTTATATATCAGTGGTGGGTGGGCAGTGGCACAGTACACTCTCTGTGGACCTGACAGCAGTCACTGGCACCCAGGCAACTGCAATTAAAAAATATATATATATTTTTTTACTTTGCAAGCTGCTGTGCCACCTTATATATCAGTGGTGGGTGGGCAGTGGCACAGTACACTCTCTGTGGACCTGACAGCAGTCACTGGCACCCAGGCAACTGCAATTAAAAAAAATATATATATTTTTTTACTTTGCAAGCTGCTGTGCCACCTTATATATCAGTGGTGGGTGGGCAGTGGCACAGTAAACTCTCTGTGGACCTGACAGCAGTCACTGGCACCCAGACAACTGCAATTAAAAATATATATATATTTTTTTACTTTGCAAGCTGCTGTGCCACCTTATATATCAGTGGTGGGTGGGCACACAGTGGCACTGCAGTGGGCACAGTACACTCTGTGGACCTGACAGTCACTGGCAGCCCAGGCAACTGCAATAATAAAAAAAAATTTTTTTTTCAATTTATTGCAACAAGATGCTGTGCCACCGTATATATATCAGTGGTGGGCAGTGCACTGCAGTGGGTACAGTGCACTCTGTGGACCTGACACAGCACTCACTGCAATTATGACAGAGGAAAAAAAAATATTTTTTAAAATGCAAGGTACTGTGCCACCCGAAATGAGTGTGGTGTGCACACAGTACAGTCTGTGGTAGGTCTGTGGCCTCTCACACACAGCGGGCAGTCAACTGCAGTCACAGTGTACAATAGATATATATATATATATATATATATATATATATATATATATATATATATATATATATATAAAGAAAAAACTCTATTACCTTACCAGCCCTTAAAAGGGCTTTTGGGGACGCTAGATATATATATATGTATATATATATAAATAAAAAAAAATCCTCAATTACCAGCACTTAAAAGGGCTTTTGGGGACACTAGATATATATATATATATATATATATATATATATATATATAAGAAGAAACAACTCAATTACCAGCCCTTAAAAGGGCTTTTGGGGACGCTAGATATATATATATATATATATATATATATATATATATATAAAAAAATTACACAAATACCAGCCCTTAGAAGGGCTTTTTGGGGTGCTGTCCTTACAGCAGTAGTGGACCAAGAACACTGCAAGACCAGGAACACTGACTAACTGTCCCTAGCTTACCAGCAGCAGCAGCAGCAGCAGCAGCTCTCCCTACTCTCACTACACACACTGCTTCAGAATGATCTAAGATGGATGCTGCCCTTGCTTATTTATAGGAGGTGGGAGGGTGTGGGAGGGAGGTATGCTGATTGGCTGGAAATGTGCCTGCTGACTGTAAAGTTCAGGGTCAAAGTTTGCCTCAATGATGTATTATGAGGGGCGGACCGAACATCGCATATGTTCGCCCTCAGCGGCGAACGCGAACATGCTAAGTTCGCCGGGAACTGTCCGCCGGCGAACAGTTCTGTACATCTCTACTCTTCTACTTGCTGTTCTAAGGCTCGCTTAGACTCTTCTAGCTCCTGAACTCTTTTCCCAACATCATCCTTGGAGCTGACCAAATCTTCAATTTCTGTACACAGCTGTTTGTTAACTCTTTCTAGTTCAACCTTACACTCTAGAGCTTCCTCCAAGGAGCGAGCCAAGAACAGGGCTTTGCTCTCTTTATCCGCTTCTGCACGGTCGCGTTCTTCTGCATATTTTGCATACACAGTCTTCTCCTCACCAAGCATCTGATCAAACTTCTTTTTCACATCTTCAACATTCTCTAATGAACCAACGCTTTCTTCCATTCGTTTTTTCATATCTCCTATCTGAGCTTGCAGTGTTGCGACTTGCTCTGATAGGTTTTTCTTTGCTTCCTCCTCCTCTTTTAATTGTTCCAGGACGCCATTTTTCTCACCTTACATTTGTTTGAGTTTTGTGCTAAAACTCAGCCTTTGACATCTCTCTTCCTGTAAGAGTTTCTGAGTGTCTTGCAGCTGCGATTCCAAGATAGAGAAATCTTTGGCAATTTCTCTAGATTTGCTGTCTGCTTGAGAAAGCTGATTTGTGACATTGTCCAACTCAACCTGCAGTCGGTTTGCCTTCTCTGACAGCTTAGCACACAATCGGTCACCTTCTGATACTTTGACTTGCAATTCCTGCAGCTGTGCCTCTACTTTTTTTCTCTTGTGTTCAGAATCTCCTTTTCCCTGCATAAGAGCCTTCACCTCATTGGCTAGTTTCTGGGAATGAGAATGTAATTCTGCCACGCAGGCTTCTTTCTTCTTTAGCTTCTGCTGGACACGTTGGGCTTCATCTTTCCAACTTTCACAGTCCGTACGCAATTCATCTACCACATTTCTCAAAGTGGTGAGCTCATACACAGTACTCAGTAATTTAGCCTCTCTCTCATTATTCTCCTTGTAGCTGAGAGACAAGGTAGTTTTCAGAGAGACATTCTGTTCCTGCACATCCTGCAGGTCTATTTTTGTAGCTTCTAAAGACTGAAGACTTTTGCCAGCTGATTACGCAACTCCAACTTATCACCCATACTTTGCTCCTGCAAAGTCTGAACTTCAATTTCCTTTTCCATGAGGATGGTATCTTTCTTCATTATAGTCTTTCTACGTTTTTGTAACTCGGAAAAGAGAAGAGCAGTGAATTCTTCCCACTGTAACACCTGAGCCTGCAAGTTTCTATGCTCCATCCTAAGCAACTCCAGGGCTTGTTCCTTTTCTTCCATTTTCCGTTGCAAGGCATCCAGCTCAGCCCTGCACACATACTCGGTTTCCTCCAAACCGATTGCCTCCCTTTGCTGCTGGCGTCTCTGTTTCCAGCCTGCCATGCTCTCTTGGTGAGCCTGTTGTTGAGCTGCAAAGCTCCGCTGAAAATCCGCATTTGCCCCAGTGTTGCTAGGGACAACAACCTTTCTCTTTAGCAGACTCTGTTCAGGCATGGGTGGGGCTCGTTCAGGCAGTAGCATCCCCTCCATCCATAGAATCCGGTCTCTCATTTCAGCTATCTTTGCTTCTTTCAGGCGCTTTGATCGCCCCATCTTCAGTCACTCCACAATAAATTTTTCAAAGTCCAGCAAAAAAAATTTGAGACCACTGTCTCTTTAAAACAAGTAGTTTTTCTCTCTCTTGCAGGATCTCCTCTCCTGCACACACAGATTGTGCAGTCTCATGCACCAGACAAAACAAAAGTCCATCAAAAATTTTGAGACCACTGTCTCTTTAAAACAAGTAGTTTTTCTCTCTTTCAGGATCTCCTCTCCTGCACACACAGATTGTGCAGTCTCATGCACCAGACAAAGTTCATAGAACAGATGAACTTCTTTGCAGGGATCTCTGCTTCTGCCCAATGCATACCTCCACCATATGTGAGGGATTAGCTCGGTGGCGGGTGTGGATGACCCCTTGGGGGGGTTCGTTACACAGGGAGATAGCCGAGAAGTGGTTGAAAACAACAGTGTATGGTTTTATTCTTACAATTTTCTGCATCAAAACATCAAAAATAAAAATAAAACACAAAATAAATCCTTGCCACTGTGGGCGGCTACCTTCACACACAGGAACCTACCTAAGGAGTCTGTCCCCAACCTACTGTTGGGCAGACTTGGCTGATCATACAGCAGACCATCAATAGTCCATTTATTTTCTCTTCACACAGAAAAAGTCCCTTTGATTTTCTCTTCACATAGAAAACATCCATTTGTTTTTTCTCTTCACATAGAAAACATCCATTTGTTTTTCTCTTCACATAGAAAACATCCATTTGTTTTTCTCTTTACATAGAAAACAATCCAAGACCTCACCTTGAGAAGTCTTCAGTCTTTTTACCCTCCTCAGCGCACATCGCTTCAGGAGGCATTCCTCTCCTATGCTCACACAGCTTCAGGAGGCATACATCTGACTGTCCTCCTCTACTCACACAGCGTCAGGAGGCAGCAATCAATAGACTTCCTCTGGACAAATTATAGAGGCCTTAATTTCCTCATTCTGAATAGCTGAAGCTTTTTCAACTTCCTTAAACCTTCCTGGCTACCTTTGCAGCCGACACCCTATAGTAATTGGTGAATTGTCTAAACCAAGCAGAAGTGTTTCTCCCATCTGTGACAACACTCACAGATTTACCTGACTTCCTGTCACAGCACCAATACTCTTTTTTTTTAATATAGTTTTGCATCTGGGGATATGTTAATCCTCCCACGGCCCGGCAAGCCTTCATCCCTCCCCTTCATCCCCCCTTCTTTTTTTTCACCCTCTCCTCCTCCCAGGGGTATAGTCATTAATTATTTTGACATTGACTGATTATGATAGGATTTGTATATGTAGCCTGGTTGCACGGCTGGCATTGTTCAAGCTGTTATTTGTTATTAAAGTTCTGCAAAGACAGTGACTTTGGAAGTATTGGAGATGTAGTTCCGGGAGGAGCCAGGATCACAGACTGCTATGAGCGAGACTCTTCTCCCAGGGAGCAATGGGATGCGTGGAGCCTGCTGGGGGTGACTTTATAAACGGGGGCAGGGTTCCTTTTTCGCTCTGTTGTAACGCTCTAGCGTTTGTTTAGAGAGTTGGATTTGCAGCTGCAGAATCTCCACTCAGTAGTCGTGTAGAGATGTGTTGAATCACCATGTCCAACTCTCCAGACTCATCATTGTGGCCAGCCTGCTTCAGCATACAATATACAAACACTCAATAAGATGTTCCTGGAGTGATAGGTTGTATATGATAGTATAGAGGTGATGTGCTGAAAGGACAGGCGTGAGTTGTGATAGCAATGATGAGTACTCAATAGTAATGTTCAGGAGAGTAGTAGATGATGGTAGATAGGTTAGCAATCATGTGCAATAACAGGTGGTAGGGGACAGCAGATGGAGTGTACAAGAGAGGCTAACTTAGTGCAAGGATATAGATGGTAGTAGACTCAAGAGCTAGCAATCTATGTAACAGTGCAGATGATAGAAATAGTAATGCATAGATAGTAACAGTCCTTAGTATGCAGAAGTAGATAGTGTAAGTTTGATAGGAAGGAATCCCCTGTGGGGTACTTATCACTAGTTAGATTAGTAAGCTGAAGGGTCCGGTAATGAGTGAATGATCGGGTAGCGAGATACGGGATCAATAGCGAGGTTCCGGTCTATCCAGGTATGGCAATAGCTGGAGGCTCCGGCAGCGTAAGACAAGGCTGTATACCATGCGGTTTGAACGAACAATTTGTGAGAGAGAAGCTGGCGATTGAAATAGCCGCTCAGAGCGGCGCTTAGTGATGACGTCATGCGGCTTAAAGGTATATGCGTTCCACCTAGCTGAAAAGGTGGGACGCAATATGAAGAAGGAAATGACCTATAAGGGTACCGAAGGTACCAGAATCTTACAGTACCCCCCCCCTTAAGGCCGGCTCCGGAAGGCCTATAGCACTGGTCTCTCCGGGTATTTGGAGTGAAACCTTCGTATAAGCCTGGGTGCGTGAACGTCAGAAGTATCCAACCAGGTGTCGTCTTGGGGTCCATAGTTCTTCCATCTTATGAGATATTGGAGTTTTCCTCTGTGGATACGAGAATCCAAAATCTCCCTTATCTCAAATTCCTCTCCGCCTTCAACTTGTACTGGAGGTGGAGGCGAGATGGTAGGCCTTATTCCTTGGTTGGGAACATGTGGTTTCAGTAACGACACGTGAAAGATGGGAGGTATTCTAAGATCTGCCGGTAAAGTGAGTTGCACTGCAGCTCTTCCAATGAGCTTTTTAATTGGAAAAGGTCCGAGAAATAGAGGTCCAAGCTTTTTACTGGGTATCTTTAACCTCAAATTTTTTGTAGATAGCCAAACGAGATCCCCAATAGCGTATTGAGGAGAAGGTTTTCTACGAAGGTCGTAATACCTTTTTTGTTGGCTATGAGCATGTGAGATGGTGGTGTTAAGTAAACCCAGAGAGTCTTTTATTTGGGTAAGATAATCTGAGGCTACTGGGTTACTTGATGGAAGGATGCGTGGTGGAAGAAGTGTTGGATGAAACCCATAGTTTAAGTAGAACGGACTCTGCTTAGTAGTACTGTGGGTTGCATTGTTATAAGCAAATTCTGCCAGAGGGAGGAGGTCCACCCAATCATCCTGTAGGTATGAGGTGTAGCAACGTAGGTATTGTTCAATGCACTGGTTGACTCTTTCAGTTTGTCTGTTGGTCTGAGGATGGTAAGGAGAAGTGAGTTTTCGCTCAATACGTAGTATATGACATAGAGCTTGCCAGAACTTTGAGATGAACTGTGAACCTCGGTCAGATAGAAGAGTCTTTGGAATTCCATGTAGCTTGAACACATGTTTCACTAGTAATTCCGCTGTTTGTTTAGATGAAGGTAGTCTGCGAATAGAAATGAAATGTGCCATCTTTGTCAGATGGTCCACTGACACTAGAATGGTATTAAATCCCCTGGAAGGTGGTAATTCTACTATAAAGTCCAAGGATACAACTTCCCATGGAACCTGGGGTATTGGTAGACTGCAAAGTAGACCAGATGGTTTTGTAGTGTCAATTTTGGACCTTGCACAGATGTCACATGAGGAAACAAACTTTTGTACAGACGTTTTCATATCAGGCCACCAAAACTGCCTGGTGAGCAAATTAAATGTCTTAGTCATACCCATATGTCCTGCCATAGGTACGTCATGTGATAATTCCAAGATTTTGGTACGCATACTAGGAGGTATGTAGAGTTTGTCGTTAAAGTAGAGGAAGCCTTCTGCATCAGCACTTAGTTGTGGTGGAGGTGAATCCAGTCCTATACTGGGCAGAATCTCTTCCTTCAGGGAGCGAACAACACCAACAATACGATCATAGGGTATTATAGGAAATGAAGGGATTTCGGCGCAGTTATCTTTGGTTAATCGTGATAGCGCATCCGCTTTTTTGTTTTTGTCTGCAGGCGTGTAGGTCACTAGGAAGTTGAATCTTAGGAAGAATAGTGACCAACGTACCTGCCGGTGGGAAAGGGTCTTGTTAGTCTGAAGGTATTGGAGATTCTTATGATCTGTATATATGAGTATTGGCAATCGAGTACCTTCAAGTAGATGTCGCCAATTCTCTAGTGCCAGTTTTATGGCAAGCAACTCTTTTTCACCCACTGGGTAATTCACCTCTGGGTTGCTTAATGATTTAGAGAAGAAAGCAACTGGGCGAAGTGGTGAAGTATTTGTTGGTCATTGGGAGAGAACTGCTCCTACTGCCATATTTGACGCATCTACCTCCAGTATATATTGGAGGAATGTGTCTGGATGGCGTAGTATGGGAGCGGAAGTGAAGCTTGATTTTAACAAGCGGAAAGCTCCATTGGCTTCTTCAGACCATTTAAATGGTTTCTTTACACTTGTAAGTTGTGTGAGAGGTCTCACAATAGCAGAGAAGTTCTTGATGAACTTCCTATAGAAGTTTGAGAATCCAAGGAATCGTTGTAATGCTTTACGAGTTGTTGGTACAGTCCAATACAGAATACACGATATCTTGCTCATATCCATTTTGATTCCGTTCTTAGATATGATGTATCCTAGGAATAGTACTTCTTCTTTATGAAATAGGCATTTTTTTAATTTTACGTATAAATTGTGTGCGAGTTATCTGGACAACACAAGTCTTACATGTTTTATATGTTCAGACAAAGATTGAGAATAAATGAGTATATCATCCAGATATACAGTAAAACCTTGAATTGCGAGCATAATTCGTTCTGGAAACATGCTTGTAATCCAAAGCACTCTTATATCAAAGCAAATTTCCCCATAAGAAATAATGGAAACTCAGATGATTCGTTCCACAAGTCCTTCAGTTTATAGTCTATATACAAAGATTATAGCAATGTGATAGGTTGTGTAACCATAAAATGTCCATCCACAATATGCAGCCTTCCCAAGGGGATTAGAAGCAAAATCTAGCAGAGCTACAGAATATAAGAGAGATGAGAGTGTAGCAATATGGTTACATTTAATGAAGGTTCAACATTTAGCAACTCACATGGTTGATGATTAAAATGGGCACACCTAAGTATGCAGGCATCCGGGGTAAAGCTGTCCACATAGACCATCTTCTGAGCCACTGACTCTCACCACTGTCAGTCTGCAATCGTGACCGGGAAGAATAGCCTGCAGTAGAGTGATCTGAAAGTGAGGCTTTGAATCTCTAGTGGAGTGCAGCGGGGAAGGGATGATGAAGATGGCTGTGCAGAGGATGGTCTATGTGGACAGCTTTACCCCAGATGCCTGCATACTTAGATGTGCATGTTTTAATCATCAACCATGTGAGTTGCTAAATATTGAACCTTCATTAAATGTAACCATATTGCTACACTTTAGAGGCTCCTCTCTTCTTTTTTATACATGACGCTACTTGTATATCAAGACATCGCTTGTATATCAAGTCAAAATTTTCTTTAAAAATATGCTTGTCTTGCAAAGCGCTCTTAAACCAAGTTACTCTCAAACCAAGGTTTTACTGTACCACAACACAAACATCAAGTAAGTCTCTGAAGATGTAATTTATGAATCGCTGAAAAGCTGCGGGAGCATTACACAACCCGAAAGGCATCACAAGATATTCGAATAATCCGTATCTGGTTCTGAATGCTGTTTTCCACTCATCCCCGTCACGGATTCGGATTAGGTTGTATGCCCCTTTAGGTCCAATTTAGAGAAGTAGGTAGCTCCGCACACTTGTTCAATGAGTTCAGGAATGAGAGGTAAAAGATAGCGATCCTTTATCGTAATGGTATTTAATTGCCTATAGTCAATAATAGGCCTAAGACTTGAATCCTTATTGCGGACAAAGAAAAGTCCTGCAGCTGTGGAAGAAGTAGAGGGTCTGATGAACCCTTTCGCTAAATTCTCATCCAAGTATTCCTTGAGATGAGAAAGTTCATCCTGAGAAAGAGGATAAACATGACCGAAAGGTAATTTGCTATTAGGGAGTAAATCAATAGAACAATCATAGTCCCTATGGGGAGGCAACACTTGAGCGTTTTTCTCAAGGAAGACTTCTGACAGATCCTGGTAGCATGGTGGTGGTGTAATTTCATCTGACACCATAGACAGGATTTTTTTATATGATTGGAGGTTACACATGATCTTGCAATAGTGAGAAGGGAAGGTTAGAGTCTGTGTCTTCCAATCAATGGTTGGTTGATGTATGTGTAACCAGGGAAGTCCCAAAATAATGGGAAAATGTGGTGAAGGTAATACATCAAAAGTGGTTGTCTCCGCATGAGACTCGTTAGCAGTAACAAGGAGTGCTTGTGTCTGATTGGTGATTGGACCAGAAGATAACGGGATACCGTTAATGAAACTAACAGAGACAGGTTTAGGTTTTGAAATAATAGGTATTTTATTTAAGGTAACAAAACGAGTATCGATGTAGTTCCCACAAGATCCTGTGTCGATCATAGCCTTGGTGGTGATCCTAATTTGGTCCCACTGTAGTGTCAAATGAATAAAGAGATAGGGATTAGAAAAGGAAGTCGTTAAACCCCCCAGCAAGACATGTGAACACTCACCGTCTTTTTTAAGGACAAGGGGACAGCCGCTTATCAAATGATCCGAGGAGGCGCAGTACATGCAGAGGTTTTCGGATCTTCTCTTGGCTCGTTCAGTAGTCGATAAAGGTGGGCGTATCGTTCCTACCTCCATAGGAGTAGGGTCAACGGGCGAAACCCGAGAAGGACTGGACAATGGCATTCCCATCTTCTCAGCCTTTCTTTCTCGCAGTCGCCTGTCAATATTGATGCTGAGCTGTATTAAGGCATCCAAAGTGCCAGGTAAATCCGCTCGGGCGAGCTCGTCTTTAACGGCTTCTGATAACCCGAGTCTGAACTGAGTTCGCAGAGATGCATCATTCCACCCAGAATCAAGGGTCCATCTTTTGAACTCTGCTATGAAGTCTTCAACAGGTCTCCTTCCTTGTTTTAAAGCCCTCAATTGGCTATCAGCAGTACTCTGCCTATTGGGGGTCTTCATATAAACTAGCGAGTTCCGCTATGAACAAAGGATAGGAGTTGAGAAGAGGGTCCTCTTTCTCAAAGAGAGAGTCTGCCCAAGCCCGTGGATCACCCGATAAATATGAAATAGTAGTACAGACTTTAATTTGGTCTGTAGTATAAGTACGAGGTTTTAAATTAAAAAGCAATTGACATGCGTTTTTAAATTCACAAATTTTTTTCCGATCACCTGTAAACACTAGAGGAGGGTTTATTTTAGGCTCACGAGGTTGAGCAGCAGTGCGTTGTGAAACACGGTCTATCTGCTGTCTTAAAGTCTGATTTTCATTTTTTACTTCAGTAAGAGCAAGGATTAATGCATCTACCTTTTGTGTTAATTGTATCACTTGAGTGGCTAATTCTGCTGAATCCATTTTTTAAAGGTTCGTTCAATCTGTAACGCTCTAGCGTTTGTTTAGAGAATTGGATTTGCAGCTGCAGAATCTCCACTCAGTAGTCGTGTAGAGATGTGTTGAATCACCATGTCCAACTCTCCAGACTCATCATTGTGGCCAGCCTGCTTCAGCATACAATATACAAACACTCAATAAGATGTTCCTGGAGTGATAGGTTGTATATGATAGTATAGAGGTGATGTGCTGAAAGGACAGGCTTGAGTTGTGATAGCAATGATGAGTACTCAATAGTAATGTTCAGGAGAGTAGTAGATGATGGTAGATAGGTTAGCAATCATGTGCAATAACAGGTGGTAGGGGACAGCAGATGGAGTGTACAAGAGAGGCTAACTTAGTGCAAGGATATAGATGGTAGTAGACTCAAGAGCTAGCAATCTATGTAACAGTGCAGATGATAGAAATAGTAATGCATAGATAGTAACAGTCCTTAGTATGCAGAAGTAGATAGTGTAAGTTTGATAGGAAGGAATCCCCTGTGGGGTACTTATCACTAGTTAGATTAGTAAGCTGAAGGGTCCGGTAATGAGTGAATGATCGGGTAGCGAGATACGGGATCAATAGCGAGGTTCCGGTCTATCCAGGTATGGCAATAGCTGGAGGCTCCGGCAGCGTAAGACAAGGCTGTATACCATGCGGTTTGAACGAACAATTTGTGAGAGAGAAGCCGGCGATTGAAATAGCCGCTCAGAGCGGCGCTTAGTGATGAGGTCATGCGGCTTAAAGGTATATGCGTTCCACCTAGCTGAAAAGGTGGGACGCAATATGAAGAAGGAAATAAACTATAAGGGTACCGAAGGTACCAGAATCTTACATCTGTTGCCTCAATGACATTGTGCTAGAAAGAAGGGGAAGAGCTACTGCGGATCGCAGGAGAGTAGGCCGAGGCCTAGTGGTGGACACCGAAGCTTGAACGGGCGGTGTGAGTGCGCAGAGGAGCCCCAGTGGTGTAACCGAGCGGAAGGTTGTTGGACAGGCAGAAAGAGACACTGAGCAGAACGGGGCCTGGCTGCAGAGGGAAAGTGGAGTTCCTGGTTTGGGTGAGAGACATCCAGTATCTACATCTGCACTAGACACAGACCTAGGCTGAGTCAGGGCAGGACTGCCAAACTGTTTGCTTAAAAGAGGCCATACCGACATATAGCTATACCACTGGACACTGCAGTTATACATATAGTGCGAGGTGGGTGAACTAGGCCTCAAGCCCTTTATCCAGTCCTAGGCTGTTAGTCCGTTGAGACGCATCAGGATCTGTCTGTGTATATCTCTGTGGATTACAAATATTGATTACTTTGGGGAATCACAGTTCATCATCATTACCTTTATTGAATTACAATCACTTTCCTTGGATTGTTGGGAATTCCTTCCCGGTGAAGACTAGTGAGGCCTCACTTTCCAGGAGACTCTTGAAATTCAGCATAAAGGGGCCCCCGTTAGTACAGAGTGCACTCTGATGGTTAACCTAGTGTTGTTATATTGTTTATCCTACATTAGTCATTAAGGGCCTAATTCAGTATAAGTTTGGAGTAGAGCTGCTCATTTCTCCAGAAATAACTCCAGCCTAAACTCATTGCATCCTAATTAGGTAAGTGGCTGGAGTTAAACCATCAACTAGATGCTTTAATGAATTTGGAGTTGGAGTTAACTTAGACTGAATTCGGGTTTGGAGTTAACTTAGACTGAATTTGAGTTTGGAGTTAGCCAAATTCCCTTTGTGTTTTTCATAAAAGGAAATTTGTCTATTCTGAATCACTATTACACAGCAATGTCATTTATTATGGTTTATTTTAATTTTAAGGTATAGTTATGTATCTTATGTGTTTTAACCTTTAGATTTTCTAATAGCAGACTACACAGCTGTCTAATTAGCAGTCTTCATTCTTTATTCATCTGAAACTTTCAGGCATAGCTGATTGTATTCAGCACTTTGGTGTAGTGGGCTAAGCTCACAGCCAAAGATTGCTAGGTCATGAGTTCAAGGCCCAACCATGATAACACCCTGTGTGCCATAATTTTTTTTGGCCACATAGTAATACATTGGCTACATCACCTAAAATTGCATGTCAATGGCCTTGTATATTCAAGAAACAAATAAGCATATGTGCAGGGTGCAATTATGCATTTGCCAAGTTTCAGTATTTATTTATAGCTGTCTAAAATTTAAGAAGGTGATGGCACACTTGGGATTTGAACTCATGCTCTCAGTGTTTATAGCCAGGAACACTAACCACTAAACCATTGAGCTGAGCATGATTACCCCTGGAATATTTATTCCCATGTTTCAATAGTTAACCACTTCCTTACAGGGCAGTTACACCCCTTCCTGCCCAGGCCAATTTTCAGCTTTTTATACTGTTGCATTTTGAATGACAATTGTGCGGTCATGCAACCCTGTACCTAACACAAATGTATGACAGTATTTTCATAAAAAATAGTGCTTTCTTTTGGTGGTATTTGATCACTGCAAGGTTTTTTTTCTATTGGCAAAAAGAAGAACTAAATGTTTGACCCGTAAAATAATGTGTTTTTGTTTATGTAATAAAATTTGGTAAATCAATATGTTTTTTGTTGCACTGACGAGCATTGATGAGGCTGCGCTGGCAGGCACTGATGAGACACTAATATGCAGCACTGATAGATAGATAGGTGGCACTGATATGCAGCATTGATGGGCATTGATAGGTGGCACTGATGGGCAATGATTGGCACTGGTGGGCAGCACTGAAAGATGGTAATGATGGGCAGCACTGATGAGGAGGGCACTAACAGGTTCCCTGAGCACTGATTGGCATCAATGGTGGCATGGGTGGGCATCCCTGGTGGCTCTAGTGGCATCCCCCAAGGGTCTGCACTGGTAATCAATGCTCTGATTACAAGCACAGACCCCCCCCCCCCACACACACACACACTTACTTTGCATATGAATGCCATTTCTTCACAGCTGAAAGTGGCCCTCACCATGATTAGCCAGTTGATTGTGACCACTTGCTGGAATGTGTGCAAGCTAATTTGGTGTCATTTCTGGTCCAGGGTGAACGCCAATGTGCCATTTGCAATTTATTGTAAAGAGATTTTGCTTTATTTTAAAAATGGCGCACACAGACAACTAAAATGTATTGGAAATGTTTTACCTAGGCCAGTGATGGTAATCCTTAACCCCCCCCCCCCCCCCCCAAGATGTTTTTGCCCTACATTTCCCAAAATGCTCATGTACTCTGCAGTGTAGATGAGCATCATGGGAAATGTTACAAAACACCTGTGTTGCCAAGGTTCATCATCACTGACCTAAGCCAACTAAAAAGGTGAGTGAGCGCTGTAGCAATCTTTTATTTAGTAATCATTTTTAGTGATTTTTTTATTAAATGTTTTGGTTACATTCATCCACAGCGGCTGAATGGAAATTTTGTATTATTCCTTAATTTATATATTTTTAGCTAAATATATACATAAACTTACATTTTTTTTCTTACAATTTAGCCACACACACACACCCCCCCCCCACACACACACACACACACACCCCCCCCCCCACACACACACACACACACACACACACACCCCCCCCCCCACACACACACACACACACACACACCCCCCCCCCACACACACACACACACACACACACACACCCCCACACACACACACACACACCCACACACACACACACACACCCACCCCCACACACACACCCACCCCCACACACACACCCACCCCCACACACACACCCACCCCCACACACACACCCACCCCCACACACCCACACCCACACACACACACACACACACACACCCCCCCCCCCACACACACACACACACACACCCCCCCCCCACACACACACACACACACACACACACCCCCCCCCCACACACACACACACACACACACCCCCCCCCCCCACACACACACACACCCCCCCCCCCCCCACACCCACACCCCCCCCACACACACACCCCCCCCCCACACACACACACCCCCCCCCCACACACACACCCCCCCCCACACCCCACACACCCACACCCCACACACACACACTTCGCTGGAGTAAAGGAAGAAACCCTACCCATGTTCATACTGTACTGCCATTGCACACACACAAAAAATACAAGAAATGGATTACATTCAATAGACAAAAAATATCTGAATTACATCTAGACAAATATGAAGAAAAGAAAACAAAAAACCAGGAGCTGTGTACAAATGAAAAGGTTTTATTGAACATGTATAAAACATCAGTAATCACTTAAGCAAGCCCCCCCCCCCCCCCCAAAACCCCCAAATCAAGTAATTTTTATTCAAATTACAGTGCAAAGATACAACATATGATGGATAGATAGAGCTTACAATATCCAAAAGTCAAGCAAAATAAGTTGTAGACACCTTAGTATTAAGCATAAAACATACCCAACATACTTTTATGTTAATTGTTTGCATGAGCCTGCCTTTTCATTTAAATACCATCAAATCAGTAGAACATACAGCTACACAGAGGCATGAAAATAAAAAAAAAAAACATGTATAGAGTACATAAAGACACACTTTGCAAAAACTATACCAAACAGTTAGAGCATGAAAAGTATTCATCCAACAGAATACACTTACTGCAATATGGATCTTTAGGCTAGGCTAGGCATGGCAGCAAACCCCCCCACCCCCAAAAGCAAATTCGGACATAAAGACCTGTGGCCCTTCCACAGGCCAAATGATATGATCTCATACATCCCTTTATATAACCTTGGTTAAACTACACCCACCCAGTATAGGAAACGCCCAGCAAAGTAATTAATTGGGTCTGTTGGTTCCTAAACCAAAATCACCAGTTCACTAATGAATGAGTGTTTGGCTGGCCATCCATGATCCAAGTCAACACACATAAGAAATGCTTTCAATAATCTCAGCATGAGCACAAAGTGGCTTTTTCATTTAGACTAAAGCCCCGTACACACGTACCGATGGTCGGCATACAAATGTTCCTCTTTTCTCCCCGGGATGTCGGTGTCTGCTGAAAAGTGCAAAGACAGCACAAGGACAGCACAAGAATTTTGTCTGCCGACTGCAGAAGTGATGTCATGTAATGGTTAACTTTCCCTGTGTTTTCTATTTTCTGAGCATGCCCAGTCTTGCAAATCTGCGGTCTGTCGGCCGAATTGTGTACTGACAGGCGAACAATCGTCCGTTCTGGTGTCGGCATACAAAAATTTTCATGTTTGCAAGAAAGACTTTTGTCCGCGGATTGTGCGCAGACATCTGTCGGAGGCACCATACTAACACGCGTACAATCGGCAGATCCTTCGCCCACCGACGTTTGTATGCCGACGATCGGTACGTGTGTACGGGCCTTTATGCCCCATACACACGTGCAGATTATCTGCAGACTTTTGTCTGCAGACTTACCTTTTCTATGTAGTGCAAGGGCCTGCCGGATTGCATACAAATTGAAAGTGTTTAGGTTTGACCTCATATTATATGGTTTTGGTAAGTCTGCAGACAAAAGTCTGCAGATAATCTGCACGTGTGTATGGGGCATAATGCCTTGTACACACGTACCGATCGTCGGCCGACCGATCGGCCGTCTTTTGTCCAGGGCTGTCCTGTCTGTTGAAAACTGCAAAAGACTGCACACGAATTTTGCCGGCCAACAACAGACGACTGCAGAAGTGATGTCATGTGATGGTTAACTTTCCTTGTCTTTTTTCTTTTCTGAGCATGTCCAGTCTTGCTCATCTGCTGTTTGTCAGCCGAATTCTGTACTGACTGGCGAACAATCGGCCGTTCTGGTGTTGGCCAACAAAAATTTTAATGCCTGCACGACAGATTCTGTTCGGCCAAAAAAGCGCTGTCGGCTGTCGGAAGCATCATACTAACAAGCCTACAATTGGCCGATCGGTCGTCGGCCGAATATTTACGGCCGACAATCGGTACGTGTGTACGAGGCTTAAGGCTGGCCATACATGTTCCAATTTTCTTACAATTTTCTGTCCAATTTTCTTGAAATTTACCTTCAAGTATGTAGTACAAAGGCCTGCCTAATTAGATACAAGTGAATGTGTTTTTTAGCTTTGACCTCACATTATGTGGTTTGTGGTAGATCTACCAGAAAATTGTACAACAAAAGTTGAACATGTATGGCCAGCTTAATGGGCCATACACACTATAATGCCTCGTACACACGTACCGATCTTCGGCCGTAAATATTCGGCCGACGACCGATCGGCCGATTGTAGGCTTGTTAGTATGATGCTTCCGACAGCC